>NC_064614.1:243929847-244582347 GCF_023898315.1 Schistocerca nitens | reverse complement strand
ACAGATGTAATTTTGAGGAATATGTGCAGTTTGGGTCTTCAGTCTCAGAGAACTGCTGAGATGTCATTGATTTATGAAGGTTTCCTGGCATTTATGGTATTTTATGTGGTCCACATCACACTACTATGTCATTGCAAAATGTGGAGTTACACCCTCCAACATAAATATGTACTAGTTGCTCACTAATGTATACATATTTAACACTAAATAGAATTTTAGAAAATACAAAGGAAACGTGGGATAAATAAGGAATAATAATGGTTTACTGTAAACTGAGCCTCGTATACCCAAGTCTTTTGGGATGCCCAAACGAAAAAGTTTGTTTTTTGATTGGAGTAGATTCTGATCAACATTGTTATTGGATATGTAACTTACGTTGATGCGCCAAAACATTATGACCACTGCCCACTGCCAGACTGAATGCCATCTCGTGGCGTTGGGTGGCGTTGCAGGCACATGATGTGGAAAAGAGAGTATACAAGCTGAGCAGAGAGAAATGGGGAATCATTCTATTGGTGACATGGGCTCCAAATGTGGAAATCCACTGACATAAGACACTGACTAAGAGCAGATTGTTGTGGCTCAGCATCTAGGAATGAGCATCTCAGAAACTATAGAGTTGGTTGGCTGCTCCTATGCTGCTGCTTTGAGCACCTATGGAAAGTTGCTGAAGGATACCCATGCCTCATCCTGTAATGTGGAGGCAGTGATCATAGGCAGATCTGACAAAGTACAATACTGGTTCAGGCACAAGTGTTTTGGAGCACCATTCACAACACTTTGTAGAACAAGAGGCTCTGCAATACATGACTGCAGGGTCTTCCAATGTTAACCCAGTGTCAATGTGCAGTGGGCATGGGACCATCAGAATTGGATTGTGGATACGTATCATCTGATAGGATTAGTCACATTTCCTTTTACGTCATGATCATGTTCCTGTACACTGTCAACCAGGCAAACAGCTACTCAAAACATGCATTATACCGTGGACACAGGCCACTGGGAGTGGGGCAGTGGGAGGGAATATTATGCTATAGAGGATATTCACACAGGCTTCTGCAGAATACAGGGTAGTAATAAAAGGCACTATAAAAGTTATGGAGTGTGAGCAGTACTGCAGACCACCTGGAGCCTTTCATACTTGCTGTGTTCCCCAAGGGCAGCCACAAGTCTCAGCAGTCTGTCCATTTCACAAGGCCATGAGCATGATGGTGAAATTCCCCTGATGTCTTGGTCACCAAATTCACCTGATCTGAACCCAATAGAACACATCTGTGGCAGTATCAGTGCCACTTCACATCACAAACCATCAGCCAGTAATTTACGGGAATTTTGTGACCTGTACATAGACGTCTGGTGCCACGTTCCTCCAGAAACCTAATAAGGACTTGTGGAAGCCATATCATACAGAATTACTGTCAAAACAGGATGAATTACAGGGAGAGTTTCCAACTGCACAATTCAGAAAGTAGTGGAGGTTTAGAATCGCAGACAGACACAACTAAAATACTACTAAACACATAAGTTTTTGGCCAGAAGGTAGATTTAATTTTAATGATTGCTGCACAGCCTGTGCTGTCTGATCCTTGCCGCCAACTCCAGCTTTTCTGAAGTGCACAGGTGGGGACTCTCCCTGATGTTTATCCTATGTTGCTGTAACCCTCCAGGTCTCAACCTACATTAGTCATTGTCCTTCACTCACTCATCCCTTCTGTCTCCATTCGACAAGTGCACCCACTTTCTTTTTACTTTTCTCCTTTCCCACTCCCATCCTGCCCTCCATATAACCTCCTGACTGTACCTATCTGTCCTACCCTCTCTCTATCTCATCCTTGTATGCTCCAATAAACAGCACTTTACCATCCTTCATACCTACCCTGCTCTTCCTCCCCCTTGCTGCCCCAGCCTCTCCTTACCCCTCCATCCAGACTGCTTCTACCATCATGCGCAGTTGCTCGCAGTCTGGCCTCAGCAGCCAGAGATGGTCGCCATGTGTGTGTGTAAGCTTTTTTTTGTATGAGTGTGTGTTTTTATGTTGTCTATTTCAGAAGAAGGCCTTCTGGTGGAAAGCTTACATGTTTAGTCTTATTGTTGTGCCTGTCTGTGACCCAACATCTCTGTTATATGGTGAGTAGCAACCTATCCTTTTATTCCATCCTGCATTTTCCATTGTTAGAATTACTGCTGTATTACATTCCAAAGAGAAACTAAGACACTATTAAGCAGATGGTCATAATGTTTTGTCTCATTTCCCTTTTGTTTGAGAATGTTTTTTAATATTTGGTTCTGAAATTCCCCTTGGAACATTTACTGCCAGTAATTTTATGTATCTAAAATTTTAATACTTCTTGGCCTCAGTTTATGTAAGTATATTAGTCTGCAGCCTAATTTATTGTTTTGAAAGAGGCTATTTTTATATAGAATCATTTATTTATTTATTCATTCACTCACTCTTTGCCTGTGTACTTTATCTTTTGACATTGTATCAGGGCTTAGTTACAACAAATGTACATTTACAATAATGACATAGGATCACACTACAGCCACAAAAATGTTATATACCTATATGTATTATTCCATTGCAATGTAACATCTGAAATTTTACATTTTAAATACACACTCATTACACAAGGTGATCCATAGAGACCTGGCCTGGAAAATATTTACACTAATATAAATGTTTTCTAATGCATAACAGTGCATGTTCAGTGAGTTCACCTACCCTGACAGGCTGAAGAACATCACATCTAAAGAAATGAAACCTGAGAAATCGTAAGTTCTTATTCTACATCACTCAGAGGTCACCAGAAGAACTCAACATTTGAAAGTTCAATTGGATACAGTAACTCGTGCGTGGCAGTAAATTTGTGAGGATACAGAAGCAGATAATTTTTAATAGTGTTTTGCTCAATGGTTTTGTAATTCACACTTGCAAAGATAAACGGTATTAAGATTTCGTCAGACTTTGTTCAAGTCTTTTCTTCATTCAAGCAATTTTTTCTGGAATTCAGACTCTTTTTGGATAGTTACAATTCACATTCACTACAGACCCTGTCCCATGCCATTTTGCCACTAAGTTTTGCAATGCAGATTTTGCTTGAGATTTTGTCAAAACAGTTCAGATCTTAAACTCTTTTACAGACAGTTCCCAACACATTAGCATTACACTTTACAAAGAACATGTTTTTTTATCATGAGTTATCATTTTTGTGCTGCATTCCACTGCTCATCTCACTCATTCAAAAGTAATGACACGGTTTAGTACTCGGGACAAAGTATGTGGAAGATGTTTCCAGAATGAGATTTTCACTCTGCAGCGGAGTGTGCGCTGATATGAAACTTCCTCACAGATTAAAACTGTGTGCCCGACTGAGACTCGAACTCGGGACCTTTGCCTTTCGCGGGCAAGTGCTCTACCATCTGAGCTACCGAAGCACGACTCACGCCCGGTCCTCACAGCTTTACTTCTGCCAGTATCTCGTCTCCTACCTTCCAAACTTTACAGAAGCTCTCCTGCGAACCATGCAGAACCAGCACTCCTGAAAGAAAGGATATTGTGGAGACATGGCTTAGCCACAGCCTGGGGGATGTTTCCAGAATGAGATTTTCACTCTGCATTGGAGTGTGTGCTGATATGAAACTTCCTGGCAGATTAAAACTGTGTGCCCGACCGAGACTCGAACTCGGGACCTTTGCATATGCACAGATATGTGACATTAACTGAGTAGTGCATTGAAAGCACTGTTCCAAACATTTTCTGTGATGGGCAGTTCTCCTGTATATTAACTAGTGTCTGTTCTATGTAAGTCTTATAAATATATTCGGGGCCAGTTTTATTTACCCCACCCTGTGTGTGCTTATATGTGGTATACTCTCGTAAGCATTATTTTAATTCCTTAAATGAATCTGTATACACACACAATGCATACTCCCCCTGTGGGTCCGGGGTAAGAGTAGGCCCGATGTATTCCTGCCTGTCGTAAGAGGTGACTAAAAGGAGTTTCAAACGTTTCGGCCTTCTATGTGATGGTCCCCCTTGGGGTTTGACCTCCATTTTTCAAAATTCTACAGAAGTACGAGCCTTTTGGGGAAGGACGCCTTACGTGGTGTATCACTGGTCCTCCGTGCACTAAGACCTTGGCACTCAGCATTGTAACGGCGTTGTAACCATACCCACTATTCCTCAAATTGGGCCTAAACGCCTGATGGGTTGTACAAGTTACGCCCATAGTGCGTCCCCATCTGCACCTACGATCATGATGGACTTTCCATGGCACCCGAAATCCAGCACGGTAGCCAGCCCGTTGTGGTGGGGTCGTCATGTACCATCTAGGTTGTAGACCCCTGACAACACAGGCATCGTACTGCCGATACCTGAGCTGCACCCTCCCCACGTCGGCCAAGGAGTAGATGCCCGTCTCCTTGGGGCATCAGGACTCCCGGCAACAGTCATCCTGCCAGGTGGCCCTTGCTGAGGCTGGGTGGCGCCCGTGGGGAGAGCCCCTGGTCGGAGTGGGTGGTATCGGGGCGGACGTTTCGCAGATGAAACGTCAACATGTATCAGGTCGCTCTGCGGCTGAGTCTTTTAAAAAGAAAGGTACTGTCTCTGGTTCTGGTTCTCCTGCCCTTTCCCCCTTGGCCACTCCCTGGGAGGAAGGACAGGCCCGCCGGCTTGGGGCGAAGTACTTCCCCCGCTATTTGGTCTGTTCTCGGACCGATGGGGGGACGTCCGCCACCTCCAAGCCCATGTTCTTTGTTCAGCACATCGAGGACATCTTCGGGGAAATCGAGGCTCTCAGTAAAATGCGTTCGGGGTCCGTTCTTATAAAGACCACCTCCGCCACACAGTTGGCGGCGCTGCAGGCGGGCGACCGACTAGGGGACATCCCAGTGTCCATTGTCCCGCATCTGGCACTGAATAGGACGCAGGGGATTATTTTTCATCGGGACCTCCTGCTGCAATCTGATGAGGAGCTCAGGGCCAACCTGGAGCGCCAAGGCGTGCATTTCGTCCGGCGAGTCCAGCGCGGCCCCAAAGACCGTCGCATCGACACCGGGGCCTTTATCCTCGCCTTCGAGGGGGACGTTCTCCCAGAGAAGGTAAAGGTGATGTGCTACCGGTGCAACGTGCGACCTTACGTCCCGCCTCCTATGCGCTGCTTTCGGTGTTTGCGCTTTGGGCACATGTCGTCACGGTGTGAGGCTGAGCCCCTTTGTGGCGATTGTGGACGTCATCTTCGTGAGGAACATACGTGCACCCCACCACCTCGGTGCGTTAATTGTCCTGGCATCCACTCGCCTAGATCTTTAGACTGCCCCGTGTATCAGAGGGAGAAGAAGATTCAAGAACTCAAAACTTTGGATTGTCTCTCTTATTCTGAGGCCAGGAAGAAGTATGACCGCCTCCATCCCGTGACGTTGACAACTTCGTTTGCCTCAGTCGTGACTACTCCTTCCACAGTATCCTCACCCCTATCCTGTCCCCCCTCCACCTCCTCCCCCCATCCGGGGTCTATGCCTCTGCCTCCCAAATCCCTCCCTTCCAAATCCTCCTCCCCCGCGGCCCCCACCCCCTCTGCCCCAGGGGCCACCCTTCCTCCTCCTCCCCCCCCCTCCCGCCGCCGCCTGAGAAGCGATCCTCTTCTCAGGCGTCCATTGGGGAAACATTCTGGACCCCAGCTTCCGAGGTCCGGCGTTCCAAAACGGACCCCGCGCGTGGGGACCTTCTTTGGGTCCAATCCCTGTTCCTTCTTGGACTTCCAAGACGGCCTCCAAGAAGAAGTCTCTATCCCCCTCTCCACCCCGGCGCATTTCGTCTGATGCTCCATCTGTGAGTCGCTGCTCCCGGCCATCCTCACTTTCGCCGGGACGCTCAGCTGCCAGGCGCTCAGCTGGCCTCTCGTCGGCAAATGATGCTGCCCCTCCTACGCAACCCGGGACAACAGCCGCAGCTGGTGACGACTCGATGGAACAGGATCCGCCTTCCGCTGGTTGTAGCGTTGGTCCCTCGAAACCTGGCCCTCCGCGGCCGTCGAGGTGACCAGCTCTTCCCCCGTCTTGTTCCCCCCATTTTTCTGACTAGCGATGGCCTTGTTACATTGGAACATAAGAGGTATTCGATCTAATCGGGAGGAATTACAACTGCTCCTCCGCCTGCACTGTCCGCTCGTCCTTGGTTTCCAGGAAACCAAGTTGCGCCCAACTGACCGTATTGCCTTTACCCACTATACCTCGGAGCGGTATGACCTCACCCCTGTGGACGGTATTCCAGCTCATGGTGGGGTCATGTTGCTCGTTTGGGACGATGTCTATTACCATACCATCCCATTGACCACCCCACTCCAAGCAATAGCTGTCCGTATTACTCTTTCTGCCTTTACTTTTTCCGTTTGTACCGTCTACACTCCATCGTCATCCGTCGTGCTGACATGATGCACCTGATTGTTCAGCTTCCTCCGCCGTTTTTATTGTTTGGCGACTTCAATGCCCATCATCCCCTTTGGGGCTCTCCTGCATTCTGTCAAAGAGGCTCCCTCTTTACTCCTCCCTGGCGACCTTTCCGGACCACGATTTTCTCAGTTGTGACAGTCAGGTCGAATACCTCATGGCTGTTATCAATGCTGCCGAACGTTCAATTCCTCATACTACCTCTTCTTCACGTCGCGTTTCCGTCCCCTGGTGGAATGAGGCATGTAGAGACGCTATCCATGCTTTACGCACCTTTCGCCGCCATCCTACGTTGGCGAATTGTATTGGATACAAACGACTCCGAGCGCAATGCCGTAGAGTCATCAAAGACAGCAAAAAAGCTTGTTGGGCCTCTTTCACCAGCTCCTTTAACAGTTTTACTCCCTCTTCTGTCGTTTGGGGTGGCCTGCGCCGGCTGTCGGGCATTAAGGCCCACTCCTCGGTACCTGGCCTGACCTCAGGTAATGAGGTCCTTGTTGATCCTGTGGCTGTCTCCAACGCCTTCGGCCACTTTTTCGCGGAGGTTTCAAGCTCCGCCCATTACCACCCTGCCTTCCTTCCCAGGAAAGAGGCAGAAGAAGCTCGGCGACCTTCCTTCCACTCGCTGAATCTGGAAACTTATAATGCCCTCTTTACTATGCGGGAACTCGACGTGCCTTGCACTGTCCCGGTCTTCTGCTCAGGGGCCAGATTCCATTCACGTTCAGATGCTGGCACACCTTCCTCCGGCGGGCAAAAGCTTCCTTCTTCGTACCTACAATCACGTCTGGACCGAAGGTCAGGTCCCCAAGCGTTGGCGTGACGCCGTCGTTGTTCCTATACCCAAACCTGGGAAGGATAGACACCTTCCTTCTAGTTACCACCCCATTTCTCTTACAAGCTGTGTCTGTAAGGTGATGGAGCACATGGTTAATGCTCGGTTAGTCTGGATTCTTGAATCTCGACAGCTACTTACCAATGTTCAATGCGGCTTTCGTCACCGCTGCTCCGCTGTTGACCACCTTGTGACCTTGTCGACATTCATCATGAACAACTTTTTGCGAAAGCGCCAAACGGTAGCCGTGTTCTTCGATTTGGAGAAGGCTTATGATACCTGTTGGAGAGGAGGTATCCTCCGCACTATGCACAGGTGGGGTCTACGCGGTCGCTTGTCCCTTTTTATTGTTTCATTTTTAATAGATCGAAAGTTTAGGGTACGTGTGGGTTCCGTATTGTCCGACGTCTCTCCAGGAGAACGGAGTGCCTCAGGGCTCCGTCTTGAGCGTAGCCCTTTTTGCCATCGCGATCAATCCAATTATGGATTGCATTCCCCCTAATGTCTCAGGCTCTCTCTTTGTCGATGACTTCGCGATCTACTGCAGTGCCCAGAGAACGTGCCTCCTGGAGCGCTGCCTTCAGTGTTGTCTAGACAGCCTATACTCATGGAGCGTGGCAAATGGCTTCCGGTTCTCTGAAGAGAAGACGGTTTGTATCAACTTTTGGCGATATAAAGCGTTCCTTCCGCCATCCTTACATCTCGGTCCCGTTGTTCTCCCATTCGTGGAAACAACTAAGTTTCTAGGGCTCACATTGGACAGGAAACTTTGTTGATCTCCGCACGTCTCTTATTTGGCGGCCCGTTGTACACGTTCCCTTAATGTCCTCAGAGTTCTTAGTGGTTCATCTTGGGGAGCGGATTGCACTGTCCTGCTTCGCTTGTATCGGTCCATAGTCCGATCGAAGCTGGATTATGGGAGCTTCGTCTACTCGTCTGCTCGGCCATCCCTCTTACACCGTCTCAACTCCATCCACCATCGGGGGTTACGTCTTGCGACCGGAGCCTTCTACACTAGTCCCGTCGAGAATCTTTATGCTGAAGCTGCTGAATTACCATTGACCTACCGGCGCGACGTACTGCTGTGTCGGTATGCCTGCCGGCTGTTGTCAGTGCCCGACCACCCCTCGACCGTCAGTACGGGTTGTATGTGTCTGCCCTGCTGCCCCGTGGAGTCCGCTTCCACCGCCTGCTTCGACAATTGGATTTTGCCCTCCCTACCACCTTCAGAGAGGGTGAGAGCCCGACACCACCTTGGCTCCAGGCTCCGGTTCATATTTATCTCGACCTCAGCTCGCTTCCGAAGGAGGGTACTCCGGCTGCAGTGTATTGCTCACGGTTTGTCGAACTTCGTGCGCGACTTGCCAGTCACACCTTTATTTACACCGATGGCTCCAAAACTGACGATGGTGTCGGCTGTGCCTTTGTCGTTGGGACCGTCACCTTTAAATACCGGCTCCTCAACCAATGTTCCAGCTTTACGGCCGAGCTTTTTGCTCTCCATCAGGCCGTTCAGTATGCCTGCCGCCACCGCCATTCATCGTATGTACTCTGCTCTGATTCACTCAGTGATCTTCAGAGCCTTGGAGCTCCCTATCCGGGCCATCCCTTGGTGCAACGGATCCAGCAGTCCCTCCATTCTTTCGCTGATGATGGCTCTCCTGTCAGCTTTCTGTGGGTTCCCGGACATGTAGGAGTGCCTGGGAATGAGGCTGCTGATGCTGCAGCCAAGGCTGCAGTCCTCCTGCCTCGGCCAGCCTCCCATTGTGTCCCGTCATCTGATGTTAGTGGGGTTGTTTGTAAGAGGCTTGTGTCGTCATGGTGGGATACTTGGTCATCCCTTTAAGGAAACAAGCTCCGGGCAGTAAAACCGTTCCCAACTGCTTGGACAACCTCCTCCCGACCATCTCGGCGAGAAGAGGTCCTTCTAACCAGGTTGCGGATTGGGCATTGCCGGTTTAGCCACCGCTACCTGCTCTCCGGTGACCCAGCCCCGCAGTGCCCTTGTGGTCAAGCATTAACAGTGCGCCATGTTTTATTGTCATGTCCCCTCTTTAGTCAGTCTCGTGTTGTCCTGTCCCTGCCATCTACTTTACCGGATATTTTAGCTGATGACGCTCGAGCAGCTGCTCGAGTTCTTCGTTTTATAACTTTGACTGGCTTGTCAAAAGACATCTAACTCTTTTACTTATTTTATCTGCATCTTTGTAAGGACTTTCTGGTGTCTCCCCCCCTCCCCCCCTCCCCTTGAGTTTTACTAGATTCTATGTGCTCTAACAATTGTGACTGGGCGCTAATGACCTCAGTAGTTGAGCGCCCTTAACCCCCCCCCCCCCCCCCAAAAAAAAAAGGAGGAAAAAAAAGGAGAAAAAAAAAACCACAGTGCATACAGTTAAAATATTATCTTGTATGAAAGCTTGTCTACAGGACTGTCTGTGTGGCACATTTGCTATACACTTCATTCCCTTTTTTTTGAAGTGCAAATATTAGTTTTAAGTAACTGATTTGTGCCCTCATCCATGTATTAATTGAATACAATAGACATGGGATCACAAGGGTCGCTGTTCATCATTCTGAGAAGCTTCACTTGCCATTTTGTGGATAAGGAAGGTCTGGGAACTTTTCTTTTTACACAATACATCTGCCTCAAATCCCCCCTCCCCTCTCCCCTCTCCCTTCCCCTCCCCCTCCCTCCCCGCTCTCTGCAATCCCAGTTTTAAATGCTTATTGGCTCTTTAATTATTTTAACAATTATATAATACATTTTGTTCCGTTTGTTTTGAAATACACATACATTTTTAAGTCTGATTTATAAAAAGACAACTGACAAATCTGCCATTGCACAGATATTCATTTTGCCAATTTTGTTAGAAATGAAAACAAAAAATGAATGGTGTTAGTTGTACAATATCAAAACATTTAATTTACATGTATTCATGAAACCACCTTAGAAAATTACGTTTTTGTGTGTTATAATAGTTTAATTCATAAGTTCATTTCATATTTTAGTATGAGGGTTGACTGAAAAGTAATGCCTCCACCTTTTTAGCTCTTCAACAGTTGGTAGCATTGGTATGCGGCAGGTACTGGCTTGTTCCGTAGCCTCGTCTCTACAGCTCCAGTTGGTGGGAAGCCTTAGCATTGAACTGTTGTGTTGTTACAGTGTAAAGTATGGAAGCCTGTGCAGACGGTCGGTCAATGTGATTTAAGCAATGTGCAGTCATTGAATTCTTGACAGCAGAAGGTGTCACACCAAAGGAGATTCATCAGAGGATGAAAGCAGTATATGGTGATTGTGTTAATGTGAGTACTGTGCGTCGTTGGGTGAGTAAGTTTAAAGATGTTGAGGCGGGAACATCTGACCTGCGTGACAAACAAAGAGTTGGTCATCCTGTGACAGCAACCACCGAGTTTCACAAGCGAAATGTTGACAGATTGATTCAGGGTGATCATCATATCATTCAGAGAGAAATTGCAAGCACAATTGGCAGTTCACAAGAAGGTGTGGGTCACATTATTGCACAATGCCAAACCACACATTTCATGTGCCACTACAGCAGAACTTCAGAGACTGAATGGTATCCACCATACAGTCCAGAGTTAGCAATGTCTGACTTCCATCTGTCCCAGATAATGAAAGACGATCTGCATGTCGCCATTATGATTCTGATGAAGACACTGAGAGAACTGTGAGGCTGTGGTTGCGGAAACAGTGTGTTGACTTCCTCCATGACGGCTTCATAAAACTTGTTCATCATTGGCAGAAATGTATCCAATTGGCTGGTGATTATGTGGAAAAGTGAATATTGGTAATTAAAGATCACATTCTAAGGATTATTTCTGCATTTGATTTATTAAAATATTCCCTTCCAAACCCAATTAACGAAGGTAGAGGCATTACTTTTCATTCAAACCTCGTAGTTGAGAGTTTTAATATTGCATTTTAGCAATTGTAACATGTACGTTGGCACAGTCTGTAGCACAATAGTCATTTTTTTGTATGTTTTGTATGTCTTGGATGGCTGGTAACCACTGATTACAGCTCAGTCAGTCATCAGCCTTCATTGGTGAAGCACCAGGAGACTAGAAAGTCACATATTTAGCTTTTCTGTTTGCGTTCATAGCTTAATTCTTAACTTCTTTGTGTGTTTTTGTGTGCTTGCATAGTTTAATTCTAAAATTCATTGCATATACTTGTATTTGAGAAGGGTAGTATTGCATTTTTGTGATGGTGAGATGTACATTCACACAGTCTGTAGTGCAGTAGTCTTTTGTTTGTATGTTTTGGCTGGCTAGTGACCATTGACTCAGTCAGCAGCCAGCTTCCATTGATGAAGGACCAGGAGATTAGAATTCCACATATTTAGCTTTTTCTGCTTGTTTCCATAGTTTAGGTAATTCTTTAGTTAGTGGTAGGATGGATGGATGGATGTGTGAATGCTGCATGTAGGTGTAAGGGGAGCTGGCTGCAATTTGCGAACAGTTGAAGATGCTTATGGCCACAGTCAGCAGTCTGCTGTCTCAGGGAGCAGTAGCAATGTAGAACGTGGTGCACTGCATGGGACACCTCAGGTGTCACTTGTTTTTCTCATGGGCTCTTCTGTCGAGGCACCTTCCACTTGCCTAACATGAGGAATTTGCACTTACTGCAGGACGAGTGGTGGGTTGTTACGTGGTTGTGTTGCTTGGGGCAGAAAGTCAATGTGGAGACTGGCCATCTGTCCTTGCCCATTCACTCTGTGAAGGGACAGGTGTTAGCAATGGCCAAGCAGGCATGCTGGCAGAAGAGTTTTATTAGTTATCGGGAGTGCCAGTGTTACGCATGTTATAGAGCCCCTTAGGGTAAAAGCATCCAGGGCTGGAAAATAAATCCAATGTGCATCTAGTGTGTCTTCCAGAGGCCTCATCAGAGTATGGAGGACCTAGCCTGTCACTATCGAGGGTGCAGGGTGCAGCAGTCTGCAAGTTGTTGCTCATGGTGGCACCATTGACACCTGTCACTCGGGCTCTGAGGCCATCCTTGGTTCTTACAGATGACTAGCAGAAACAGTGAAGACCTCAGTCAAGGGGTGCAAGCAGAGCTGAAAATTTGCAGCATTGTACCCAGAGTTGATTGGGGTCCTTCAGTTGGATGTACAACAGGTCCTGCCTGCGGCTATTGAGTGTGCAGGGTGCAGTCGTTAAGTTGTGGCTCACGTCAGCAGCTGTGTCACCTGTCACTTGGTTTCTGAGGCCATCCTCAGTTCATGTGGATGGCTGGCAAAAATGATGAGGACTGCTGGCCTTGTGTACATGATGCAAGCAGAGCTCATAATTTGCAATATCACTCCCAGAACTGATTGGGGTCCTTTAATTTAGAGCAAAATGGAGGGTCTCAACCAAAAGCTCTGTTGATTCCGTTATGGTCTTGGCTGCAGATATCAGACCTGCATTATGGGACAGAGAATTGTAGGACTTCCATTGATAGGTCAGGTGTGCACTACATGAAGGAAGCAACTACTCGCATAGCAGAGTACTTGTGGAGTGCACATGGTTTTTTTTTAGGCTAGGCAGTAGTTTGAGGTCCTCTGAAGAATGCTTGCCAATTGATATGCACAGAACAAAATCATATCATGTACAAAGTAGAGACAGTTTGACTATCAAAATATTAACAAGAAATTGTTGAAATATTCATAACAAAGTTTCTGACTCAGTGCCCTCTGGGAAATTTTTCACACTCAAATTATTATTGGAACTAACAGCTAGCTGAAACCAGAAGCAGAAAGCACCAAAATATTTAATGAGGCATGGAACTGTATGGAAAGACAGATTAGACACCATAGGTGGGGGAATGTTACTGCTGTTGACAAAAATATTGTGTTTATTGAGGTCAATGTTGAGTCTGACTCTGAAATTATTTGCATGTGAGAAAGCAGGCCAAGGGTAATTAACAGATGTTTTTACCATCCACCTGATTCTGCCTTAACAGTTGTAGAATCATTCAAAGAAAGCCTATGCTCAGTAGTGAGACAGTACCCAAATCATGCCATATTAGTTGGAGGCAACTTCGGTCTTCTGAGTATATACTGGAATGTCTATGGATTCACTGTTGGTGGTATGGACAGATAGTCTCACACACACACACACACACACACACACACACACACACTATTCATTGTGTGTATGTGTTTTCATGGTATTCATTTATTTCATCATCGGAACAACAGCTAACTAACATAGATCAAGCATACCAGATACAATTGAACAACAGCAGAAATCAAGTAAGCGTACACACACACAGACACACACACACACACACACACACACACACACACACACACACACACACCATGCTGCAGCTCCAGACATGTTGGAATGGGAATCAAATTAGCATGCAGAACTGTTTCCTAGCAAGCTGCCTGATGCAGCATATCAAAGCAGGACACAAAATTGTTTCCAGACTTTGAGTTTCCACTGTATTCAACATATAAACTATTCACTGAGTTGCAGCAAAGTCATTTCAGAAGTTGCAGCAAAGTCATTTCAGAATGCTGCTGCTGTTCAGAACTACTTATCAACTGACTGGCAGTGAATGAAACATGTTAATGTCACTTTAGCACCTAACAAAGACTTTGAAGCTATGGTAAAGGTGGAGAAAGTCTGGCAAGGTACAGCAGTACAGATCACTGATATGGAGTTGGCTCACCTGTGCTGCAAGCTGATAAACGTTGAGGACTGCATGACAACTGGCAACAACTACTCTCTCAAGGCACTGATATTCTCAGCAGCATCAGCGCATCCATGTTTGAAGGTGATGTATCAAAGTTAGGACAGTGCTTATATCTGAAGCATCCAAATGTCATAAACCTGCACGGTTTGTATACTGCAATATGGATCGCCATGGATAAGACTCAAACTATGGTGAGCACATGATAAAGTGCTCTTCGATGATGTTGAAAGTATGCGTTGGAAAGTAAAGTTCATAGACAAGTGTATAAGGACAGGTAAGTGTGTTATACCCAAGTGTGTTAGTGTTATTCCTAAAAACAGGAATTCCGCACAAGCAGAGTTTAC
This sequence comes from Schistocerca nitens, assembly GCF_023898315.1. NCBI lineage: Eukaryota > Metazoa > Arthropoda > Insecta > Orthoptera > Acrididae > Schistocerca > Schistocerca nitens. The sequence continues at coordinate 244,568,012 of NC_064614.1, read as the reverse complement.
AGATGGCATACCTAAGTCTATTAGTGCTCCAATTGGTTTGAATGCAATACAAGCTGAATTTAAGGCACACATAAACCAGTTCTTTGGAAAACATTGCAGAGTGATGATGCAGAAAAAAAGAGTGACAATGTTTTAAAGACTATGATGTATTTTCTACAGTTAACAAAGTGAAAAAAATGTATATTAACAATGTATAAAAGTATATAATGTATATTATATATAATGTATATACATATATTGTAATAAATAATATTTTTACTAGTTGTAATAAATTATAGTCCATCTTACATATGTCCAATGAAGCTTAATGGTTTGGCTGTTGGATAGACAGTGTTAGCAGTTCATACATTTTTATTTACAGTCCAGTTGTCGTTATACTGAAGAGACTTCACACATTTTTTCATGAGGTGAAACTTAACATTTCAACTTTTTCAATGTCAGAGAGCAGTTCATATATTTTTCAGTTGGTTTTGGTCTTAGTAGTTCATTATTAGAATAGACAAAATGGCGAATGAAAATAATGCAGTTAAAAATTTTGTAATGGCAAACTACCACTGATACTGAATTTATTTAGACAAAACTGCTCTTACTCTATGTAAAATAGGATTCCAACATGCAGCAGATAACAAAATCAAAGGCTTACATTTAACACAGTCAGCAAAGTTTCTGTGTAGAAAGCATAGCGCTCCCATCTCTTCGAGGAACAAATTTTATACAGGTGAATGGTGTCAATAACCCTCATAGTCACATGCTGTTCTGTGATTATGCACTTGATGCTTTAGGACTAACAACCATTGGAGCAAGTTTAATATTGGCTGCATACCTTGTTCTAATTAATATGTATTGTTATGACAAGCCGTATCTATAAAATCTTGTTTAATATTGGCTGCATACCTTGTTCTAATTAATATGTATTGTTATGACAAGCCGTATCTATAAAATCTTTACTCTTCACAAGAATCACAAAGAAATACTTGGAAACCCAGAGAGCATGTTCAGCCCATAGATTGTGTGTTTCTGATCAACCTTTGAAGCACAATGGAACCACACAATTTGACATTTGTTTCAGGTATAAAAGAATTCACATTTACTTAGTTTGTCTGTGCACTGCTCATTAGCTGATAACCAAACATAGAAAGATGCTAGACTTGTCACATATGTATTATATGTAGGATGAGCGAACCCATTGCAGGTGGTGATGTCGTGTATGTTATGTGTTGAACTGCACAGTGCCATTAGGGCAGGAGATGTATTTACATTCTGCAATGGCTATAAAGCATCATACGAACACGGTGTAACAGCTGACTCAACACAGACATCTACTTTCATGTCATTATGTTTTTCATCAACTTTTATTCACATAATTTTTATGATGTATATGGCATTCACCCAGTGCAGGGGAGAAAATTTTGCACATGTCTTTAGGCATGTATGAAAATGACTACAATCATGGGCCACATGTTTCCATGGACCAACAGGTGCAGCACAGCAGGAAAAATTCTGTGCAGTTACTTTGTGAATTGCTCATATTTTTTTCTTCTTGTTAGACGAAGCAAAATGTGTAGTCATGATTAATTATAAGTATCAAACAGACTGGCACTAAAGTATGTGCAGGTAAAACATGCAGGATGTCTGTTGTAGTAGGGCCAGCTTCAGGGATTTTGCCATCCCATCTCAAAATTTCAAACGCCAATCCTCTCCCCGCCATCCATGCATTTTCAAAAATATTCAAACTTTTTCACAATGTCATTCATCCATGATGTCTTCTCTTCACATACATACTAACTCATTCATCTTTTTTGATTTGAATAAGTCATTCAAGACCTGAGCCAGGATAGGGCACCAGTCAGTGAAACAGAAATGATATGTTTACAGTGTAATACTTTTTGAGTTATAACTCCAGAATTAAGTTATGTAGCTTGCGGAGTGTATAACTAAAATCTGTCCAATTTTTCTCATTCCCTGAGCAGGGGGGGCATATGGTGTGGAGAGAGAAACATCATGATTGCCACAGGGAGAGTAACAAATGGAGAATAGAGGCAAGTATAGTTCTCACAGTATTTCCAACGCTCACATTTTGTGCTTCATACCAAATGTGGTATTTATTCATAGCACACCACAAAAACAAAGAAACAAATGCATAACTGTTCATTGCAGTGCTGAACAGTGGTAGATTGCATACATTAGCAGAAGCTGCAAAAGGCATGAAACATTGCGAATTAAGTCAACAAAATCCAAGCAGAACTGTTGGTTTCAGGTAATAAGACAAAGCAAACAGACTGTAGTATGTGAAATAGCATCTCCAACAGTGGGTTTGCAAAGGCATATGACATTTTGCAACCTATTTAGTTGTTAGACAAAACAAATGTAAAACTTCCTGGCAGATTAAAACTGTGGTTCGCAGGAGAGCTTCTGTAAAGTTTGGAAGGTAGGAGACGAGATACTGGCAGAAGTAAAGCTGTGAGGGCCGGACGTGATTCGTGCTTCGGTAGCTCAGTTGGTAGAGCACTTGCCTGCGAAAGGCGAAGGTTCCGAGTACGAGTCTCGGTCGGGCACACAGTTTTAATCTGCCAGGAAGTTTCATATCAGCGCACACTCCGCTGCAGAGTGAAAAATCTCATTCTGAAAACAAATGTAGGTCTGTCGAACAACTAATAACAAAAATTAATGATAAGCATATATTTAAACACTTACCTTTTATTGCTCATACTTTTTTTTTTGTTTTTGCATCAGTGAACCCTTGTATGACCTCATTTAAATCCACACATTCAACTAGCTCATCTTCAGTTGACACTGTTGCCAGTCCATACATTTGTGCCTGGCCCATTTGTGACTTTACATACTGATAATCATTTTAGGCTTTGAAAAACTTCTTTCTCCACCTGCCACTGTCACCCCTTGCATTAGCAGAATTCATAAGGCTACACTTACGTCAGATGCAAAGCCATACTCGTGTATGAGTTTCAAAGTTTCAGGTGGTGTGTTGTCAGGCTTTACCAACCTTGGGACCAACTAAAATTCATCTTTACTGTTGACAAGATTGATGTCCTTAGCCTGCCATTTACTAAAACTGTCACACAGCTTGGAACATTTGACACGTAGAACGTCCTGTGATAGATCTTTAATATCAGCAACTTCATAGAAAAAATCAAAAAGCTCACTGTGACTTTCAAGCTGTTAAAATCTCTCACTGAGAGTACATGGTACAACTCCCAGTACTTTAAAGTAAAAATCTATTTTGTGCTGGATTTCTGGATGTTCAATTTTCTCCTCTTCTCCCACATACTGGAATTGTTACTTGTTCCATATCTTTTGTATCTGCACTGTACGCTTACTGTTGGGTGTTCTATATTGAGTTGGGTTGCCAGTTTCTTTGCGTGTAGTAGATAATCTTAGAATTTAAGGTCCTCCTCATAGTTTGTGAAAATCTCTGTTGTCTTTTCAAGTAAGTCAATACCATTCGATATATCCATGGCAGTACTATGTAGGTTTTTGCTGACAAAATTAATACGGAATAATGTATCGCCATGGAACAAAAGAACCTAAAATTATCGATAAGGTCTGCCGAACTGCCAGCCTCATGTGCAACTATTCTGCTTGTATTTTGTCTTTACTTTTTTCAACCAGCAGATCAAAGGCCTCTCCTATGTTATCCTTAAGAACGGCAAATGCATCAGTCCTGTTCTCCCATCTTGTTGTACTCAGTGGCTTCAACATTAGGGTAGATTAAAGAGCAATCAAGACTGCCCAACGTCGCAAAGATGCGAAAAAGAAATAATAAATTTTTCTCACCATAACAAAAAAAGAAGGCACCCTGATATTATAATGCCTTTGCCACATCATTCATAACTAGATTTAGGGAGTGACTGTGACAGCAAACATAAAACATCTTATGATTTATATCTAAAATCTGATTTTATATTCCTGTGTTCTTGCCTTTCATATTAGAACCATTGTCATAGCAATGCCCCTCATATCCCCCATTAGTATTTTAATTTTCTCTAACTTCTTTAATTCTACCTCTGTAAGCCCCAAACCAAATGTACCTGTTATAGGTACAAAGCCAAGAAAATGTGACTTACATTTAAATCACAAATGTCAACATCAGTAGAACATGCATTAACCAAAAATGCATGCATGTCTGAAGGAAAAGATACTTTCAATAGTCTACAGCCAACAGCCATATTAAACACTTGAAATGTATTCACAAATTGTGAATATCATAATACATCAGCTGTACCATTTACTAGAAACACATGAAACTTTGTGCTGGACAGGGTCTCGAACCCGGATTTCCTGCTTTTATGAATGGTCACTTTAACCACTTTGGCCATCCAAGACATGTCCAGTACCAATCAAAACTTCCATATATTCTAGTGTCTCATCCCATACTGCTCACTCTTTATGTGATCCCTGCACAGGGGGAGACAATATTTTGCTCATCAGTTTGCCTTTTGCATTCATATCTGAAGAGTATTTCCTTCAAATTACACTGATACTGTAGAATACAGACACTGCAATACTTGTATTTCATGCCATGGCACAGGCGAACTATTGAGTAAAATACCGTAGTGTTTCTCACTGTGCAGGAATCACATAAAGTGAGAAGACACTAGACCATATGGAAGTTTGGATAGGTCGTGGAGGAGGCTCAGATAGCTGAAATGGGTAAGGTGACCACTCACGAAAAGCGGGAAATCCGGTTTCAAGACCTGGTCCAGCACGAATTTTCATGTTTTTTTAGCAAGTGGTGCAGCTGGTGTATAATTGTATTTCAATTTTTGAATACATTTCAAGTATTTAACTTAGCTGTAGCCCATTAACAAATAAAGCAAGTGAACACTGTTTCTCTACACCGAAACTGTCAACCGTTGGCTGCTAGCAAGCAGAAGGAGAGAGTTTGCAACACCATTGTGGAGATGGAGTGGCAGTACCAAGACAACAATTGCGACATGAGAGCTGTAGCAACCAGCACAGCTGAGTACTGCATTGTTGGCTGTATCATCGACGCTTCTGCTGTACAAGGTGGAAGGTCATAGGACAGTGTGTGACTTACATGTAAATGCTTTATTTGTTGGAAAAATGTGTATACATAGCCAGTAACTATTAAGTGTATCCATAACACTTAAAGAAAGAACAGCTGTGGTCAGATATTGAGAAGGCTTACTTTCTGACATAATATGACTATGATTATGACCATGACTTAGGGCTCAAAACAAGCATTTATTGTAGCGAAAAGTAATGGCTAAATTGTAAAGAAAGTTATTGTAATACAAGCAGTTTGAATATGTCAAAAACGTATACACAGCTTGTGCAGTGCAGTTTAGTTGTTTCAGTTCCAAACAAAAGGTTTGCTAGATTTTTTCTGTATGGTTTTAGTATCTATTGATTACTACTTAAACACTGAGAAAGAAAGAAAATGAGGGAAAACTTAAGTTACAGAAAAAGCAGAAAAAATTAGTTTAGAGGAGTTTGTCAAGAAGAAAGGAGATGTAAATGGCATTAATGGAAGATCCAAAGGAGTGGGAGTGGTGTGGGAGGGATGCCATCCATCTTCCCATGTGTAAATGCTGCTTAATCAGAATTGATGAGTGAAAAAACTATGGCATGTCAGGGCCAGTTCATACTTTACTTATGAAGTGTTTTTGTACTACTATAAGTGTTTAAGATAGCTATATAGCAGTATTATTTGCTGAGATTTATCTTTATTTCTTTATTACAAAGTTTTTTGTTTCTTCAGGGGATTTCAAGCCGGTGCATATAAATGCCAAGTGTTGTGTAGGTGCTTGATAGAAATTGAGTTTGCAGCACTGCCATTAACAAACTTTGCAATTTTGAAAGATGCACTCGAGGTGACCAACTCCAGCTCTTTGTCACCTGTTTCACAACCCCAAAGATAATTTCTGGTAAGACACTAGATTATTTGTAGTTCTAATTTATTCTGATATTTCTCCATTTATGAAAAACCTTCACTGTCTTATTTAGTTCATCCTTTTGGAGCCAGATTAAAATTTAAGATTTTGCCAGCCCCAAAAATCTTCTGCCCTGCAATTGTTTGCCCCCCACCTAGAGCCAGTAGGAGGGAGACTGGCTGTTTTGAATCTCCCAGAAATTTGTGAATTTTCTCCCATTTATGGGAAATTAGCCTTTGATGTCAGAGGGGCATGGGGTGGCAGCTGGTAGAAATTTATTTGCCAATGTTGCATGACATCATAAAAGAGGAGAAAATTTGGTAACAGTGCAGACTGCACTTGAAATAGCACAGCTATACTACTCTCCATATTGATAGGAAGATTGGACCAACCTATTAATTCACATAACTGTAGAATACTGGCAATAAATTGTACTGTTTGCCACTACAACCACTCCAGCGATTGGCAGCAGTTATAAAACTACCTGGTGGAAGACCTCCACAGATCATACAGCTGGACTGACATAATTTTGACATTGGCAACAAAAAATAACAGTACTGTTCATTCTACAATTAAGATATCACCAATAAATGTTCAGAATGTGGAAAAAGAAGGTAGGTTACAATTTAACATTCTGTTGGAAATGAGGCCATAGGGGACAGAGCAAGAGCTCAGATTATGAAAGGATGGAAAAGAAAATTGGCTGTGCCCTTTTCAAAGAAGCCACCATGACATTTGCCCACAACGATTTAGGGAATTCACTGAAAACCTAAACCTGGATGGTATGATGGGGATTTCATACATTTCCCAAGCAGATGCAAGTCCAGAATGTAGAAGTTGGGCTGGATGACCTCAAATGTGGATGGCGGAAATGCACTGATAGCAGTCAGGAAGGTATGCGGTTCACCAACCTAAGTGTGACTGCAGTGGCTTTGTGTGAAGACACTAGAAAATTGCCCTATGTCACGCCATAAAACTAGCATTGTTAAATATTCTTTTTATTCCATATGAAAATACAGCAGTTTTGGTAGTGCTGGATAGTGGCTAATGGCCTGACACAGATTGGGCTTGGTTGGCAAAGTGTGCTTGGCTCAGCAATGGCTTGTTGTCATATCGGCATTGCGCTGTCCTACTGGACAGCGAGCAGCAGCCAGGCAAGATGATGCATGCTCAGGTGATGCAGCTGGAACAGTGTTTATCTGCACAGTTAATGATACCTCCATGGCTAGATGATACTAGCTCAATCCAAAGGCTCTGAAAGTAGGTGGCAAGCAATGGCCAGAAGTTACCTACCCATTGGGTAGTAGGCACCAAGTCAACAACATTAGAATTTAGTGCAGACAGCAAGCCTGCAGCTAGTTATAACACATCAATTGATGAAACCACAAATGTGAACTCCTGCGTGTGACTGAATACTCCCTGAGAGACATAGTTATAATGATAACACAAAGTAATAGTTCTGCTTATGGACTCCTATGTAATAATTCCATATGTCTTTTCAATTAAGAGATTTGAGGACTTGTGATACCTATGCTGAGATGATAGGCTTCTTATAGTTGTCTTACAAGGAGGGTTAGTCTTTCCGAAAATTCGTATTTGTGAACTCCTGACACTGTACCAATCTTTGTTTTACAAACACGTAATTATGTCATCTACCAAAAAAGCAACATAATGGTATTTCTTTCTTCCCATCCATTGTAAAGTTTTGCCAATAATAATTGACGAGTATGTGATTCTCCAGATTCTTCCATCACATTTGCTGATCGAACATCCATCATATTTGCTGATAGAACATTCCATGCATGTACTGCCTGTCGATAGTGTCCAAAGGCCACAATATTTTGGTGATCAGACATGTTGCCATCGGCAGGTGCACTGACAAACCGAGCTCCTGAGAGTGCACCAACTGCAAGCCTTTCCCTCTGTGGTCCACACTGATGGATGCATGTCAGTCAGCAGTCATGGAGAGAGATTCATTGGCTTCTGTTGTAGCACTGATGTGGTTGCTTTGTTTGTCCTGCTCTCCAGATCATTGTGGTTGCTGGGTGTCTTCTTAATTAGTCCCAGTGCTAGTTCCCAAGCCTTGCTGAGATTATAGCCACAGTACGGATTGATAAGATTATCCATGGTGCGAATTTTGATGTCTTCTCTAGCGAAAACTTTTCCAGTGTTTGAAAGTCTGCACTAAAATGCTGGTACATTCATATTCCATTGCATGTTTCTCTGACAAACAGTACACTGTGACTATCAACTTGCTGGGATTCATTAGTTGAGTGAGCTGCTGGTGTTCTAAGCATTGATCTCTGGTTGTGTCTGTTTGTCCAATATACGTCTTGCCACATTGTCACAGAATCTAGTATACCCCAGCCTTCTGCAAACCAAGGTCATTTATGTCACTTCCCAATAATGCCCATGCTTTACTGGACAGGCAAAAGACAGTGCTTTTTCAGTATGCACCCGACTTTCCTCAACTGCTTGCTGGTGTGTGGTATAAGGACTATGGCTATGGCTACTTCTCCCTCCATGATTTCTTCCGTGTCCACAGGTTGTACTATAATGACGGGGTGAGGAGCGCGATTAATCTGCTATCCATTTCTTTGGAATACAGTTCTGAGATGTTCTGATTCTGGGGGCAGAATATATGTGCCTAAGATGTTGTGCACTTTGTGTACTCGTGTTTTCCAATCCATTCCATCCCTGTGCAAGGGTTGTGGCAGCTATCTGCGTGCAAACATAGGACAATGTGCATTTTCTTCTGGCGCTCACCATGGTCCAGGGGGCCATCAACGCTTCTCTTGACATGACTTCCAAGACTGGTGGCCTCCCTTCATCTTTGTACTTCATAGTGAAGTGATGTTGGGATATATGGAGTTCAGATGTACAAGGAAGTCAAGGAGTTGGCCCCTTCGATGGGGCCAGATGACGATTGTGTCAGCCATATAACGATAAAAGCAGGTGGGTTTCCATTTGGATGACATCAGGACTTCTTCCTCAAAGCTATCTACACGAAAATTCCCAACTACTCGCGACAATTGGCTGCCCATTGCGACTCCCTCCATTTGCACATAGCAATCTCGACTAAATAGAAAATATGTGGAGGTTAGGACATGCCTGAAAAGGTCGGTGGTCTTCTCATCAAAGTTCTGACCAGTGAGTTGTAGTGACTCATTTAGAGGCACCCTGGTGGAAAACCAAACGTCATCAAAGCTCCCCATGATATCTGAGTCATACAACCTGAAACTGTTGAGGCGTTTCACAAAATCCACAGAAGTGCGGATGTGATGTGGGCATTTATCCACATAGGAACTTATTATCTCTGTCATCAGTGGCGGCATTGGGCGTCGACGACCTCTGACGGCCTTGCGCCTGTGGGGGCCTCGCATAAAAGTTGTTCAAGCTGTTAAAATTTTAACTACTTAGTTGTCTGTCTCTATTTCCGCACGAATGTAGCAGTATTTGTGTAGGGTCGTCTGGCAACATCATGACAGTTCAGCCCCATTACAAGGTGCACCTAAGGTGTACACCTATGCGGCAGCACGCCAAGCGTACAAGTTCGGGACTGCAGATTTGTTCTGGTAGGCCTATAACGCTACACGATTTGCCCGGGATATACTTGTCGCGAATCAGCGCACGCGCACTGAACGGCAGTAATGCATGGAACTCGAAGGAGACTTGTTTTGTTGTAAAGTCGTTCATACAGACTAAAAAAAATTTGTAAAATAAATTATTAAATTATGTACTTAGAGAGCACACTGATCGCCATATTAAAGAAAGATGCATGTTAAACGGATACATTTACTTTTCTTTATACCATGTTCACAGCCTGCTTGGTATGCACGGTTTTTCCGAACTGACACTTCGATCCAACAAGTAAATGCAATAATGCACTATGGAAGAGAGAATACAGACAGGAACATTATCTTGGCCAGTAATGCCAGCTCTCTGAAACCAATCCTACCAAGTGACACTTCGCTTCTTCTTTTTTTTTTCCCCAAGTTATTGAACCAGTACAAGTGAACAAGTTTTTTATCGGTGAAAGTGTGGTGGTACCAATTTCAGCCATACATACTAAAGGCACTCCACCCTATCGTAGTCAGTATACAAATACATTTCTTGGCGTATTTATTTGGCTGCTATCATACATGACAGAATAAAATAAAATAAAAATATTCTGCCATGTATGATAATCGCACAGCCTGTTTGCTCTATACTATGACACTGAGTACCAGTACTTTAAGTACCCTATGTACTTATCAGCTTGCTTACCACAAAATTTTTTTTTAGATCATCATGTCTGGAGGACCCTCAAGAGACAGAGACATAGGGAGAAAATGAAAATACGATGCACCAAAAAGAAAAAGGAAGGGTGAGACGATTATATCCAACTAAGCTATGAGTTTGAGTTTGATAAAATTTTTAAAGAAAACTTCAGGGGTAACTGCTGCAGAAGCCACTGGTGAAGCTCTTATCCAAGTGTCTTCAGTTTCTGAAACAGAACCAGCTTCAGGGTCGATCGAATCTTTTACCCTTTCTGATACAGCATCAGAGTTGGGTGAAACTGCTGTGAACCGAGATTGTGAGCCGATTAAAAACTTCAAAAATGATGATCAAGAGCAAACCGTTCATATAAGAGAGTCATTTCAAGAACTAGATCCAGGAAAGTGGGTATTTCCAGTAACAGATTCGAAGCATCATGATTTAATTCAAAATGATCCCCAAAAAAGGCAACATCACAGATGGTTAGCTTACTCCATATCTCAAGACAAAATTTATTGCTTTCCATGTCGACCTTTTTAAAATTTGCAGACACAGATGGTAAAAGAAGGATGTTGTGACTGGAAAGATCAGAGTAGGAAATTGCAAAGGCATTAACAAAGTCAAGGACACATGGAGTGCATGATTAGATCGATTGAATTCTGCAAAGGAATCAAATATGGAAAAACAATACATAAGGAAAACGAGAGACTGTTTAGGGAATCACAAATGTAATGTTATAACTTGTTTGAAAGATTGATGGACATTATAAATTACAGGTTATTTCAAAATGAATATACGGATTTTAAGGCTTAGTAGCATTTATTACAATCAACTTATACATAACACATCAAATGAAAGAGCAACTCAAACAGATTTGTTTGTATACCCGTGCGCAAAGGGAAGAGTATGGAACGACCAAGAATGGTTGAAAAACATCTTGAACGAATGAGAGTCTATCATGCGTAATCCCAAGAAATCAGTTCGTCCTTGTCGTTCGCAGTTGTTACAAGCTCTAAAACCTACATTCTGCGGTTTACTTGCCAGCTCAGCAAACGAATCTGCATGAGATGAAGATTTTCTGGATTGGGTCATCCTCAGTGGTGAATCGATATTTCACCTAATTGGAAATGTGAACACACGTAGATTGTGTATCTTGGGATAAGCAAATCCCCACGAGATGGTACAGTTACAACGAGACTCCTCTCGACTTTTTCGGTGAAACAACTGTGACTGGTGTTTGTCAGCAGGAAAATGGTGCGCCATATCGCTGGCATAACTCAGCACGCGACTGGTTAAGCGACGTAGTACCCGACCGTTGGATTGGCAGCAAGGTGCCGGATGTCAGAGCTAGTTTTATATGATCATCATGTACACACATGATCTGACCCCATGCGAGTTTTGCCTTTGGGGATTCATAAAGGATGATGTGTATATGTCTCCGCTACCAGGTCATATATCCGACTTACGAAACAGCACTGTTACAACAATTACTTCAAACATAGTGATCAAGGTTTTGGAAAAACTCTCCTATCGACTCGATGTGTGACGATGGTGCTCACGTTGAACACTTTTACGAAAAACTGTTATAGTTCTTCTTTCATTTGATGTATTATTTATAATTGTAAGTTAAATGTAATAAATGCTACAAAGCCTTAAAACTCGTATATCCATTCTGAAACACCTTCTACTTAGCTTCTCAAAATTTGGCGTTTAGAGGGTGTCGAGAATCCTTTCACCTGAAGGGTAGCGTTAACAGTGGAAATTTTTTTAGACCTATTTAAATTGTTATCCAAATATGATCTAACACTAAAAGAGCACTTGCAAGATATTAACGATAAGCAGATTTGTAAGTATTATCTGAGCCACGACATACAAAATGAACTAATTACTTAATGTTCAAATCCGTTATCAACGAAATTATAAACAGAGTCAAACAAGCAAAATATTATGCCTTCATGCTCAATTGTACCAGGGATTCGAGCTGTGCTGAACAAATGTCAATAATATAAAGATTTTGTAATTCCTAAACTGGAAGAGAGAGAGAGGAACATTTCATTGGGTTTATTGCCGCCACAGAAACAATGGGAGAGTATTTAATAAATGTCATTTTATAACGGAACTAGAAAATAACGACCTAGACATCCAAAGCTGTCGAGGACAGGGAATGATAACAGTACCAATATAGTTGGCATTAATACAGGTGCTAGAACAAGAAGAATCAATATTAATCCACGGGCTTTCTTCTCGCCATGCGGGAGCCATTGTTAGAATTTGCTTTTTCTAGATACGGAATGGACAGTGTCTTGAAAGGAGGATATAAGATGAACATCAACAAAAGCAAAACGAGGATAATGGAATGTAGACAAATTAAATCGGGTGATGCTGAGGGAATTAGATTAGGAAATGAGACACTTAAAGTAGTAAAGGAGTTTTGCTATTTAGGGAGTAAAATAACTGATGATGGTCGAAGTAGAGAGGATATAAAATGTAGGCTGGCAATGGCAAGGAAATCGTTTCTGAAGAAGAGAAATTTGTTAACATCGAGTATAGATTTAAGTGTCATGAAGTCGTTTCTGAAAGTATTTGTATGGAGTGTAGCCATGTATGGAAGTGAAACATGGACGATAACTAGTATGGACAAGAAGAGAATAGAAGCTTTCGAAATGTGGTGCTACAGAAGAATGCTGAAGATAAGGTGGGTAGATCACGTAACTAATGATGAGGTATTGAATAGGATTGGGGAGAAGAGAAGTTTGTGGCACAACTTGACTAGAAGAAGGGATCGGTTGGTAGGACAGGTTTTGAGGCATCAAGGGATCACAAATTTAGCATTGGAGAGCAGCGTGGAGGGTAAAAATCGTAGAGGGAGACCAAGAGATGAATACACTAAGCAGATTCAGAAGGATGTAGGTTGCAGTAGGTACTGGGAGATGAAGAAGCTTGCACAGGATAGAGTAGCATGGGGAGCTGCATCAAACCAGTCTCAGGACTGAAGACCACAACAACAGATACCGCTAACACTTGTACAACAGCTAAAACGTTTTACAACTTCATCAATAAAGTTTATGTGCTTTTTACAAAATAAAGCTGGCGTTGCGATCTAATTGAAACTGACGTTGAAACCTCTGTCTGAAACATGGGAACGTAGAATAGGAGCAGTAAAAGCGATATTTTTGCAATTTGATGATGTCATCGAAAGTGTGAGTGACTTGAAAAATAGAACTGATGACTCTGAAACTCTTAGCGACTGTGAAGCAGTCTTGAAGGAAATGTTAACTTTTGAGTTTATTGTTGCAATACACGAGTGGTATGAGATTTTACTACATGTCAGCAATATAAGTAAACTATGGCAATCGGTTCAAGTGAACGTGAAAGTCGCTATTGATACTTTACGTTGATTTCGTGACTGGATTCAAGAATTCCGTAACACAGGATTGTTTGTACAAAAAAGTAGTTACGAAATTGAGTCTCAGTTTAAAAAGAAGTACAGCTCAGACAAAACGAATGTTCGGTTATGAACAAATTGATGAACCTATACAATCTGCCGAAATGCCGTACAGAATTAGCTTTTTAACACAATGTTAGAAGCTACAATAGTCGACACTGAATATCAGTTCAAAGTGCTCAACGAATATTTCGAATGATTTGGTTTTAATTACGATGTGAGTTACTTGAAATGGTTATCCAAGGACGACCTTCGCAAACATTGTAATGATTTAGGTACAGTACTTCGAGAAGGCGAAAACAGCGATATACAGCGTTTAGAACTTTATGAGGAACTCCAACTTTTAAAAATCCAACCTACAGGACTCAATCAAAGAAGTAAAACAACTTATTCAGTACACATTAGAAAATAATTTGGAAGAAGTATATCCAGATCTACACATAATAGTCAGAATAATGCTCCCGAGAGAAGTTCCTCAAAGTTAAAATTGATTAAAACATACTTTAAGAAGCACAATGTGCCAAGAAAGACTATCTGCGTTGTCAGCACTATCAACACATGCGGAAACAGCGGCTGGCATTAACTACGACGTAAGTTCAGTGAGGTGAAAGTCGAAAGTTTATTTTAATGTGTGTTTGTTTAATGTAATTTTTGTCATTGCAATAATCCCTGTATATTACAATAATAAAGATTGTGTATAATTATTATAATCAACCTTTAATATTTTCTTTCCGACTGTTCGTCGCCGACGTTCAGTTTTCGCCTAGCGCTGCCACTGTCTGCCATGTATTTTGCTAGCAAATATGTAGGAGCTGTTATGTTGCTGACAGTGGGATGTAACGACATTGCATCTTTCAGGACCTTGGGGAATCCATGAAGTTTTAGTGGTACAGACACTTGTGGTGACAATTACTTGATGACCCCTCTGATTACTCCGATGTTTTGAGAAGTGCCCTGGTCTTGTTTACTGCATTCTTGGTGGATCTTCATGTAGGACTCATCATTAAGCAGGCTCTGAATCTTCTCAGTGTAGCCCTTGTGGGAGAGAATAACAGTGGCACTGCCTTTGTCAGCATACAAGATAACCATCTCAAGGCGCGCTCTCAGGTTCCAAATGGCCACTCTCATTTTGCTGGTGATGTTTTACTCCATATTAGTCTCAGTTCTCATCAGAACATAACAAATTTCATGATGCACTTCTTCCGCTGCGCCGGCCGCTGTGGCCGAGCGGTTCTAGGCGCTTCAGTCCGGAACCGCGCTGCTGCTACGGTCGCAGGTTCGAATCCTGTCTTGGGCATGGATATGTGTGGTGTCCTTAGGTTAGTTAGGTTTAAGTAGTTCTAAGTCAAAGGGACTGATGACCTCAGATGTTAAGTCCCATAGTGCTTGGAGCCATTTGAACCATTTTTTCCTTCCACTGCTTCAGGCGGTAGTCGCATGGGAACCTGTTCAACTGCACTGACGATGTCCAAGGCCAATGTAAACATGTGGGCAGTGACAAAGTTATTTTGTCGCCACAAGGACCTGTACCCCCAAGATTTTATGGATTCCCCATGCTACAAAAAGAAAAGGTGCAGTTACGCCCCATTCTCAGCAACATCATACTGTCGAAATCGGCCATTACGACGTCGAAGGGACCTACGGTTTACTGTTCCTACAGCCGATTGTTGCACAAACCGGGTTTTTGCTTTGTTTTTGATAAAAATTTTGTATCTGTGAATTTTAGGCTACCATAGAGCTGACACTTCAAAAAGTAGCAGAAATACATTTAACCTACAGTATTTTCAATACAGTATTTGTGGAGAGGGACTGAAGCGGAATGTTTTTTCATGGTAATTCAGTACATATAGGAATAAAATGCCAGCAAAATGTGAAAACATTTAATAAGTGTAGAAACAAGTAGCAAAAATGTTAACTGTTCAGTAATGTCAAACATGGTCTTGGTTAATGAATGAGGTAAAAGCTGAGCAAGCTTGAAACTTACTGTAAGTGCTGTATAGTACAATAGTGATGAATGACACAACTTTCTCCCTGTTACTGTATTACAAAAAATAATCAACAGCACCAAAATGAAAAGACAGTATTATAGACATAATTAAATGGAGGCCTACACTTTCTACTATATTTCTCTTTAAAATGCTGTACAAATGTGTTGCACTATACCTACCACACTGAAATTATCTAACACAGATACCCACAAAACATCAGTAACAAATAACCTGATATTCCATTTGTGTAATTTGAACAACTAACACATATTGAAGTTTAACTTTCTATTTTTCTACAGTCACAGCAAAGACAGTGTTGTTTCGTTTTTTAACCAGCTACCTTAACTTTAAAATGCAATAGAGTAATGCACACTATAGTATACTGCCTTACCAAAGGTAATCAGCTACCTTCCATTGCTTTTTGCATTTAAGTTGTGCGAACACATTCTGCATTTGTCGATGTATTCATTTTAACATCTGATTTGAGACCAACAGTCTACTGAAAGCGAGACTTGGAAAATAAGTATTACATTATTGATAGTGTGGGGAGTCTGAACAATAATACTGCTGACGGACAATGTATACATTGAAACTTCCTGGCAGATTAAAACTGTGTGCCCGACCGAGACTCGAACTCGGGACCTTTGCCTTTCGCGGGCAAGTGCTCTACCAACTGAGCTACCGAAGCACGACTCACGCCCGGTACTCACAGCTTTACTTCTGCCAGTACCTCGTCTCCAACCTTCCAAACTGTGCTGTGAGTACCGGGCGTGAGTCGTGCTTCGGTAGCTCAGTTGGTAGAGCACTTGCCCGCGAAAGGCAAAGGTCCCGAGTTCGAGTCTCGGTCGGGCACACAGTTTTAATCTGCCAGGAAGTTTCATATCAGCGCACACTCCGCTGCAGAGTGAAAATCTCATTCTGGAATGTATACATTCTCTTCAGGAGCCATAGTTTGTGCACTCTGTGCTTTCGTATCGAACAGATGCTATGTATTGTACTAAGTGGAAATAAAATGGTGTGTACAGAACACAGTGTGGTTGTGATAATTCACTATCATATCGCGTAGACTGTGAAAACTCTCTGCATTGGTGAACCCGAGTCGTAAAAATGGGATTTGCGTTCGCGATCGTGATCACCCTCGCCGCGCTTACTACAGCCTCGTCTCGCCGAACATTCGACGTTGTGTGAAGTGACAGTGATTACTGACATAGTGGACAGAGTGTAAATCACGATCAACCTCAAGTTACTAGTGTATCTTGTGTGTTGAAAATGACAACTTGCAACAATAGTTACTCAACACGTCTGACAGTGCTCCACGTACGCATCGACGCAGTGCCCTCACTGTATAGAAAATTTCATGTAACAAATCGCATCTCGACCGACCACTACATCACCAAAGCATGCCACTAAACAACAACAATGGCCTTCCTCCCCTACATTGTCAACTCGTCTCCTTCCGACGGCGACTGCCACTACCGCCGATCTCAACTGCATAATTTCTCCTGGCAGCCGTAGCGATTATACTGAATTTCGCGTTTCTACAGACTCACCTCAGGTGGCATGCCATACCAAGACAGAACAACAGCAACTGGCAAACAACCGTGGCACCATGTTGCTTTACCCCACTGCAGTCGCCATCCAGCAGACAGCATAACAACTAGAAACTGCAACATGCTACCTGCATGCAAGCTGTCAGCATACCACGCTCCCTCACCAGGCTGAACGTTAAGCTGCCGCCATTCTTCGCGGACGATGCAATGTTATTATTTGCTACAGCTGAATGCTTTTTTTTTTTTTTTTGCACACCAAGACATTACAAACGACTCAGAAAAATTCGTCGCTCCACTATGTCGCTAAAGCGAGCATGCTGAACTAGCGGGTCACGTCATCCTGTCACCGCCGCCCTCCGATAAATATGAGATGGCGAAACGAGTGATTCTGAGAAGACACACACCAACTGCAAGAACAACTACATCAAGCTCCGTATGAAGCTTGCCTTGACGATGGCACTCTGTCACAGCTATGGCACCGCCTCTAGCATTCAGCTGATACAGAGCTCACTGACGATCGCACATTGTGGACCATCTCACTTGAAAACTTGCCGACTGCAGTCCAGACAGTACGGATAGTCCACGAGCAGCAACCGATAGAAGACTTACACTGGGTGACAGAATATACGTCGTCCTGTGTTGGGATGACCACCACCCAGATGAACTGCCCCAAGACAACACACCAAACTGCAGTGTCGGTTCACCACAACCCATTGCAACATGACGTTTGAAACGCCGCAGCACTATCAATGTTCAGCCGTCATGCCGAACAACCACACTTGAAATGGACACTGCTGACACTGTGTAATGGTACCACTGAACATTCAGTGATAAGGTACAAAAATGCCGATCCCCGTGCCGACACCCAAACACCACTGGCGGCCAGGAATAGGTGCACTCGCCCACCGCGCTACAAGTCACCCTCCGGCCATGATCACCCCAACTGGAGGTGGATGCATTTTCGTCACAGATGTCCTAGAGAACACCCACTTCCTGACTGACACAGTGCCAGATGTCAGTATACTACCGCAGCACCTCACATTGGCATGATCCACCCAGAACCCTCCACCTCCTGGGCACCAATGACATTCCCATATGGGTATGTGTCAGCATGACGAGAACAGTGACTTTCACTGATGGGGTACATCACGCATAGACTTTCTACGTAGCTAATGTCACGCAATCACTCCTCAGAGTGGGCTTATTGCGGCACATAAAATTTTCCATGACTTGCAGCACAATGAATCACCACAACACACATCATCCAAGGGGTCCTCACCTACTGTTACTACAACATTGGGATGTACTGCCGAAGGCCCACTGATCCATCCCCCACACCACTGCCACCTAATGCAAAAAATCTTCACTGCACTGGACAAACTGACTATAAACCACTTACAGCTCCTGGATGCACACGAAGAAAACCACTCATTTTGCCTATGCCTTCAATCACTTACACAGGAGTTCAACACAGCACACGCTACAATCTATGCATTAAAACAGAGATGGACGCAGTTCTAGTCTGCGATATGTCACTTGGAAAACGGCAGTCATTGGTTCCAGCATCCTTTCACGAAGCCTTTTTTCGATCATTGAACAATCTCTTCCATCCAGGAATACAGCCCACAATGAAGCTTGTGTGGCCAAACGTTAAAAGAGACTGCAAAGCATGGACACACTAGTGCACTGCCTGTCAACAAAGCAAAGTCGGCCGTCACGTTCAACCGCCACTAGACAAATTCACAGTTGTGCGGGAACAATTTTGTCACATTCATTTGCACTTTGTCAGCCATTTATCGGAATCATTAGGATAAAAATACATACTTCCTATAACTGATCATGTGACACAATGGGTTGAGATGACTCTGATTCTCGACATGAGGGCGAAAGCCAAAGCTACAGTGTTTGTACCCACACGGATTGCCTGGTTCGGCTGCCCACTCGTGATGATGGAACAAGGGCAACAGTATGAGGCCTTGCTGTTTGAAGCATTATGCAACATGTGTGGCATCGACCACTGGCATATGACAGCATACCACCCACAGAACAATGACAGCAGCGCTCATGTATCAGAGTGGCTAACGGGCAGAAGTGCTCCTATGGGTCTTGCTAGGGATGCACACGCCCACGAAAGAGGATCTACAGGCATTGCTTGCCAAAGTTCTTTATAGAGAGACTGCAACTACCAGCGGATCTTTTTGTGCCACCCAAGGACGACAAACCACAACTATTACCGGAACTACTACAAGCAGTATGGAGAAGAATTCAGCACATTGCCATCCCATCGTCATGGCCACACTCAGCACTGCCTACCTTCATACACCAGGCACAATCCGTCATGCTGCATTCTGCATTATGACACGGTCCCACCTGTATTCACACACCCCCACCCCCCATAAGGGACCATATCAAGTCATCAGCTGCAGTGAAAACACCTTCTGAATCAAGGTCAATAGCAAACCAACAACGTTGGCCATCAACCTTTTGAAGGCATTTTGGACCATGGGATATCTCTCCACCGACTCCACACCACTTTTGTCATCGCCACCTACATCAACAGAACATTCCGCACAATGGCTGACGACAGTGGGTGACAAAGTACCACTTCCCGCCTTGGTTTTCGGCTGACCACGATGCCTCTCATGACACCTTAGGGATTACGAACTCCCATAAGCAACACCAGTCATTCATCAGAGTGATAGTGCTTCCATGTGTGCTCTGCACTTCACGGGGTGGCTTTGTAGCGACTCTGAACAATAATATCACTGACGAACGATGTGTATACTCTCTTTGGGAGCCATAGTTAGTACACTCTGTGCTTTCATGTCGAATGGACACTATGTGTTGTACAAAGTGGAAATAAAACAGTGTGTACAGAATGCAGCGGGTTGGTAATGATTCACTATCGTATCGCCTACGCTGTGAAAACTCTCGACAATAGTAAACCCCAAACACATAACGAACAAAAATGAACATTGGAAGCTATAGCCGGTATATTTCTCCGAAAATCTGATAAAAATACGACATTTTATAAGATAAGTCGCAATAAGCGATGTTGTACTAAGCCATTTTTAAAATGCTTGTACATCGTTTACATAGCATTTAGACGAGAGCGTTAGATTTTGTTGTTGCAGCCAATACATCGTTTAAGCGAAGTCGCTATAAGCGGTGTCGGCTGTATTTGTTGGCAAAATACCTGACGGAGATACTAAGTGCTTATGTGGGTAAAGGCCTACAACACATCCACAGTTCTGTGGGTTTTGTGAAACACTTCAATAATTCAGGCTGGAGGACTCAGATATCATGGTGAGCTTTGATGACGTTTGGTTATTCACCTGGATGCGCCTGCAAGAGTCACCAGAACTCATTGGTCAGAAATTTGACAAGAAGGCCACCAACCTTTTATGGTATATCCTAACCTCCATATATTTTTTATTTAATCGACAGTACTATGTGCTAAAGGAGGGAGTCGCAATGGGTAGCCCACTCACTATTGGTTGCGAATTTGTATGTGGAGCTCTTTGAGGGAGAGGTCCTGACATCATCTAAATGGAAACCCAGCTGATTTCATCGTTATGTGGATGACACTTTTGTCGTTTGGCTCCATGGAAGGGACAAACTCCTTGGCTTCCTTGTACATCTGAAGTCTGTACATCAATTCATTATGGAGTCCAAAGAAGAAGGAAGATTACCCTTCCTGAATATTATGGTCAGGAGAAGAACTGATGGCACCCTGGGCTCCGGTGTATATTGGACGAAACCGCACGCTTACCTGTGTTTGCACAAAGATAGCTGCCACCACTCTTGTAGAGGAATCGGAAATTAAAAACACTAGTACACAGGGTGTGCAACATCTTAGAGACATATAGTCTGCAACCAGAACTAGATCATCTCAGAACTGTATACCATAAAAACGGATGGCAGATTAAGCGCACTCTTCATCCCATCATTATAGTACAACGTGTGGACACAGAAGAAATCACGAAGGAAGAAGTGGCCATAGCCTTTATACCACACGCCAGCAACTAACTGGGGAAATTCGGGCGCATACTGAAAAAGCAGAGTGTAAGAACTGTCTCTTGCCTGCCGAGTAAAACACGGACATTATTGGGAGGTATCAAAAATGATGGGTTTAGTTGGACCGTAGGACCCAGTCCATACCATGTCAACACAGCCCACACCATTATGGAGCCACTACCAGCTTGCACAGTGCTTTGTTTACAACTTGGGTCCATGGCTTCGTGGGCTCTGTGTTAAACTTGAACTCTACCATTAGCACTTCCAAACTGAAATCGGGACTCTTCTGACCAGGTCACTGTCGTCCAGCATTTAGGATCCAATCAATATGGTCACGATTCCGGTAGAGGTACTGCAGGAGATATACTGTTAGCAAAGGCACTCGTGTCGCTCGTCTGCTGCCACAGCCCATAAACGCCAAAGTCCGCCGCACTGTTTTAACTGATATGATCATCATATGACCCACATTGAATTCTGTGGTTATTTCACTCAGTGTTGCTTGTCCGTAGCACTGCTCACGCTCGTTAAATGAAGGTCGTTGGCAGCTGGGTTGTCCGTGGTGAGAGGTAATGCATGAAATTTGGTATTCTCTGCACACTCTTGACACAGTGGATCTCAGAGTATTGAATTGCCTAACCATTTGACAAAAGGAACGTCCCATGCGTCTAGCTCCAACTACCATTTCGCGTTTAAAGTTTGCTAATTCCTGTCATGTGACCATAATCATGTCAGAAATGTTTTCACATGAATCACCTGAGTACAAATGATAGTTTTACCACACACTGTCCTTTGTACCTTGTGTATGCAATACTACCATCATCTGCATGTGTGCATATCGTTATCTCATTTCCTTTGTCACCTTGTATTGTGCCTGTTGATCACTATGGATTGGCAGTACACCTGCGGACTGTTCGATCATTGGACCAGGATGTTTCAAAAATATGTTTTGTTTTGTGAAATGATCGAGCCGTCCGTTTTCCTTTTTTAAATATATGAAGCAAATAATGTCTGGCCACTTAATTTCAGTAGGAAGTGACTTGCTTGGTGACGCAATGATTGAGCGCCATAAGCTCTTCATCGTCATTCTTTTATCTTTTGAAAGTCGAGCCTGCATCTTTATTCAAACTCCCATTAACTTTTTACAAAGTAATTTCCTTTGTATGCATATTATCGATGTACATAATAATTCGTCACCAAGGTCTTCGCCTGCCAACAATGACCATTTAGTGCCTGAATTTAGCTCTCATTTTAGGTGGAAAATTTAATAAATCTGACTTTAATCAAACTGACAGTAATAAATATTTACACCAGTAAAAGAGAAAACTATTTTATGGTAGTAGGGCAAGGGGAGCGTCACCCCAAGTATCGTTAGCCAAGATGGCGGCCGTCACGCCAAGAGCGGGCGTCACCCCAAGTGCCATTATCCAAGATGGTTACCTTGACGCAAGTACGCGACGTCAGCTGATGATGCAATTGACATCAGCTGATGACACGAGTACCGTTATCCAAGATGGCGGATTTTGGTGGGAAGATAGTTCAATTGTGCTAACTCTACTAACCTAAGAAAGTGCCATGCCCCCCTAGCGGCAAGTTTGAATTTTGGAGGGAAGATAGCTCAATTGCGCTACCTCTACTAACCTAAGAAAATGGCGGGAAAGAAAGGGCTTCCTCCACTAACCTAACTCACCTATTCCTAGGAACTGGGCATAACTCTTTATTTAAACAACTAGAGGCAGTACCACCATTATGTGTGTTTGCCATCCTCTTCGAATCTCGAATTTTGCTCTAAGAGCTTAGTCCTGCAGCTGAGGCAAGTTAGTATGGTATTGCTGTTCAATTCGAATATAATTTTTATAAATGTGTTTAAATTTGCTTGAATTTGTTAAAATTAGTTTAAGTTTGATTAAATTTGTTTAAATTTATTTTCTACCTACAGCTTTAGTGTCGTGTTACCGCCCAAGACGCTTAGCTATCGATAAGCTGTATTACATGCACTCATTCAGCTCTGGACATAAGTCTTTATTTAAGCAATTAGAGGCAGTACCACCATCAAGTGTGTTCGCCATCCTCTTGCAAAATTAGACATTAATTTTGCTCTATGAGCTTATTCCTGCAGCTGAGGTGAGTTAATATTGTGTTGACTCCACTAGACCCTGCTCATTCAATTCGAATATAATTTGTTTAAATTTATTATCTACCTACAACATTTGTGTCGTGTTACTGTCACAAGAGGCTGAGATATTGGTGGCCGGTATATTACATGCACTCATTCAGCTCTACACATAAGTCTTTACTTAAGCAATTGGAGACAGTACCACAATCCTCTTGGAAAATGCACGTTAACTTCGCTCTAAGAGCTTACTACCGCAGCTGACGGGAGTTAGCATTGTGTTGCCTCCACTAGAGCCTGCTCATTCAATTCGAATATAGTTTGTTTAGATTTATTATCTACCTACAGCATTGGTGTCGTGTTACTGCCACAAGAGGCTGAGTTATCGATAGCTATATTACTTGCACTGCACATAAGTCCTTATTTAAACAATTAGAGCCACTACAACCATCAAGTGTGTTCGCCTACCTCTTTGAGAATGTTCACGAAATTTGCTCTAACAGCTTACTCCTGCAGCTGATGGGAGTTAGTATGGTGTTTCCATTCAATTCGAACATAATTTCTTTAAATTTTTATAAATTTATTATGTATCTACAGCATTAGTTTCATGTTACCACCACAATAGGCTGAGATATCGATAGCTGTATTCCATGCACTGAACATAAGTCTTTATTTAAACAATTACAGCGACTACCACCAACAAATGTGTTGGAAAATGTGTATGAATTTTGCTGAAGGGGGTTAGTATGGTGTTGCCCCCACAACAGGCTGCACATTCATATAGGCAAGAAAAGCTGTTCACTACGCTTCCAGATACTTAGTTTCATCTACTTTTCAAGGTCATCCAACCACATTTCTACGTATGTCGAATTACGGATCTCACCTAGTTTATTACGCGGATACAGAACACTCACCACGCCAGCGGTCTGGAGGGGAGGAAAATTGGTGTGTAAAAAGGAATCAGCTTGTTCTGGGTTGCTGGAAAGAGGATGGAGTGTACTTTATTTATTTTTTGAACAATTTATTTAGCTACAGATTTCACCTAATTTATTTATTACGCTGATGCAAAACACTCACCCTAACGTGCTTAGAGTCACAATATACAGCTTACAGACCTCGAAACTACTCCTAAATAATAAGACATCACACTGATGTGCCAAGACGCAAACAACTCCAAAATTACGGAGATGCGCAGTAGCTAGCACACTGGACTCGTATTCGGGAGGACGACGGTTCATTCCCACGTTCGTCCCCGTCCTGAATTAGGTTTTCCATGATTTTCCATGCAGACATGCAGTCTACTCGTAGATCACTGAAATAATGCATGCAAACACGCTCGCAACTCTTAATAACCATAAAATAATTCAACGCACAAACACTCACTGCAAGTAAAAAGCCCAACTTATCAACCACTCCCTGATTCTACTGGATGGAAAGCCTAAGTGCACCCCTCCCAACGCATGGAAACTGTCCAGATGCAGGAGAGGAAGGTTAGGTTAGCGTACTTTATTTATTTTTCTCGGGAAACGGACCCAAATATCCATCCTAATTAAATAACTAATCACAAAGATCAGTCACAGTTACACAACACTATGCATAGCGCTGCATAAGGACGGCTTAAAATCGCAAAAACTAACAATACAACTCATCTTATCCTGCTTCAATTACACAACTATATGCATAGCACTGCACAAGAACGGCAGTACTCAGCAACTCGTGTTACCCTGTTTGGAAAAAAATTGTACCACTCAAAATGAGTGACAGAAACACTTACACTCTACTGTACAACTACAGGCTAGGGGAGAAATGTTCAATTCACTAGATCCTGCTGTTCGACAGAGATGAGTTTGAGAATGTCTATTATTTCGAAGCATATACCATCTATCCCTACTGCTACACTACACACGCCTACTAAAAAGTCACCCTAACCAAAGCCAGTGGGAGATCCTTGTCCTAAAAGACTACCTTCTCATCCATATACAATCACAAACTACGAGATCGAGTTACTCCGCCTACAGTCTCATGGCACCTGCCTCGCCGAAATGCCTCGCCGCACTAGGCCCGCTTTCCTTCCAAATGCATCCTGTTCCTCTAAAAGTGTACCGACCCTAATCGCTACGAGCACCGCTCTCACAGCCCCACAACGCCTCATGTCCCCAGACTTTGTTTGACGTAAAGTTATACTCTCGAGCAGGGCTGGACGAGAGCCACCGTTCAGCGTTCGATTGTTATTTATTTAACATCAACTTCGCTCCTATAATAAAGCGAAATATTTCCGACCACAATAAAGTCCTATTTTTCACGAAAATAGACAAGGTCCATTTTTATGAGGAAAAAATCTATGTAGTTTTTCACGTTCGTCTTAGAAACTTATCACATCTGCGAACACATTTGCGTCGAAACCGATATTTCCACTCACGAATACAGATTTCCGTCATTTAGCAAATTCCAAATCATTTCCTATAATTTACAAAGTCAAATAACGTCTCTCTCATATATAGACAACCGGTAAACGTGTCTTCCACTTGCTAGATGCACACACCACATTCGGCCTCCTCTCACCAAAATAAGAAGTCAACAAACAATTTACATGATAACCGAAAAATGACCCAACGCAAACCCACATCTATATTCAATTTTGTCAAATTTCCACTTGATCACGAAAGCTGTCCAACACACACTAAGTATTAGACGGCTATTCTATCGTCTAGACGGCTACATGGTTAAGTCAAATATATTCCCACATTGCAACAACCCTCTGCATTTGGATGGCCCTCCGCCATTAGCGGGAACTTGAATCATTCCCACCACAGGCCATGCATAGTCAGAATCATACTAAGAAAAACGAACAGATATATATTTGACCGCTATACTTACAATTGAATGACATTCAACAATGAGCGAAGTATCCGAAATACACCCTGTGTACGGCTCTGGAAATAAAAATATCTGTACCATTCTTATCACTTGACATACTCTCTCCTTTGCTATCACAGTATTCTACGTCAAATCCAAGCCTTCCTTACCACTGGAAATAGTTTATCTCCGTTACACGTCTCAGAACACAAACACATACTTTATGAACCAGATGATCCCAATTTAGAAAATTATTCTGCTAAGGAACGCTTTGTGAAACTGTTATTTTCAACCCCCTCAAGCCACCATGTGTAGATAGTTACCCAATATTTGTAAAGCATTCTCTCTCTATGCCATGTCAGAAGTTTGGTGATACATCGACTGGGCTATGGGCGATGCTTGATTGAGAAGTCCTTTGTGCCCTCGGAGTCTTTCGCGACGGCATACATGAATAAAACGTTCTCGGTTTTCCAGCCGCGTCAGTTCGAATAAAATCTAAGAGCTTTCGATGGCCATCTCCGCCATCGTCGTCAGGGATTCACTGACTGCCGGGGCGCGCGCGCGGCCCCATTCTTCTGGACTGGGTGTGGAATAGCCCAGTCTATCTGGAACGTAGGGTTTACCGAATGGGCATTTCCTACCACTGCTGTGGATTGAAGGTGGTGGTGGACATCTTGTGTGATAGCATAAGTTTCAGAGAGGAGTCGTTGGTGGTGAAGCTGCGATGGTGACCGGTCTATTCAATCAGGGCAACGGACCGCCTATAATGGTCTTGATTTTCATTTGGTCGTCCTAGATGCTGGACGAGTGGGTTTTCGGAAGTGCTGGTGGTATTATAGAACCGGCGCGCCGCTTCTTGAAATCGTTCCCTTACTAGGGGTTCTTCTGATGCCTGGTGTAGGAGACGGTGAGGAAAGTCGTTCGGTACATGGTAAATGCGTCGCAATAAATTGTTTTGAAGTTGTTGTAGCTTCTGAATGTGTGAGGGGGCAGCGTTGCCCCAGACTTCACATGCGTAGTCCATGACTGGACGGATGCAGGTATGGTAGAGTCACAGACCATTTTCGACTGGAAGTGAGGAGGTTGCGTTGAGCATGGGGTATAAAGCCCCATCCCTCTGAGATGTCTTCTGGCTGACTGTGGTGATGTGAGCCTTCCAGGTTAGCTGGCGATCAAGGAGGACTCCAAGGTATGTGGCAGTCGTTGACCAGGTGATGGGCTGGTTACAAAGAACCAGTGGTTGCGCATCAGGTGGGTGACGGCGGGTAAGGATCATCCCCTGCGTTTTGGTGGCGTTGAAGTCGATCCTCCAGTCGGCAGCCCAACGCTCGAGGTCTTGCAGTGTGGTTTATAGATGTCAGAGGACGGCATCAATGTTCCAATATCGCAAGAAGAGGGCCATGTCATCTGCATAGAAGGCGCGACCAACTCTCGGAGAAACTGGCAGGTTGGAGGTGAATACGTTGTACAAGGTCGGACCAAGAACGCTACCTTGTGGTACTCCAGCAAGGACTTGGAGAACAGAAGAATTCGTGGTGCCAACCTGGACGACAAAAGTACGCCCCTCGAGGTAGCTGGCAAGTAGGCGGATGAAGCATGATGGGATGCCAAGATGGAACAGCTTGTAGAGTATGCCTTGGTGCCATACGGTGTCAAAAGCCTTTGACACATCAAGCAGAACAAGGCCACAAAACGCCCAGTTGTTGAAGGCCAGTGTTGCCTCCTCGACGATGCGGAGTAATTGCTGAGTGGTAGAGTGATGCTGACTGAATCCAAACTGCTCCCATGGGATGATGTTGTCTTGGTGAAGCAGCCGGCCGAATCTGGAGAGTAGGATTCTCTCGAATACTTTGCTCAACGTCGGGAGGAGGCTGATGGGGCGATAATTCGCCGGTAAGGTCCTGTTTTTGCCCGGCTTCAGGACCGCCACAACGACAGTCTTCTTCCAAGCTTCTGGGAACTGCATTTGTTCAAAGATGGCATTGAAGAGAGCGACTACACACAAGATGGCTAGCCTGGGCAGCATGCAGAGGACTTCTCCCATCAACGTTTTCATGCCCTGGGGCCTTCTTCTGGGGCAGTCGTCTAATGTGTTCAGTGACCTCCCGTTCCGACGTCGGTACAATGGTGACGTCACCATGGCCTCCATCGAGGAAGGCAGCAAGTCTGGTCTCAACAGTTTGGCCGTTCTCCAGGTTGACTGGTTCCACAAGTGGCTGGAAGTTTGCCTCAAAAGTCGTCGCCAGGGCCTCTGCTTTAGCGGCAGGCGTGTAGGCAGGTCTGTCTGTGGTTGTGAGTGGCGGCAGTTGTGGGTGATGCCGAGTGAGGGAGTGGACAATCTCCCACGTGTCAGCCCCAGGATCAACTGAGGCAAGCTTCTTCTCCCACTGGCGTATGCGGTGGGCAGCAAGTGCAGCCTTGATGATGTGGTGTAGATGATTGATGCAACACTTCAGCTGAGGCTGGCGTGTTTCATGCCAATCTCTGTTGAGGTGATTGCGTTCCCGGATAAGATCCTAGATGTCTAGAGGGAGAGTTGGAGCTGCCACAGTGGAAGTCCTTGGAGTTGGAGTGGAGTCAACAACAGCTGTGGTAAGAGCCATGGTCAGGGTGTCGAGAGCAGCATTGACATCTGTGTCTAGTGATGGTGGCTCTTCTAGAAGGTGATCCAGAACAAGCTGCTGGAAACGTGGCCAGTTGGTCTTCCTGGTGTTGAGCTTAGCTGCTTGAGGAAGTGGATTGATGTGGAGTTGGAAGAGCGCCGGCAGGTGGTCAGAGTTCATGGTATGGAGAACTTTGGGTGTGACAAACCAGTTTACACCTTTGACAAGACAAATGTCCAAGACATCTGGAGCGTTGCCGTCAGGTCCATAGAGGAAAGCTCGTGCCCTCTTAGCAGCATGATAAAGTCACCTCCCACTGATGTTCCGTGTCCGCGAATTCCAGATCTGGTGCTTAGCATTCATGTCTCCAGCGAGGAAGAGCTTGCCTCCAACGCGGAGAAGAGTGTCAGCGTCGTGAACAGTGAGGTGGCCTCTTGGCGGTCTGTAGATGGAGAGAAAGATTATTGTCCCGAGGGATGTATCCACTGCAATGGCCGTGCCTTCACAGAGGTCCAGTCGTGGTAGGGGGACACGATAGTGCTGGAGTGTCCGCTTAACATATATGGCTGTCCCACCACCAGCTGTCAGCCTGTCGTTGCGATAGCAGACATAATTGGGAGCGTTTGCTCGAAGGCCAGGTTTGAGGTGAGTCTCTGTGAGGAGAGACACGTCCACATTGTTGTCCTGGAGATACTGCCGAAATTCGAAAAGCGCAGGGAATAATCCATTCACATTCCACGTGACAGCCATGAAGTTCTGGAGACATCTACGGTTGTGGGCCATGTCCAGTGGTAGTGATCGCCGTGGTGGTGGGGAAGCTTCTGAGGGCTGCATGGACTGCAGCAGTGATTGCGTTCGGCAGCTGGGCCAGAGCGGCGGAGACAGCCACAAGGGTGGCCTGTACTTCTTTTAACACCGTGATAATATCATCAGCTGCAGCAGGAGGAGCAGGTCTGTCTTCAGTGTGTCTCGTAGGCTGGGCAGCAGAGGCAGGAGGAGGCGTTGTCCGGCCCTGGAGGACGTCTGCGTAGCCGAGGTCTGCCCTAGCAGCAAGCAGTCGCCGTTGGGCAGGTTGTCGCTGAGTAGCAGCAGGGGGAGCAGGTGGTGGCGCAGCTCGGCGCCGCATCTGCTGGCCGTCGGAGCGTGACGTCTGGCGCAAGGGAGGTAACCCTCGCTGGCGGCGGCTGGCTGCTTTGTGAACAGCACAACCACGGTAGCTTGCAGGATGAGCCCGCAGGTGGCCGGTTCTTCCCGTTTCCAGGTGCACTGCTGGCTGAGGTGACCTTCGCCGCATTTTACACATCGTGGCTTCATGCGACACAGGCGAGAAGTATGGCCTGGCTCTTGACAATTAAAGCATTTTATGAGGTCCTTCCGTGCACGTAATTTCTCGGCAAACCGGGTGACTTGGTATATTTGCCTGTTGTCAGGTGTATCAGGAAACTCCATCTCCATCAGAGGAATGGGTCGCTGCGTACCAGTCATCTTCATTCGTGTGGTAGCAGTAGTTGCAAAACCCATGTTGATGAGTCCGTCCTTAAAGACATCAGCTGTCATCTTCAGTGGTATGCCTCTCATGACAACTTTGAGAACCTTTGGGCGCACAGTAGGGAAGGTGTAGTTGGGAATACCACGTGCACCAACCATGTCCATGACAGCCACGTAATCCTGAGTGGTGGTGACTGTTAACTTCAAACGATCTTCGCCACAGTGTTTGGCTGTAAAGGCATTCTTCAGGTTGTTTTTAAGCCATTCTCGAAGCGTCATATAATCTTCGGGATATTCGATTGCAATCGGTGGCAGTTTAGGGCCAGAACGTTGTGTATTGTTGTCTGTCGCCGTTGGTGTAGGCTCGTCTGCATCTTCGGAGTCGACGCCATCTTGTAGAGCGTCGTACTCGTTAGCAGTAGGTACAGGTGCAGCGGTTGCGCGCTGTCGTTGAGCCGCCCTCTTCTTTGGCGGCGGTTTCTTAAATCCAGCATCACTCGCAGCAGAAGTTTGGTGTTCGTCACTGGCTGATGTGACAGCCGGTCTCTTGCGTTGAATCACCCTCTGTGGTGCACCATCAGTGAATTCTTCACTAGGTGGGTCCGTAGTGTATTCCATTTCATCATCCTGTTCATGCGTGGTCGTCATATAATCGTTGTCCGCCTGGGATTGCCGGGTCGTCATATGTGGAGCGTCTAATGGGGCCGCCGACGGCGCATGCGCCGCCTTACGGCGATCAGACTGCTCCGGCGCGGCGGTGGCGGCTGCCGCGGCCACGCCCGCTTGACATAGGTCTTGCTTGCTCGCCATCTCCAACTCGAATGCGTGACTGCCGGGGTTGTTAAGTTCTCTCACTTACATAAGCATGATGACATCATCAGCAGCCAATCAGATCGACCCAATGTGGCGCGCCCGCGTAAGTCGACCCGGGCAGCTAGCGGAGCTATTGCCCGTCGCAGGAGCCACGTTAGAAACAGCCGCTCCCGCGTCGCGCATCTGTCTCTGCTTTCTTTCGATGTCCAACGCCCGTCCCCATGCCCTGCTGAGTGTGTATCCCTGGTCTGTTGAAACTGTTGTTGTTTAAGCGAATCTCGGCCGCTTCCTTCTTAACTGAGTCCCAATATGTAGACGCATGAGCCAACACTTTCGTGCCGGCCGGAGTGGCCGAGCGGTTCTAGGCTCTTCAGTTTGGAACTGCGCGACCGCTACGGTCGCAGGTTCGAATCCTGCCTCGGGCATGGATGCGTGTGATGTCCTTAGGTTAGCTAGGTTTAAGTAGTTCTAAGTTCTAGGGGACTGATGACCTCAGCAGTTAAGTCCCATAGTGCTCAGAGCCATTTGAACCAACACTTTTGTATTTTCGAACTGTATTTTATGTCCGTTTTCTAGGCAATGCTCCGCTATGGCCGACTTGTCAAGCTCCCTTTGTTTTATATGGCGCTTGTGCTCAGTACAACGCTCCACAACCGTGCGAATTGTCTGCCCGATGTACATGCTGCCACATTCACAGGGTACACCATACACACCGGACACTCGAAGAGCAATGTCGCCTTTAACAGGGCGCAACATATCTCGTATCTTGGGTGCGGGCCGGAACACTGGTCTTAGCCCATGTTTCTGCAGCAGACGTCCTAACGTACTGCTAGTTGCTCCACAGTATGGCAGGAATACAGTCCGTTTGGCCTCTTCTACTGATTCACCAGGTGTCTTTCGTCGGCGGCCCTTGAAAGCGTTTGCGATGTCTCTTTTACTGTATCCATTTTCCCCGAAAACACGTTTTGAGTTCTGAAATTCAGACTGTAGGTGGTCATAGTCAGAGATAATCTTGGCTCTATGAACCAACGTGTTCAGGACAGCTTTCTTGTGTACAGGGTGGTAGAAACTATTGGCGTTCAAGTACCGATCAGTGTGTGTTGGTTTCCGGTACAATGAATGACCAAGCTGGCCTCCTGCCCTCCACTCAACCAAAACATCTAAGAATGGTAGCTTGCCGCGCTTCTCCAACACGACAGTAAATTTAATGTTGGGATGGACACCATTCATATGATCGACGAACTGCTGTAGTGTATATTCACCATGAGGCCATATCAGGAAGGTGTCATCAACGTATCTTAGAAAGCAAGATGGCTGTAATGTCGCAGTTTGCAGAGCCTGCTCCTCAAAGTGCTCCTTGAAGAAATTTGCTACTGCTGGAGACAGTGGTGATCCCATGGCTGTGCCGTCAGTCATCTCACAATATTCATCGCAGTACGAAAAGTACGTTGTCGTTAGAACGTGACGAAACAACTTAATGATTCCAGATGGAAAATGTTGGGCCAAAAGATCCAGCGTATCTTGTATTGGCACCCTCGTAAAAAGTGACACAACATCCAGGCTAACCATTAGGTCGTTTGGGCCTATCTTCATTCTCTTGAGTGTCTCAACAAATTTCTGCGAGTTGACAACATGTTGTTCGCAATGTCTCAGTTTTGGTACTAATAACCCTGCCAGATGTTTAGCAAGTCTGTAGGTGGGCGAACTGATTGCACAAACAATGGGCCTCAGGGGAACACTTTCCTTGTGTATCTTTGGTAATCCATAAAGCCTGGGAGGTCTGGCGGACGAGGCGTTATTACAACCACTAATGAATAATATTTCTAGCACTCTCATATCTCGAAACGACTCACCTTTCTCGACCCGATCTGCTACAGTAAAATTCCAACCTCGTTTTAGGAAGGTCCCCATGACCCGCAGTAGAGCCGAGTTAGCGTTCGAGTGTGGACCCTCCGCGTGTTATGGTTCAAATGGCTCTGAGCACTATGCGACTTAACTTCTGAGGTCATCAGTCGCCTAGAACTTAGAACTAATTAAACCTAACTAACCTAAGGACATCACACACATCCATGCCCGAGGCAGGATTCGAACCTGCGACCGTAGCGGCCACGCGGTTCCAGACTGAAGCGCCTTTAACCGCACGGCCACACCGGCCGGCCCGCGTGTTATATCCGGATCGATGTTGGGATGTGGAACCACAATATGGGTTTGAAGGTGGATCCGCCTGCTATCATCGGTGTGTGGCAGATCCACACTCGCACGGTAACTTCCGTGACACATGCATATACACAGTCATACAGAAAACAGTGCAAACGCTCTCCAAATATGGGGGTTACTGGATTCAATCGAGTACCGTGCTATAAAACGCCCCCCTCCCTCCCCCCCACCCTCACCCAATCAGTGTATTTGGACTATGTGTTGGCAGCTGTACTAAATTTAAAACCAATTTTGGAAAACAGAACTAGAAGTTATTACACGATCACATGGATAGAACTGACATAAAATAGATAGAATTGCGAAAAATGATGGGGGGATAGGTATAAATTGACTGAATATAAATGCCGCAAAATTGAGCAAGTACTTGCATATCTTCTGGTTGGTGCAGAACAATTTGTACATGGGGACAAGTATGTGGCAGCAAGAGGAATCCAAGTAAACGTCGACATGTAAGCAAAGGGAATGTGGGAAGCAGTCAATTTTTGTCCGTTGAGGTAGCATTATACTGTATGTCTATTGAGGTATCAGTGATAAACGCGAGTTGACTACTGTATCTGACACTTTTCAGGAAGACAGAGAACCATCCGTCTATAAACTTAAATGCATCTGCAATCGTGTAACATAGCCTGCGTTCGACTCGCATACAGCCGCGTGTTCTGTATATGATTTAAAGCACTGTCTACTTGCAATTGTTAACTGTAAACCTCTCCTTCATCAGAGGGCTTCCATCTCATATGTGATGATACGTGACTCTAAAGGAACTATGATTTATGTGATGTACTCCATCCCCCCTGTCGCATCTTGGGTGTAAAATCGAGACTTCAGTTTATAACTAAGTTAGCGATAGGTGCTTGTGAGGCACTGCAACCCCCTGTGTATACATTTGCCTGACAGATGTGCTGTTTACAGAGTTAGTGGCAGAATGACTTGTAATTTTCGCATGTCGGGCGCTGCTGCTATGCGTTTATCTGTTTCGTTGTAAGAGGCTTTCCCCGTTAATAACGGTCATTTTATATAGGGTTGATGCATGCATAGTATAATTTCTGAACCATTATCGGATGTGATCAGTAGTCGCTATACATCTCTGGAAAGCTATATTGTGCTCATATCACACAGAGCAAATGTTTTAAGAAAATAGTTTTTCGTTTTACGGTTCAATAACATAGTTTATCCTAGAGAAACTGGGAAGAAGGATGTATGTCATGCGCTTGAAATATATTTCTTACATTGGAATATTAACAGGGTTACATTCTATACGAGTGACAGGTTGGAAACTTAAGCGATCTAACATTATAGCCCATTTTAAGAAGGTGCACTGTAGCCTTACGAGTGCATGTTTATTTTATCTCTCTTAACAATACCTTCCAGCTACTGATCCTAGACTCTGGAATAATTGTTTAAAATTGGTGGCTTGGTTGATTTACGAAAAAAGGCCTCAAACTTCATCTGTCTGGATTTCCATCGCACATAAAAAACCACCCTATTCTAATTCATCTTCTTCTTAACTGTCTGCTATTAGATCACAACACTTTCAAATCTGTTACTACACATCGATAAGGAGTCCTAACCTCCTCGACATGGGCGCATCTCGAGAAATCTTATACACTTGGATGGGTGAGGACTCGGCGAGCTGTATCCATTCACAAGACGTGAAATGTAGCAGACTACTTTGGTCGGTTGCAGATTAAATAGGTACCAGTGCCGCAGGGAGGGTTGGTCAGTGACAGTGTGAGGGGGTCTTTCAGTCTCTAATTTTACCCTAAGACTGCACGAATGCTCTGTGACCCCCCATCGGCATAGACCTAGATCGTAAATTAAGCAATATGCTCTAGGTGTTAGAAATATGTAGAGCGCTGTCTGATATACTTTGATGATGTATGTTTTCAAGAATTAACAATGAATGGACGTACTGCACAGTCATCTACTCAGATTCGCAAAGTGAAGAAGGGGTGGTTTAGCTGTGATACTGAAATTCGGAAACATGCTCTCACAACTCTCGGAGTTGAAATTAATTATGATTGATAAAATTGTTCATATAATCAATTGCAATGCTTATTATTTAAGTAGATAGGCGGTGTCTTTTCCGTGCACTGGCACGTTGTTGGTTACCACATAATTGTGGTATAGATAGTAACGATGCCACATAGTTTCAAAGGTTGGCACTACCACGAGACACCGACGGCAGCGCCCTCTAGCTGGTGCTGTGCAGCTCTACGAGCTCCGCTACAGATTCTGCCTATTTCATCAGGTGCAGACAGCCAGGACACTTCGCTTCAACTTCGCACCACCTTGCAAGTTATTTAATATGTTTGCATATGTTTATCCGCTAGTCAAGGTGCTTAAACCGTATCTGCGTTACCGAGAAATTAGTATCTTTTCCTGTTCCTTACCAACGCGCCGACTCCCAGGCGGGATACAAAAATAATGATTGACTGGCAACGCTTGTCTGAGTTGAAGAAAAGGTTTTGTGGAAGGGTGACACCTTCTGGGGGTGCTAGCACTGAAACAGTGATCACGCACATGATTGCGATATGAGGAATCAGTCGAAACGGAATGCATAGCAATCAGATTCGCACTGTAGT
The DNA here is from genome assembly GCF_023898315.1 of Schistocerca nitens. Taxonomy (NCBI): domain Eukaryota; kingdom Metazoa; phylum Arthropoda; class Insecta; order Orthoptera; family Acrididae; genus Schistocerca; species Schistocerca nitens. Next base: position 244,532,174 of record NC_064614.1, on the reverse strand, counting down.
TTGAAAACCCACGCGAACGCCGCAAAACTATTCCAATTTAGTTATCTTGTAACTGAATTTTATTTAAAATCATCGAGTTTGTGTGTGTGTGTGTGGTGTGTTACGGTAAAAGGTGTAACAAATTTATTTACGCCGTGCGAAGTCTAGAGGTGTCCCAGTTGACCTATTTCACCTCCAAAATTCAAACTTCCCACAAAGGGGAGCTTGGCAGGGAGGTGCGGCACTCGCCCGTGATCTTGGGTTGTGGGACTTGCGTCATTAGCTGACGTCACTCGCGTCACTGTGCGTGGTCTAGTTTTCTTTTAGAGGAAGTGTTAATGTCAGTTTAGAACCTGACACACACCTCGTAGTCGTGGCGGGAAAAATAAATAAAATGCTTGACAGTGTACAAAGCGTGTTAGAGCAGGGTCACAGTGCGCGTCTCTTGCGACTTACAGTATAGTCCTCGGGATACGATCATTGTCCTACGGTACAGGTGATACAACTTTAAACTGAGGTGTGCATTTGACCAAAACGTATACATTTAATAGGATCGTCACATGTGCTCGATGACTGCACGCATGCGATATTTTGTTTTCAATATATGGTAGGAGAAAGATGCGGTGAAAATCTTACCGAGTCGTCTATCGGATGAAGTTAGTGGAGCTTTTGTAGTTGGTAATATTTCTCTGTTGGATGTTACAGAAAAACAAAGACAAAAGTGAAAGGATGCAGATCTGTAGTGCCTGTATGTAGTTTGGGGGGCGCACCACAGTACGGTAGACAAAATCATTGTCCTTCTAGCAGTTCCGGTTTCCATTGAATGGTCAAAACACAGTCCTGTTGCAATAACTCAGGTTAGCCTGTTTCTACATGGGTTGCAGAAGGTGGCAGATATATATTCCCCCGACTCCTACACAGTTTCGATTTAAATTGGAATGATCAAATTCGTAAACCTGGAGAAACGGCAGCGGTTGCATGGGCGCTAACTGAAACGAGGTTGGAATTTTACTGTAGCAGGTCGGCTCGAGAAAGGTGAGGCGTTTCGAGATATTAGAGTGCTGGAAATATGATTCATTAGTGTCTGTAATAAAGGACTTCTCCATAGGACCCTACGCAGGTATGTGCTTGAATGCGAGGACTTGATTCAAAACGATACTGCATTTCTAGCAGATAGCGTAGCACTAGAGATCGGAAAAGCTAGTGTACATTTCTTACAACCTCAATCTGCACATCATACACTGTCTGTGATCCTTCTCAATCAAGCATCGCCTATAGGCCAGTCGATATATCACCAAACTTCTGACATGGCATAGAAAGAGAATGCTTTACAAATACTGGGTAACTATCTAGACATGGTGGCTTGAGGGGGTTGACAATAACAGTTTCACAAAGCGTTCCTTAGCAGAATAATTTTCTAAATTGGGATCATCTGGTTCATAAAGTATGTGTTTGTGTTCTGAGATGTGTAAGGGAGATGACTGTCCATTGGTAAGGAAGGGTTGGATTTGACTTGGAATACTGTGATAGCAAAGGGGAGAGTGCGTTAAGTGATAAGAATGGTACAGATATTTCTATTTCCAGAGCCGTAAGCAGGGTGTATTTAGGATACTTCGCTCATTGTCGAATGTCATTCAGTTGTAAGGATAGCGGTCATATTTATATATGCAACAGCCCTCTCCATTTAGATGGCCCGCCGCCATTAGCGGGAACTTGAATCATTCCCACCTCAGGCCACGCATAGACAGAATCATTCTACGAAAAGCGAACACACACACACACACACACACACACACACACACACACACACACACACACACAGAATCATCCTACCAAAAGCGAACACACACACACACACACACACATATATATATATATATATATATATATATATATATATATATATATATATATATATATATGTGTGTGTGTGTGTGTTCGCTTTTCGTAGGATGATTCTGTCTATGCGTGGCCTGTGGTGGGAATGATTCAAGTTCCCGCTAATGGCGGAGGGCCATCCAAATGCAGAGGGTTGTTGCAATGTGGGAATATATTTGACTTAACCATGTAGTCGTCTAGACGATAGAATAGCCGTCTAACACTTAGTGTGTGTTGGACAGCTTTCGTGATCAAGTGGAAATTTGACAAAATTGAATATGGATGTGGGTTTGCGTTGGGTCATTTTTCGGTTATCATGTAAATTGTTTGTTGACTTCTTATTTTGGTGAGAGGAGGTCGAATGTGGTGTGTGCATCTAGCAGGTGGAAGACACGTTTACCGGTTGTCTATATATGAGAGAGACGTTATTTGACTTTGTAAATTATAGGAAATGATTTGGAATTTGCTAAATGACGGAAATCTGTATTCGTGAGTGGAAATATCGGTTTCGACGCAAATGTGTTCGCAGATGTGATATGTTTCTAAGACGAACGTGAAAAACTACATAGATTTTTTCCTCATAAAAATGGACCTTGTCTATTTTCGTGAAAAATAGGACTTTATTGTGGTCGGAAATATTTTGCTTTATTATAGGAGCGAAGTTGATGTTAAATAAATAACAATCGAACGCTGAACGGTGGCTCTCGTCCAGCCCTGCTCGAGAGTATTACTTTACGTCAAACAAAGTCTGGGGACATGAGGCGTTGTGGGGCTGTGAGAGCGGTGCTCGTAGCGATTAGGGTCGGTACACTTTTAGAGGAACAGGATGCATTTGGAAGGAAAGCGGGCCTAGTGCGGCGAGGCATTTCGGCGAGGCAGGTGCCATGAGACTGTAGGCGGAGTAACTCGATCTCGTAGTTTGTGATTGTGTATGGATGAGAAGGTAGTCTTTTAGGACAAGGATCTCCCACTGGCTTTGGTTAGGGTGACTTTTTAGTAGGCATGTGTAGTGTAGCAGTAGGGATAGATTGTATATGCTTGGAGTTAATAGACTTTTTCAAACTCATCTCCGTCGAACAGCAGGATGTAGGGAGTTCATCTACATCTACATCTACGTGATTACTCTGCTATTCACAATAAAGTGCCTGGCAGAGGGTTCAATGAACCACCTTCAAGCTGTCTCTTTACCGTTCCACTCTCGAACGGCACGCGGGAAAAACGAGCACTTAAATTTTTCTGAGCGAGCCCTGATTTCTCTTATTTTATCGTGATCATCATTTCTCCCCATGTAGGTGGGTGCCAACAGAATGTTTTCGCAATCGGAGGAGAAAACTGGGGACTGAAATTTCATGAGAAGATCCCGTCGCAACGAAAAGCGCCTTTGTTGTAATGATTGCCACTCCAATTCACGTATCATGTCTGTGACACTACCTCCCCTGTTTCGCGATAATACAAAACGAGCTGCCCTTCTTTGTACTTCTTTGATGTCATCCGCCAGTCCCATCTGATGCGGATCCCACACTGCACAGCAATACTCCAGAACAGGCCGGACAAGTGTGGTGTAAGCAGTCTCTTTAGTAAACCTGTTGCACCTTCTAAGTGTTCTGCCAATGACTCACAGTCTTTGGTTTGTTCTACGCACAATATTATCTATGTGATCGTTCCATGTTGGGTTATTTGTTATTGCAATCCCTAAGTATTTAGTTGAATTTACAGCCTTCAGATTTGTGTGACCTATAGCGTAATCGAAATTTAGCTGCTTTCTTTTAGTACTCATGTGAATAACTTCGCACTTTTCCTTATTCAGGGTCAATTGCCACTTTTCGCACCATACAGATGTCTTATCTAAATCATTTTGCAAGTCGTGTTGATCATCTGATGACTTTACAAGACGGTAAATGACAGCATCATCTGCAAATAATCTAAGACGGCTACTGAGATTCTCTCCTATGTCGTTAATATACACTCCTGGAAATGGAAAAAAGAACACATTGACACCTGTGTGTCAGACCCACCATACTTGCTCCGGACACTGCGAGAGGGCTGTACAAGCAATGATCACACGCACGGCACAGCGGACACACCAGGAACCGCGGTGTTGGCCGTCGAATGGCGCTAGCTGCGCAGCATTTGTGCACCGCCGCCGTCAGTGTCAGCCAGTTTGCCGTGGCATACGGAGCTCCATCGCAGTCTTTAACACTGGTAGCATGCCGCGACAGCGTGGACGTGAACCGTATGTGCAGTTGACGGACTTTGAGCGAGGGCGTATAGTGGGCATGCGGGAGGCCGGGTGGACGTACCGCCGAATTGCTCAACACGTGGGGCGTGAGGTCTCCACAGTACATCGATGTTGTCGCCAGTGGTCGGCGGAAGGTGCACGTGCCCGTCGACCTGGGACCGGACCGCAGCGACGCACGGATGCACGCCAAGACCGTAGGATCCTACGCAGTGCCGTAGGGGACCGCACCGCCACTTCCCAGCAAATTAGGGACACTGTTGCTCCTGGGGTATCGGCGAGGACCATTCACAACCGTCTCCATGAAGCTGGGCTACGGTCCCGCACACCGTTAGGCCGTCTTCCGCTCACGCCCCAACATCGTGCAGCCCGCCTCCAGTGGTGTCGCGACAGGCGTGAATGGAGGGACGAATGGAGACGTGTCGTCTTCAGCGATGAGAGTCGCTTCTGCCTTGGTGCCAATGATGGTCGTATGCGTGTTTGGCGCCGTGCAGGTGAGCGCCACAATCAGGACTGCATACGACCGAGGCACACAGGGCCAACACCCGGCATCATGGTGTGGGGAGCGATCTCCTACACTGGCCGTACACCACTGGTGATCGTCGAGGGGACACTGAATAGTGCACGGTACATCCAAACCGTCATCGAACCCATCGTTCTACCATTCCTAGACCGGCAAGGGAACTTGCTGTTCCAACAGGACAATTCACGTCCGCATGTATCCCGTGCCACCCAACGTGCTCTAGAAGGTGTAAGTCAACTACCCTGGCCAGCAAGATCTCCGGATCTGTCCCCCATTGAGCATGTTTGGGACTGGATGAAGCGTCGTCTCACGCGGTCTGCACGTCCAGCACGAACGCTGGTCCAACTGAGGCGCCAGGTGGAAATGGCATGGCAAGACGTTCCACAGGACTACATCCAGCATCTCTACGATCGTCTCCATGGGAGAATAGCAGCCTGCATTGCTGCGAAAGGTGGATATACACTGTAGTAGTGCCGACATTGTGCATGCTCTGTTGCCTGTGTCTATGTGCCTGTGGTTCTGTCAGTGCGATCATGTGATGTATCTGACCCCAGGAATGTGTCAATATAGTTTCCCCTTCCTGGGACAATGAATTCACGGTGTTCTTATTTCAATTTCCAGGAGTGTAGATCAGGAACAATAGAGGGCCTATAGCTCTTCCTTGGGGAACGCTGTATATTACTTCTGTTCTACTCGATGACTTTCCGTCTATTACTACGAACTGTGACCTTTCTGACAGTCGCACAAGTGAGGCAATACTGCGTAGGCACGCTGTTTGGTCAGAAGACTCTTGTGAGGAACGGTGTCGAAAGCCTTCTGGAAATCTAAAAATATGGAATCAATCTGACATCCCCTGTCGATAGCACTGATTGCTTCATGAGTATAAAGAGATAGTTGTGTTTCACAAGAACGATATCGCCTGAAACCGTGCTGACTATGTGTCAATAAATCGTTTTTTTCTAGGTACGTCATAGTGTTCGAATACAGTATATGTTCCAAAACTCTACTGCAAATCGACCTTAGTGATATTGGCCTGTAATTCAGCGGATTACTCCTACTTCCCTTTTTGGGTATTGATGTGACCTGAGCAATTTTCCAGTCTTTAGGTACGGATCTTTCTGTGAGCGAGTGATTGTATATAATTGTTAAATATGGAGCTATTTTATCAGCATACTCTGAGAGGAACCTGACTGGTGTACATTCTGGACCGGAGGCCTTGCCTTTATTAAGTGATTTAAGCTGCTTCGTTACACCGAGGATATTTACTCCTATGTTTCTCATGTTGGCAGTTGTTCGTGACTGGAATTCAAGAATATTTACTTCGTCTTCTTTGGTGAAGGAGTTTCAGAAAACCGTGTTTAATAACTCTGCTTTAGCGCACTGTCATCAGTGACTTCACCGTTGTTATCACGCAGTGAAGGTATTGATTGCGTCTTGCCTCTGGTGTGCTTTATGTATGACCAGAATCTCTTTGGGTTTTCTACCAGATTTCGAGACAGAATTTCATTGTGGAAATTATTAAAAGCTCCTCGCATTGAAGTACACGCCATATTTCGAACTTTGCCAATCTTGGGGATTTTGGGTTCTTTTAAATTTGGCATGCTGTTTTCGTTGCTTCTGCAACAGCGATCTGACCCGTTTTGTGTACCGTGGGGGATCAATACCATCGCTTATTAATTTATGTGGTATATATTGTCGATACTACCTGTCTGAAAACGTTCCACAACTTTTCTACACTTACATGATCAGATCGGAAGGAATGAACACTGTCTCTTAAAAAGGCGTTAAGGGCATTTTTATGAGCTTTCTTAAATAGATATACTTTACGTCTATTTTTGATGGTTGTAGGTGTTACGGTATTCAGCCTAGCAGCAACTGACTTGTGGTCGCTAATCCCTGTATTTGTCACAATACTGACTATTTGTCCAGGATTATTTGTTGCTAAAAGGTCAAGTATGCTTTCGCAACCATTTACGCTTAGAATGGGCTCATGAACTAATTGTTCAAAATAATTTTCTGAGATAGCATTCTGTACAATTTCGGATGACGTTTTATGCCTGCCGCCGGCTTTAAACGTATAATTTTTCCAGCATATCGAGGGTAGATTGAAGTCACCACCGACTATATTGTATGAGCGGGGTACGTATTTGAAATGAGACTCAAGTTTTCTTTGAACTGTTCAGCAACTATATATTCTGAGTCGGGGGATCGGTAAAACGAAAAGCATTGTTCAACATAGTGGTGTTACTGTCAGGGTTCCTCCGAACCATAATCCTTAGGTAGCGGTCATCCACTGCAGTAGTAGCCCTTGAGCGGCCTGAACGAGGCATGTCATCGACAGTTCCTGTCTCTCTGTATCTCCTCCATGTCCGAACAATATCGCTTTGGTTCACTCCGAGACGCCTGGATACTTCCCTTGTTGAGAGCCCTTCCTAGCACAAAGTAGCAATGCGGACGCGATTGAACCGCGGTATTGACCGTCTAGGCACGGTTGAACTACAGACAACACGAGCCGTGTACCTCCTTCCTAGCGGAATGACTGGAATTGATCGGCTGTCGGACCCCCTCTGTCTAATAGGCGCTGCTTATGCATGGTTGTTTGCACTTTGGGTGGGTTTAGTGACATCTCTGAACAGTCAAAGGGACTGTATCTGTGATACAATATCCACAGTCAACGTCTATCTTCAGGAATACTGGGAATCGGGGTGATGCAAAACTTTTTTTTATGTGTGTAGATTCCTTGATGATATATGGCGGCTCCACCGAACAGTGTCACGTCGAAACCACAATCAAATCCACATCAGAAGGTAGGGTTGTCAGTGAAGCAATACACATAGAAATGAAAGCACGTTTATTACTGACACCAATGTCCAGCTGGAATAGATCTGATTTCCTGGAAGGAGAGTGTAGATATTTGTACAAAAAACGAATGTTGTATAAAATTAATACTTATACAGCCATCAAATATACCAAATGTACAAACACAAGATATTTCACGAACATTCTAGAAATGGTAAATATGAAGTAGCAAGTAATTGATGGTGGTCGGTTTTGAACAGGCATTCCTCAGCCCACTAGGCAATGACGAGAAACACTGCACTATAGTGATGGCATCAGAGCTTGTGGCAATGTTTCGTAAATTTCTTTTTGTCTATATATCCTGCGAGGATATTAATCATATACTCTGTTGAACTGGGTTTCTGAATGAAGCATGTTACTCTTTGTATGAACTTTGATCAGTATACAAGGTGAGTCACCTAACGTTACCGCTGGATATACTTCGTAAACCACATCAAATACTGACGAATCGATTCCACAGACCAAACGTGAGAAGAGGGGCTAGTGTAATTCGTTAATACAAACCATAAAAAAATGCACGGAAGTATGTTTTTTAATACAAACCTACGTTTTTTTAAATGGAACCCCGTTAGTTTTGTTATCACATCTGAACATATAAACAAATACGTAATCAGTGCCGTTTGTTGCATTGTAAAATGTTAATTACATCCGGAGATATTGTAACCTAAAGTTGACGCTTGAGTACCACTCCTCCGCTGTTCGATCGTGTGTATCGGAGAGCACCGAATTACGTGGGGATCCAAAGGGAACGGTGATGGACCTTAGGTACAGAAGAGACTGGAACAGCACATTACGTCCACATGCTAACACCTTTTTATTAGTCTTTTTCACTGACGGAAATGTACATTACCATGAGGGGTGAGGTACACGTACACACGTGGTTTCCGTTTTCAACTACGGAGTGGAATAGAGTGTGTCCCGACATGTCAGGCCAATAGATGTTCAATGTGGTGGCCGTCCTTTGCTTCAAACAATTGCAATCTCTGGCGTAGTGAATGTCATACACGCCGCAGTACATCTGGTGTAATGTCGCCGCAGGCTGCCACAATACGTTGTTTCATATCCTCTGGGATTGTAGGCACATCACGGTACACATTCTCCTTTAACGTACCCCACAGAAAGAAGTCCAGAGGTGTAAGATCAGGAAAACGGGCTGGCCACTTTATGCGTCCTCCACGTCCTATGAAACGCCCGTCGAACGTGTACCTCACCCCTCATGGTAATGTACAGTACATGTGCGTCAGTGAAGAAGACCAATAAAAAGGTGTTAGTATGTGGACGTAATGTGCTGTTCCAGTCTCTTCTGTACCTAAAGTCCATCACCGTTCCCTTTGGATCCCTACGTAATTCGGTGCTCTCCGATACACACGATCGAACAGCGGAGGAGTGGTACTCAAGCGTCAACTTTAGGTTACAATATCTCCGGATGTAATTAACATTTTACAATGCAACAAACGGCACTGATTACGTATTTGTTTATATGTTCAGATGTGATAACAAAACTAACGGGGTTCCAATTAAAAAAATGTAGGTTTGTGTCAAAAAACATACTTCCGTGCATTTTTTTATGGTTTGTATTAACGAATTACACTAGCCCCTCTCCTCACGTTCGGTCTGTGGAATCGATTCGTCAGTATTTGATGTGGTTTACGAAATATATCCAGCGGTAATGTTAGGTGACTCACCCTGTATATTGCATCTTAGTACAGTTAGGATTCTTAGAAATTTATTAGTCTCTTCTGTGGTCTTTCTTCAGTGAATCTTCCCACATGTTCCAGACCTCCACATGCATTCAAGTTCACTCGAGAACTAAATTTTCGAAATGTACCTGATTATTTGTAATTACATTTAAAGGTGGGGTGAAGCAGCCTGAATTAATCAATGTCCACCTTAATATGATGTAAGTATTTTCAGCTATATAGGTAATTCTGAGTCACTGTGGAACTATGAGGCCTATGCTGGAATCATTGAGATAATTTATGTCACCGCACAAGCTCAGCGTTTTTCAGATCATAGGGTAGTGCAGTGCACAGACGGCAAAAACTCTTGTCTTGCACAAGTTCTATCTACGAGGGCCGTTCAGAAAGTAACCTCCGGTTGATTTAAAAAAATACACCAAGTTAAATAAAAATATTTTAATATATACATCTTACAACTACATCTTTGCACTATTTTTCTACATAGTCTCCATAGCGATTGAGGCACTTATCGTATCTCTTCACAAGCTTTGAAATTCCTTCTGCATAAAAATCACCCGCTTGTGCCTGGAGCCAGCCTGTGACCGCATCTTTGAGCTCTTCGTCGTCATCAAACCGCTGTGACCCGAGCCATTTCTTCAAATGCATGAAGAGGTGATAATCACTTGGCGCCAGGTCTGGGCTGTAAGGTGGATGGTTGATAACGTCCCACTTGAAGGACTCAAGAAGGGCCGTTGTTCTGCGAGCAGAGTGAGGACGGGCGTTATCGTGCAAAAAAACGATACCGGAAGTCAGCATACCACGGCGTTTGTTCTGTATAGCCCGTCGTAACTTTTTTGTTGTTTCACAGTACACGTCTTGATTAATGGTCGTACCACGTTCCATGAATTCAACCAACAACACCCCTTTGGCATCCCAAAACACCGTTGCCATCAGTTTTCTGGCAGAAAAATCTTGCGAGGCTTTTCTTGGTTTGGTAGGCGAATTTGAATGTGCCCACATCTTTGATTGTTCTTTTGTCTCAGGGTTCACGTACTTAATCCAGGTTTCGTCACCGGTCACGATTCTGTTTAACAATGGTTCTCCTTCGTCCTCATAACGTGACAGAAAGTCTAATGCAGAGGCCATTCTTTGAGTTTTGTGGTGATCGGTAAGAATTTTGGGCACCAATCGTGCACAGAACTTACGGTAACCCAATCTTGCTGTCACTATCTCGTACAAGAGAGTCTTAGAAATCTGTGGAAAACCAGTAGACAACTCCGACATTGAGAAACGTCGATTTTCACGCACTTTTGCATCAACTGTCTGAACGAGTTCGTCAGTCACCAATGATGGTCTACCACTCCTCTCTTCATCATGAACGTTTTCTCGTCCACTTTTAAATAAACGTACCCATTCACGGACAACTCCTTCACTCATAACTCTTGGTCCGTACACGGCACAAAGCTCACGATGAATAGCTGCTGCAGAATATCCTTTGGCTGTAAAAAACCTTATGACAGCACGCACTTCACATTTGGCGGGGTTTTCTATTGCAGCACACATTTCAAACTGCCACAAAAACTAAACTAGCGCAGGTATGACGTTCACTCGACCACGGCTTGATGCCGACTGACCTGTTGAGTGCGTGAACGCACAGATGGCGTCGCTACTCCCCCCACAACCCGCACTGTGACCAATCGGAGGTTACTTTCTGAACCGCCCTCGTATAAGATACAGCTTCTATACAGACACAGTCAGTAGATGCATGAGGTCAGCAGCGAGGACTATCATTTCAGTTTTATCTTGGTAAACTTCGGTTAACCCTATTTCCTCTGTTGCGTTTTGTAAAAGTCATTGGCACTCTGAAAATGTAGTCATCTTAGTCAATTTGCATTTAATAACATGAGAGTCATATTAATAGAAAGGAGTAACATTTCAGGACATAAAACCAGGGTCATAATCTCTTAATAACTCTGAAGTTAAAGTTAAATAAAGGAGCTCACGCTTTCAAAATAAATCTGAATCTGGTGTCTGTTTTCCTCATGGCTAGCTGAATGGCTGACGGTCTTTGCCAGATGCCTGCACTCTCTCTCTGCCACTGGGTTACACTATTCCCTTAATGCGTACAATCCAATACCTGTTCTACTCAATGTATTTGCATTTGTGTACTTTCTACATGGTTTATGAGTAACATCACAATAAAGCTCACTGAGTTTGAGTGCCAACCTAGTTAATCTACTCAAAGGATCTTTCTCCCCTGACAACCATTTCGATGATGGGTGATCTGTTATTAGTTTAAATTTCTGGCCATATACAGGGTGAGTCACCTAACATTACCGCTGGATATATTTCGTAAACCACATCAAATACTGACGAACCGATTCCACAGACCGAACGTGAGTAGACGGGCTAGTGTAATTGTTTAATACAAACCATACAAAAATGCACGGAAGTATGTTTTTTAACACAAACCTACGCTTTCTTTAAAATGGAACCACGTTAGTTTTGTTAGCACATCTGAACATATAAACAAATACGTAATCAGTGCCGTTTGTTGCATTGTAAAATGTTAATTACATCCGGAGATATTGTAACCTAAAGTTGACGCTTGAAACCTCCGACGATCAGTTGCGTGTTGTAACAAACACGGGCCACGGTCGGCGAGCAGCATCTGCAGGGACATGTTTACGATGACGACCGTGTTTACGAGTGTGGCTGTAGTGTACTGTTGTGGTTTTGTCTAGCTGTAGCAGTGTCCGCATGTAGCGCTTGCTGCTATTGTTGTTTTGCATTCGTCTCCGCACGCAGACCAACTGTAGTACGCCGTGTTACCAGACGTCTGTGATAGTGTAGTTTTGTAGGAACTGTGACCATGGTGTATTCGAACTCTGAAACGGCGGAGATGATACTCATCTATGGCGAGTGTCGACGAAATGCACCTGAAGCTTGCAGGGTGTATGCAGAACGGTACCCGGACAGAGAGCATCCAACGTGCCGCACATTGCAAAACATCTACCGCCAACTGTATGCAACAGGTATGGTCGTAGCACGCAAACGGGTCCGTAACAGGCCCGTCACAGGAGAAGCGGGTGCAGTTGGTGTGTTAGCTGCTGTTGCCATGAACCCACACATGAGTGCACGGGACATTGCGAGAGCCGGTGGACTGAGTCAAAGTAGTGTCATGCGCATACTGCATCGTCACCGCTTACACCATCATCGAGTGCAATTCTGTCAATGGGCATTAACAGAGAATGCGTTGCAGTTCTACCTGTTTACCGATGAAGCGGGTTTCACAAACCACGGGGCAGTGAATCTACGCAACATGCATTACTGGTCCGTGGACAATCCTCGCTGGCTCAGACAGGTAGAGCGACAGCGACCGTGGACTGTAAATGTATGGTGCGGAATCATTGGCGACCACCTCATTGCTCCTCACATCATTGCAGGGGCCCAAACAGCTGCAACATACATCGCGTTTCTACAGAATGATCTGCCAACGTTGCTCGAAAATGTCCCACTGGAAACGCGTCGACGTATGTGGTATCAGCATGATGGTGCACCTGCCCATTCCGCAATTAGCACTAGGCTGACCCTTGACAGGATTGAGTCCCATAAGATTTCACACACATTTCAACATTTTCAACCCTTGACAGGATGTTCGACGGGCGTTTCATAGGACGTGGAGGACGCATAAATTGGCCAGCCCGTTCTCCTGATCTTACACCTCTGGACTTCATACTGTGGGGTACGTTAAAGGAGAATGTGTACCACGATGTGCCTACAACCCAAGCGGATATAAAACGACGTATTGTGGCAGCCTGCGGCGACATTACGCCAGATGTACCTCAGCGTGTACGACATTCATTACGCCAGAGATTGCAATTGTGTGCAGCAAATGATGGCCACCACATTGAACATCTATTGGCGTGACATGTCGGGACACACTCTATTCCACTCCGTAATTGAAACCGGAAACCACGTGTGTACGTGTACCTCACCCCTCATGGTAATGTACATGTGCGTCAGTGAAAAAGACCAATAAAAAGGTGTTAGCATGTGGACGTAATATGCTGTTCCAGTCTCTTCTGTACCTAAGGTCCATCACCGTTCCCTTTGGATCCCTACGTAATTCGGTGCTCTCCGATACACACGATCGAACAGCGGAGGAGTGGTACTCAAGCGTCAATTTTAGGTTACAATATCTCCGGATGTAATTAACATTTTACAATGCAACAAACGGCACTGATTACGTATTTGTTTATATGTTCAGATGTGCTAACAAAACTAACGCGGTTCCATTAAAAAAAACGTAGGTTTGTGTTAAAAAACATACTTCCGTGGAAATTTTTATGGTTTGTATTAACGAATTACACTAGCCCCTCTTCTCACGTTCGGTCTGTGGAATCGATTCGTCAGTATTTGATGTGGTTTACGAAATATATCCAGCGGTAATGTTAGGTGACTCACCCTGTATATAGCAATGAAAATAAGTGATTCCGTATATATCTGCTAGAATTTCCTTTTATGTAGAGGAATAATTACACTCTGCTTTGTTCGTCTGGTCCGCAGCTCGTCGTCTCGCGGTAGCGTTCTCGTTTCCCGAGCACGGGGTACCAGTTTCGATTCCCGGCGCGGTCAGGGATTTTCACCTGCCTCGAGTTGACTGGGTGTTGTTGTGTCTTCATCATCATCATTCATTCCCATTATGGTCGGAGGCTGGCCATGGCAAACCACCTCCACTAGGTCCTTGCCTAGTACGGCGGTGTGGGTCTCCCGCATCGTTCCCCTACGCTCTGTCAAGGAATATGGGACTTCATCATCATTGTTCATCTGACTTGAAGCATATGCTACTGGATGTTCCTGCCCATTGGTAGTCTGGCTCAGAATAATATTCTGGCTCAGAATACAACCAACCACCCCATTGCTGGTATCGCTTGAGAGTATGCATTCCTCTTAAAATCAGGAAAGATCAGTACTGGATCAGAATCAAATGCCGTTTGGCATTCCACTGACCATTGGGATTTCAGATCCTTCCTTAATGTCCAATTCAATCAATTTGTGATCTGTGCAAATTTTTTACAAACTTTCGATACTAATTGTATAAGACCAGAAATGACTGTAGTTGCTTCGTTGTCTGGGGCATTTCAAAGTTCTTGATTGCCGCTGTTAGATGACGATTGGTTTGAATATTTTTCCTGCTAATCACGTTTCCAAGGTACTTCACCAGTGTCTGCATACGACTGGCTTTTATTTATGCTGAGAGTCAGATGCATTTATTGCAGTCTGTTGTATATACTTTCCAAACGTTTCACATGTTCCAGCATATATTTCAAGAAATATCATCCAAATATACCATACAAGTTTTACGCTTCAGTCCATGTAGTACTCTGTCTAATAACTTCTGAAATGTGGCTGGCTCGTTTTTTTTTTTTTTATTTTTTATTTTTTTAGCCCAAACGGCATCTGGCATCTTATGGTACTAGTAATGACCCATGATACCTTAAAAACTGTAAACTGTCTTTGGTCTATCCTCCTCACCTACTTATAGCTTTTAGTGCCCACTTATTAGTTTCATCACTGTAAAGTACTGGCACTGTCCTAATTTGTCCAGCATTTCCATTACTAATCCCTTTGGCGGATTAAACATTTCCATGTCGAGGTTATCCAAGATTGTGGGCACCATTAATTCACTATTAACACTGCTGAAACATATTACGCTTCTGCACACAAAGTAATGCATTTTGTCTAATTCTTCGTTATCCATCAGTGGCTCTACCACATACAATGATTCATATGCTAAATCGGTGTCAATGGAAACCCATACTAACTTCCCAATGCCAGTCAGTGAACTATCTTGGGAAACAACCTTTAGCGTACATATTTGCAGTTTAGGTGGCAACATCTTCATGAGAGGTGTGCTTTATGACTTTTCCTCACTTGCAGCTATAACCTCAAAGAAAATGAAGCCCCACTGAGTTCTATTGTATTTCGCAAAAGATTGATTTAATATGATGCTTTCAAGATCATCCAGCCCAACGATCGCTGAATACCCTTCACTTATGTACAGTAACACTTCCACATGACCACAAAACTTTTTAATTTCAATACTAAAACTGAGCAGTGTTATACCTAACGACTCTACATCATTGTCACAAACCCCAGATAACTTACGGTGCAGAGACCTACGTCTTCTCCTGTCAGTGAGGTCCAAACTGATGACTGACATGTGCACATCCCTGTCTAGTCGAAACTTATGTTCCTTGCCCTCCGCCAAGCATGCCAAGCAGCATTCGTCTATGCTATTAGTGTTGTGTTGCGTCCTATAGTGAATATCTTCCAACGGTAAAATCGTTTATGAATATAATTACATCTCCAATCATTTTGCCAAAGAAAGGCGTTGTTGTGCTAACTTTTAGATTTCTGAGTAGCTTGTAAAACCTCATCCTGCCTCGTAACTTTTCATTATACTGCTCTTGCTGGGAATACACGGCCGGCCGGTGTGGCCGGTGTGGCCGAGCGGTTCTAGGCGCTTCAGTCTGGAACGGCACGACCATTACGGTCGCAGGTTCGAATCCTGCCTCAGGAATGGATGTGTGTGATGTCCTTATGTTAGTTAGGTTTAAGTAGTTCTAGCGGACTGATGACCTCAGATGTTAAGTCCCATAGCGCTCAGAGCCATTTGAACCATTTGAACCACATTTAACGATACGTGTGCTTGATCTGTCAACATCACCCATAGTAACAACATGTGTGTCTGGTATTTTGCGTAACCTGAAACTGTGGTGTAACACCACAAACAAATATCGTTTCACCGTATCATTGCCCAGTGAGACTCAAAACAGTCTTGTGCCAAATGTCCAAATCGCCCACAGATACTGCAGTTGGCTGCAACAGAACTGGTACATGGCAACTCATGCCTAACAAGTTACAAAACTTGCATCACATTGGCGTTAAAAATGTCTCTTTACAATTTCTTCTAAACTGCGATAAATCTGCAAGTTCCTGCGGCCTGACAAGAGTAACTTTAACGTTACAATGAATGCCCTTACGTACTACCATGGCGAAACAAAATACACGTACAAATCAAGAGGCCAACAATAAAGAAAAACTTTCAAATATCACATTGTGCCAGTACTGGAAGACGAGAGTCGATGTTGCAGACATGATACCTAAAAACCATTGAAATGACAGCTACCAGTGCCACCACACGCAGGGTCATCAGAGTATCTGACGACCACTTCCTGACGCCAAATCGCCAAATATAGTGATCCAGGTTGGCCAAGGACACTATGGGTCAGGGAGACGAGCGGTGGTGTGGGAGTCGTCAAGTGCTAATCCTAGAGTCGTCAGTTACGCAGTGATATTGGAAATGACGTTTTACTGACAGGATGAATACACACAAGTAACATAGCTTCCTCATAGGATCACCCATGCATGGCCTTCAGGGGTGCGATGGGGAGAACTGCTGACGCGCCTCATCAGCAAGTTGTGATGCTGATGCTGCACGTGAGTGAACAATGACTGGCATGAAGGAGTGCAGAGCAACAAAGACACTTACTAGACCGACAGGTAAATTAGATATCATTTCGTAACACCCATCTATCGATAGAACAGGGATGAGCTGCGTTTAAGAACCACGTCTCCCTCGCTGTCACTTGGGAGACACACTTCTGTTTTACCTCTAGTTACGACGAGACGCCTTTTCCATTACAGGTGCGGTAACCCTTTTGTAATATGTAACATTTAAGTAAATACCGTAAAATATATTTAAGTTAATTCAATCAGTTGTTCTAGTAATTAGTTAACATTAATCACCAGTATATTAAATAAGTACTCTTGTTTCTTATTACAGCTTTAAATTTCTATGGGACTATCGCCATATGCCAGCAACAAAGAGATGCATTTGGCTAGCGGAAATTGTCAGTGCTGTTAGTGCAAATCGCACGACCAAAATATCTAACAACTACGTTTTCTCGAACGTTTAGTTCGGGGATTTCGAAGTTCGATGGCTTCAAAATATTCTGTCAATATTTCAGTTTCAGATAACATGGTCAAGGCATCCCGTTGTTAAACAGGCAATGGCACAGCTGCTAATATTTTCTTAATACGGTTACAGGGCTTCCAGCCAGTCGCACGCGCTTACCCCGTTGCTTAAGTAAGATGCTTCTTTATAACTGATCCTCCCACTCGAGATAAATTTAATTGCAATCACTAATTCCGAAATCCAATATGCAACCACTAAACTTTCTACGTGATCTTCGGGTAAAAATCATTGCCCTTTTTTCATATCATCCCTTCTTAGTAAAAGAACAGATATAAACTGACGAAATATGCGAAGGAGGAAGGGGCAGTTACACTTTCCACATGTTGTTGTTGTGGTCTTCAGTCCTGAGACTGGTTTGATGCAGCTCTCCATGCTACTCTGTCCTGTGCAAGCTTCTTCATCTCCCAGTACCTACTGCAACCTACATCCTTCTGAATCTGCTTATTGTATTCATCTCTTGGTCTCCCTCTACGATTTTTACCCTCCACGCTGCCCTCCAATGCTAAATTTGTGATCCCTTGATGCCTCAAAACATGTCCTACCAACCGATCCCTTCTTCTAGTCAAGTTGTGCCACAAACTTCTCTTCTCCCCAATCCTATTCAATACCTCCTAATTAGTTACGTGATCTACCCACCTTATCTTCAGCATTCTTCTGTAGCACCACATTTCGAAAGCTTCTATTCTCTTCTTGTCCACACTAGTTATCGTCCATGTTTCACTTCCATACATGGCTACATTCCATACAAATACTTTCAGAAACGACTTCCTGACACTTAAATCTATACTCGATGTTAACAAATTTCTCTTCTTCAGAAACGATTTCCTTGCCATTGCCAGTCTACATTTTATATCCTCTCTACTTCGACCATCATCAGTTATTTTACTCCCTAAATTGCAAAACTCCTTTACTACTTTAAGTATCTCATTTCCTAATCTAATTCCCTCAGCACCACCCGATTTAATTTGACTACATTCCATTATCCTCGTTTTGCTTTTGTTGATGTTCATCTTATACCCTCCTTTCAAGACACTGTCCATTCCGTTCAACTGCTCTTCCAAGTCTTTTGCTGTCTCTGACAGAATTACAATGTCATCGGCGAACCTCAAAGTTTTTACTTCTTCTCCATGAATTTTAATGCCTACTCCGAATTTTTCTTTTGTTTCCTTTACTGCTTGCTCAATATACAGATTGAATAACATCGGGGAGAGGCTACAACCCTGTCTCACTCCTTTCCCAACCACTGCTTCCATTTCATGCCCCTCGACTCTTACAACTGCCATCTGGTTTCTGTACAAATTGTAAATAGCCTTTCACTCCCTGTATTTTACCCCTGCCACCTTCAGAATTTGAAAGAGAGTATTCCAGTTAACATTGTCAAAAGCTTTCTCTAAGTCTACAAATGCTAGAAACGTAGGTTTGCCTTTTCTTAATCTTTCTTCTAAGATAAGTTGTAAGGTTAGTATTGCCTCACGTGTTCCAACATTTCTACGGAATCCAAACTGATCTTCCCCGAGGTCCGCTTCTACCAGTTTTTCCATTCGTCTGTAAAGAATTCGCGTTAGTATTTTGCAGCTGTGACTTATTAAACTGATAGTTCGGTAATTTTCACATCTGTCAACACCTGCTTTTTTTGGGATTGGAATTATTATATTCTTGTTGAAGTCTGAGGGTATTGCGCCTGTCTCATACATCTTGCTCACCAGATGGTAGAGTTTTGTCAGGACTGGCTCTCCCAAGGCCATCAGTAGTTCTAATGGAATGTTGTCTACTCCCGGGGCCTTGTTTCGGCTCAGGTCTTTCAGTGCTCTGTCAAACTCTTCACGCAGTATCTTATCCCCCAATTCGTCTTCATCTACATCCTCTTCCATTTCCACAATATTGTCCTCAAGTCCTTCGCCCTTGTATAAACCCTCTATATACTCCTTCCACCTTTCTGCCTTCCCTTCTTTGCTTAGAACTGGGTTGCCATCTGAGCTCTTGATATTCATACAAGTGGTTCTCTTCTCTCCAAAGGTCTCTTTAATTTTCCTGTATTCAGTATCTATCTTACCCCTATGAGACAAGCCTCTACATCCTTACATTTGTCCTCTAGCCATCCCTGCTTAGCCATTTTGCACTTCCTGCCGATTTCATTTTTGAGACGTTTGTATTCCTTTTTGCCTGCTTCATTTACTGCATTTTTATATTTTCTCCTTTCATCAATTAAATTCAATATTTCTTCTGTTACCCAAGGATTTCTATTAGCCCTCGTCTTTTTACTTACTTGATCTTCCGCTGCCTTCACTACTTCATCCCTCAGAGCTTCCCATTCTTCTTCTACTGTATTTCTTTCCCCCATTCCTGTCAATTGTTCCCTTATGCTCTCCCTGAAACTCTCTACAACCTCTCGTTCTTTCAGTTCATCCAGGTCCCATATCCTTAAATTCCCACCTTTTTGCAGTTTCCTCAGTTTGAATCTGCAGATCATAATCAATAGATTGTGGTCAGAATCCACATCTGCCCCTGGAAATGTCTTACAATTTAAAACCTGGTTCCTAAATCTCTGTCTTGCCATTATATAATCTATCTGATACCTTTTAGTATCTCCAGGATTCTTCCAGGTATACAACCTTCTTTTATGATTCTTGAACCAAGTGTTAGCTATGATTAGGTTACGCTCTGTGCAAAATTCTACAAGGCGGCTTCCTCTTTCATTTCTTCCCCTCAATCCATATTCACCTACTATGTTTCCTTGTCTCCCTTTTCCTACTGACGAATTCCAGTCACCCATGACTATTAAATTTTCGTCTCCCTTCACTACCTGAATAATTTCTTTTATCTCGTCATACATTTCATCAATTTCTTCATCATCTGCAGAGCTAGTTGGCATATAAACTTGTACTACTGTAGTAGGCTGGGCTTTGTGTCTATCTTGGCCACAATAATGCGTTCACTATGCTGTTTGTAGTAGCTAACCCGCACTCCTATTTTTTTATTCATTATTAAACCTACTCCTGCATTACCCCTATTTGATTTTGTATTTATAACCCTGTAATCACCTGACCAAAAGTCTTGTTCCTCCTGCCACCGAACTTCACTAATTCCCACTATATCTAACTTTAACCTATCCATTTCCCTTTTTAAATTTTCTAACCTACCTGCCCGATTAAGGGATCTGACACTCCGCGCTCCGATCCGTAGAACGCCAGTTTTCTTTCTCCTGATAACGACGTCCTCTTCAGTAGTCCCCGCCCGGAGATCCGAATGGGGGACTATTTTACCTCCGGAATATTTTACCCAAGAGGACGCCATCATCATTTAATCATACATTAAAGCTGCATGTCCTCGGGAAAAATTACGGCTGTAGTTTCCCCTTGCTTTCAGCCGTTCGCAGTACCAGCACAGCAAGGCCGTTTTGGTTAATGTTACAAGGCCAGATCAGTCAATCATCCAGACTGTTGCCCCTGCAACTACTGAAAAGGCTGCTGCCCCTCTTCAGGAACCACACATTTGTCTGGCCTCTCAACAGATACCCCTCCGTTGTGGTTGCACCTACGGTACGGCCATCTGTATCGCTGAGGCACGCAAGCCTCCCCACCAACGGCAAGGTCCATGGTTCATGGGGGGGGGGCTTTCCACACACACACACACACACACACACACACACACACACACACACACACACACACATATATATATATATATATATATATATATATATATATATATATATATATATATTTTCGTTTGTGCTTCGTCCACCGTCCTGTCTCGATCCAGTCCTCAGTCGGCAGAAATCAGTAGCGATCGCAAGCAGCGACGGCGGTTGTCGCTGAAATAGCCGGTTTTCGGTTACATCGATTCTTTTCGTCTCCAGTTTAAACTGACGGTTAAAACGCCTTAGAGTAATCAGTTCCTCAAATAACTGATTTTCGCTTTTTCTTTATTGCTACTACTTCCAGCAAGGTAAAGGAGCCAAATATGACCCCTTATCCAAATATAGCCACCCTTTCTAAGCCCTCTAGCAAGTGGTGCACAACTGCAGTATTAGCGTGAACGTCTTCAGAGGGCGCTGGAAAGTCAACCAGAGTGCGTAAATAAGACGTTTTCTCTGTGAGAGTCATGAATCTTGTGTTTTCTTTTCAGAAAAAAGTTGAGTTTTTGGAACTTTTTAGCTACAGAACGTGTTTCACTGTGAAATATGAATATTAGAAGACCAGTTCTTAATCACAGAAAGTTAGCATTCTTTGCTTTATCTTTGGTTTGATTATTTTGTACATCATCTGTACATTTGGCAATTAAGCGCTATCTGCAATGCAGACTGTTCCCTAATATGTCGGCTCTGTATGGCCCTGGGTTCATATTTGCTTAAATATCTTAGCATGTCTTTAAGCAGTTTCTCTTTCTTTTTTCAGGTGGCAGAAAGACGAAACTGGGATCAAAATGCAATGTTCAGTGCAATTAATGATGATCAAGAGGAAAATGTGCTTGTTAAACAAGCGGTATGTGAATTTTAGATAGCGACAACAACACTGCGGACATATTTAAGACTCTGTGGGCACAAAATACTGAATCTGTAGATGTTTTGAATGCTGCACTACCTTATAAAACTCCCAAGATGGAGGCTCAGCTCGCCAAGTACTGTAAAACCATGGAGGGAAATGATCATGGTTTAGATGCAGATAACGTTAACAGAATGACTTTTCAGCTAGGCATTAGAAAGTAACCTCCGGTTGATTTAAAAAAATACACCAAGTTAAATAAAAATATTTTAATATATACATCTTACAACTACATCTTTGCACTATTTTTCTACATAGTCTCTATAGCGATTGAGGCACTTATCGTATCTCTTCACAAGCTTTGAAATTCCTTCTGCATAAAAATCACCCGCTTGTGCCTGGAGCCAGCCTGTGACCGCATCTTTGAGCTCTTCGTCGTCATCAAACCGCTGTGACCCGAGCCATTTCTTCAAATGCATGAAGAGGTGATAATCACTTGGCGCCAGGTCTGGGCTGTAAGGTGGATGGTTGATAACGTCCCACTTGAAGGACTCAAGAAGGGCCGTTGTTCTGCGAGCAGAGTGAGGACGGGCGTTATCGTGCAAAAAAACGATACCGGAAGTCAGCATACCACGGCGTTTGTTCTGTATAGCCCGTCGTAACTTTTTTGTTGTTTCACAGTACACGTCTTGATTAATGGTCGTACCACGTTCCATGAATTCAACCAACAACACCCCTTTGGCATCCCAAAACACCGTTGCCATCAGTTTTCTGGCAGAAAAATCTTGCGAGGCTTTTCTTGGTTTGGTAGGCGAATTTGAATGTGCCCACATCTTTGATTGTTCTTTTGTCTCAGGGTTCACGTACTTAATCCAGGTTTCGTCACCGGTCACGATTCTGTTTAACAATGGTTCTCCTTCGTCCTCATAACGTGACAGAAAGTCTAATGCAGAGGCCATTCTTTGAGTTTTGTGGTGGTCGGTAAGAATTTTGGGCACCCATCGTGCACAGAACTTACGGTAACCCAATCTTGCTGTCACTATCTCGTACAAGAGAGTCTTAGAAATCTGTGGAAAACCAGTAGACAACTCCGACATTGAGAAACGTCGATTTTCACGCACTTTTGCATCAACTGTCTGAACGAGTTCGTCAGTCACCAATGATGGTCTACCACTCCTCTCTTCATCATGAACGTTTTCTCGTCCACTTTTAAATAAATGTACGCATTCATGGACAACTCCTTCACTCATAACTCTTGGTCCGTACACGGCACAAAGCTCACGATGAATAGCTGCTGCAGAATATCCTTTGGCTGTAAAAAACCTTATGACAGCACGCACTTCACATTTGGCGGGGTTTTCTATTGCAGCACACATTTCAAACTGCCACAAAAACTAAACTAGCGCAGGTACGGCGTTCACTCGACCACGGCTTGATGCCGACTGACCTGTTGAGTGCGTGAACGCACAGATGGCGTCGCTACTCCCCCACAACCCGCACTGTGACCAATCGGAGGTTACTTTCTGAACCGCCCTCGTAATATTGAGCATCGTTTTAATTCTAAATAAGGACTTGCAGGTAAGAAATGCTTGCAAAGTTCATGAGACACCATCCTGTTATATGCTTCAGAAAACCACAGCTGCTATCTAAAGCTGGAATCCAGGGATTCGCAAAGGAGAACGTGGCCAATTTTTTTTTCGATTCCAAAAATAAAACATAATCCTATGAAAATCGTTAGTACTGATGAAACAGGCTTTACTTCAGTTCAACATCAAGTCAGAAAATTGTTACTGTAAAAGGCAAACTTCAAGTTCACCGATTGTCTTTTGCTGAATGCGGTTCACTTGTAACTCTTGTGGTGATTTTCCACTTAAGAACTTCAAGGGTGAATTATTCGACGGAAGTCCTCCAGATAAAATCGGAGCAGCTCATCCTCTCATCCTTCTTGGTGGATACATCTGGAGTTGTACACAAAATGGTTCCAGCGCTTCAACATTGTCAAACCATCCAACGACGGCCCATTGCTGCTGATTTTAGATGGCGGCATGACACACACCCACACCTTCGAGATCATT
Organism: Schistocerca nitens; assembly: GCF_023898315.1. Classification (NCBI taxonomy): domain Eukaryota; kingdom Metazoa; phylum Arthropoda; class Insecta; order Orthoptera; family Acrididae; genus Schistocerca; species Schistocerca nitens. The sequence goes on along the minus strand of NC_064614.1, from coordinate 244,508,417 downwards.
CAGCTTGGCCGTGATAATTGTATTTCCATAGTTTGCGTGCCTCACCATGCTGATAAAATACAACCATTGGACGTTTCTTTTATGTTCTTGCTAAACTCGTACTATGCCCAAGAAATTGGAAAATGGTCGGATACGGACGAAAATAGGGTTGTTACTTACTATCAACTAGGTGCTCTGGTGGGTTGTGCTTACACAAGAGATGCAAATATGTCAGCAGTCATCACTGAGTTCACACCCATCGGAATTTTTTCCTTGGGCGAAAATATCATCGACGCATATTTTATGTAAACAGAGCCTAGTCCTGAAGCTGACAGTCATTTCATATCCGCTCAAAATGGTTCAAATGGCTCTAAGTACTATGGGACTTAACATCTGAGGTCATCAGTCCCCTAGACTTAGAACTACTTAAACGTAACTAACCTAAGGACATCACATACCCGAGGCAGGATTCGAACCTGCGACCGTAGCAGCAGCGCGGTTCCGGGCTGAAGCGCCTAGAACTGCTCGGCCACTGCTGGTGTATCAGCTCAGGAAATTCGATCTATGCCTGCTACTGAACCAAGCACTTGCACCCTACGAGTTTCAGATACCCTTATCAAAGGCTCACCTCACAAAAATGTTATTGTTGAGTCACATCAGACGAAGCAAGACAAGAAGGAATCAGCTGCAGGAAAGAACGCAGGCTGTGAAAACCGGAGGAAAAGAAAAGTTTCTTCCTTTGAATGAAAATTTCGATTCAAATTCTGATGAAACAGATGTTGGTGACGAAAGTGACGGAGGTGAAGATGCAAAATGCCTAGTGTGCAATACGCTGTATTCGCAGGACAACAAAGGACAAAAATGGATTCTGTGCATAAGAGTGCTTTTTGAGGAGCTATGAAACATGCAATAAACGAATTTCACGTAAAACTACATTTAATTGCAATCTTTGTTTGAAAACTATATTTTTTAAGTTCTTATGTGTTTAGCGAGTTTATTACCAACTCTCAAAGTGTTGCGTGCTTTTAATACATAGGAACCATATTTGGATCACTTTACTCATAAATAAAGGAAAGCCACTTTTTTATATTCTTTGTAAAGGTGTTACGTAACTTGAACCTTAGCACAAACAGTAAACTTTAGGTAGCACTTGCAACCTATGTCCTCAATTATTTGCTGGATGTATTCCAATCTCTGTCTTCCTCTACAGTTTTTACTCCCTGTAGCTCCCTGTAGCACCATGGAAGGTACTCCGTGATGTCTTAACACATGTCCTACAATCCTGTCAGTGTTTTCCGTATATTTCTTTCCTCGCCGATTCTGCGAACAATGTTCTCATTGCTTACCTTATCAGTCCACCGAATTTTCAACATTCATCTGTAGCACCATATCTCATATGCTTCGATTATCTTCTGTTCCTGTCTCCCCGCAGTTTTTGTTTCACTACCATACAACACTGTGCTCCAAACATACATTCTCAGAAATTTCTTCCTCAAATTAAGTCCTATGATTGAGACTAGTAGACTTCTCTTGGCCAGGAATGCCTTTTTTGCAAGCGCTAGTCTGCTTTTTATCTCCTTGCTCCGTCCGTCATGGATTATTTTGTTGCCTAGGTGGCAGAATTCCAAAACTTCATCTACTTCGTTATCACCAACACTGATGTTAAGTTTCACGCTGTTCTCATTTCTGGCCGGCCGTTGTGGCCGAGCGGTTGTAGGCGCCTCAGATGTTAAGTCCGATAGTGCTCAGAGCCATTTGAACCATTTTTTCTCATTTCTGCTACTTCTTATTACATTTGTCTTTCTTCGCTTTACTCTTCTGTACTCATTAGAATTTCCATTCAGCAGATCCTTCACTTCCACATCAGCGAATCTTATCACTGATATCTTTTCAACTTGAATTTAAAACCCTCTCCTAAATCTTTGTTTTATTTCTGTCATCGCCTTTTAGATGAATAGATTGAACAGTGGGGGCGAGAGACATCATCCCTGTCTTACAACCTTCTTAATCCGAGACCTTCGTTCTTGGTCTTCCACTCTTACTGGTCTCTCATATTTCTTCAGTGAAAATCGTCGCTTATAAATTTTAAGCGTATTTTCGCACAGTCTCCGAGGGCCAACGTGAAGAGTTTCTGTGTATGAGTAGTAGTTCATTTAACTGTTTTTGTACCCTAGATGATTCTTTTTGAATGCTACTGGCTGAGTGCCCGGCGTTGCCCGGATATTCATTTATTCCAATCTTTTTTTAGTCCATGTCTCCCTTTCTCTGTCCATCTCTTCCTTCCACCTTCTCTGTCAATTTCCTCCTCCCCATCTCTGACCATCACCTCCCACAGCTCTCTCTGTCCATCAGCTCTTCACCATCTCTCTATCCATCTGCTGTTCCCTCCCCCTCTGTCCATCGGCACCTCCCCCATCTCTTTGTCTATTTCTTCCTTTGCCCTCATTCTGTCCATCGGCTTCCCTCTCCTCGCTGTCCATCAGCTCCTCTACTTTCTCTCTGTCCACCTCCTTTTCCATCTCTCTGTCCGTCTCCTCTTCTCTTCTCTCGCTCCTTCTCTTCCTTCCCCCTCTTCCCCCCATTTCCTCAACCCCTTCTCTTTCAATCTCCTCTTTCCCTCTCTGCTTGTCCTTTTCCTCCCTCCCCCTTCTCTCTCCATTACCACATTATCATTCCCACCCCCCAAAGGAAGCCGGAGGTTCTCACGACAACAGTATTTCTTTCCTGGCAGGAAGTAAGACGTTTGCCAAGTTCGGCTGAAATCGATCTAAGCCTTTAGGAGAAGCTTTTCCCCCGCAGCTTTGTCCAGTTTCGTACATGTACACTACCGGCCATTAAAATTGCAACACCAAGAAGAAATGCAGATGATAAACGGGTATTCATTGGACAAACATATTATACTAGAACTGACATGTGATGACATTTTCACGCAATTTGGGTGCATAGATCCTGAGAAATCATTACCCAGAACAACCACCTCTGGCCGTAATAACGGCCTTGATACGCCTGGGCATTGAGTCAAACAGAGCTTGGATGGCGTGTACAGGTACAGCTGCCCATGCAGCTTCAACACGAGACCACAGTTCATCAAGAGTAGTGACTGGCGTATTGTGACGAGCCAGTTGCTCGGCCACCATTGACCAGACGTTTTCAGTTGGTGAGAGATGTGGAGAATGTGCTGGTCAGGGCAGCAGTCGAACATTTTCTGCATCCAGAAAGGCCCGTACATAACGTGCAACATGTGGTCGTGCATTATCCTGCTGAAATATAGGGTTTCGCAGGGATCGAATGAAGGGTAGAGCCACGGGTCGTAACACATCTGAAATGTAACGTCCACTGTTCAAAGTGCCGTCAATGCGAACAAGAGGTGACCGAGACTTGTAACCAATGGCACCCCATACCATCACACTGGGTGATACGCCAGTATGGCGATGATGAATACACTCTTCCAAGGTGCGTTCACCGCGATGTCGCCAAACACGAATGCGACCATCGTGATGATGTAAACAGAACCTGGATTCGTGCACCCAGGTTCGTCGTTGAGTACACCATCGCAAGCGCTCCTGTCTGTGATGCAGCGTCAAGGGTAACCGCAGCCATGGTCTCCGAGCTGATAGTCAATGCTGCTGCAAACGTCGTCGAACTGGTCGTGCAGATGGTTGTTGTCTTGCAAACTTTCCCATCTGTTGACTCTGGGATCAAGACGTGGCTGCACGTTACAACCATGCGGATAAGATGCCTGTCATCTCAACTGCAAGTGATACGAGGCCGTTGGGATCCAGCACGGTATTCCGTATTAGCCTCTTGACCACACAGATTCCACATTCTGCTTACAGTCATTGGATCTCGACCAACGCGAGCAGCAATGTCGCGATACGATAAACCGCAATTGCGATAGGTTGCAATCCGACTTTTTTTTATCAAAGTCGGAAACGTGATGGTACGCATTTCTCCTCCTTACACGAGGCATCACAACAACGTTTCACCAGGCAACGCCAGTCAACTGCTGTTTGTGTATGGGAAATCAGTTGGAAACTTTCCTCATGTCAGCACCAGCGCCAACATTGTGTGAATGCTCTGAAAAGCTAATCATTTACATATCACAGCATCTTCTTCCTGTCGGTTAAATTTCGCGTCTGTAGCACGTCATCTTCGTGGTGTAGCAATTTTAATGGCCACAAATATATTTCACTCATATCTTACACATTTTCACCGGTGTCTGTAGCGAATTACGCCTTGAAGCTTCATTTTCGTGCTCAATATTCATGACGTCATATTTCCTGACTTATGTGTCGTACAGTGCCGGCCGCAGTGGCCGAGCGGTTCTAGGTGCTACAGTCTGGAACCGCGCGACTGCTACGGTCGCAGATTCGAATCCGGCCTCGGGCATGCATGTGTGTGATGTCCTTAGGTTAGTTAGGTTTAAGTAGTTCTAACTTCTAGCGGACTGATGACCTCAGATGTTAAGTCCCATAGTGCTCAGAGCCATTTGAACCATTTGTCGTACAGTGGTATAATTTTTCTTGTACATTCAGTGTATATGCAGATACTGTCTGCGAAATGTGTTGTGACTAGAATTAGTTGTAAAGAAGTAATTAATTAAGACATCCGTGATGATGCGGTGGTTTTTCTCGCATGTCCTACCTCCTGAACTATGTGTCGTACAATGATTATTTTTGCAGGTACATTCAGTGGTATATATGAATACTGTCTGCAAAATTTGTTGCGGATAGAGTTAGTAGTAAAAAAGAAATAAATTACTCTTAAAACGTCATGCCTGACACAGAAGTTTTAGTGCTTGAACAGCAGAAATGTAGTGAGTGGTAAGCTTTTTTATATATAATTTTGTGTGCGGTGTCAGCGAGAAAAAGTCACAAAAAGGTTTGAAGTTACGTTAAAATTTTGCTACAGGTCAATAAGCGGTATCATTGTCAAATACTGGATGTACCGATATATACTCTGGCTGTTCGCGTATCGTGAGCCACGCTTCTTTTTCACACTCAGCCCACCGCCTCAGTGGTTCGTTCCAGACAGTAAGTGATACGTGTGCCAAGTTTGGTTGAAATTGATCCAGTGGTTTAGCAGGACATGTAGAACATACATACATCCATTTCTATAGTATGCATGGTTCTTAGTTTATATTTGTTAATGTACCAGGTGGTTACGATGAAATTGCAGTTACTCATAGAGACCTGTGTAGGCTGTTAATTATTGTACGGCAGAGAAACATGGTAGATATTCTAATGCGTTAATGCAGAAGCGAATTACGAGGGAAACAAATTAGTTCCAGTTTTGGCCGCCGGGAGCAAACCTGTCGCTGTGAATGCTAGAAAGACATGTAGAAGTGTTTCCATACGTAATGGTTTAGTAACCGGATGTGGACAGTAAAAGTCAATCAAGTGAGAAACGGATGCAGTGGATTTTATTATTAACTGTCGCTTACACAGTTTGTTCAGTATGAGCACCGGAGACTTGGACGAGATGCTGTACAACGCCAGATTTGCATCTGGTGGCCAAAATTAGAACTATATTTTTCCAGCGTAAATCGGTTCCACATTAATGCATCAGAATATCTACCAAGGTTCGCTGCCATACGATAACTGAACCGACACTAAACCTCCGAGAGTAGGTGGACTTTAATTATAACAACCCAGTAGTTTGTAATTAGACCATACCTCCGTAGCTGAGTGGTCAGCGTAGATGGCTGCCATTCGGAGAACCTTTCGATTTCTGGTACTACGAAGGATTTTTCCTTGGTCTAAGGACTAATACAGGTGCGCTTAGCCCCGTGATGTCAATTGCATAAGCCTCATGATGCCATCTGCATGAGAATTAGCGGCTGCACGATCTGGAAAGTGGGCAAAACTGCCGGGAGAATGGAAGGTTCATCATATGCCTCTCTACATTGAGGTGAGAGAAGTCATGGGATAGCGATATCCAGATATACTGATGGCATTTGTAACGCGTAGACAATGTATTAAGGGCCATGCACTGGCGGAGCTGTCATTTGTACTCAGGTGTTTGATGTGAAAACGTGTTGACGTGATCATGGCCGCACGACGAGAATTAGCAGACTTTGAATGCGGATTGGTAGTTGGAGCTAGATGCACGGAACATTCCATTTCGGAAATCGTTAGAGAATTCAATATTCCGAGATCCATAGTGTCACAAGTGTGCCGAGAATACCAAATTGCAAACATTACCTCTCACCATGGGCAACGCAGTGGTCGTCGATCGAGGACAACGAGCACAGCGGCGTTTGCGTGGATTAGATTAGATTAGTTTTTCGTTCCATAGATCCGTGCTGAGGAGATCCTCGTGGACGTGGAACATGTCAAATTATTTTTTTAAGCTGAAATAACAATACCAATAGTATGAGTATATACAATACATCCTTTTTTAAAGCTGAAATAACAATACTAATGGTATGAGTATATACAATACATCATTTGTTTCTATTAAAAAATTCGTCAAAGGAGTAGAAGGAGTTGGCCTCTAGTAAGTCTTTCAGGCTCCTTTTAAACTGATCTTTATTTGTAACTAAATTGCCGGCCGCGGTGGTCTCGCGGTTCTAGGCGCGCAGTCCGGAACCGTGCGACTGCTACGGTCGCAGGTTCGAATCCTGCCTCGGGCATGGATGTGTGTGATATCTTTAGGTTAGCTAGGTTTAAGTAGTTCTAAGTTCTAGGGGACTTATGACCACAGCAGTTGAGTCCCATAGTGCTCAGAGCCATTTGAACCATTTTTGTAACTAAATTTTTTATGTTTGCTGGTAAATTATTGAAGACGAGTGTCCTGAGTAGTGGACTTCTTTTTGAACTAAAGTAAGTGCTTTTAAGTCCTTGTGCAGATCATTTTTGTTCCTGGTATTATATGTATGAACTGAGCTGTTTGTTGGAAAAAGAGATATATTATTTAGGACAAATTTCATTAAGGAGTAAATATACTGAGAGGCAGTAGTTAGTATACTCAGTTCTTTGAAGAGGTTTCTACAGGACGTCTGTGAATTTACTCCACAAATAATACGTATTACTCGCTTTTCGTCTCTGAAAATTTTTGCTTGACTTGAAGAGTTACCCCAAAATATTATACCATATGACATTATGGAATGAAAGTAGGCAAAGTATGCAAGCTTTTTCATTTTTATGTCGCCTATGTCTGCTAACAATCCCTTTTCAATCACTGCTTCCCTTTCATGTCCCTCGACTCTTATAACTGCCATCTGGTTTCTGTACAAATTGTAAATAGCCTCTTGCTCCCTGTATTTTACCCCTGCCACCTTCAGAATTTGAAAGAGAGTATTCCAGTCAACATTGTCAAAAGCTTTTTCTAAGTCTACAAATGCTAGAAACGTAGGTTTGGCTTACCATAATCAAGCTTCTAAGATAAGTCTGTAACGTATTACTATGTTTACGGTTTCTCGTAGAGCCATATACACTCCTGGAAATTGAAATAAGAACACCGTGAATTCATTGTCCCAGGAAGGGGAAACTTTATTGACACATTCCTGGGGTCAGATACATCACATGATCACACCGACAGAACCACAGGCACATAGACACAGGCAACAGAGCATGCACAATGTCGGCACTAGTACAGTGTATATCCACCTTTCGCAGCAATGCAGGCTGCTATTCTCCCATGGAGACGATCGTAGAGATGCTGGATGTGGAACGGCTTGCCATGCCATTTCCACCTGGCGCCTCAGTTGGACCAGCGTTCGTGCTGGACGTGCAGACCGCGTGAGACGACGCTTCATCCAGTCCCAAACATGCTCAATGGGGGACAGATCCGGAGATCTTGCTGGCCAGGGTAGTTGACTTACACCTTCTAGAGCACGTTGGGTGGCACGGGATACATGCGGACGTGAATTGTCCTGTTGGAACAGCAAGTTCCCTTGCCGGTCTAGGAATGGTAGAACGATGGGTTCGATGACGGTTTGGATGTACCGTGCACTATTCAGTGTCCCCTCGACGATCACCAGTGGTGTACGGCCAGTGTAGGAGATCGCTCCCCACACCATGATGCCGGGTGTTGGCCCTGTGTGCCTCGGTCGTATGCAGTCCTGATTGTGGCGCTCACCTGCACGGCGCCAAACACGCATACGACCATCATTGGCACCAAGGCAGAAGCGACTCTCATCGCTGAAGACGACACGTCTCCATTCGTCCCTCCATTCACGCCTGTCGCGACACCACTGGAGGCGGGCTGCACGATGTTGGGGCGTGAGCGGAAGACGGCCTAACGGTGTGCGGGACCGTAGCCCAGCTTCATGGAGACGGTTGCGAATGGTCCTCGCCGATACCCCAGGAGCAACAGTGTCCCTAATTTGCTGGGAAGTGGCGGTGCGGTCCCCTACGGCACTGCGTAGGATCCTACGGTCTTGGCGTGCATCCGTGCGTCGCTGCGGTCCGGTCCCAGGTCGACGGGCACGTGCACCTTCCGCCGACCACTGGCGACAACATCGATGTACTGTGGAGACCTCACGCCCCACGTGTTGAGCAATTCGGCGGTACGTCCACCCGGCCTCCCGCATGCCCACTATACGCCCTCGCTCAAAGTCCGTCAACTGCACATACGGTTCACGTCCACGCTGTCGCGGCATGCTTCCAGTGTTAAAGACTGCGATGGAGCTCCGTATGCCACGGCAAACTGACTGACACTGACGGCGGCGGTGCACAAATGCTGCGCAGCTAGCGCCATTCGATGGCCAACACCGCGGTTCCTGGTGTGTCCGCTGTGCCGTGCGTGTGATCATTGCTTGTACAGCCCTCTCGCAGAGTCCGGAGCAAGTATGGTGGGTCTGACACACCGGTGTCAATGTGTTCTTTTTTCCATTTCCAGGAGTGTACGTTATCTCGCATTTATAGCTGCTTCTCTCTCACAAATAATGATACAAATTCAGAAATTCAGGGTCGCCACCAGCCCAAGCCCTTCCTAACCATTTAGAAAATACGGAGCTGGAAAATTATTAGTTTAATTACTTTAATAATTTAATTGCAAGTACGCAAATTTCTTTATGCAGCCAGATAAATAGCACTCCATGTCGTGCGGAAAGCAACTTGATTAATTCAGGAATGGAAATCAGAGTAAGGGGGTAAGATCGACACCAAAGAATTTGTCTTTCACGTAAATTATTTATTGCAACTAAATATTTGGTTGCTCATCCTAACTACACATAACTGGTGCCTGTCTCGAAATATTTAAGTAAGAATTACGTGAGACTGAAACAGAGCACAATTTAACTACAGCAAGAAGAAACACAGAAGACGGGCATGGGAGACAATTATACTATCATCTCCTTTGCATTAATACCATAAAAATGTCTAAGTGAGATTTGCATTACGATTCTACGCATGCTCTATTCTGGACAGAGGTTTAACCAATGCACAAGGCTGTGCGATAATTATTTAACATACTAACTGCGTCTACTGCTTGCAAACGGCCGAACTAGAGCACATGGTGCATTCCGAATCAAACTGTTGTGCTGCTTTGTAGAAAGCGCACGAAAGAACAGATATTCTTACAGAAATTATAGCTCAATAAACAAGCAAACTGTTATAATAAAGCCTATTGAGGTGCCGTGGTGGACCAGAAGGGTCATTGATTACCAAACACGTGGCACAAAATCGACACACAAAAGACAAAAGCAATTTCTACAGAATATAATATTAAAAATCATTAAAAAAACTCGCTTCACACGCTTCAGATAAGCTAAAGTTCTTAAGTATTTCACCAGTTAAACATAACGAAGTCCTAACTCAACCTGATTCCTATCATCTGAAACGCACCTTAAGAGCTACGATCCGTACTCGCCAAGTGTTCACCGAAGAGTGCCCCTTTCTCTTTCGAGATTACTTAGCTCCCCGTGCAGCGTAAGCTACCAGAGGGGTAACCCTCCGTCACCAACCTCACACACAAAAACAGCCTTCGACACAGCCTTCGACTAAGATGGGTAAACCTCTCTGTTCCAGGTATTGGAAACCTAAGTTGGTCATCCTTTGAAAGAGAAGCAAAATCGTCTGCTCCCAGCAGACGATGACCAATTCAGCGATTCCCACAAAACAAAACCGAAACCCACATTAAAACACACATATAATAAAGAAACTTCCTGGTAGATTAAAACTGTGTGCCGGACCGAGATTCGAACTCGGGACCTTTGCCTTTCGCGGGCAAGTGCTCTACCAACTGAGCTACCCAAGCACGACTCACGCCCGCCCCGTCCTCACAGCTGTACTTCTGCCAGTACCTCGCCTCCCACTTTCCAAACTTCACAGAAGCTCTCCTGCGAACCTTCATTCACACATATAAAAATCAATGGGCCTTATTTGAGTGCTCAGTCATTCTGGAAGAATTCATACATTGAGCTAAAATCAGGTAGTAAAATGAATAGGTTGTACCGAATTCGGCAAGCGTCTTATGAAAGGACTTCACAGAGACATTTCAAGTCGTAGGGTCAGTATTGCCTCACGTGCTCCAATATTTCTACGGAATCCAAACTGATCTTCCCCGAGGTCAGCTTCTACTAGTTTTTCCATTCGTCTGTAAAGAATTCGCGTTAGTATTTTGCAGCCGTGACTTATTAAACTGATAGTTCGGTAATTTTCACATCTGTCAACACCTGCTTTCTTTGGGACTGGAATTATTATATTCTTTTTGAAGTCAGGAGCTTGTCATACGATAAAGGAAAAAATGAAATGAAATGCCGTGTGGCTAGGGCCTCCCGTCGGGTAGACCGTTCGCCGGGTGCAAGTCTTTCGATTTGACGCCACTTCGGCGACTTGCGTGTCGATGAGGATGATATGATGATGATTAGGACAACACAACACCCAGTCCCTGAGCGGAGAAAATCTCCGACCCAGCCGGGAATCGAACCCGGGCCCCTTTGCATGGCATTCCGTCCCGCTGACCAGTTTTTTTTATGCCTCTGAACATTTTATTGAAAAATAAAAGGAGAAAGGAAAGGGTATAATAATTAAGTAAATTTTATTTGTTGCTCATTTTGTTCTTATTTGGTCTCCTGCTCTCTTTTTTTATTTTTATTTATTTTTTATTTATATAGATATCAATGTGCGAACAGTCATAGTTAATCAAGCCTGGAAAACTAAAACAGAATGAAGACACCATCGAAGATAATAAACATAAATAACATGAAAATAAAGCTACCACTTCGTAGTTAGGCTTCCCAGCGACCGCGCCCACTGATAAAGATTGTTCAATATATGATCGTTTGCGGTTCGTTCTGACCTCATCTGCCACTGCCTGGAACATTCCAGCTACATGGTAGTTCTACATCTACATCTACATCTACATCCATACTCCGCAAGCCACCTGGCGGTGTGTGGCGGAGGGTACCCTGAGTACCTCTATCGGTTCTCCCTTCTATTCCAGTCTCGTATTGTTCGTGGAAAGAAGGGTTGTCGGTATGCCTCTGTGTGGGCTCTAATATCTCTGATTTTATCCTCGTGGTCTCTTCGCGAGATATACGTAGGAGGAAGCAATATACTGCTTGACTCTTCGATGAAGGTATGTTCTCGAAACTTCAACAAAAGCCCGTACCGAGCTACTGAGCGTCTCTTCTGCAGAGTCTTCCACTGGAGTTTGTCTATCATCTCCGTAACGCTTTCGCGATTACTAAATGATCCTGTAACGAAGCGCGCTGCTCTCCGTTCGATCTTCTCTATCTCTTCTATCAACCCTATCTGGTACGGATCCCACACTGCTGAGCAGTATTCAAGCAGTGGGCGAACAAGCGTACTGTAACCTACTTCCTTCGTTTTCGGATTGCATTTCCGTAGGATTCTTCCAATGAATCTCAGTCTGGCATCTGCTTTACCGATGATCAACTTTATGTGATCATTCCATTTTAAATCACTCCTAATGCGTACTCCCAGATAATTTACGGAATTAACTGCTTCCAGTTGCTGACCTGCTATTTTGTAGCTAAATAATAAGGGATCTATCTTTCTATGTATTCGCAGCACATTACACTTGTCTACATTGAGATTCAGTTGCCATTCCCTGCACCATGCGTCAATTCGCTGCAGATCCTCCTGCATTTCAGTACAATTTTCCATTGTTGCAACCTCTCGATACACCACAGCATCATCTGCAAAAAGCCTCAGTGAACTTCCGATGTCATCCACAAAGTCATTTATGTATATTGTGAATAGCAACGGTCCTACGACACTCCCCTGCGGTACACCTGAAATCACTCTTACTTCGGAAGACTTGTCTCCATTGAGAATGACATGCTGCGTTCTGTTATCTAGGAACTCCTCAATCCAATCACACAATTGGTCTGATAGTCCATATGCTCTTAATTTGTTCATTAAACGACTGTGGGGAACTGTATCGAACGCCTTGCGGAAGTCAAGAAACACGGCATCTACCTGGGAACCCGTGTCTATGGCCCTCTGAGTCTCGTGGACGAATAGCGCGAGCTGGGTTTCACACGACCGTATTTTTCTAAACCCATGCTGATTCCTACAGAGTAGATTTCTAGTCTCCAGAAAAGTCATTATACTCGAACATAATACGTGTTCCAAAATTCTACAACTGATCGACGTTAGAGATATAGGTCTATAGTTCTGCACATCTGTTCGACGTCCCTTCTTGAAAACGGGGATGACCTGTGCCCTTTTCCAATCCTTTGGAACGCTACGTTCTTCTAGAGACCTACGGTACACCGCTGCAAGAAGGGGGGCAAGTTCCTTCGCGTACTCTGTGTAAAATCGAACTGGTATCCCATCAGGTCCAGCGGCCTTTCCTCTTTTGAGCGATTTTAATTGTTTCTCTATCCCTCTGTCGTCTATTTCGATATCTACCATTTTGTCATCTGTACGACAATCTAGAGAAGGAACTACAGTGCAGACTTTCTCTGTGGAACAACTTTGGAAAAAGACATTTACTATTTCGGCCTTTAGTCTGTCATCCTCTGTTTCAGTACCATTGTGGTCATAGAGTTTGCGAAGCATTGTCGATGTCTGGTATGCCCGGAAATAGCATGATGTCTTTCTTGCAAATAGAGCCAGAAGTCAAGGAAATTCTTGTGTCCGTCACGACAGAGGAAATGGACCGCATGTCCACGTATCCAGGTGACGGAGTTGGTTCGAGTCTTGGGGTAAAATGTCTCATCCGGAAACAATAACGTGCGTGCAGATATATGCTCCGGCCTAACTTGCAAGAGATAAGCCAGCATCTGCCGCACTAGGTGCCAAACCGGCTCCGCCTCTCCACAGCTGAGGCGGTGCTCGTCAGAATCTACTGTATTACAACCCACACAATTGGGAGGTTCTGCCATGTGGATATTGTAGAGACGTTCTTGCGTCATCAGCTTCCCATTGGGAAACAACATCGGGATCAAGCATGGCATCGTGTACAGTCTTCCACATCACGCGCCACCGTACGTCAGGATATTTTAGTTCGACCACATGACCAGTCAGCTATCCAGGCGGACACGATAAAGGAAACAAAAGGCAGGTGGTCTTGTCTCAAGGAGCGAACTGCTGTGCAGCGGCTATGGAGGCCGGTGTATTTGGCGCGCCGCGTGGGCACGTGGCCCGAGCGGCTCGGCGCGCGCGCATCCCGCGGCACGTGGCCCGGCTGAGCCGCGGCGCGCTCCGCCCGCCGCCCGCCAGTGCGACCGCGACAGCTGCGCGCGACGGCCGCGACATGTGAGGTGCGAGCCGCAGGCATGTCGCCTTACCGGGAGTCGCGCTGCGCCGCCTGCTGGGACTACCTCGTGCCCTTCACCAGGTTCTGGGGCGCCTTCACCGCCGTCGGTGAGTCGCCCGGGCCTCGCATTTGCCAAGTGCGCACGTCCGCAGTTGGTTCGAGTGGAGTGCCTGAAGAAGTGTATAAGCTGTACTTTCTTCACGAGCGTGTGAATTTTATTTGACGTGCACAATAATCCGGCCGCCGTATTTACGTGGGTACTCGTAACACGACGTGTGTCGGACGCTGCATTTTCGATCCTGTCGCTCTGTAAGAACGCCTGACCATCACGGTCTTCACACGAAATACATGTGGAATAGATTAATATCTCTTAGAAAATCATGTTTTGGCGCAGTAGTTCTACGAATCTTTCTTAAAAGTACCGATTCACTCAAAATAGGCATAAAAATTGACCAGATGCGAGTAGGATTCCCACACTGAGGGTTCCGTCCAGTGTTAATTATATAGAGGCAGTTTATTCAGTCCAGAAATAGAGGATATTTTCGATTTTTGCGTGTTGTCGACATTGACACTGGCAAAATATCGGCCCCAGGATCCAAGACTATCGAGAATGTTTTAATTTCAAGTCGGATAACAAATGACAAATATTTTTTCCTGTAATGTAATTACAAATTAAGAATTGCAGATTTTTCCCTTTACTTGCACTGGGAAACCTTGCTTCTAGCCAAATTTCACGATTCGAAGTCAACGGGAAGTACGCCACAGGTTTTGGTGAGTAGGTTTTAGAGTATCAAAATATATGACATAAATGGTTCCATCTTTTGATTACATTGGCTCAGAAGATTAAAATTTTCACACCGCCAAGGGACCGTAGAACTTAATATGTGATATAAATTTGAACTTGATGTACCAAACTGTTCCAGAGAGAAACGGAGTTAACAGACAAACGGATAAAAAATGGTCAAAAATATTTTTTCGTATTATGTATCAACAAAGTAAGAATTTTCGGGTTTTTTCCTTTACTTGCACTGTGAAACCTTGCCAAATTCCATGATTCTAGGTCAAAGGGAAGTACCCTATAGTTTTTGCTGAGTGAGTTTTCTGAGTATCAAAATATGTGACGCAAACGATAATTTGACTGAACTGACTTAAATTTTCACACCACTAAGGAACCAGATACCTTAATATGTGACGTAAATTTGAACCTGATAGGTCTAATTGCTCATGATAGAAAGGCTTTTAACAGTCGCACAAACGGATACACTGACAGATAGACAACAAAACGATCCTACAAATGTTCTATTTTAAAGATTACGGCACGGAGCCCTAAAAACTATAATAAGTACAGAACATCCGTCCTATTGTGATTCTTTATACATAGACCAACGTCACACATTAAATGTTTCCAAATTACAGAATGCCGGAAATACCCTATTCATATATTACGATTGTGCTTCTCCCGGTCAAGAAATAGCTAACGTGTAACTCCGGTACTTTGCTGCATTCCGTAATTTTGATACACTTAAGGTATAACATCGAACTAGATGTAAGTGACCATGACTGAGCACACGTCCTGTAATTAGTTTAGTTTTGTATGGCTGAGCACTGTCTGTTGTTAGGGGCGAAATTGCTGCTTCTAATAAAGTGACGTAGAACTATTGCGCCAAAACATTATTTTCAAAAAGATATTAATTTCTTCCTCATACTTCTCGCGTAAATACCATGACCATACAATTTCAGAATTTTGATTACGGTAGATAGGCGTCCTTCCAGTGCGAAATGTATAGAAACTGTAGTCTGTCATTCACCGTATTAGCCCGTCCAGAGTATTTATTGTTGTTTTATATGCTTGACCATGATCTGAAGTATGACCGAGACTTCAGATCATGCTCAATGCACTTAGTGAGATGACATAAGCTATCGATATTTTTAGATATATTTAAAACCCGTAACTCATGGTCTCTTTAAAATAATTAATATCCTATTAACTCACCTTGGATCGCAAATTCCCGGAATTTCAGCAGTAACTGTACCTTGAAGCACGGCGTCATTTTAGTAGAGACCATGTATAAGTTTTGTGGCGGTCTCGCACCGATTAATCAAACCCGCCAGAACTCGTTCATATGTTCTCTACCTCGTCCGTTAATCCAGCCTGTTAAATGCTTTAAACTGACCAACAATATTCCAGAATGGTGTACAGAGAATTTCGTAAGTGGTGACATTCGTGGATGTATTGCGTAAGTGATATATATATATATATATATATATATATATATATATATATATATATATATATATAAGTGCTTTGAATGTCAGTGGCATTGAATGTTTGATGTACACTCATCTATCATCAACCACGCTCCCTGTCCAACAATTAGCAATGGCGCAACTCTTAACACGGAATGATACACGAAGATTTCAGTCCTAAATTCTCCAGTAGCGACATGTCAACGTCATGATCAAGTAAATATACAAGTAGCTTACTCGATTCAGTGACAAACTTACCTGCGCCAGTTACTACAGTCAAATTTCTAAACTATTCTTTTAAGTCTTCTTTTTACATTCTCACTTTTCTAGATATTAGAACAGCCGATACCTTCCAAACCTTTAAATTAGTACTTTGGACGACATGTAATACTGTCAACAAGTTTCGTAACAGCTGAGAACAACCAAGTGGACAAAATGCAAATGTAAAAACAGATGGTGCAATAATCTGCAAAACATGTTAGTTTCAGAATAAAAAGCATTCCCATTAATGATACCACTGCAGTGGCGAAACATGTTTGCCCGAGACTAAAGAAGCCTGTGTTTTGCGCCATACAACCATAAAATACTTCAACGGAAAAAAAGGGAAATTCTGACCTCCATTTCTCTTCCACTGAGGTCATGGGAAATTTACTGGTTAACATTTGATAATTAATGTGACATTTGAAATCATAAATCAAAATAGTCCTTTGGCATAGGAATTTCTCTAGGAACTCCCAAACAGTATAAACAACTAACTAAAACTTTTGTGTACAGAGAGTTGCGTGTTTAAGTTCACTATTTATGTTAATGTTCGTCGAGAGCAGCTTCCAGATAGATTTGTGTAACATTAAGAATTTTTAAGCTTATTACTTCACACCTGGATCTCTGATTCTTTCGCCACTACTATACTCCTTGAAAGTCACGGTTTCTTATCCATTTCTTTTTACAGGAGCTAAACGGTAAGCAGTGGCTCATTTTTAAAGTAAAATCAAAGTGGGCACGAAACTGCCCAGTGTATTAATGTGACTGTGCGAAATATGAACGTTAAGCTACAGAACATCTCATTCATGTACCGAACGATGCTTCTCGCGAGATAAATGGTGAGACGTCAACAATCAAAAAGTGGTGTAGTACCAAGTTACATGATGGAATTTTAGATTGTATTATGAAGAAGCCGTGGTAAATAGTCAAATCAAATAGAATGCGTTAATTAGTGAGGTATTTTTTACCTTCGGGTACTGGTTATTTAAATTTCTTTTTCAGTACTCATGTTCACGGTATTGATACAGTTATATGCTCTATAGAAACAATTTTAACCCATTATTCCAGAGTAGATCACGCCACAATGCAAGTGATTGTTTTCACATTTCGAATGTTCTCTTGAGTTTTATATCTTACAGATGCGTTGAAAAAGAAGAAATGTTATTTCAATCCAGTGGATAAGCCATAGAATGCACCAACCTCTGTAAATATTTCGCATAATTTTATCTGGAGATGGAGGTGATTTGCCATTTTAGTTCAAGCGATTTAAGCACTGTTCAAAGCACATTTTAAATTATTTTTCATTTTGTTGCAACTGTTTCAATGGATGGTATCTAATATAACTGAATCTACAACTTTCATCCATTAAACTTGAATTACAACATCTGAAATATTCTCAACAATGTTTCAACAAAAACGATGGAAACAGTTTGAGGGACTAGAAATGGTGAGTTCATCGCAGTAAATCTACGATTTTATTTTGCATACTTTAGTGTGCATTGTTTCTCATGTTTACGACGAAGGTATGCGCACCTATTGTATGGAATTTACTATGAAAATAGTGTGCGAGAATCACAGTCTTTCACTGTTAACGAAAGTGCTGAAGCTGATATAAGAAGAACCGTACAAGCTTATTTGGAAGAAGCGTAGTTCTTTTAAAGATACATTATGTGATCAAAAGTACCCGAACAGCCCGAAAAACATAAGTTTATCATATTAGGTGCATTGTGCTGCCACCTACAGCCAGGTACTCCATATCAGCGACTTCAGTAGTCATTAGACATCGTGAGAAAGCTCCGCGGAACTCACGGACTTCAAACGCGATCAGGTGATTGGGTGTCACTTGTGTCATATATTTGTACGCGAGATTTCCACACTCCTAAACATCCCTAGGTCCACTGTTTCCGATGTCATAGTGAAGTGGAAATGTGAAGGGACTCCTACAGAACAAAAGCGTACAGGCCGACATCGTCTGTTGACTGACAGACACCGCCGACAGTTGAAGAGAGTCGTAATGTGTAATAGGCGGTTATCTATCCAGACCATCACGCAGGAATTCCAAACTGCATCAGGATACATTGTAAGTACTATGACAGTTAGGCGGGAGGTGAAAAAGGTCGAGTGGCTGCTCAAAGCCACACACCACGCCGGTAAATGCCAAACGATGCCTCGCTTGGTGTAAGGAGCGTAAACATTGGACAATTGAACAGTGGAAAAAGGTTGTGTGGAATGACGAATCCCAGTGCACGATATGGCGTTCCAATGGCAGGGTGTGGGTATGGTGAATGCCCGGTGAACATCTGCCAGCGTGTGCAGTGCCAACAGAAAATTCGGTGGCGGTTGTGTTGTGGTGTGGTGTGGTCGTGTTTTAAATGGAGGGGGCTTGCACCCGTTGTTGTTTTGCGTGGCACTTTCACAGCACAGGCCTACACTGATGTTTTTAGCACCTTCTTGCTTCCCATTGTTGAAGAGCAATTCAGGGATGGCGATTGCATCTTTCAACACGATCGAGCACCTATTAATAATGCACGGCCTGTGGCGGAGTGGTTAACGACAATAACGACCCTGTAATGGACTGGCCTGTACATAGTCCTGACCTGAATCCTATAGAATACCTATGGGATGTTTTGGAACGCCGTCTTCGTGCCAGGCCTCACCGACCGACATCGATACCTCTCCTTAGTGCAGCACTCCGTGAAGAATGGGCTCCATTCCCCAAGAAACCTTCCAGCACCTGATTGAACGTATGCCTACGAGAGTGGAAGCTGTCATCACGGCTAAGGGTGGGCCAACACCGTATTGAGTTCCAGCATTGCCGATGGAGGGCGCCACGAACTTGTAAGACATTTTCAGCCATTTGTCCGGATACTTTTTATCACATAGTGTACATGTACACTTAAAGTAACTGATTTCTTGTATGTTAATCCTTGCTTTGTCGCCTCAGTTTCAGAGCATATGAAACAATATTTAGGAATATGCCGACAAACGTCTCCTACAGCTGCTGTTTGATAAATGCGGGACGCTATTTAAGCAGACGTATCTCGCATTGCGTCAGTTTCTGTTTGAGAGCAATAAAAACTTAAACGATACACAACTAAGTGCAATACTTTTAGTGTTGCAGTCTTTCCGCCATTCGTTGTCCTCTCTCGTCCGTCAGAAGATATTTAATTTCTTGGTCATGTTTCGAAACTGAGGTTTTTGCACACCTGAATATTAAACAAGACTGCAGAGCTTCAGCGGGACTAAGCTACACAGTGATGTGTTTGTTCTTGTTCTGTACTATACCACTGTTTGGAAAAAATGAAACACCAACACCGCGTGATGTGATCACAATGGAATTTATTGCACCGGTTTCGGACGTGACACTGCACATTTACTGAAGAGCCAAAGATAATGGTACACCTGTCTAATATCGTGTAAGGCCCCCGAGAGCACGCAGAAGTGCGGCAACACGACGTGGCACGGACTCGACTAAAGTCTGAAGTAGTGCTGGAGGGAACTGACCCCATGAATCCTTCAGGGCTGTCCATAAATCCAAAAGAGAACGACGGGTTGGAGGAGATCTCTTCTGAGCAGCACGTTGCAAGGCATCCCAAGTATGCTCAATAATGTTCACGTTTGGGCAGTTTGGTGGCCATTGGAAGTGTTTAAACTCAGAAGAGTTTTCCTGGAGCCACTCTGTAGCAATTCTGGACGTGTGGAGTGTCGCATTGTCCTGCTAGAATTGTCGGAATGCATAGTAGACATGAATGGATGCAGGTCATCAGACAGGATGCTTACGAATTTGTCACCTGTCAGGGGTCCCATATCACTCCAACTGCACGCGCCTCACACCATTACAGAGCCTCCACCAGCTTGAACAGTCTCCTGCCGACGCGCAGGGTCCATGGCTTTATGAGGTTGTCTCCATACCCGCACACGACCATCCGCTCGATACAATTTGAAACGAGACCGGGCAACATGTTTCCAGTCATCAACAGTCCAATGTCAGTGTTGACGGGTCCAGCCGATCACTAAAACTTTGTGTCGTGGGGTCATCAAGGGTACACGAGTGGGCCATCGGCTCAGAAAGCCCATACCAATGGCGTTCCGTTGAATGGTTCACACCCTGACACTTGTTGATCGTCCAGCATTGAAATCTGCAGCAATTTGCGGAAGGGTTGCACTTCTGTCACGTTGGCGATTCTCTTCAGTCGTCATTGGTCCCGTTCTTGCAGATCTTTTTCCGGCCGCAGCGATGTCAGGAATTCCTGATATTCACGACACAACCGTCAAATGGTCGTACGAGAAAATCCCCATTTCATCGTTACCTCAGAGATGCTGCATCCCATCGCTCGTGAACACCATGTTCAAACTCACTTAAATCTTGATAACCTGTCATTGTAGCAGCTGATCCAACAAGTACACCAGACACTTGCTGTCTTACGTAGGCGTTGCCGACGGCAGCGTCGTATTCTGCCTGTTTACATATCTCGGTATTTGAATACGCATGCCTAAACCAGTTTCTTTAGCGCTTCAGTGTATGATTAGTATTGCAGATCTGTACGTGCTCTGCGACTGTGGAAGTTCGGTACGGAGTAGAGCCAGAGCCGCTTGACGCGTGGTATGGAATCAAAGAGCACCTGGATATGCTGATAAGGAATACTCTGCCGTCCACAAAGCATCAACTGTGGCTGCAGGATGATCTGAACAAATAAGTTTCCGTCTGGCCACATCTCATACGTATTCGATGGGCGACATGCCAGGCGAACATGGCAGACCAGGGAAGCAGTGGTACCCGCCGTTCTTCATAGGTGACTTGCACATTCCTCGTGACATGCGGCTGGGCCTTGTCCTGCTGAAATATGGCATGTGGAACGGCCTGTAGGAGGGGCAGTGCCTCTGGCTGTACGACGTTTCTTATGTAGCGAGAACTGTTCTAATTGCCCACAAGACGTAGGACGCGAGATCACGTGCTACGCGAGATCCCCAAACTATCACACTTGTGCGCTATTCTGCAGGACTGCGTTCACCACAGCGGAGTGGAACGCATATGCAGCCCCCACTGTAGGGAATGAAGTGGGACTCGTGCGAAAACACTCATTCTGCCCCTCAGCAAGCCAATGTCGCCGTGAGGGTGCCCTTTGCAGTCTGCATCGTTAGTGGGTTCCGGTCAATGGAAGCCAACGAAATGGCAATCGTGCCAGTAGTTCAGCCCCCAGAAGACGTTGCCGAACCGTAGACGATATCATCCCCACACTCATTGCAACGCTCCAGCGTCGTACCAGAACTGTGGACGTAGCCTTTCTGTCGTTATTGCCATGCGGATTAGATGGCGGTCACTTGCGCTGTAGTAATATTGTGTCGTCCAGTACCCTTTTGGGGCCTTGGGCGACCCTCTCCTCTCCACTGGTTCCGCACACGCCTCACTTTTGAAGTAGCGTGTCATGTACGAACCGTAGTGTCACGGGACAACAGAGCCGCCTCCCGGAGACCAATAATTCTACCCCGTTCGAATGCACTCACATGCCGATATTCCACCCTGTGATGTCGGCGAGACGTAGTGGCACTTGGTTACACGTTTCCATTTCGTATGACGGCTCCGCACTAACCGAGCTGTCCGATCGCACAAAAGAGGGCGGTTTTGGGCCTACGTGCTCGCCACCTATCTGCCACATAAATTACTTATTATGGTTCCACTGTTCTACACACGTTGTTATCGTGGCGTGTCGCTGACTTTTGCGTCTGAGTGCTTCACTTTTTACAAACAGTCGTATACATGCCAAAGGGCCCCCGATTGTGATGTAGCCAAAGCAGTCTTCTTCGCGTTTGGACAGTCTCTTTGCAACAAATTTGTGACCGTGCATGTCAAGGTCAGTCACTGAATACTTGTCCGCCATCACTAACAATTTAACTTGTCATTTATTTAGAACATACACATACGTCCAAGGGTGATAGGTGACGTTATGGAGAACAACTTTCGTTAGAGACAAAATGTTCGCTTAAAAATGTCGGCGACGCTAATCGTCTTTTTGTTGAATTTGCCGGCTCTGGGACACCGAGGTTTCACCAAACTAGCAGCGCCTACCTGCTGTGCTGGATCTGCATAATACCTTCCCCAGTAAATTGATAGGGTAATTTTCAACAAAATAGCATATGGATGAGTGCCTCTAAGTAAAAAAAAGATATTTTAGAAGCAAATCAGAAACTTTAAATTTTTTCGGCCTAGCTGCTTTCACACAGAACAGATGACTGGATTATCGGCAGTACACACAGCATACGCACGGCACAGAGTGGTTACACCCTGCTGCCCCTCAGGAGAAACCGATAATAATAAATGCCTAGCGTCGAATCGAAACGTCAGCGAAATTTTGTCTCTAACGAAAGTTGTTCCTCACGACGTTATCTATCAAACCCTAACGTATGGTGAAAAGGCTTTACGTTATTTATGATACGAAATGACTTGACAGTAAGAAACAAACTTTCAAGCTGCTTTTAAATGTGTTTAATGTTTTCATATACAATCTAAGAAAAACAAAAATACGACGCACCACGGAGTAATCCACATGCGACGGACATAGGTAGATGTGGTGTACATGTAGAGACAAACAAATGGTTACAGTTTTTTAAAAAATTGGGTGTTTTATTCAATAGAAAAGCTTCACAAAATGAGGAAGTTAATAACTCATTTGTCCACCTCTGGTCCTCATGCAAGTAGTTATTCGGCTTGGAACTGACTGATGGAGTTGTTGGATGTTCTGCTGAGGATGTTGTTGTTGTGGTCTTCAGTCCAGAGACTGGTTTGATGCAGCTCTTCATGCTACTCTATCCTGTGCAAGCTTCTTCATCTGCCAGTACCTACTGCAACCTACATCCTTCTGAATCTGTTTAGTGTACTCATCCCTTGGTCTCCCTCTACGATTTTTACCCTCCACGCTGCCCTCCAGTACTAAATTGGCGAACCCTTGATGCCTCAGAATATGCCGTACCAACCGATCCCTTCTTCTAGTCAAGTTGTGCCACAAATTTCTCTTCTCTTCAATTCTATTCAATACCTCCTCATTAGTTTTGTAATCTACTCATATTATCTTCAGCATTCTTCTGTAGCACGACATTTCGAAAGCTTCTGTTCTCTTCTTGTCCAAACTATTTATCGTCCACGTTTCACTTCCATACATGGCTACACTCCATACAAATACTTTCAGAAACGACTTCGAGACATTTAAATCTAAACTCGATGTTAACAAATTTCTCTTCTTCAGAAACACTTTCCTTGCCATTGTCAGTCTGCATTTTATATCCTCTCTACTTCGACCATCATCAGTTATTTTGCTTCCCAAATAGCAAAACTCCTTTACTACTTTAAGTGTTGAGGATATCGTGCCAAATTCTGCCTAATTGGCGCGTTGGATCGTCAGGATCCCGAGAGTTTTGATGGCCCTGCATCTTAATGCTCCAAACGTTCACAATTGCGGAGATATCCGGCGACTTCCCTGGCCAGCGTAGGTTTTGGCAAGCATGAAGACAAGCAGTTGAAACTCTCACCGTGTGCGGGAGGGCAATATCTTGCTGAAATGTAAGCCCCAGATGGCTTGCCATGAAGGGCAACGAAACGAGGCGTAGAATATCGTCGACGTACTGCTGTGCTGTGAGGGTGCCGCGGATGACAACCAAAGGAGTCCTGCTATGAAAAGTAATGGCGACTGCTGGCTTTCGGGCCGTACGGCGGGCGACCGTCAGGTTGGTATCCCATCGCTGTCCAGGGCGTCTCTAGACACTTTTTCAGCCTGGAATATCTCCATCTGGAGTAGAATTATCATCAGTAATGAGTCCTGCTTCGAACTGAGCCCCGATGACCAGCGCAGACGCGTCTGGAGACGCCCTGGACGGCGGTGGAATACCGTCCTGATTACCGCTTGCTATTCGGCACGAAAACCAGAAGTGACTGTCTTGGGTTCATTTCTTTTCATAGCATGACACCTTCGTGACTCTTGAAAATTTCCCGGCCTAAAAACAATTCCATAAAGTTTCCGGATTGGAGCCGGATACATCGGCTTCTTGTCACGATATTTCGGCTGACAACCGATCAGGCACCTTCAGCTGAGGGTTTTGCTCTAGAGATCGCTACTCCACATCCCTAACATTATGCTACACTACTGGCCATTAAAATTGCTACACCACGAAGATGACGTGCTACAGACGCGAAATTTAACCGACAGGAAAAAGAAGCTGTGATATGCAAATGATTACCTTTTCAGAGCATTCACTCAAGGTTGGCTCCGGTGGCGACACCTACAACATGCTGACATGAGGAAACTTTCCAACCGATTTCTCATACACAAACAGCAGTTGACCGGCGTTGCCTGGTGAAACGTTGTTGTGATGCCTCGTGTAAGGAGGAGAAATGCGTACCATCACCTTTCCGACTTTGATAAAGGTCGGACGGTAGCCTATCGCGATTGCGGTTTATCGTATCGCGACATTGCTGCTCGCGTTGGTCGACATCCAATGGCTAATCTCATCGTGAGTTCTCAACCCTGTTCCCCTACTTTCATGAAATTTCGCAGATATGAAATTTGTTTGTTTCATATACTTCTTTATTTGTATTGTCTTTGGTACTTACTATCTCTCTTTCATATGATATGAACCAAAACAGTCTCCAAGATGTAACGCAACTCCACAAGACTTGCACATTAAGTTTATTGTTCTTTTCTTTTTGCTTTGTAACATACATGGGAGTTTCTTCGTTTTCGTTTATTGGTTTCGGAAATACGTAGGCGTATTAGTTGGTGTTGCTTTACGTGACCGGAAAGTCTGTCAACCGGATCGTGATGAGACGTACGCGATGTAGTGGCAACCTCCAAGTTTTGCTCCGCGCATTCATCGTAAATAATCGTATAGTCTCTTTCGTCTGCCACGATGAAAGGGCACAAGTACGTATATAAAAAAAAAGTTTTTGACGTGTGTAACTTACTTTTACCTTAACAAAACACAAACAGAATGCAAAAGACTAAACCGCTGTCGCCGGCCACTGAGCGATATTATGCACACGACACCACTGTGGTGTCGTCGGACGGCAGAGTGTTAATATGCTTTGTAAATAAAATATGGTTTTAATAAAGTGTTTAATCAATGTTTAAAACAAATTTAAAAGATTTCATTTTTACGCACTTTTACCCGACTACGGGGTAAACCCAACTTGAGGGGCAGGTAGGGGCGGGGGGTTCCTACCACATCTCACCAAGGAAGGAGAGGGTCCAGACTGTAAGGAAAACTCCTCACGTAATTAATGGACGTCCCTATAGGCGGCGATCTGTGGCAGATCTGACGACAGAGCACTTATGCCAGGCTCCGTCTTTGTATCAAGCCTTTTGAATGTATACCCAACAAAATGTATTCGTTTAAGCACACTCATTTCGATGCATAGCTTTAACGCGGAGAATGGGGACGTGTAAACAATGCAATATCTTCAAAGCGTCAAGACTTGCGAGCTCGAAACTGGGCTGGCACGGCCTGTGCTAGCGGAGCAGGAGTGAAAGGGGGGAGGGGGGGGAGGTTCAACAAGTAGAGTGGGCCAACCTGACCCACTTCCCGCCATCACCAGCTGTAAGGTAATTACGTCACGCAGCTGGGCACACTACCTCAAAGCTCCACTCTAGACCGGTCTCCATATCATTTCCTCAAGACCAGTTTTACGATATTAAATTAAACCGTCTCAGGTCTTACCTGTTCAAATGTGTGTGAAATCTTACGGGACTTAACTGCTAAGGCCATCAGTCCTTAAGCTTACACACTACTTAACCTAAATTATGCTAAGGACAAACACACACACCCATGCCCAAGGGAGGACTCGAACCTCCGCCGGGATCAGCCGCACAGTCCATGACTGCAGCGCCTCAGACCGCTCGACTAATTCCGCGCGGCTCTTACCTGTGAAGCGTTAGTTTGACTCGTGAACCGCACACATTACAGTACATCGAAACGTAATAACATTAGAATAATTTCTTTTGAATTTGATTTTTTACTAATGTGCAACGAGTGAAGGCTGTTCGCTCTTTAAAAATGTATACACGTTTAACAGCAAACTGGTAAATCTGAGAGACAGGTTAATGATAGACACACTTCTGATTCTCGATACTACCTCAACAAACAAGCTGTCCAGATTGGTCACCTTCGGGTCGAATTTCCATTCTGTTTTACCTTTCGAGGGTGCACACACATCTTCATACCAAAACAGATTATCGTCCCTTTAACTCCTCTTCATTTTTTTCTTGTCTTCACGGGGTCGGCATGTTAAATTCTAGATTTGGCAATATTAGAGGTTGAGTGGCAGGATACCTTCCCTGTTACCACCCCTCCCCCCCCCCCCCACTTTTTCCCGTTTACCCCTGCTTAACCCGTTAGAAAACAGCGCACAGGGACGCTGACAGTCGGGTACGACTCCATATTACGTCAAATTCCTTGTAATTTATCGTTCTAGTCATTACACGTAATGTATGTAGAGTAACTTAATACAAGAGCGTACTCTGAAATTTTTGTTGTGTTCTCATTATCGGTTGAGGTATTTTATGTTATGCATATTACTCGGTCGACTTTCCCGCTTTGCTGACTCAAATTGCTACCCCCTACCGTTAAGGGACTCCGAATTGTAGCATGTAACATGGCAGTGTGTAACGTAACTATGCGTGAGAAACAGCATGTTGTAATCGAGTCTCTAACAGCAGAAGAGTTCGTACACACATAGAGCACCGTCTCCTTTAGTATGACAATGCCAGATCACACAATGATTTGATATCTGCAACAATCCGACGCCTTCGGTTCATTGTCATCGATCATCCTCCATGCAGTCCCAACTTGGCCCCATCTGATTTTCATGTTGTTTGGTGTTATTGTTGTGGTTTGATGCAGCTCTCCATGCTACCCTATCCTGTGCAAGACTCTTGATCTATGAGTAACTACTGCAACCTACATCCTTCTGAATCTGCTTAGTGTATACACCTCTTGATCTCCCTCTACGATTTTTACCCACTGTGCTTCCCTCCAGTACTAAATTCGCGAACCCTTGATGCCTCAGAACGTGTCCTACCAACCGATCCCTTCTTATAGTCAAGTTGTGCCACAAATTCCTCTTCTCCCCAATTACATTCAGTACCACCTCATTAATTACGTGATCTACCCATCTAATCTTCAGCATTCTTCTGTAACACCACATTTCAAAAGCTTCTGTTCTCATCTTGACTAAACTGTTAATCGTCCAAGTTTCACTTCCATACACGACTACACTCCATACAAATACTTTCAAAAAAAGACTTCCTGAAACTTAAATCTATACTCGATCTTAATAAATTTTGTCTTCTTCAGAAACGCTTTCCTTGTCATCGCCAGTCTACATTTTATATCCCCTCTACTTCGACCATCATAAGCTATTTTGTGTCCAAATACACTACTGGCCATTAAAATTGCTACACCACGAAGATGACGTGCTACAGATGCGAAATTTAGCCGACAGGAAGAAGATGCTGTGATATGCAAATGATTAGCTTTTCAGGGCACTTACACACGGTTGGCGCCGGTGGCGACACCTACAACGTGCTGACATGAGGAAAGTTTCCAACCGATTTCTGATACACAAGCAGCAGTTGTCCGGCGTTGCCTGGTGAAACGTTGTTGTGAAGCCTCGTGTAAGGAGGAGAAATGCGTACCATCACGTTTCCGACTTTGATAAAGGTCGGATTGTAGCCTATCGCGATTGCGGTTTAACGTATCGCGACATTGCTGCTCGCGTTGGTCGAGATCCAATGACTGTTAGCAGAATATGGAATCGGTGGGTTCAGGAGGGTAATACGGAACGCCGTGCAGGTTCCCAACGGCCTCGTATCACTAGCAGTCGAGATGACAGGCATCTTATCCGCATGGCTGTAACGGATCGTGCAGCCACGTATCGATCCCTGAGTCAACAGATGGGGACGTTTGCAATACAACAACCATCTGCTCGCACAGTTCGACGACGTTTTGCAGCAGCATTAGCTATCAGCTCGGAGACCATGGCTGCGGTTACCCTTGACGCTGCATCACAGACAGGAGCGCCTTCAATGGTGTACTCAACGACGAACATGGGTGCACGAATGGCAAAACGTCATTTTTTCGGTTGAATCCAGGTTGTGTTTACAGCATCATTATGGTCGCATCCGTGTTTGGCGACATCGCGGTGAACGCACATAGGAAGCGTGTATTCGTCATCGCCATACTGGCGTATCACCCGTCGCCATGGTATGGGGTGCCATTGGTTACACTTCTCGGTCACCTCTTGTTAGCACTGACGACACTTTGAACAGTGCACGCTACATTTCAGATGTGTTACGACCTGTGGCTCTACACTTCATTCGATCCCTGCGAAACCCTACATTTCAGCAGGATAATGCATGAGCGCATGTTGCAAGTCCCGTACGGTCCTTCCTAGATACAGAAAATGTTCGACTGCTGCCCTGGCCAGCACATTCTCCAGATATCTCACCAATTGAAAACGTCTGGTCAATGGTGCCGAGCAACTGGCTCGTCACAATACGCCAGTCACTAGTCTTGATGAACTGTGGAATTGTGTTGCAGCTGCATGGGCAGCTGTACCTGTACATGCTATCCAAGCTCTGTTTGACTCAATGCCTAGGCGTATCAAGGCCGTTATTACGGCCAGAGGTGGTTGTTCGGGGTACTGATTTCTCAGGATCTATGCACCCAAATTGCGTGAAAATGTAATCATATGTCAGTTCTAGTATAATATATTTGTCCTATGAATACCCGTTTATCATCTGCATTTCTTCTTGGTGTAGCAATTTTAATGGCCAGTAGTGTAGCAAAACTCATCTAGTACTTTAAGTGTCTCATTTCCTAATGTAATTCCCTCAGCATCACCTGATTTAATTCGACTACATTTTATTATCCTAGTTTTGCTTCTGTTGGTGTTCATATTATAGCCTCCTTTCAAGACACTGTCCATTCCGTTCAACTGCTCTTCCAAGTCCTTTGGTGTCTTTGACAGAATTACAATGTCATCGGCAAACCTCAAGGTTTTTATTTCTTCTCTCTGGATTTTAATACTTATTCCAAATTTTTCTTTTGTTTCCTTTACTGCCGGCCGCGGTGGTCTAGCGGTTCTAGGCGCTCAGTCCGGAACCGCGAGACTGCTACGGTCGCAGGTTCGAATCCTGCCTCGGGCATGGATGTGTGTGATGTCCTTAGGTTAGTTAGGTTTAAGTAGTTCTAAGTTCTAGGGGACTGATGACCACAGATGTTAAGTCCCATAGTGCTCAGAGCCATGTTTTTCCTTTACTGCTTGCTCAATATACAGATTGAATGACATCGGGGATAGGCTACAATCCTGTCTCACTCCCTTCTCAACCACTGCTTCCCTTCCGTGCCCCTCGACTCGTACTGTTTTGGTTAGTTTTACAAGGCCACTTCAGTCAATGATCCAGACTGTTGCCCCTGCAACTACTGAAAAGGCTGGTGCCCCCCTCCGGGAACCACACGTTTGTCTTGCCTCGCAACAAATACACCTCCGTTGTGGTTGCACCTGTATCGAAGAGGCGCGGAAGCCGCCCCACCAACGGCAAGGTCTGTGATTCATGGGGGGCTGATTTTCATCTGTTTCCAAAACTTAAAGAACATTTCGAGAACTACACTTTGATCAAACTGTGCAAGCAGAGGTGAGCTTGTGTTTCTGTCAACAAAGACAAATATTCTACAGGGATGATACCAACAAACTGATGTATCGTTGGGAGAAATGTATTCGTCACCAGATGTTTATGTTGAGGTATAAATAAGAAGACATGAAGAATAAAGATGCAGAATGATAAAAACTTAGTTTTATTTCAAAAGCATTCCGAGGTTCTACAAAAAATTCTGAGGCAATACTTTCCAGCACGCCCTCGTATATTTCGTGATTTTTCTTGACAAAGTCCGTTCTCAGAAGTTACAATCCAGTGAAGGGATTTGCATGAATAACGAACCACGTAGCAAGTAAACAACCGAAATGCACGGAAACACCAAAATCTCTCTCTGTTGCTGCACACGTGTTTCTTAACTAAGAAGAGCTGGGCTGAATGACTAACAAGCTCGGCCGTCTTTTATTTTATTTTTTACTTTGATGACTGGCGATTGGTGTAAAAACCATACAGGCGGCAAGTCGTTGTCTACGTGGTACATCTGATGGCAAAAAAATTATGAGGACATACAGGACAGGCAACAGCAAGTAACTTATCGTTCTAATACTCAGTAGCAATTGGCAACAAATACGGTTCCTTGAGATTGCTTAAATGAGGTAAAGAATAATACAAATATATGAAGGTGTTCTAAAATTAAGTTGACGCCTTAGCTATTGGGTACACGACGAATTCCATAAGGCGCAGATTAAGCAACAGGTAGATTTGGTATAGAACAGTGTTCCAAACCTTTCTTAGACCGTTAGCCCTGAGTGCAATCGGATCTTAGCTATAACCTCGTCCACCTCCCTCCCCCCCTCCCCAGCACCCCACCTCCCGGCTATCTGCTTGACCCCCCTCCCCCAGTTTATATCCAATTTTAGCACTTAACTAAACTGTAGAATGGAAGACTTTTCTTGGAACACTTTCACTTTTGAAGTGATGAAAGATGAATGATATTTAGTGTGTGTGTGTGTGTGTGTGTGTGTGTGTGTGTGTGTGTGTGTTGGAATGAATGACGAAGGAATTCGTGATGCATCGCAAATGCTACCCACAACTCCTTCTCAGAACAGAAAACTAACTATCCACAGCGAGGGTACACACTTGTTGCAAAACATGCTTCCCCTGCATTACTCCTCTCCACTGCGGCACTTGCCTGACCTACACACTGCAACCCCATTTAAAATCAAACAGGTTCAGAGATGTGCACTACACTTTCTGTTCGTAAATCACTTCATCGCCGCGTTCCTTATTTCTGCTGGCAGAAATAGGACGACTTTGGGCTTTTAATGCTTTGTGTCTAACAGCTCTAGTAATAATAATAATAATAATAATAATAGTAATAAAATAATAATAATAATAATAATAATAATAATAATAATAACAATAATAATAATAAAACTGTGTATAGCACGGTAGTAGCCTTTATGTGGTTACTGCTGGGTCGTGCTGTCAATTCATTTCCCTGTTTGGAAGCAAGCAATTTATGAACTCTACAAGTACTATCTACAAATTGGAGAAGACATTTTCTTGAGATATGTAGCATTTGTTACGTATATATCTCACTTCTATCATCAGCGATGTACGGGACAAAACACAATATACGTGTGTAGTGGATGGATACTGTGAGGAACCTGTAAACTCCAGAGAATTAATGCTACAAATTGAGAAAAAGTATTTATTGATAACTTATATAATCAATATTAGAGCCTTGCAAAATTGTGATAAACGTAATGATATTTTGAAAATGAGTTAGTTTCGCGAGCCGCTCGTGGTAGCTGCGAGGTCTGGGCGCCTTGTCACGGTTCGTGCGGTTGCCCACGTCGGAGGTTCGAGTCCTCCCTCGGGCGTGGGTGTGTTGTCCTTAACGTAAGTTAGTTTAAGTAGTGTGTAAGCTTAGGGATCGATGACCTCAGCAGTTTGGTCCCACAGGATCTTACCACAAATTTAGTGACTGAAACAGAATCGAATCGTTTACTTTTTACCTCTGAGAAAATTTCATTTTACCCCTCAGGGGGTAATTACCCCCACGCTGGGAACCACCGGTATAGAAGCTGTCCACAGTAATAGTCACTCAGTTATATGTGTAAGTTATAGACTCAGAAGTCAGTGAGCCTTCTTTAAGTTACTAGACTTTCTGCTGTGACGATAGTCGTCACACCAGCGGAAAAATGGTGTTCCAATTTTCTTAGATTATTTGACAAAGTATCTTGCTTGTCACGATGCCACTCACACTAACAGAGTATGTAATTTAAATCACCTTCTGAAGTTGCGTCACTCGAACAATTGGGGGAGCCTATGAGGCTCCCCTGCAGCGGTAACTAGAGAGGCTTCCGCGATGGAAGTTCATGATGGATTTAGCTGCCGTCCGCTAAAAATCCGTAAATCTTCTGGGAGAATAGACTGTACATTGTGGTTCTTGTAGGATCTTTGCTATCGTGTTTCTTCCTTCGATTTTTTTCTACACATTATAAGTTCCCACTTTTAACGGATGTGGTCGGGTGCTTTTAAGTCATAGTGTGTCAACAGCTCGTCGTGGTCTTCCTTTTCGAGTAAGTCCACGTACTCATCTTTTTGAAAGCTTTGGTGCGTTTGTAATCATAGAATACGTGCGTTTGTTTTGAATACAGTACAGTTTAGTCAGCTATTAGCAGTCTAGTTAGAAGTTGATTAACTCTCTATAGTAAACTGATTTCTTAGCATGGATAGGATGTGTGACTGCTGTGTACGGACGCAG
Organism: Schistocerca nitens; assembly: GCF_023898315.1. Classification (NCBI taxonomy): domain Eukaryota; kingdom Metazoa; phylum Arthropoda; class Insecta; order Orthoptera; family Acrididae; genus Schistocerca; species Schistocerca nitens. Next base: position 244,475,840 of record NC_064614.1, on the reverse strand, counting down.
GAGGAAATGGCCACTGTTCGCGAACAGCTGAACGTGTTGATGGCTGCGGTCAGCCGTCTTCAGGCTGCTGCCTCGGAGTGTAGCGGCAGTGGGGAGTCTGGTGCGTCGCATGGTACACCCCAGATGTTACATGCTTCACCCACTGTCCCTGCTGTCGAGACATCTTCGCGGGTACCGGGCGCGGTTGGGCCACCCTCTCCCCAAGGGGAGTGGCGGGTTCAGTGGCGTTCGCGGCGCACGAGGCGGAGGGTCAATGTGGACGCCGGCCGTGTGGCATCGCCCGCTCTGCCTGTGAGTGGACATGTGGCTGCTCCTCCAGCAAGGTCCGAACAGGCACTCGGGGGAGGGGTTTATTAGTTATTGGAAGCTCCAACGTTAGGCGGGTGATGGAGCCCCTTAGGGAAATGGCGGAAAGGTCGGGGAAGAAGACCAGTGTTCACTCTGTCTGCTTGCCGGTGGGTCTCATCCGAGATGTGGAGGAGGTCCTGCCGGCGTCGATAGAGAGCACTGGGTGCACCCTACTGCAAATTTTTGCTCATGTCGGCACCAATGACTCCTGCCGTCTGGGTTCAGAGGTCATCCTCAGTTCGTACAGGCGGTTGGCGGAATTGGTGAAGGCGGAAAGCCTCGCTCGCGGGGTGGAATCTGAGCTAACTATTTGTAGTATCGTTCCCAGAACCGATCGTGGTCCTCTGGTTTGGAGCCGAGTAGAAGGTTTAAACCAGAGGCTTAGACGATTCTGCGGAGATCTGGGGTGCAAATTTCTCGACCTCCGCTATCGGGTGGAGAAATGTAGGGTCCCCCTGAATAGGTCAGGCGTGCACTACACGCAGGAAGCGGCTACAAGGGTAACGGAGTACGTGTGGAGTGCACATGTGGGTTTTTTAGGCTAGAGAATTCCCTCCCTAGGCTCGACAAGTCGCCTCCTGAGACGCGGCAAGGTAGGAGTAGGCAAAATGCAACAGGGAAGAACAATTTTAATGTGCTAATAGTAAAATGCAGGAGCGTCTATACAAAGGTCCCAGAACTGCTCTCATTAATAAACGGTCACAATGCCCATATAGTAGTAGGGACAGAAAGTTGGCTGAAACCTGACGTAAACAGTAATGAAATACTAAACTCAGATTGGAATGTATACCGCAGAGACAGGCTGGACAGTGAAGGGGGAGGCGTGTTTATAGCGATAAGAAGTGCAATAGTATCGAAGGAAATTAACGGAGATCCGAAATGTGAAATAATTTGGGTGAAGGTCACGGTTAAAGCAGGCTCAGACATGGTAGCTGAATGTCTCTATAGGCCCCCTGGCTGTTGTGGCTGAGCACCTGAAGGATAATTTGGAAAATATTTCGAGTTGATTTCCCCACCATGTTATAGTTCTGGGTGGAGATTTTAATTTGCCGGATATAGACTGGGAGAATCAAACGTTCATAACGGGTGACAGGGACAAAGAATCCAGTGAATTTTTTTTTAAGTGTATTATCTGAAAACTATCTTTAGCAGTTAAATAGAGAACCGACTCGTGGCGATAACATATTAGACCTCTTGGAGACAAACAGACCCGAACTATTTGAAACAGTTAACACAGAACAGGGAATCAGCGATCATAAAGCGGTTACTGCATCGATGATTTCAGCCGTAAATAGAGATATTAAGAAAGGTAGGAAGATTTTTCTGTTTAGCAAAAGTTGACAAAAAGCAGATTTCAGGGTACCTGATGGCTAAACACAAAAGTTTTGTCTCAAGTACAGATAGTGTTGAGGACCAGTGGACAAAGTTCAAAACCATCGTACAATATGCGTTAGATGAGTATGTGCCAAGCAAGATCGTAAGAGATGGAAAAGAGCCACCGTGGTACAACAACCGAGTTAGAAAACTGCTTCGGAAGCGAAGGGAACTTTACAGCAAACATAAACATAGATAAAGCCTTGCACACAAACAAAAATTACGCGAAACGAAATGTAGTGTGAGGAGGGCTATGAGAGAGGCGTTCAATGAATTCGAAAGTAAAGTTCTATGTACTGACTTGGCAGAACATCCTAAAAAATTTTGGTCTTATGTCAAAGCGGTAGGTGGATCAAAACAAAATGTCCAGACACTCTGTGACCGAAATGGTACTGAAACAGAGGATGACAGACTAAAGGCCGAAATACTAAATGTCTTTTTCCAAAGATGTTTCACAGAGGAAGACTGCACTGTAGTTCCTTCTCTAGATTGTCGCACAGATGACAAAATGGTAGATATCGCTCAAAAGAGGAAAGGCCGCTGGACCTGATGGGATACCAATTTGATTTTACAGAGAGTACGCGAAGTAACTTGCCCCCCTTCTTGCAGCGATGTACCGTAGGTCTCTAGAAGAGCGTAGCGTTCCGAAGGATTGGAAAAGGGCACAGGTCATCCCCGTTTTCAAGAAGGGACGTCGAACAGATGTGCAGAACTATAGACCTACATGTAACGTCGATCAGTTGTAGAATTTTGGAACACGTATTATGTTCGAGTATAATGACTTTTCTGGAGACTAGAAATATACTCTGTAGGAATCAGTATGGGTTTCGAAAAAGACGGTCGTGTGAAACCCAGCTCGCGCTATTCGTCCACGAGACTCAGAGGGCCATAGACACGGGTTCATAGGTAGATGCCGTGTTTCTTGACTTCCGCAAGGCGTTCGATACAGTTCCCCACAGTCGTTTAATGAACAAAGTAAGAGCATATGGACTATCAGACCAATTGTGTGATTGGATTGAAGAGTTCCTAGATAACAGAACGCAGCAAGTCATTCTCAATGGAGAGAAGTCTTCCGAAGTAAGAGTGATTTCAGGTGTGCCGCAGGGGAGTGTCGTAGGACCGTTGCTATTCACAATATACATAAATGACCTTGTGGATGACATCGGAAATTCACTGAGGCTTTTTGCGGATGATGCTGTGGTATATCGAGAGGTTGTAACAATGGAAAATTGTACTGAAATGCAGGAGAATCTGCAGCGAATTGACGCATGGTGCAGGGAATAGCAATTGAATCTCAATGTAGACAAGTGTAATGTGCTGCAAATACATAGAAAGATAGATCCCTTATCATTAACTACAAAATAGCAGGTCAGCAACTGGAAGCAGTTAATTCCATAAATTATCTGGGAGTACGCATTAGGAGTGATTTAAAATGGTATGATCATATAAAGTTAATCGTCGGTAAAGCAGATGCTAGACTGAGATTCATTGGAAGAATCCTAAGGAAATGCAATCCTAAAACAAAGGAAGTAGGTTACAGTACTCTTCTTCGCCCACTGCTTGAATACTGCTCAGCAGTGTGGGATCCGTACCAGATAGGGTTGATAGAAGAGATAGAGGAGATCGAACGGAGAGCAGCGCGCTTCGTTAAGGATCATTTAGTAATCGCGAAAGCGTTACGGAGATGATAGATAAACTCCAGTGGAAGACTCTGCAGGAGAGACGCTCAGTAGCTCGGTACGGGCTTTTGTTGAAGTTTCGAGAACATACCTTCACCAAAGAGTCAAGCAGTATATTGCTCCCTCCTACTTATATCTCGCGAAGAGACGATGAGGATAAAATCAGAGAGATTAGAGCCCACACAGAAGCATACCGACAATCCTTCTTTCCACGAACAATACGAGACTGGAATAGAAGGGAGAACCGATAGAGGTACTCAAGGTACCCTCTGCCACACACCGTCAGGTGGCTTGCGGAGTATGGATGTAGATGTAGAAAGGTCACCCAAGTTTCATACAGTTTAGCTCAAGCATCTTCTTCATTATATTCATAAAATGAACGTTGCTATTCCTCCATATTGCTGCCGCTTTGAGAGTCGATAGTAAACTTATCGAGTCAGACATTATCAGTATCTACCCCAGTAAACAGTGGCTTCTTCTGAAGGAGGGAGTGCGTCCATTGTATACTGAAGAAAAAGTGAACTCACCGAGTTACGGGTCATATTCGTGATTCAGTACAGGACTTCTAGAGATAGAACTCAATACGTTGTTCTTGACAGGGCTAAATCAACAAATATTATGGTCTTTTCGGGAGTGCGCCGAGGAAGTGTGCCATTGGTTACACGTCTTGGTCACCTCTTGTTCGCATTGACGGCGCTTTGAACAGTGGACGTTACATTTCAGATGTGTTACGACCCGTGGCTCTACCCTTCATTCGATCCCTGCGAAACCCTACATTTCAGCAGGATAATGCACGACCGCATGTTGCAGGTCCTGTGCGGGCCTTTCTGGATACAGAAAATGTTCGACTGCTGCCCTGGCCAGCACATTTTCTAGATCTCTCACCAACTGAAAACGTCTGGTCAATGGTGGCCGAGTAACTGGCTCGTCACAATACGCCAGTCACTACTCTTGATGAACTGTGGTTTCGTGTTGGAGCTGCATGGGCAGCTGTACCTGTACACGCCATCCAAGCTCTGTTTGACTCAATGCCCAGACGTATCAAGGCCGTTATTACGGCCAGAGATGGTTGTTCTGGGTACTGATTTATCAGGATCTATGCACCCAAACTGCGTCAAAATGTAATCACATGTCAGTTCTAGTATAATATATTTGTCCAGTGAATACCCGTTTAGACGCGCGGGAATAGCCGAGCGGTCTTGGGCGCTGCAGTGATGTACTGTGCAGCTGGTCCCGGCGGAGGTTCGAGTCCTCCCTCGGGCATGGGTGTGTATGTTTGTCCTTAGGATAATTTAGGATATGTCGTGTGTAAGCTTAGGGACTGATGACCTTAGCAGTTAAGTCCCATAAAGTTTTACACACATTTGAACAATACCCGTTTTTCATCTGCATTTGTTCTTGGTGTAGCAATTTTAATTGCCAGTAGTGTAGCTCCACTCTTATGCGACTCGCGCTAAATTTGAACACACATCTTTCAGATGTAGACCATGCCCACCAACTTTCTTTTATCTCGCACAACTCCTTCTTGGTATTGCGATTTTTTTACAGTCAGTGTAATTACTAGTAGCTATTCGGAACAACACAAAGTAGAGTTATCAGTTAAAAATAGGAAAAGCAGTTCCCAGGCTGAGACTCATTTTAAGAGTCGCAGGAAAAGTATGTCATCCATGAAAAAAGCGACTGACGAAACATTTTTAAGACCACTTCTAAAGTAGTACTTATCAGCCTGGGACCCTTAGCACGCAGAATTAACGGACACTGAAGATCCAACGAAGAGCAGCGCGTTGTGTCAGGGAGTTCTTTAGCATGCGTGAGAGCGTTATGTAGGCGATTTGTATCACGGAGGAGGTTACTGCTGGAATTTACGGAGCATATGTTCCACATAGGTCTTATTAAATGAGCTTGAAGCGAAAATCAGAGAAATTGGAACTCATACGGAGGCTTATCTACAGTTGCTCTTCCAAGCACCTTTCGTGAACGGAACCGAGAAGGGGGTAAATGGTAGTGGTATCAGGAGTACCCTCCGCCACGCGCCATAAGGTGGCTTTTGGAGTGTGGAAGTACATGTTTCACGTCCGAGTGTTGCGGCAGGACGGTTTGACGCTGCTCCGTGGGAGAGCAGGGTTGGGGCGCGGCGCAGCTCATACAGGGCTCTGTTGCCGGCGCTACTCAGCGCCGCTCGATGGCCGTCCACTCGACCACCGCTTCTAGGGTCAGCCCCAAGGCAAACTCCGGCTGGGGACCCGCTGCCACGGGGAGTATGGCGCGGCGCCACAACTCTGAAAATCTAAAACCGCCCACAGCAACATTTGCAGCTACACACATTGACGGGAACAAATCACAACACCAAGAAGGAGTAGCGCGACATAAACGAGAGTTGGTAGAGGTGCTTCTACAACTGAAAGATGTCTATTCTCTCACCAGACGCATAAGAGTAGCGCTAATAGCGCCACTATGAGGATGCAAAGCAGCTCTGCTTTAAATACGCACTGTAACGGTCGTGAGCGTTAGTTATCTTTGAGACAGGACGTGGTGAGTTGATGTTAATTAAGAATACCTTTCAGGCGAAAAAGAGGCCATCATCAACACCTCACTGAGTTTGAACGAGGCCGTGTAATAGGGCTACGAAAAACTGGATGTTCCTTCTGCGATATCACAGAAATACTTGGCGGGAATGTAGCCACTGTACATGGTTGCTGGCAGTGGTGGTCACGAGAATGTACGGTTGCAAGGAGACTGGTCACGTGACATTACCGAGAGGAAAGACCATCGTGCTCAGCGTATAGCTCTGGCGCATCGTATTGCATCTGCAGGAGCAATTTGAGCAGGAGTTGGTACCCCTGTGACACAAACAACTGTGACAAATCGGTTCCTTCAAGAACAGCTCCGAGCCAAACGTCCTGTGGTGTACATTCCACCGGCTTCAGATCACCGCCATCTGCGACTTAAGAGGTGTCAAGCGAGGGCTCGTTGGTGTTCAGGGTGGAGGTGTGTTGTGTTTCCTGCCTCGGTGCTAGAGATGGCCGTGTGTTGATTAGAAGGAGGTTGGTTGTAGGTCCTCAACTGCTTGCATTCTAGACACAATGGACCTACATCCAGAGTTGTGGTCTGGGAGCTATTTTGTATGACAGCAGGAGCACGGTCTTGGTTATCCGACGCACCCTGACGGCGAAATTGTACGTCAATATTGCGATTCTACTTGTCGTGCTGCCATTCATGAACAGCATTCCAAGGGGTGTATTCCAACAGGATAACACTCGCCTACATACCGCTGTTGTAACCCAACATGTTCTACAGAGAGTCGACATGTGTCCGTGTCCTACTCGATCACCATTTCCATCTCCACTTGAGCACTATATGGGACATCATCAGACGATAACTCCAGCGCCATCCGTAAACAGCTTTAACCGTCCTTGTACTCACCGACCAAGTCCAACAGGCATGAAACTTCCTCCCACAAACAGACATCCGGCACCTGTCCAACACAATGCCTGCACTTTTGCATGTTTGCATTCAACAGTCTGGCGGTTACACCGGTTATAAATGTACCAGCCTTTCACATGTGCAATGGTTTATCTGGCGCTTACTTTAACCTGTGATCTTGCAAAGTTAATCACTTAAATATGTTACCTAGACAAACGTATTCGCATAATTTCATTACTCTACGTTAATTATTTTGTGATGAAGCGATCTTTTTCCGTCGGTGTACATACACCCAATCCAATGTATGGCCCATGGCGGAAGAAACGTCATACCAATATTATCGATTAATAAATCCTATTAAGAAATCCAATGTGCACTAGAGAGGGGAAAAAACTGCCCCTAAAATCAATACCAGCATTTTAGTCTTGAATAAACGGTATTTTTCGGTAATTATTTGGTCTGTGTTATAAAAGATTTTTTCATTTTTTCTAATAATCAAATAAAAAAATAGAATATCAGTTTGACATATCAATGACGCTAAAATTTTTAATTGTTAAATAAAACTTTTTTAAAAACGAGTAATGTTCATTCGTAAAATCTCCATTGCTTTTGACCGAGCGAGGTGGCGCAGTGGTTAGCACACTGGACTCGCATTCGGGAGGACGACGGTTCAATCCCGCGTCCGGCCATCCTGATTTAGGTTTTCCGTGATTTCCCTAGATCACTCCAGGAAAATGCCGGGATGGTTCCTTTGAAAGGGCACGGCTGACTCCTTCCCCATCCTTCCCTAATCCGAGCTTGTGCTCCGTCTCTAATGACCTCGTTGTCGACGCGACGTTAAACACCAATATCCTCCTCCTCCTCCATTGCTTTCCAGTACTGGGTTATTATAGTAAATGGGAAAAGCGGCCACTGCTATTTTAATAACAACGCCATAGTTAGGAACAACCAATAAACAACTGTAGTAAGGATCAGTACAGTACTGCTGAGACAATAACGTACCTTTCGTTGCGCGTCGTGGTCTCTTAGACGGTACGCCTATTGCAGTGTCCGAAACTTGTCCACACCTGGTCTATACGGGAGTTTTTCACTGTCATCCTTAGAAATCGATTGTATTGCATAATGGCATCATGTCTAGCTCAGATATATATGATTCTGTACGAGCGCGACGGGTCCTCGACATTTTTTTCAGTATCGTCCCATGGGAATCAATAAATTGCGAGTAGGGGGTTAATTACGAGGAACATTGCATTGCGGCGTGCGATAAGATAAGAATCTGAGTCGGAGAGTAAGCGCGTCCGCATGGCCGAGACAGTTAAGGCAACACTTCCAGAGAAGCGGAGCGTCCAGGTTCGAGTCCGGGTCGGGCACAAACTTTCAACTTTCGCTATTGCATTACCACAGTTCCCTGTGCGGCTGGGAGTCACGAGTTACCTACCCATCCTTTCCCTTTCCTTCCCCATCCTCTGTTTCATATGAAAAGAAATACAATGCTTCATTTGCTTTAAAAGATTAAAAACGGGAGGAGGCACAACAGACGTGCGACGCCAGATAAAGAGAAGACGTTCACGCTGTTATCTGGAGGAGAAGGTAAAATTGATTGATATGCCTGTAGTTTTGTTGACATGCTATAAACCTGGGAGAATAACTGTACCTATAATATAAAGGGCATTCAAAAAGAAACGAACCGGAGAAATAATTACAGAAACCAGTACCTGTATGTTAGAAGTATTGACCCTGGCTGTTGAGACACTTGTCCGACTGTGACACAAGGCGGTGAGTTGCTGTCTCATAAAATTCCCTGGGCTGCAATGTTAACCAGTTCCGCATGTACAGCTGGACGATGTCGTCCGAGGTGAATCGTTTGTCCGTCAGAGCATTTTTAAAGGAACCAAAATGGCGTAATCACAGGGAGAGAGGTCCGGACTGTATGGAGGGTGGCCGAGAACCTCCCATTTGAATTTCTGCAGGAGTGCCGCGACAGTGTTGGCTGTATGAGACTTTGCATTGTCGTGGAGCAGAATGACCCCACAGGTGAGATTGCATGGTCGTTTTGATTTGGTCGCTTAGCGAAGGGTGGTCAAGGTTTGCGAGTAACGTTGGGCATTCACCGTTGTCCCGTGCTGGAGGGAGTGGATCAGAAGAGGGCTGTCTTGATTAAAGAATAACATCAGCATAACCTTTCCTGCACTCGTATGGATGGCCGCGGCTTTTTTTGGTGATGGTGACCATGGATGCTTCCACTGGAGACTTTGCCTGCCGTTTTGATTCTGATTCGAAGAGATGACATCCTGACTCAACCCCAACCACCACTCGTGCCAGGAACGCATTCCCTTCCCGAGCATAGCGCTGCAGATGAGCAAGACAGTGGGCAATTCGACATGCTTCCTGGTGTGGGCACACACTCTGCGCATGTGCAGTCGTTCCTTCATGATGTTGTGAACACTTCCGACGCTCAATCCGACCACGGTGGCTATGGCTTTCACGATCACTCGACGGTCCTGGGTAATGAGTGCATCCACCAGCTGAACGATGTCATCGGTAGTGCAGAGAGGTGCTCCAGACCGTACATCATCGGCTAACGACACCCGTCCTTCCCAGAATCGCTTGTCACGGCTTGACCCTTGCAAGGTACATGCAGTGCTCGCCGTACACTTGTGACATTTGTCGATGAATGTCCGTTCCTCTTACTCCTTCCGCTGTCAGAAAACGAACAACACCTCTTTACTCTTCTTTTGACGCATCCATGTCACTGTTTTCAATGCGACTGGCAGCGTTGGACGATTAATGTGTGCTGCTGCTAGCTCTGTATAGTCACGTGACGTGAACGCGTGCCATCTAGCGACGGGCTGTGAACTTTCACCATATGGTCGGAACCACACCTCGTTACACACGCCAAGAGATTATCCTCCTGTCATTTCAGACTCCGGCTCGTTTCTTTTTGAACGCCCCTTGTATTATGGTTGCTTCAGGTTAAAAACTGATACCTTGCAGAGGTGACGAAGCAGCAAAGTCATCAGCTTGTGACCATCCACTCTCGCCAACGCCGCGGTCGCCTCCTTCATCTTCGTCTTCTTTGCTGCAGACATTCAGACCTACTTCTTCCACAGCCTCAACCCCACATCGATCGAGATCTCCTACTCCTTAACATTCAGCAAACTTTTCAATCTTTTTCCGAAGTCTACGTATTTTACTGGAAATAGCAACAATAAAAAACCGAATATCGATTATTTCAGAATTCGGTTATTCTGAGAGCTTTTAACAGTCAGGTTAAGCGGGGGGTGAAAATAAAACGGTTAAGTCGAAAACCGGTTGTTTCAGCGATATCTAGCATCCCATCGTGCACTCGGTATGTCAGTTGGGGGGACTCATCCGAAATGCGGAGGAGGCCCTGTCTGCGGTTATTGAGCTTACGGGGTGCAGTGATCTGCAAGCTGCGGCTCACGCTTCCGTTCTGTGGCCATCCTCAGTTCATACGGGTGGCTGGCGCAAGACGTGAGGATTGCTGGCTTCGTGCGCGGGATTCTAGCAGAGCTCATAACTTCATCTACATCTACATTTATACTCCGCAAGCCACCAAACGGTGTGTGGCGGAGGGCACTTTACGTGCCACTGTCATTACCTCCCTTTCCTGTTCCAGTGGCGTACGGTTCGCGGAAAGAACGACTGCCAGAAAGCCTCCGTGCGCGCTCGAATCTCTCTAATTTTACATTCGTCATCTCCTCGGGAGGTATAAGTAGGGGGAAGCAATATATTCGATACCTCATCCAGAAACGCACCCTCTCCAAACCTGGACAGAAAGCTGCACCGCGATGCAGAGCGCCTCTCTTGCAGAGTCTGCCACTTGAGTTTGCTAAACATCTCCGTAACGCTATCACGCTTACCAAATAACTCTGTCACGAAACGCGCCGCTTTTCTTTGGATCTTCTCTATCTCCTCTGTCAACCCGACCTGGTACGGATCCCACACTGATGAGCAATACTAAAATATAGGTCGAACGAGTGTTTTGTAAGCCACCTCCTTTGTTGATGGACTACATTTTCAAAGGACTCTCCCAATGAATCTCAACCTGGCACCCGCCTGACCAACAATTAATTTTATATGATTATTCCACTTCAAATCGTTCCGCATGCATATTCCCAGATATTGTACAGAAGTAACTGCTACTAGTGTTTGTTCCGCTATCATATAATCATACAATAAAGGATCCTTCTTTCTATGTATTCGCAATACAGTACATTTGTCTATGTTAAGGGTCAGTTGCCACTCCCTACACCAAGTGTCTATCCGCTGCAGATCTTCCTGCATGTCGCTGCAATTTTCTAATGCTGCAACTTCTCTGTATACTACAGCATCATCCGCGACTTAACTTCTGAGGTAATCAGTCGCCTAGAACTTAGAACTACTCAAACCTAACTAACCTAAGGACATCACACACATCCATGCCCGAGGCAGGATTCGAACGTGCGACCGTAGCGGTCGCGTGGTTCCGGACTGAAGCGCCTAGAACCACACGGCCACTCTTGCCGGTCATCCGCGAAAAGCCGCATGGAACTTCCGACACTATCTACTAGGTCTTTTATATATATTGTGAAAAGCGATGGTCCCATAACACTTCCCTGTGGCACGCCAGAGGTTACTTTAACTTCTGTAGACGTCTCTCCATTGAAAACAACATGCTGTGTTCTGTTTGCTAAAAACTCTTCAATCCAGCCACACAGCTGGTCTGATAATCCGTAGGCTCTCACTTTGTTTATCAGGTGACAGTGCAGCATCGTTCCCAGAATTGATCGGGGTTCTTTGGTTTGGAGCTGAGTGGAAGATCACAACTAAAAGTTCCATCGATTCTGTGATGGTCTTGGCTGGAGATTCTAGACCTGCGTTATTAGATGGAGAATTGTAGGATTCCTCATGGTAGGTCAGAGGTGCAATACACAAAGGAAGCAGCTACTCTGGTAGCAGAGTACTTGTGAAGGCCACATGGAGGATTTTTAGGCGAGGCGGTAGTTTTTGAGGTCCTCTGATGAACGCTCGCCACTTGATAAGCAGAGAGCGAAATCAAACTGCGTACAAAGTAAAAATGCTTGGACTGTCAAGGTATTAAGAGTACACTGTCGAATTATTCATAACAAAGTTCCTGAATCACTGCACTCCAGGGAATTTGGAGCACTCAAATTATTCTCGGAATCCACAGCTGGCTGTAACCTGAACCAGAAAGGTCCTAAATATTTAGCGAGGCATGAATGTTTATCGAGAAGATAGATTAGACGCTATAGGTCAACAGAAATATTGTGGCTATCTAAGTAGAAATTATGATTGACTGTGACGTATCTGGGCACCTGTGAGCTCATTATAATTATCGGATGTTTTTACCGGCCACCCGTTTACGCCGTGGAAGTTTCAGAATCGTGCAAAGAAAGTCTGCGCTCAGTAGCGCAGAAATGTCAACAAGATGCAATATTAGTTGGAGACGAGAGTATAGACACTCTGGGACGTCAATGGATTCATTGCAGGTGGTACGGACAGGTAGTATTGTTGAACAAGTTTTCTGAAAACTGTCTTGTGCAGTGCAGTGTGGAAATATTTAAGGCCTTGTACCTTCAAATAGATCACACCCTATCGACGGTGCCAGTACAGAGACAGGGGTTAGTGATAATGATGTCATCACATCGAAAATGGTTACTGAAGTTAATAAATCTATCAAGAAGTTTAGGAGAGTATTTGTACTAGAAATAACTAATAAGTAGTTGTTCGCATACGACCTACAAAATGAATGGGTGTCATTTAGTTCCATTATGGTGGACGTAGAGGAAATATGGGCGAAGTTTAAACGGACTGTAAATCGCGTCCTGGAGAAATATGTGCCGAGTATGGGGTAAGAGGACTGGAAAGACGCACCGCGATTTAATAATAAAATTCTGAAGTTGTTGAGAAAGCAGACACTGTTGCACTCTGGCTTAAAAAAAGAACGCGCACATGGTGACAGACAAAAGTTACTAGAAACTTGTGAATATGTAAAAACATCGATTTGCGAAGTGCACAACATCTATCAATGTTGTATCTTAGCAACAGATCTTGTCGAGAGCCCGAGAAAATTCTGGTCTCACGTAAAATCGGTAATCGGGTCGAAGACTTCTTTCCTGTCACGCATTGACCAGTCTGCTGTTGCAGGAAAAGAAAAGCCGAAGTTTTAAATCTCGCATTTAAGAAATCATTCACGCAGGATGATGGTACAAACATAACGTTGTTTGACCGTCGCACAGACTCCCGTATGGTGGACTTGATAGTAGGCATCCCTGTCGTAGGCAAGCAATTGAAAACAAATAAGTCGGCAGGTCCTGCCGGAATCTTAATTCGGTTTTGCAGAGAGAACTCATCGTTGTTGGCGCTTTACTTAGCTTGCATTTATCGTGAATCTTTCGCCCAAGTAAAGTCCCAAGTGACTGGAAAAATGCACAGGTGTTTATAAGAAGAGTAAAGGAATGCACCCCCAAAATTACAGACCAGTATCCAATCTGCAGCAGGATTCTTGAACATAATATCATCGAATATAAAAAGTTTCCTAAGGACCCAAGAGCTCCTTTTCAGAAATTAGCAGGGACTTAGAAAGCATCGCTCGTGAGAACCTCAGGTTTCCGTTTTCTCACATTATGGATGAAGGGCAACAGGCGGACTCCATGTTCCTAGATTTTCCGAAAGTGTTCCACCCAATTCTCCTCCGAAGAAAATGGTTCAAATGCCTCTGAGCACTATGGGACTTAACATCTGAGGTCATCAGTTCCCTAGAACTTAGACCTACTTAAACCTAACTAACCTAAGGACATCACACACATCCATGCCCCAGGCAGGATTCGAACCTGCGACCGTAGCGGTCGCGTGGTTCCGGACTGAAGCGCCTAGAACCGCTCGGCCATAGCGGCTCCTCTGAAGACCGGTAACGAAGGTGCGAAGGACAACAGGCAGATTCCATATTCCTAGATTTCCGGAAAGTGTTTGACCCGGTGTCCCATTGAAGATCGATAACGAAGGGACGAGCATATGGAATAAATTCCCAGATATGACTGGCTCGAAGAGTTCTTAAGTAGTAGAGCCCTGCGTTGATATCGGCGTATGCACACAGGTCCGAAGGCACATGGCATCGTTCATCTGAACCACACACGCACCGCAATATCTTATCTAGCCGCCAAAAAAAAAAAAAAAAAAATGGCTCTGAGCACTATGGGACTTAACTTCTGTGGTCATCAGTCCCCTAGAACTTAGAACTACTTAAACCGAACTAACCTAAGGACATCACACACACCCATGCCCGAGGCAGGATTCGAACCTGCGACCGTAGCAGCAACGCGGCTCCGGACTGGAGCGCCTAGAACCGCACGGCCACCGCGGCCGGCGGAAACGCTTACTTTCCATGTTAGAGCTCATTTTATTACTTCTCTTCAAATGACATTAATCATGGAATGGAAACACACAGCAACAAGAACGTACCAGAATTACTTCAAACACTTTGTTACAGGAAATGTTCAAAATGTCCTCCGTTAGCGAGGATACACGCATCCACCCTCCGTCACATGGAATCCCTGATGCGCTGATGCAGCCCTGGAGAATGGCGTATTGTATCACAGCCGTCCACAATACGAGCATGAAGAGTCTCTACATTTGGTACCGGGGTTGCGTAGAGAAGAACTTTCAAATGCCCCCATAAATGAAAGTCAAGAGGGTTGAGGTCAGGAGAGCGTGGAGGCCATGGAATTGGTCCGCCTCTACCAATCCGCCGGTCACCGAATCTGTTGTTGAGAAGCGTACGAACACTTCGACTGAAATGTGCAGGAGCTCCATCGTGCATGAACCACATGTTGTGTCGTACTTGTAAAGGCACATGTTCTAGCAGCACAGGTAGAGTATCCCGTATGAAATCATGGCGGTGAATCGAGGAAGTACAGTACATACTGACGAAACTAAAATGAGCTCTAACATGGAAATTAAGCGTTTCCGGACACATGTCCATATAACATCTTTTCTTTATTTGTGGGTGAGGAATGTTTCCTGAAAGTTTGGCCGTACCTTTTTGTAACACCCTGTATAAGAATGACAGTTATCAATATGTACACACATACACCACCTAGTGACCGTTCATATAACGGCTCGCTCTGCCGTAGCTGTGTGCCCGCTCAGTTTTCCCTGTTATGTTGTTGGGCCACGACTGGGCGTTCTATTTGTTCATGTTCATTCCTTAGCACACAGTTGGTGCAATAGATATTTTATATGTTATTTTTTATGTGTTTGGCAAGACAACGTGGTGTCCTTTCCTGCGAATCGAAAGTGTTCTATTGTACCGATGGCATGAAGGCATGTTAAGCATTTTCCGAAGGATGAAACCTAATGGTTACGTAATTCCTATCAACAATATATTATTTTATACACAGTTATAAATTCTCTTTGTAATGCTTCTACTTTTGGTACATTGTAGATCCGATGACGACAACAATATTCTCCCGAAGCCGGTCATTGTGAAATAAAATAAATATAACAAGCGTCGGCCGCGGTGACCGAGGGGTTCTAGGCGCTTCAGTCTGGAACCGCGCGACTGCTACGGTCGCAGGTTCCAATCCTGCCTCGGGCATAGATGTGTGTGATGTCCATAGGTTAGTTAGGTTTAAGTAGTTCTAAGTTCTAGGGGACGGATGACCTCAGCTGTTGAGTCCCATAGTTCTCAGACCCATTTGAACCAAATATACCATGCGATCTTGACTGCACAAGATATTCCTATTCAAGAAAAACTTCTGTGTTGCAAATATTTATGGAGTTTCATACTGTATCTATGCAAGACTTACAATTTTGCCTTCATTAACGGACTGAAGCAGGGCAGGAACAAACCCAAAGAAAAATGTGCGAAATTCTCTGAAAACATAGAAATATAGTGCGCGCCGCATTCAGTCAGTCCTTGAAAGAGTGACCAGTTCACGTGAATATGGTATCAGATATTAAGCAACTGTATGTAAACAAAATCTGGGATTCGATGCTGGTTTTTTTCATGACAAACCATAAAAAAATAGAAACTGCGAATATAAATTACACACGTTGCAGACGACAGAATGATCAAGAACACCCTAAGGTCAAAGACACATTGGCGAACTCGGAAGAAAATAATTACTCAGAAAACATGGCGGTGTCCTCAGAAAAAATCGGGTCGCTGTTCAATGACAGTTTGATGTACTGGGTCTCCTTGCAGAAACTGAGGGATTCTTGATAGCGATATAAGGTCAGTTATGTAGTCGTTGAACAAACTATATACTTGTTGGAAACCACAGACTTGTTGGATGAGTTTTACACAAACTTCTGAATCGGGCTTTGTAACTCCATAAACCTGAATGCGAGTCCATTGTTCTGAATACTGCGCCACCTCTCTCCATTGCCCTGGGTACAACATACCTAGCCGCCTCTTTATGCTCTAACAGTGCAGCGGACGCAGTGGGTAACGCAAACTCAATCGCAGCGGCCGTTATGTCAACCTGAAACAGCGAAGGCAAACATGCGCCCACCGACGGCAGAACA
This sequence comes from Schistocerca nitens, assembly GCF_023898315.1. Taxonomy (NCBI): domain Eukaryota; kingdom Metazoa; phylum Arthropoda; class Insecta; order Orthoptera; family Acrididae; genus Schistocerca; species Schistocerca nitens. The sequence goes on along the minus strand of NC_064614.1, from coordinate 244,459,464 downwards.
AGACGTAAACTTTGGCTGGAATACGCCGGTCGCTGCAATAGCTGTGGTCCTGGGGTTGCCTACCCCTACCCCTGCCTGCAAACTTGGCTGGCAGTTCGCTAAGCTGAATTTAATGCCTCCAGCTCAAACTCCGCGTAGCAAGTGCCCCATATTTCAGACGACTTTTTCAGTACTAATTGCTGGACGGTCGGGTGCTCACCACTGTACTGTCTGCCACATTTCGCCGATGTAAGCAAGAACTCACAGTATCCTAGAGCGGAGAAAGATAGGACGTTGTTTTAGGTAACTCACAATGGTGCTTTGCCCGTCCAATTGCGTCAAATTTTCCGCTGATAATGATCATTAGGGAACTGAAAGTAACCTTTTTTTCAATCTCGACCGTTCATAGCTTTCTGTTTCACACCTACTTGCAGAGAGTTCCATTATACCTAGTTAGGAGACTGAGGAACGTGGAAAGAGGCTACAATACAGAAAATGTTATTATAATGAGGTTGCATTTATTGGAAAAAAGTTAATTCACACATCCGAGAGCAGCCTTCACAAATGTATACTGATCCTAAAAAAATGGTTCAAATGGCTCTAAGCACTATGGGACCTAAAATCTGAGGTCATCAGTCCCCTAGACTTAGAACAACTTAAACCTAACAAACCTAAGGACATCACACACATCAATGCCCGAGGCAGGATTCGAACCTGCGACCGTAGCAGCAGCGCCGTTCTCGACGGAAACGCCTAGAACCGCTCGGTCACAGCGGCCGGCATACTGATCCTACCTTCAAGAGAGAGGACGTATGCCGTGAAGTTAGCACAAGAAATAAAATACTGGATGGGTATACAATCTGTCCTTGACTACAAAAACGTATTTTTAAAGAAATCAATTCCAGTAGCTGCTGTGTAATATTTCTTTGCTTGTATCTAGATACATCTGCACGACAAGCTTACCTGTTTCGGCTTACAATGCCATTTTCATGTGCCCCTGTGGGGGTTGTGACTAATGAATCTTATTTACATGTTACATAAGATCAAGAACATAATTTAAAGATTACATTTTTTCTTACGTCTAGGTGGAGTTGATCATATGCTGCAGGTCCTATTGAGGAAAACAAATGTATTTCTAAGGAAATATGATAGATAAATCTATGCGGTTTGTTGCAAATGGTAGCTTAACTCATAAAGTTTTTGTGTGTACACTTCTACATCTGGTCTGACCAGTTATAGGAATTTCAACCGTAGATAGGGTTCCATCAGGACGGCGCACCGCCACTCTGCGGATTATTTGTTCGCCCGTTCTTAGACGAAACCTCTCTGGACAAATGGATCAGTAGGAAAGGTTTAAAATCATGCCACCACGTTCACGACACATATACACCATCTGAGTTTTGCGGGGGGGATTATGTTAAGGATAAAGTATTCATTGTGTCATGGATGAAGTGTCCAGTTCATCAGTTCCTGATATGCAGACTCTAACAGCTCGAACGCAAGGTCCTGCAGCGACAATGGCGAAAGAGATGTAGGCAAAGACGTGGAGAGAAACTGACTATCGTCTAGACGTTTTACCGACAACGAACGGAGCACACGTGGAAGTGTATCGATAAAAAGCTTCAAGCTATTATTTGCAACAAACCGCATAGCTGTATGTAGCATAGTTCCCTAGAAATAAATAAATTTTTGTAATCAGGAAAAGACTTTATGCTCACCATGATAATTACTTGAATGGACAGATATCACTGATACCAAAACTAGGTTTTAGTCACACTAAGGGGCAGACAACTTGCTGTCACAATGGCGCTACGTTCTTCTCTTATACTTGTGATCCTGTGGGGCGGGGGGGGGGGGGGGGTAACAGCGCGATAGATTAGGCAGATTAGAAAGAGAGTTGAAAGCATGAGGAAACAATTGAGCAATCAGAACAATAAGGAAGGAAGATTGGGTTTAGCTTCCCGTCGACATCGAAGTCATTAGAGACGGAGCACTGGCTCGTATGGTGTCAAGGAGGGGAAGGAAATCGACTGCGTTCTTTCACAGGAACCATCTCGGCATTTGTCTAGAGCGATTTAGAGAAATCACGGAAAATCTATATCTGGATGGCCGGACGCGGATTTGAACCGTCGCCCTCCAATCAAAGCAACAAAGGGGGGATGGGGGGCGTTAGTGGTGACTTCTTGCTACATGTCTATAGGGCGGTCGATTTGTTGCATTTGACAGGCTGCCTCAACGCACCTGTATCACGTAGTTGCGTTCGCCATGTCAGTATGGCGGCGTGTAATCTGAGGCTAAATTACGACCTTGTGTCCACGATAACGGGAAGTATGAACCTTGCCCAAGGCGGGAAGCGCCAACAGCTAACCATGATCTCCCTCGGCACCTTCCAAGTGCCCCATCTAACTGTAACCGCTGGAGTGGGGGGAAGTGGCTGAGGCAGTCCTGCAGTGGAGTGGAATTTCGGAACCTCTCTTCTGTAAACGTCGGACGTGAAGAAGAAATAGGTCTCGTACCACCGTTGGGAAGAGGAGTGACCAATTTTTACCTGCAGGACGTCACTGAGGTGACGAAAGTCATAAGATGACTCGTGTCGGATCTCCTTTTTCCCAGCAAAGTGCAACAACTCGTCGTGGCATGGACCCAACGAGTCGTTGGAAGTCACCTGCAGAAATACTGATCCATGCCGCCTCTATAGCCGTCTATAGCTGCGTTAGCGTTGCCGGTGCAAGATTTTGTGCATGAACTGACCTCTGAGCTATGTCCCATAAATGTTCGATGGGATTCGTTGCGGGCGATCTGCGTGGCCAAATATTTCACTCGAATGTCCAGAATCTTCTTCAAACCAATTGCAAACAGCTGTGGCCTGATGACATCGCACATTGTCATCCACAGAAGTTCCATCGCTGAATGATTGCAGTTGGTCTCCATTTAGACGAATATAACCATTTCCAGTCAATCATGAACCATGAACCATGGACCTTGCCGTTGGCGGGGAGGCTTGCGTGCCTCAGCGATACAGATGGCAGTACCGTAGGTGCAACCACAACGGAGGGGTATCTGTTGAGAGGCCAGACAAACATGTGGTTCCTGATGAGGGGAAGCAGCCTTTTCAGTAGTTGCAGGGGCAACAGTCTGGATGATTGACTGATCTGGCCTTGTAACATTAACCAAAACGGCCTTGCTGTGCTGGTACTGCGAACGGCTGAAAGCAAGGGGAAACTACAACCGTAATTTTTCCCGAGGACATGCAGCTTTACTGTATGATTAAATGATGATGGCGTCCTCTTGGGTAAAATATTCCGGAGGTAAAATAGTCCCCCATTCGTATCTCCGGGCGGGGACTACTCAAGAGGACGTCGTTATCAGGAGAAAGAAAACTGGCATTCTACGGATCGGAGCGTGGAATGTCAGATCCCTTAATCGGGCAGGTAGGTTAGAAAATTTAAAAAGGGAAATGGATAGGTTAAAGTTAGATATAGTGGGAATTAGTGAAGTTCGGTGGCAGGAGGAACAAGACTTTTGGTCAGGTGATTACAGGGTTATAAATACAAAATCAAATAGAGGTAATGCCGGAGTAGGTTTAATAATGAATAAAAAAATAGGAGTGCGGGTTAGCTACTACAAACAGCATAGTGAACGCATTATTGTGGCCAAGATAGACACAAAGCCCATGCCTACTACAGTAGTACAAGTTTATATGCCAACTAGCTCTGCAGATGATGAAGAAATTGATGAAATGTATGACGAGATAAAAGAAATTATTCAGGTAGTGAAGGGAGACGAAAATTTAATAGTCATGGGTGACTGGAATTCGTCAATAGGAAAAGGGAGAGAAGGAAACATAGTAGGTGAATATGGATTGGGGGGAAGAAATGAAAGAGGAAGCCGCCTTGTAGAATTTTGCACAGAGCATAACTTAATCATAGCTAACACTTGGTTCAAGAATCATAAAAGAAGGTTGTATACCTGGAAGAATCCTGGAGATAGTAAAAGGTTTCAGATAGATTATATAATGGTAAGACAGAGATTTAGGAACCAGGTTTTAAATTGTAAGACATTTCCAGGGGCAGATATGGATTCTGACCACAATCTCTTGGTTATGAACTGCAGATTGAAACTGAAGAAACTGCAAAAAGGTGGGAATTTAAGGATATGGGACCTGGATAAACTGAAAGAACCAGAGGTTGTAGAGAGTTTCAGGGACAGCATAAGGGAACAATTGACAGGAATGGGGGAAAGAAATACAGTAGAAGAAGAATGGGTAGCTCTGAGGGATGAAGTAGTGAAAGCAGCAGACGATCAAGTAGGTAAAAAGACGAGGGCTAATAGAAATCCTTGGGTAACAGAGGAAATATTGAATTTAATTGATGAAAGGAGAAAATATAAAAATGCAGTAAATGAAGCAGGCAAAAAGGAATACAAACGTCTCAGAAATGAGACCGACAGGAAGTGCAAAATGGCTAAGCAGGGATGGCTAGAGGACAAATGTAAGGATGTAGAGGCTTGTCTCACTAGGGGTAAGATAGATACTGACTACAGGAAAATTAAAGAGACCTTTGGAGAGAAGAGAACCACTTGTATGAATATCAAGAGCTCAGATGGCAACCCAGTTCTAAGCAAAGAAGGGAAGGCAGAAAAGTGGAAGGAGTATATAGAGGGTTTATACAAGGGAGATGTACTTGAGGACAATATTATGGAAATGGAAGAGGATGTAGATGAAGATGAAATGGGAGATACGATACTGCGTGAAGAGTTTGACAGAGCACTGAAAGACCTGAGTCGAAACAAGGCCCCGGGAGTAGACAACATTCCATTAGAACTACTGACGGCCTTGGGAGAGCCAGTCCTGACAATACTCTACCATCTGGTGAGCAAGATGTATGAGACAGGCGAAATACCCTCAGACTTCAACAAGAATATAATAATTCCAATCCCAAAGAAAGCAGGTGTTGGCAGATGTGAAAATTACCGATATATCAGTTTAATAAGTCACAGCTGCAAAATACTAACGCGAATTCTTTACAGACGAATGGAAAAACTGGTAGAAGCGGACCTCGGGGAAGATCAGTTTGGATTCCGTCGAAATGTTGGAACACGTGAGGCAATACTAACCTTACGACTTATCTTAGAAGAAAGATTAAGAAAAGGCAAACCTACGTTTCTAGCATTTGTAGACTTAGAGAAAGCTTTTGACAATGTTATCTGGAATACTCTCTTTCAAATTCTGAAGGTGGCAGGGGTAAAATACAGGGAGTGAAAGGCTATTTACAATTTGTACAGAAACCAAATGGCAGTTGTAAGAGTCGAGGGGCATGAAATGAAAGCAGTGGTTGGGAAAGGAGTGAGATAGGGTTGTAGCCTGTCCCCGATGTTATTCAATCTGTATATTGAGCAAGCAGTAAAGGAAACAGAAGAAAAATTCGGAGTAGGTATTAAAATTCATGGAGAAGAGGTAAAAACTTTGAGGTTCGCCGATGACATTGTAATTCTGTCAGAGACAGCAAAGGACTTGGAAGAGCAGTTGAACGGAATGGATAGTGTCTTGAAAGGAGGGTATAAGATGAACATCAACAAAAGCAAAACGAGGATAATGGAATGTAGTCAAATTAAATCGGGTGATGCTGAGGGAATTAGATTAGGAAATGAGACACTTAAAGTAGTAAAGGAGTTTTGCAATTTAGGGAGTAAAATAACTGATGATGGTCGAAGTAGAGAGGATATAAAATGTAGACTGGCTATGGCAAGGAAATCGTTTCTGAAGAAGAGAAATATGTTAACATCGAGTATAGATTTAAGTGTCAGGAAGTCGTTTCTGAAAGTATTTGTATGGAGTGTAGCCATGTATGGAAGTGAAACATGGACGATAACTAGTACGGACAAGAAGAGAATAGAAGCTTTCGAAATGTGGTGCTACAGAAGAATGCTGAAGATAAGGTGGGTAGATCATGTAACTAATTAGGAGGTATTGAATATGTTGTGTCGATTCCCTAAGGTCTCGACACAATGAGTGGCTAGGTGCACGCGAAACTAACGCAGACGGGCGTAAATTCTGAAACAGGAGACTGGATGAAAACTATAAAGAAAAGAAGAGAGATTTTAATATACTTAACTTTAATGTAGTCTTGTTCTTGTTGAAATACATCTCTTGCATAGTAGTAAGCAATTAGCAATGATACACATGGCGCCTTGCCAGGTAGTAGCGATGGACTAGCTGAAGGCTATTTAATCTGTCTCTCGGCAAATGAGAGGAAGACGTGATACGTGTGGTCGCAAGCTATGTCGTCCGTACAACTGGGGCGAGGTCAAGTCCGTGTCTTGTGACCTGCCATGTGGTGGCGCTAGGTTTGCGATTACATAGTGGCGACACGCGGGTCCGACATGTACTACAGGACCGCGGCCGATTTAAGTTACCACCTAGCAAGTGTGGTGTCTAGCGGTGACACCACAGAATAGGATTGGGGAGAAGAGAAGTTTGTGGCACAACTTGACTAGAAGAAGGGATCGGTTGGTAGGACATGTTTTGAGTCATCAAGGGATCACAAATTTAACATTGGAGGGCAGCGTGGAGGGTAAAAATCGTAGAGGGAGACCAAGGGATGAGTACACTAAACAGATTCAGAAGGATGTAGGTTGCAGTAGGTACTGGGAGATGAAGAAGCTTGCACAGGTTAGAGTAGCATGGAGAGCTGCATCAAACCAGTCTCAGGACTGAAGACCACAACAACAACAACAACAACAGTCACTCATCGGTTCAGCTGGACTAGAGGACCCAGTCTAGTGCATGTAAACACGCCCACAACGTTATCAAGCCACCACCATTTCGACAGTGCCCTGTTTACAAACTGGGTCCATGGCTTGGTAGAGTCGGTGCCACACTCGAACTCTACCACCAGCTCTTACCAACTGAAGCCGGGACTCATCCGATCAGGCCACGGTTTTCAGACATTTAGGGTCCAACCGATGTGGTCACGAGCCCAGGAGAGGCGCTGCAGGCGATGTGCTGTTCAAAGGTACTCGCTTCGGTCGTCTGCTGTCATTGTCAATTAACGCCAGATTTTGCCACACTGTCCTAACGGATACGTTCGTCGTTCGTTCCACATTGATTTCTACGGTTATTTCACACATTATTGCTTGTGTATTAGCATTGACAACCCTACGCAAACGTCGCTGCTTTCGGTCGTTAAGTGAAGGCCGTCGTCCACTGCGTCATGGTTAGAGGTAATGCCTGAAATTAAGTGTTCTCAGCACGCTCTCGACACTTTGGATCTCGGAATACTGAATTCCCTAACGATTTACGAAATGGAATGTCCCATGCGTTTAGCCCCATCTGTCATACTACGCTCAAAGTCTGTCAGTTCCCGTCGTGAGGCCATAAGCAGTCGGGAACAGTTTTGTATGAATCATCTAAGCACGAATGGCAGATACATCAATGAACAGCGCTTTTATGCCTTGCGTTCGCGATAATAGTCTCTATATGTGCATATCGCCATTCCATGACTTTTATCATCTCAGCGTACAATGTCGCACTCTGCAACTGACGCGGGTGTTGTTTCTCATATCACTACACCCGCGGAGACGAAGGAGCCGCTCAGATTTATAGAAGACTTTAACGCCTGTCATCATTTTGAGAAAATAAGTAAATCCTCTTATAATGATCATATCAGATTCCAGAACATGTTCCGCATTATAACATGAATCTATCATTGTCTCCTTTCTCTCAAATTTTTCTGATGATATAATTTATATATAAAGCTTTAATAGTTCAAAATAAACTCGATAAGAAAAGTAGTAATTCGCCAGCACTTTAGTCGCACAGAATGTATCCAGATTCTGTACGAATATATATGGATTTTTAATTAGTCTGGGATTTTGTACGTATTTGCAAATGTCTCATCGACCTGTATCACGTAGTTGAGTTCACTGTGTCAACAAGGCGGCGTGTAATCTGAGGCTAAATTACGAGCTTGTGTCCACGATAATGGAAATTATGAACCTTGCCCAAGGCGGGAAGGGCCAAGAGCTGACCATGATCTCCCTGGGCACCTTCCAAGTGCCCCATCTAACTGCAACCGCTGGAGTATAGAATGTATCCAGATTCTGTACGAATATGTATGGATTTTTAATTAGTCACACACCACACACACACACACACACACACACAATCATACACACGAAAATCACACACCCATGACTGTTCTAGCCACAATCTTTTTAAAGAGGGAGGAAATGTGAACAATGAATAATTATCGGCGGGTGGAATTTAGGGCATTAGATGCTGCACCAACAATCAGCGCGGTCACGTACCCATCTGTTGTGCGGAGACGAGATCATCAATACAGTGTGTCTCGGATATCGGAGCGTTTGCAGTTGTGAAGGCAATGGAAAGCACAGGTAATAATAAAAGTAAACAGCGCAACCATAATTAAGGTATACAAAAGGAAATATTGCTTGGACGACTCCACTTACGAATTAAATGTGATTCCTTTAAACTTTAGATTTTGATCGGATCGATTAATACACCCATAAGTGACGCAAATAGGTATTATTGATGAAACAACTACGTCTCCAGACAATCGAAGTACCAGATGCTGTTTGGGTTACAACCACGTAAGTCGGCAGATACCCCCAGAACTGGCACGTCAGAGTGACATCACGGGGAAGTATCACCGCTGTGAAACATGGAAGAATGAGTGTGGTGAACCTAATGTTTTGGGCTATGTAAGATGGCGGACGTCGGCTTCATGTCTGTGACGTAATGATTACTCTCTTCTTGTTTTAGCTCCATGGAATGCATATACAGTCGTGTATATCTTTGTGTTTATTTTTATAACAAAGGTTATACTACTACATCATAGATCATTACGATAATAGACAAATTAAAAAAAATTGTAACCAAACAGCATCTCTGGACTTGCTGTCAATCATAGCTGTGAAAACTACAACAATATATACCATCGATAAAAGACGTAAGCTGAACATTTCCCAACAACAGAAATCATAAGTAAATGGTAAACAAAATTAGGCTGCAACTGAACTTCCTTATGCAGCAATAAGGCTATAAGACAGCGAAAGCGCCTCGATGCAGTATGAATGTAAGTACAGTACTAACATACAAACAAAGAAAATTGTTATTGGTTATAATTTTGCAACTGTCAACGAAGCTTATTTGTCAGTAGATAGCCTGAAGATGGCCATAGAGCTGAATCTACAGCAATAAAAACATCAATTATAACAGCATTCTGGCTCATACTATTACTACAATGTATTCTGAAACTTTTGAAATAATTATGAGTAGCCCCATATCTTAATATAAGGAATCTATGGATGGAAATGAAAATTGAGGCGGTATGAGGTCGTGAATAACCAATGTGCATGAGGCTTATGCTTCATGACAAACAACTGCTTGCTGCATCGAATTTGTGGTGCTTCCTTGTAAAAAAAAAGTACAAAAAATTTCAGCTGGTTGCTGCTAACAAAGCTACATGATTGATAGACACGGTAAACTGCGCACTTCTCCCACTGGATGCGAACAGTTTTGTGTTATGTCTCCTGTGCAGAAGATTTCTTTATGTTATTAACATTTCGATTATGTAGCGACAGCTGTGGAATGCTGCTGGCGCTTTATTTTTAGGAAAGTCATCAACTTAGCATGCGTTGAGGCCACGAGACTGACGCGAGTAGCAAGGTAGTTTGTCTGTTGTTGTGTGAGCACAAGCCGCCCCCACTGAGACTGGCGCGTGGCCAGGGACTGCCGGTCCAGCTCCCCGCGTCAATGAACGCTGCCCTGCTGTGCGAGCTACATGCCAGAGGCCTTTGCCAGCTGCCGTGTTCCCAGCACACAACCAGACGAACAACACTTTCACTGAGGAAGACGGCAGCACGGTTTGCCTACAAGCTAAGGTCCCGCTGCTCCTTAAACCATTTTATGAGCAATAAAGCTTCGATGGAACGGAGAAGAGAAATTTAGCGTTTATGGTCCCGAAGGCGTCAAGGTCATTAGATACGAAACAGTAGCTGTATCGAGCTACGATGTGAGGCGTAACTGGCTTTGGTCTTTCGCTGCGGTGGTTTACAGTAACCACAGAAAACCGATATAGCTTCAGTGACTAGTAAATGACGCTTACAGTCACAAAGATTCATTTTTACTATATGTATGAAGATAGTAACTGTTCTCGAAAGAACAGATAGCATTGATGACCGTGCAGCTTCTCTAGAATAAATGATAATTAATTGAAACCCTCAGCTGCCGACAGGTGTTGTTGATATACCTCGATGGGGACAGCTTAAAATGTGTGCCCCACCGGGATTCGAACCAGGGATCTCCTGCTTACATGGCAGACGCTCTATCCATCTTTTTTTTTTATTATATACTTTTCTTAATCACATTTTGTTCGCTTTTGTTCGTTGAATCTGCTCGGGGCGGACGTCGTAAGACATCCGTTTAAGTTCGTTGTTAATCGATTAACTCAGTTTTTTATTACAGAGGGCAGCTAACCCTTTGACCGAACACGCTGAGCTACCATGCCGGCAAATCCATCTGAGCCACCGAGGTCATAGATGAATAGCGCGACTGCAGGGACTTACCCGTTGCACGCTTCCCGTGAGACCTACATTCCCAACTGTCCTCAATTTACATACGTAATGTACCTAATAGATATTTGCCCATCCACTCATTACAGGCGCACACTAAGGTGACGATTCCCGTAAGAGTTCGGGCAATGGCTGGGTAGCCTTTAACTATATATATGAAGATAGAGATGTTCTCGAAAGAACAGGTACCATTGATGATCGTGCAGCTTCTCTAGAATCGTCACCTTAGTGTGCGCTAGTAATGAGTGGATGGGCAAATATCTATTAGGTGCATTACGTATGTAGATGGTGGACAGTTGGGAATGTGGGTCTCACGGGAAGCGTGCAAGGGATAAATCCCTTTTTTTAAATTTTTTTATTGCGACTTAACTTCTGAGGTCATCAGTGGCCTAGAACTTAGAACTAATTAAACCTAACTAACCTAAGGACATCACACACATCCATGCCCGAGGCAGGATTCGAACCTGCGACCGGAGCGGTCGCTCGCTTCCAGACTGTAGCGCCTAGAACCGCACGGCCATTCGGGCCGGCGATAAATCCCTGCAGTCGCGCTATTCATATGTGACCTCGGTGGCTCAGATGGATTAGAGCGTCTGCCATGTAAGCAGGAAATCCCGGGTTCGAGTACCGGTCGGGGCACACATTTTCAGCTGTCCCCATCGAGGTATATCAACAACACCTGTCGGCAGCTGAGAGTTTCAATTAACTCTCATTTATTCATTTTTACTGTTTGAAAGTGTTTCAAACCTGTAAGTCCATGATGAGAAGCTGATTACAATTAAAACTTAATATGCTTTACCTCTTGCCCATTTCCTTGTCAGTTATGAAACAATACATAAATATGTTTATTACATTTAATATATCTGAATTTATAAGTGCAAGTAAACACGCTGCAAATATTTATTGCGTCATTTGTAGTCTTATTTAGTTACATTAAAAAGCTAAGCACATTAAACAGCTGATGTATTACCGTATGTGTCTTGCAGTATTTCTGAAGCATCACAACCTAGCTGTTTCTTTCCTCAGTCCAAGATTTACGGAGTCTCCACCTTGGACTGACTGTAGACATCTGATCAGATATGCTGCTGGCGTTGTGTTCAAACATATGGAGTGTTACCATTTACTAACACGCTTAACGTGACATATGTAAATGATACACAGCGCATCCATGTGTTAATTTGCTGTACGTTTCCCGGATGTTCTCGACATATCACATTAATATAGACCACAAACAGTCTACTATGGTGGCTGTCAAAGTTCTCTGCTCAAGAGCCAATAGTGATACTGTGGGGTGGCACATCGGGCCATGTACCGATGTTATTATTAATTGGAAATCTATATAAATTAGCAAGTCATGGGTCCCCAACAGACTATTTTAAAATTTTATTTTTGTGAGGTCCACAGCCTCAACCTGTTTTGAGAATGAAAACATGGTCCAAGTAGGCTGTACTCTTCTTACTGCATTATCTGTGCGAGTGGGCAGTTTCAACGTTGGGTCATTTTCAAAGTTAAAGCATGTGCTTGAAAATGAATGTCAAATGTGTCTGAAATCTAATGGGACTTAACTGCTAAGGTTATCAGTCCCTAAGCTTACACACTACTGAATCGAAATTATCCTAAGGACAGACACACACATCCATGCCCGAAGGAGGAGTCGAACCTACGCCGGGACCAACCGCACAGTCCGCTTGAACATGACCAAAGACTGAAACTGGCCGATCGCACAGATAATGCAGTAAAAGGAGTACAGCCTACTCGGTCCATGTTCTCATTCCCAATAGACTAGCTACAATTAGGGCGAGATAAATTGACATCTGGCCCCTAGTACTGATCGTTAAATGTCGGCACCTTTCGGAACACTTCGTTTCGACTGTTCTGTGTTTCACTGTCGCCACCCTCAGCGGCCCCAACACTGCTAGATTATATTGCTTGTCGAAGTGTTGTGTTGTTTGTGTGAGTGAATGATTAACTGATTAACAGTAGTAAATGTACATAAATTTAAATGCTTTGTACAATACGAGACACGACCTCAAATGTTTACTAAAAGTTGTCAGTGTAAATTTCCTTATACTCATTGTATTGTATTGTACTGTACTACATATGCTCATAAATTAAGGATAATTGCAGAATGTGGCCACACAACGTGGCACTGCACAAAAATGGCGCTGATAGCATAGGCACATAGGGAACACACACGACACAGATCTGTAAGTCCAAGGTATTGGTGATACGTTGAGAGAACTGTCCCGAAACACATGTGCTACAAAACGTCACTGTTTCCTGCGCATGAACCCCGCCATCAATATGGGATATGATCACCATGCACACGTACACAGGCCGCCCAATGGGTTGACATACTCTGGATCAGGTGGTCGAGCATCTGCTGGGTAGTAGCCTCCTATTCTTACACCAGTGCCTGACGGAGGTCCTGAAGTGTCGGAGGTATTTGAAGACGTGCAGGGATACGTCGACCGAGAGCATCCCAGACGTGATCGATGGGCTTTAGGTCTGGAGAACAGGCAGACCACTCGATTCGCCTGATATCTTCTGTTTCAAGGTACTCCTCCGTGCGTTATCATCCATCAGGATGAAGGTGGCACCCACTGCACCCCTGAAAAGGCGTCCAGATACACGTGATTTGTTACAGTTCCTCTGTCAAAGACATGCAAGGGTGTACGTGCACCCCACACCATCAAACTACGACCTCCATACAGGTCCCTTTCAAGTACATTAAGAGGTTGCATCTGGTTCCTGGTTCACGCCAGATGAAAACCCGGCGAGAATCATTGTTCAGACTATTGCTGGACTCGTCCGTGAACATAGCCGGGAACCACTGTTCCAATGACCATGTACTGTGTTCTTGACACCAGGCTTTACGGGCTCTCCTGTGACCAGGGGTCAGTGGAATGCATCTTACAGGTCTCCGGGCGAATAAAACATATCTGTTCAGTCGTCTGTAGACTGTGTGTCTGGAGACAACTGTTCCAGTGGCTGCGGTAAGGTCCCGAGCAAGGCTACCTTCAGTACTCCGTGGCCGTCAGCGGGCACTGATGGTGAGATATCGGTCTCCTTGTGGTGTTGTACACTGTGGACGTCCCGTTCTATAGCGCACGTTTCCTTTCTGCTGGAATCGTTGCCATAATCTTGAGATCACATTTTGTGGCACACGGAGGGCCCGGGCTACGACCTGCTGCGTTTGACCAGTCTCCAGTCGCCCTAGTATTCTATCCCTCATTACGTCATCAATATGTGTTCTTTGAGCCATTTTCAACACACAGTCACTATTAGCACGTCTGAAAACGTCTGCACACTTCTCGCTGCACCGTACTCTGACATGCACCAACACACCTCTGCGTATGTGGACTACTGTCGGCGCCACCGTGCGATGACCGCAGGTGAAATGCGCCGCATGGCCATACCCCGAGGAGATTTAAACCCGCTAACAGCCAGAGCGTTGTTTCACCATGTATTAGCATTATCCCTAATTTATGAGCATGAGTGTATATTACAACAAACTTACTTTTACTTCGTATTCCTTGGTAAAAATAAATACTGCATTTGAAGTGATCGTGTCTGTAGAGCGCATTCACGAATTGATGTTATTTCCGCGTCAAAATTTATACTATGGCAGCTGATCGGTACGACTCATGCACGAATGTGAGTTTTCAGTACTGGAAGAGAAACAATTAAACTTTCCCCCTCTCAGATCCTCTAACCCCATACGGCCGTGCTGCTTACACTCTGTCCCGGAGGTAAGCGGCCAACGTTACGTAACACACTTCCGAATTCACCAACATCAATTAAAATTAAGCACATCATAAAATATTACTGTCTCTGTAAGTATTTTTATTTGTTACTGAATAATTAAACTACACTCTGAAGAAGCTATTAACGTTAGCAGAGGTTTTTGGATTTGTCTGTCTGTTGCATATTATTACGTATAAAATACGGCTGAGAATCACAGGCCGCACGAACACTTGATTCGGGCCGCAGTTTGACCACTACTGGCCTCAGACAACTGCCGACGATATTACAAGCCAGGGTCGGCCACGGCGTGAAAAACGGCACGTGAGCACTATGTGCTGCACACGCGCGGTTCGACCCTCTGCTTGTCTTTGCCCTGTTCGGTCCTTTCCGGAAGTAATTCTTTACAGGGCGACTTTCATTTAGCATTGCGATGGGTCTTTGCCTGTCAGAACGATATCCTCTAGTTCGCCAGAACCGTGGTGTGAGGGTTGTTTATCCTTTGTTATTTGTTTGTGGTGTAAAGGAAGTGGACAGGTCCAGTGGATGTTTGCACAATAAGAGTCGTTCTACTGATCTATCGTGACAAGCCTTTAAAAATGAATGAGAAACACAGAAGAGAAGGATGAGAATTCTCAGTATCTATTGTGCAGTCTCATAATAGACACGTACCGCAGATTTACTGTGAAAGAGGTTCAAGATATAACTTATTAATAAAATATTTCACATACACTGAAAATTGTTTTGTGTAAATCGGGATATCTTGATTATTTATCATATTAAATTACTTTTTTATGTTTTATTATTTAATAGAAATAATTTTATTGAATTTATTGTCTTAGTACAACATCACGCGGAAAGAATTTAAAGATTTAGTTGATGATGAAAGGCCAAATAATTGCGATCTATATATGGGATGCGTTGTTCTGTATATCAAGAAGTACTCTGTGGTAAATTTTCAGGCATGGGGAACGCAATGAAATTGATGGTAGGAATAGAAAATTTTCTGAAGTCGCACGCATTATTAGACAGTCGGAACAGTTTTCAATGTAGTAGAATAAAGGCTATGGAAGTTTCATATATTGTTGCAAAGTGACTTGGTTAAGTTAAGGAGTGTGCTTGGAATGATTTTTCGATTTAAAATACGCTACTTGTTAAATTTATGAATGAAAACGGAAAATACAACATCCGGAATGGATCGCAGATCTAGAATTTAAATGGATTTGACGGCACAATGCTCACAGTGAGAAACTGCAAGGTGAGTTGATGGGTATGCATTTAAAAAGAAAATCGCATTGGGGTGGGGACAAGTTCTGACCAAAAAGTACCATCCATTTCCCTGAGCTCGCCAGTGTTAAGGAAGACTCAAGGTTTTAGGAATTCATTGCAGCCTTGAAAGGATTACGAGGATAGTTTTCTAAACGTTTTGAGGTCACTGCAGATATTGTATCTGTTTTCGAGACCATTTGCTATTTCAGTTGAAATCACTCCTGTACATGTGCGGATGGAACTGATGGATCTGCAAAGTAATTCCCGTTTAAAAGACGGATTCTATTACGTTAAAACTGCCTAGAATCTATATTGTTTACTTCAGGAACAGTTTCAGTGTCTCCATTTCGATTATGAAGGTGAATAAGTAACAATTAAATGGCAACCTGAGTGCGAAAATCTGTGAAACTGTCTTTGTCTGCACACATACCGACAGTCTGTGCCAGTTAAAAATTATATTATGTCTCCAGCGCGCTTAAAATAATTAAATAACACTCAAATTTTGTTTTGTTTATGATCTTTGTTGAGAAATATGAAACAGGCATATGCCGTTCGACTGCGTTGCCATCTAAATGTGGCGCGTTCGCAGTTTTTCCCTCTTCACCCTTCTCACGCTCAGACAGCGGCGCTTGCCAGAGGGGGGGGGGGGGAGGGGGGGAAGTGTGCGGCCAGGCGAGAGAGCTACACGCGTATGTCAGAGTACTGCTCACGTGCCGAATTTCCGGCCGTCCCTGCAATAATCATGTCACATTCCCATGTTACGAGACTGACACACATTCACACTTCCCTGAGACTCGCCTGGTCGTAATATTGTGTGTGAGAATGTTTCACCATTCAGAAATTCAGAACAAAGTATGTTCTACCTGTCTAAATCCTCAGACCAAATTCGTGTCTACCCCGCTGCTTCTTAGTTTCATATGTTATTTACCCAGCGATCTAACGGAAACGAAGCGAAGATTTTCCGAAAACGTAGATATAATTTGAGCCCGTGTGCCGCTGTCTGTGGCATGCTATGGCACACGAACAGTGAAAGGGAGGTCTACTTCCACATTGTCTCTGCCTCCGAAACCCGTGATACTTTCTACCGAGGCATTTTGTTCAGTCTCTTGGAAAGTCAGAATACTTCAGCACAAATTTGATACCATAATCCTGCAAGAACTTGACACGGAGCGAGGTGGCGCAGTGGTTAGCGCATGCACTCGCATTCGGGACGGCGATTCAAATCCGCTTCCGGCCATCCAGATTTAGCTTTTCCGTGATTTCCGTAATTTGTTCCAGGCAAATGCCGGGATGGTTCCTTTGAAAGGGCACGGCCGATTTCCTTCCTCAACCTTGACACATTCCGAGCTTGTGCTCCGTCTCTAACAACCTCGATATCGACGGGACGTTAAACCCAGTCTTCCTTCCTTAAGAACTTGACCTACATCATGGAACTTCGTTCCATATAGCATACCTGTGGTACTCATTAAAGAGGTCGTTGTCTGATATCTGCTTCTTTACCATCACCTTCGGAACCCGCGCATCTGATGATAAATATATCGGCAGAACGTCCTTCACGGTACCATGCCGAACCTCTGTAGCCAAGATCGGAGCTAAACCTTCTACCGACATTGTCCACTGAATCCCAGGTTTCAGTGTAGCATTGCAGTGACTGTTTGAGCGCCTTTAACACCACATTAATTCGGTGCGTAAACCTGCTCTGGCTGACATCAAAATATTCCTTTTAGGTGTAATAGCTTTCATTTCCAGTACTGTATATCTGTTTTGCCGACATCTTGTTTATACCTTATTGTCTTGTTTTCCTGTTATTCCCAAAAAATATGATGTTGTTAATATAAGACAAAATTCACTTTTTATTTTTCGTAACAGTAGGGCGAAATAGGCTGGCAAAGATGCAGGAAAGTGAGGTGAAAAGTATTGTCAATTGTAGACGACAATATGTGGCAGCACTCAGTTTCTGTTTTTATGATGTTGTTCAGATTCTGTAAGAATGTAAAGACAGCTCTAACATTATTACGTGTGCTCGTAACTAGTCTAGGAATTAGAAAAAAAAGACGAAACATTGAAACAACCGGCGACCCCCACTGGGGCACGACATATTCTGCGAAAGAAACTGTAAAGACTATGTGTAACAAGAGACGTTAAATATTGTGATGTTTAAAGCTTTCCCGGCGTACTGATTGTTCCATAAAAACACGGGAGAACTGCCGGATATCAGTAACTTCCTGCCACGATATTTCGGCACAGAGTCTTCTGGCCATCTTCAGGTGAATGCCACTGTAGTAGTACTGGCGAGTACGCGCTGAGCTCCGCTATTTAAAGCCTTCTGAGGTGACATTGCGCATGCGCTGCTCAGCGCGCGCGTTCATAACGGCTCCGTGCGCTGCGCCTCGCGCCCTCCACTGTGAAAGCCTGGCGTATCGGTATCAGGTCGATTTCCATCTTTATGCAGGTAACTACGTCGATTACGAAGTTTCTCTATAACAGGATTCCAAGCAGGGTTCAGCTGATAACCGCTATCTCGATTGATGAGAGTCTCGTTGTCAGACAATCTTATTTCCACAGATTCATTGATAATCGAGCTCCAAAAGTTTGATGTATGGGCCAAAATTTTTGTGTCGTTGTAATTCATGGAATGGTCAGTGGAAATACAATGTTCGGCGATTGCGGACTTGGTGGGTTGGAGAAGGCAAGTATGGCGTTGGTGTTCCACAATGCGTTCCTGCACAGTTCGTGTTGTTTGCCCTATATATTCAGTCACTAAAACTGCAAAGTAGTGATTTATTGGTCAGTTCTGATGTGGTTTCACTGTTCACAAAGGTGCCTCTGGTGGACTCACTACACCTCATTGGCAATATGTTTGGTGCAGACATTACAGCGTTGTTTGAGCACACTCTCTCCTCTACATATTTTAAATTTAACAACGAATTTTACGAACAATCTGATGGTGTCGCCATGGGGAGTCCTTTGTCTCCCCTGGGGGCCAATCTTTTTATGGAGGATTTTGAGGAGAGAGCACTCGACTCTGCCACTTTTAAACCGACAGTATTTTGGCGGTACGTTGACGACACTTTTATAGTGTGGCCTCATGGTCTGGACCGTCTCCAAGAATTTTTACGTCACATGAACTCCATACATGAAAACATAAAGTTTACCATGGAGATAAAGAGAGATGGTTGTCTGCCATTTTTAGACGTCTTGGTGCGACGGAAGAGTGACGGCACACTTGGTCACTCGGTGTACAGAAAGCCCACTCATACAGACCTGTATCTACAAGCTACTAGTTGCCACCATCCAGCACAAACAATGGGCGTTCTCAAAACCTTGGTCCACCGTGCCCATACTATCTCTGACGCCGACAGTCTTCAAGCGGAACTGGAACACCTGCAAAAAGTATTTTTGAAGAATGGCTTTTCACCTAGGCAAGTGAACAGTGATGAAGACCTACAAACGACGGAACAAGGAAGAGGAAGAAGCCTTCAGGTCGACTGTTTATCTACCATTTATTGGGAATATTTCTTCACAGATAGGCAGAATATTGAGAAAGTATCAAGTGAGAGTCATCTTTCGCCCTCCTTCCAAAATTTCATCACTGGTGGGATCCGTTAAAGACGACCTGGGCCTTCGTAAAACAGGTGTTTACAAAATTCCGTGTGAATGCGGCAAATCATATATAGGGCAAACAACACGAACTGTGCAGGAACACATTGTGGAACACCAACGGCATACTCGCCTTCTCCAACCCACCAAGTACGCAATCGCCGAACATTGTATTTCCACAGACCATTCCATGAATTACAACGACACAAAAATTTTGGCCCATACATCAAACTTTTGGAGCTCGATTATCAATGAATCTGTGGAAATAAGATTGTCTGACAACGAGACTCTCATCAATCGAGATAGCGGTTATCAGCTGAACTCTGCTTGGAATCCTGTTATAGAGAAACTTCGTAGTCGACGTAATTATCTGCATAAAGACGGAAATCGACCTGACACCGATACGCCAGGCTTTCACAGTGGAGGGCGCGAGGCGCAGCGCACGGAGCCGTTATGAACGCGCGCGCTGAGCAGCGCATGCGCAATGTCACCTCAGGAGGCTTTAAATAGCGGAGCTCAGCGCGTACTCGCCAGTACTACTACAGTGGCATTCACCTGAAGGTGGCCAGAAGACTCTGTGCCGAAATATCGTGGCAGGAAGTTACTGATATCCGGCAGTTCTCCCGTGTTTTTATGGAACGTTAAATATTATTTAGCGCAGAAGACTTGTTGTGTCTAGACCATACAGCCTAGACACAATGCTGTAGCCGATAGGGCACGCAAGGCTAACGCAGACGGGCGTGAAGTCTGGAACATGAGAACTTATAAATGAATAAGAAGAAAAGTACGTAGATGCTTGTTACTTAACTTTTAATTAGTCCTTGGAATACATCTCTCTTGAATATTAGTAAGCTATAGGCACTGATACAAATGGCGCCTTGCTAGGTGGTCGCCAGTTAACTTAGCAGAGGGCTACTCTACTGTCTATCTCTCGGCAAATGAGAGCAAGGCTTAGCACGTCCAATCGCTAGCTATGTTGTCCGTACAACTGGGGACGAGGTCTCCTCAGTCTCTCGAGACCTGCCATGTGGTGGCGCTAGGTTTGCGATCACACAGTGGCGACACGCGGGTCCGACATGTACTACAGGACCGCGGCCGATTTAAGTTACCACCTAGCAAGTGTGGTGTCTAGCGGTGACACCACAAGACTCATAACACATACTTGTTTAGGGTGGTTGAAAACTCCCAAGTTAGGAAACTGTATAAGGGGGGAAAGGATAGCGGAAGTAGCGTGACAAGCTATATATTGTATTTATTTGGATTTTATGTTGTCAAAGAGGCGTTTAGTTTCATATGTTGGAAAATTCCGTGACACTAGTGCACCTGTGATTGACCCGACAGAGCCCTGGGGAATCACGTAATGGAGGACGACTGAAAATTATTAAGAAAAAGTTAATTGGTATGTTATGTATTTCTGCCTCGTGATGACTGGGTATTGTGTGATGTCCTTAGGTTAGTTAGGTTTAAGTAGTTCTAAGTTCTAGGGGACTGATGACCATAGATGTTAAGTCCCATAGTGCTCAGAGCCATTTGAACCATTTTTTTGTTATGTATTTTTGTCAACATTAGAACAGAAGATGAAAGAAATGTAAGTATATTAGCGTATTTTCAAGCAGTCCCTTGGATTTAAAAGAAAAACTGCCGTTTTGCAGCTCAGGAACTTCATCTATACTGAGTTCATTAAATCGACTTGCACACTGTTATGCAACGTGAATTTGATATTCGTTTCGAGGAAGAACATGAGATGAATCGAGTTGCCTTCATTTTTATTTCACTCATGCCAATCTGGGCCGCGAACAGGAAACGTTAAACTGAATAACACCACTGAGGGCGGAATTTGTTATTCAAGAGATAATACCTGAACTTTTATATGTTCTCCATCCGAGGGAAAGCCGTGTGTTTCCAAGCATTCGAAATGAGAATTATCTGCTGTTTTTAATGTATAGTAGTGAAGCTTCTTTCTTACTAAGCGGTAATGTGAACTGACTCGGCTGGCCGGTGTGGCCGTGCGGTTCTAGGCTCTTCGGTCTGGAACCGCGTGACCGCTACGGTCGCAGGTTCGAACCCTGCCTCGGGCATGGATGTGTGTGATGTCCTTAGGTTGGTTAGGTTTAAGTCGTTCTAAGTTCTAGGGGACTGATGACCACAGATGTTAAGTCCCATAGTGCTCAGAGCCATTTGAACAATTTTTTGAACTGACTCAAGTACTCTCTATTCGGACTTTAACACAGTGATTCATTCATTTATTGGAAGTTCTGGTTGGACAGCTGAAAGAAGTATCGTCTATGAAGCAGGCCGGTTAACCTCGCGGATAATCAGTTGATATTTTTAACGATAAAAGAAATATCTCCAAGCATACCTAAAATTTCTCGTCTACTCAGTGCATTATATTGAATGTGCTATGCAGAAAGTTAATGGAACATGATGACAGTGATAACTTCGTCATGCAGGCGTTCATCAAAGTTGTTACTTGCATCGTTATTAACTGAGGAAGATCGTGCACTGTTAAAGCAAGTGCGCTCGCATTAGGGAGGATCGGAGTTCAAATCCTCGTACCGTCATCGACGTCTAGATTTTATGCGGTTTTTCTGAATCATCGCTTACTTCAACAAAGTCACATACCGTTTGCTTCTCCATCATTATCCAACTAAGATAGTGAAGATAGTGTTATGTCACTCTTGACCTTGTGGATAGAGCGTTAAACTCTACTCCTTTCATTTATTTTGCACCGAATTTTCTTTTCACTGCTGTCCTTTAAGACGTAATTTGAGGAAGATCAGTATTCTCGTAGGTAAGAAGAAGCGATTTTGTAACAAAGAAGTTTATGTTGAAGGTATTATTATTCTATACTCCATATGGTTCCCGCAGTGGCAGATATTTCATTTGCGCTGGTGTTTTTGGTATGTCGCGAAATTATATCCTTCCCCTCCTCTTCTTTTTCCTTGGAACGTTTGGGAAATATTTTAACTAAAAAATCAGTAGACGGATTTTTGGCCTTATACACTAATGGCCATTAAAATTGCTACACCAAGAAGAAATGCAGATGATAAATGGGTATTCATTGGACAAATACAGGGTGTTAGAAAAAGGTACGGCCAAACTTTCAGGGAACATTCCTCACACACGAATAAAGAAAAGATGTTATGTGGATATGAGTCCGGAAACGCTTAATTTCCATGTTAGAGCTCATTTTAGTTTCTTCCACCTACGCTCAATGGAGCACGTTATCATGATTTCATACGGGATACTCTACCTGTGCTACTAGAACATGTGCCTCTACAAGTACGACACAACATGTGGTTCATGCACGATGGAGCTCCTGCACATTTCAGTCGAAGTGTTCGTACGCTTCTCAACAACAGATTCGGTGACCGATGGATTGGTAGAGGCGGGCCAATTCCATGGCCTCCACGCTCTCCTGACCTCAACCCTCTTGACTTTCATTTATGGGGCATTTGAAAGCTCTTGTCTACGCAACCCCGGTACCAAATGTAGAGTCTCTTCGTGCTCGTATTGTGGACGGCTGTGATACAATACGCCATTCTCCAGGGCTGCATCAGCGCATCAGGGATTCCATGCGACAGAGGGTGGATGCATGTATCCTCGCTAACGGAGGACATTTTGAACATTTCCTGTAACAAAGTGTTTGAAGTAATTCTGGTACGTTCTGTTGCTGTGTGTTTCCATTCCATGATTAATGTGATTTGAAGAGAAGTAATAAAATGAGCTCTAACATGGAAAGTAAGCGTTTCCGGACACATGTCCACATAACATATTTTCTTTCTTTGTGTGTGAGGCATGTTTGCTGAAAGTTTGGCCGTACCTTTTTGTAACACCCTGTATATTATACTAGAACTGACATGTCATCTTCGTGGTGTAGCAATTTTAATGGCCAGTAGTGTACTTCGAGTGCATGAATATGGAATGGAACGGGGAATGGGGGGAAACGTACCGAAAGCACCTCCCGCTTGCGCAGTACGGATGTAGAACTAGAATTGTAAGATGAGCCAGAAACTGAGGACAAAGTTGTGAGTGAGCAGGGGTCACGCGCTGCTACTCCGGAAGACGCTGAGCGCTGGCGGTGGTGTCAGTCGCCACACCCGGCGACCAACTTTAATTGGGAGCAGCCAGGGCGGCCGGCAGCGGCCCGCGAGGGCCAAACTTGGTCCCGCGGCGCTGCGACACGGCGGGCTGCGCAGTCGGCCGCAGCTGCCTCTGCCTCCCGGGCTGCGCTCGCCGACCTGCACTGCACTGCTCGCCCGTTGTGCCCTCAACCAGTGATGGGAACAACGACCGAATGAAAACAGTCGAATCATACGATACTGCAGTGCCCGTCTTGTTCAGAAATACGATGCAGAGGTCCTTTTTGCATTGTACCTTTGAACAATGCGAGCACTGCAACATCTACCGAGACCGGGCAACCGACTTTCAATTAAAATGTCTCCCTTGTAAGGGAATATAGATAATGGATGTATGAGTGCAGGCTGACTTTATACCAAAGATCGGGTCTGCCCTAGCCTAATGGTAAGGCGACCGCCTGCGATAAGTGGGAAATCCGGGTTCGAGTCCTGATTCCTCACAAATTTATGTTCTCGTCATTCCATTATATAGCTAATGGTTGTCCACATCGCAACTGTGAATATATTTCATGTACAATCGATTCAGTCGGTTGCTGGAAAATAATCGACTCATTCAGGTGTTGTTTTAAGTATCGGCTGAATTGTTCTTTTAATCTTTTGAATGAAACCAGTCTATGGGAATATTGATTTGGTTTGATTCAGTGCTTATTTAGAGACCCGTTGCCTTACATTCTAGACGGCCGGAGTGACCGAGCGGTTCTAGGCGCTGCAGTCCGGAGCCGCGCGACCGCTACGGTAGCAGGTTCGAATCCTGCCTCTGGCATGGTTGTGTGTGATGTCCTTAGGTTAGTTAGGTTTAAGTAGTTCTAAGTTCTAGGGGACTGATGACCTCAGCAGTTAAGTCCCATAGTGCTCAGAACCATTTGAACCTTACATTTTATAACAGGTTGTTCATTTTACAGCTTTTCATGTAGATTACAAAACATATTCCATATTACAAACAGCAATTATTTTATTCAGTAATTACAATGGAAGTAATAATAAATGAAAAATACATTAGAAACTGAAAGAAAAAAAAACACAAAAAATTCATATTTTAAGAAGATATGATGATCGACGATAGGAAAGACATGGATAGTAAGAAGGGCAGAGAAATGTTACTCTACCTGAGCCTGCCTAGTCTGAAAGCTTCGGAACTACTTCGAGCCTTGCAGACCCGGTTCGCTACAGTTTAACTTACTGATTGATATTTTTAAACACTATTTACAAAAACACTGACTATTATGTACAGTGTGGAAAGCGCAGTGGTGTGTGAGTGTAAAGTATGTTATTTCTTGCGGTTATTAATTAACCTTTAGTGCCTACATTATGTAGGAATTTTACCTGTTATGTTGCTTATTTGCTTATATACGAGGGTTGGAACTTTAATAGTGGGTACTACTTATTTGCAGCTCGTACAAAATAGATATGTGTTTCGAAGTTTTACTGACCTTCAGAGTAGTCACCAGCATTGTGTACAACTCGTTGCCAGCGACGTGGAAGTCGTAGGATACTCTTAGCAGTGCCAGTTGTGTTGACAGTTCGAGCGGCGCGGTCTATTGCCCGGCGAATTTGTAGCAGTTCAGAAGCGAATGCCGTGAAGTGTTTCCATCAGTTTACAAATCCAGTTGAACTTACGAGGGCTTAAGTCAGTGGAGTGCAGTAGGTGATATAGCACTTAGTAGCCCCATCAGTCAAACAACTCAGTAACAGCTTGCACTGTACGTGCTCGAGCATTGTCCTGCAAAATGATGGTCAGGTCCTACAGAAAGTGTCATCACTTCTGTCTCTAAGCTGGTCGTAGGTCGTGTTCCAAAAATGAACAGCATAGAGACAGAAGTGATGACACTTTCTGCAGGACAATGCTCAAGCACGAACAGTGCAAGCTGTTACTGATTTGTTTGACTGATGGGGCTGCTAAGTGCTATACCACCTACTGCACTCCCCTGACTTAAGCCCTCGTAAGTTCAACTCGATTTCTAAACTGAAGGAAACACTTCAAGGCATTCGCTTCATAACTGCTACAAATTCGTCGGGCAATAGACCGCGACGCTCCAACTATCAACACAACTGGCACTGC
This sequence comes from Schistocerca nitens, assembly GCF_023898315.1. Lineage (NCBI taxonomy): Eukaryota > Metazoa > Arthropoda > Insecta > Orthoptera > Acrididae > Schistocerca > Schistocerca nitens. The sequence continues at coordinate 244,434,081 of NC_064614.1, read as the reverse complement.
TAAGAGAATCCTACGACTTCCACGTCGCTGGCAACGACTTGTACAAAATGCTGGTGACTACTCTGAAGGTCAGTAAAACTTTGAAACACATATCTATTTTGTACGAGCTGCAAATAAATAGTTGCAAATATTAAGGTTCCAACCCTCGTATTAAGTGTTCGGTTACGAGTGTTAGATCCCAAGAGCTGTGTAATGACCGCGGGTTCGATAAGCCTGCTGTTTATACTTAAACTAGAACAAATTTACAGTGTTTATTGCATTACACCATTTATTCTGAGACAGTTTAACTATTTTAGATGTTACGTATGGTTGTCTGTAGTACATCTTGGTGAAAGTGTTTGCTGTTTGTGTTAGTGTGTGTTTCGTTACTGATGTCTGCGTTGGTGCACGAATTGGGACTGCTCGCTGTGGCCGAGCGGTTCTAGGCGCTTAAGTCCGGAACCACGCTGCTGCTACAGTCGCAGGTTTGAATCCTGTCTCGGGCATGGATGTGTGTGATGTCCTTAGATTTGTTAGGTTTAAGTAGTTCTAAGTCTAGGGGAATGATGACTTCAGATGTTAAGTGCTTAGAGCCAGTGTTCTCGTATACGGCCGTGTCCGTTTGTATTCGTCAAGTAACGTCCTTGAGACCTCATCAGGGATTTTATGTACTGTTTCCCACACGTCTTTGTCTCTTATTGCCCGTATCGTGTCATTGCTGTACTGCGTTAGTGTCTCGTGTGCCGCTCTGTACTGGTGACAGTGAAAAAGTACGTGTTTTTGGGATATGTGTTCCCCACATGTACAAGCAGCACTCTGGCTGCGACCTACGCGATGTAAGTGAGCAGAGTAAGGGCAGTGACCTGTCAGAAAGTGAACGACACCGCAGTAGGGATTGATATGGATCAGTCTCAGACGTTCCCTGACCTCGGGGAAAAAGTGATTACTCTATGGGCCCTTATCCCTTAATTCCCATTCGCTTTGCCAGGTATCCACCCGCCATTTAACGAGTTGGTAATGTCATGTCCGTTAACCTCTATTACCTTTTCCGATCTCCCCCTCCTCATCCAGTACATTGTAGCCCGAAACCGAATGGTTATGTCGGTGGGGAATGTTCCAATCACCACGCAGAGTGATTCCACTGAAGTGGTGCTGAAAGCTCCTGACAGCCTTAACAGGGCACTTCTCTGCCCTCGCCGCACGATATTCCGATTCGTCACCAGACGTACTCGGTAGGCCCATTCACTCGCTGAAAAATAGACCACAAAACAACTGATAGCAAATTGTCGGTTCATTTGGTTGTAGCTTTACGTATCGCTTGCCTTCCTTTCGAGTGAATCAACTCTGTCGAGGAAACCGAATGAAAACAATCAATAAGGGCCTTTATGTTCAAATGTGTGTGAAATCTTATGGGACTTAACTGCTAAGTCATCAGTCCCTAAGCTAACACACTACTTAACCTAAATTATCCTAAGGACAAACACACACACCCATGCCCGAGGGAGGACTCGAACCTCCGCCGGGACCAGCCGCACAGTCCATGACTGCAGCGCCTAAGACCGCTCGGCTAATCCCGCGCGGCTAAGGGCCTTTATAGTTTTGCACATTGACTGATGAGGAGAATGCGGCAAGTGCCGTAACTTGATTTCCCAGAAACTTCACTCGATGGAAGGAGGATCAAAATAAGGGAACACATGTCTCGACTTATCCGCAGATATTCGACCGTTTATGAAACAACGACGGTAAAAGTTTACGAGGTACGGTATGTGCCTTTTAAGGACTAAAACAGTCTAACCGAAGCGGTGGCGCAGTGGTTACAATTTTGCGCTCCGTGTTCGAAACCCGATTATTATTTTTATTTTCGTTTTTCATTTAGCAGGCCGCTGTGGTCGAGCGGTTCTAAGCGCTTCAGTTCGGAACGACGCGGCTGCTACGGTCGCAGGTTCGAATGCTGCCTCGGGCATGGATATGTGTGATGTCCTTGGGTTACTTACGTTTAAGTAGTTCTAAGTTCTAGGGGACTGATGATCTCAGATGTTAAGTCCCATAGTACTTAGAGCCATTTGAACCATTTTTTTCATTTATCTACCCAAATCCGTAGAAGATTATTATGCGACTGTTTTCCATTGTATATCCTGTATAGAAATAACGGTGTCCTTATCCGTCTAGTGATTCTTTTTTTGGTGAATAAATAAAAAGATTAATAAAAACAATAACTGTGTGGAAAAATTATATGAAATGGTTTTTGGTGAAATTTTCTTGGTGTATCTTGATTTATAACCAACTGCAAGCGCCAGTTTTCGGAAACGCGATCCGTAATGCGTTGTGAAACACGTATGTTGTGCGGCAGCGATGCTGAGACATTGTAGAATCTCTGACCAGAGCAGTTGCGCTCGACTCGCAGTAGCGAGCAGTCAGTCAGTCTGCGGTAGTCAGTCCTCAGTAGTGCTTGGAGTCGGTTGCTAGCAGTAGCGGAGAGCAGTCGGCGGGCGTCGGCATCGCAATGGTCGAGATTCAGGACGAGGTATAATTTATTTAAATAAATAATCATGCAGCTTTGCGCTCATCAGATAATGTAACGAACAGTCATTGTAATTTAACTTTCAAAAATCGCCCCCAATAATAATTTTGATTTAAAAGCAATTTTAGAGACAATCATTCAAATTTCCTTCCATTTCCTTTTAACAAAGATTTTTAAAAGGTACTTCCAATGCTTTTCATGCAAGCTCCAGAGAACAATAAGAGCAGAATTTTGACATGCAGTTTCACTAAGGTAAGAAATTTATTCTCGTTTCGCACAGGGCAAACACCGACTTTTCGGTTGAATTGAGTTTAGGTTATCATTACAGTTTCATTATCATGGGATTAGCGTTCATTATTTAATGGGAACTTGTACTTGAGTCAGATTGCTAAATTTTGTTTAATTGTCTTTGTCATTAATATTTTTGCTCCATTTCTATTAAATATTGTCATTAATAATTTTGCGGGAAGGTTACACTTGGCTCCATTTCTATTAAGTATTGTCTTTAGAATTTGTTGTGGGGAGGTTACACTTGGCGACACCCGGTCCAGGATCGTATTTCGTTGAGAATTTTTTGAAAAACAGTCAGATATCTGCTCTTATTGCTTAAATATAATTAGAATTTGGCGCAACGCTTTTACTAATCTTGTGACTTTCTTTCTTCAGATCATCGGCAATTCGTTGCTCTGTTGTATTTGTGTGTTGCTTTTGCATTGTGCTTATTTCTTTTGTGAATATTTGTGTCTATTGTGAAAATGCCGCGAAAGACAGTGAATAGTGTATCGCGAGGCATTATGAATGAAGTTACCGACTTAAACAACGTGACCAATAGTACTAGTGACACGCAGTGTAATGATGACAATGCTGTGTTCACTAACAGTCAGTGCGTTCCAATCGCGAATGACGACTTTTACCTGAATGATGAACAAGAGAACTCAATTGTCTCCTCTGTTAATTTGACGACAATTGATGACGCGGGGCGTTCTGTTGGAATGAGCGCTGCCCAGCTTAACACACCCGGTTTGGAAAATTCAAATAACGTACAGACAAATTTCTCTAATGAAAATGAGCAGGATACACAAAGTACGCCGGATTTATTTAATTCCGAAATAGTGTCTGACAGTATACATCCGACTGATAAACCTTTTTGTAAATCTCAGAATAACCAATTGGTTACAGAAAACGCGACAATTGCAAATACACAGACAAACAGTACGGAGAATAGAGTAGGTAATGTTACCTTGGAACAAATTATGGCAATATTGGTACAACAGGCTAAACAACAGAATGAAAAATTAGATAACAATTCCAGACAGTTAAATGAAAAATTGGATAACAATTGCAGACAGTTAAGTGAACAAATTAGAGCCGTTGCCGCGCAGTGCCATGACACTAAGGTACAGTTACGCGAGGAAATCGAGGCTTGTTCAAAAAAAAGTAGCGAAGAAATTAAGTCTGTTGCTCAGGAATTAAGGGAATTGCAAACAGCTGCAACAGAAACACTTAGAGCGGAAATCAGTACAGTCGCTAAACAATGCTCTGAAAAAGCTACACAATTACGCGACGAGTTTAAAGCAATGACAGTAGAACTTTCGCGCACAATGGATGAAAAGATTGACGCGAAATTCGAACAACAGAACACTCAAATTAACGAACGTCTTAGTCTTCACATAGAAAACAGTAATACGCGTTTTCGTAAATTTATTGATGATCAAAATAAAGTAAAACGCCAGGTAATGGAAACAATCACTGCACAGAGACAAGAAGACAAACGTAAAATGTTTGCGAAGGCAAAAACGTATGTAGACAATAATATTGCCACAGTTTCGGACAAAATTAATACCATCGAACAGTCAAACACAGAATTACGTGACGAAATTTCTGATCTGAAATCGAAAACAGACACATACATAACAGATTTTCAAACAGTGACCGACAGACTCGAACAATTAGAACTAACACAGGATTCCGATGTCGTGAAAGCTGATGTTAAAAAACTGAACGAAACTACACGTAAATTGCAAAACCAGATTAATGCCAATGACACTAAAACCGATGATCAGGTAAAAATACTGACTGAAAAATGTGATGAATTGGCCAGTCGTATTGACGTCATCGAAACTACTAATGACAATAAATCAGACGATACTTCACCGGTTGCATTTAATCAAACACCGGAATTTCAAAATTTACAGCAGACAATTAATGAGATTGATTCGTCTAATAACACATTGCGTCGAAAACTGTCAAGTTTACAGCAAGAAGTAACAGAGATGAAAAACACTTCAGTTAATGACACAGCACAGCAGACACCACTTTTCGAACATTTGCCAGACTCACGCAGCGCGCATAATTTGGGTAATCAACAGAGAGTACGAGACTTAGATTCAGTAATGTCACAGACAAACAGATTCTCACACAAACCTGAACGTTTTCTTAAATTCAGTGATGAGAACGTAGATTACGAGCAATTTTTATCCGTAAGAAAGTGTAAGGAATCTAATAATGACAGAGCACAGATACACGATTTGCACTGTATAAGACAATTTATGTTTGTATTTTCACCGCTATTACCTGTAATGCAGAAACGAGCTTTGAACCTGTTACGACAATTTGCTATTGTACTTTTATCAGTGTTGCCTATAATGCAGAAATTGGAATTAGCAAGAATACAGCAATTTGTGTTTGAAATTTTACCACCATTGCCTGCAACGCAAAAACTAAAATTTATTTGCAGTGCGTAATAGACCTCAGGGGATTCATTGCGCTTTAATGAATATGTGCCGTAGCGAGCATAGGGCCCCGAGCTGTAGTAGTGCTGTTTCATCTTTAGTTTTCTGCACTGCTGCCTTCTCTTCTACTATCCTTTATATCTATCAAAATAGCTCTTTAACTATTGCTCTTCCTAGAATTAAGAAAAATGAATAATGAGAACCCGATAAGACAAAATTTTACCGAATGTGACAATTTTCATTAGGCACTCCCGTAATGACAACTAACAACGTAATTTTAATAACATAAAAATCGTAATCATCAGTATATGTAAAATTAGCAGTAACAGCAACCACATTTTTGGTAACAATAGACGTTTTCCACCACAACAGCATGAAAGTCAACCGGTTAACATGCCTAACCAACAATGCAGTCTACAAGGTCAACATAACTTTAATGTTTCGCCGCGTGCACGTATAGTCCCAGATCCAACAAATAGTAACGCACGGCAGCAGAGAAATAACTACGTACAGAAAACACACTATTTCGACTCGTATCGCAATGCGCCGTATAGAAGTGACTATTATGACAGACGTAAAATTAACGAGCACAATTTTCAGCGTACATTTCATTACAGTCGATCTTTTCAGCAGCAAGAATGTCAGCAACGAGATATAATCATGAATGAAACAGACAATAGGTGTCATCCATAGCGTAAGATGTCAGGAAGAAATAATAGTACAGTTTAAATAGTCAAAATACCACAGCATCGTCCCGTAAATAACAGCACGTACGACAGAATTTGACCAGACACAGTACAGGTAGCCTATTCCAGTAACGTAAGCAATACTTATTGACACGCAGAATTTTGTTCACGAGTATGTTATTTGAAATATGCTTTGTTGAATGCACCACTTTTATCGCACCCAGACCTTACTAGAAATTTTTCCATTGCCACCGACAGTTCCAACACAGCTTTAGGCGTACACATTTTTCAGGAAATTGAAGAAGATGGCTCAATAGTAATTAAAAACATCGCATTTGCAAGCCGCATTTTGTCACCTGCTGAACGAAATTATTCCGTTACTGAACTAGAAACATTATGTGTTGTATGGGCTTTTACGAGATTTCGGCACTTTCTTTATGGCAGACATACCACCGTTTACACAGATCACAGAGCTATACAATTTTTACTTTCAGCTAAATTTACTCACGACAGATTAAGCAGATGGAAACTGTATTTACAAGAATTTAATTTTACGATTGTTCACATTCCCGGCACACAAAATGTTATAGCAGACGCACTTTCTCGTTCTCTCAGCAACAATCAGCAAGACGTAGCAACCAACTTCTGCAAAGCAAATTTCAGCGTCATGTACATTCAACAAGTTGCATTTGAAAATTTTATTTCATCGTCATTACAGGACATAGCACGAGAGCAAAGCAAAGACAATGTGTGGAAAGAAATTAAACACCTTTGGCAAGATAAGAATAATGTTACGATTAGAAACCACTACACTGTACGCAATGACATTCTGTTTCGCCGCTCTCATCCAGACAGTAACAATTGGTTATTATGCATTCCTGACGAACTGGTTAACAAATTAATCTGGTACACTCATTTAAGCTACGCACATTATGGAGCAAGAAAATGTTTTCTGATACTGGGACAGAACTGTTATTTTGCAAATATGGAAAAACATATACGACGAGTTTTAGCGTCATGTAAAATTTGCCAGAAAGCTAAGTCTGACACCACTTCACACATTCCTCCATTATATCCCATTGTACCTGTTAAATTAAGACATATGGCCGCAGTAGACATTTTTGGTCCAATTCCGAGAACTAATAGAGGTTTTTGCTACATCTTTGTCGCTGTTGAACTCACTTCAAAATTTGTTACCTTCACTCCGCTACGCAAAGCTACTGCTAAAACTGTTTCGAAAGCATTTGTAAAGCATTTCTTATTTCATGTAGGGCATGTGATGAAAGTAATTTCTGACAATGGATCACAATTTCGTTCTGTCATATGGACACGCATGTTACGAGCTAGAAACATTTCTCCGATTTATATATCCAAGTACCACGCCTCTTCGAACCCTTGTGAACGACTAATGAAAGAAATTGGTAAACTGTGTAGAATATACTGCCACAAAAGACATGTTAATTGGGACACACACATACACTCATTCCAAGATGTAGTTAATTCCATTCCAAATGAATCCACTATGCTATCTCCGTCTGTTATACTGAAAAACGTTGAACCACCAAACAAAATCAAAGAATTAGTAACATTTCCTACATCTCGTCGATTACGACACCACGAAATAATTGACATTGCGCTGAACAACATCAAACGTGCCGCAGAGCGCCGGAGAAGACAGCAAAAACAGGTTTGTAGACACCGAGATTTTCACGTTGGACAGAAGATATTAGTACGTACACACTATTTATCCAGCAAATTAAAAGGTAAGTGCAGTAAATTTGAACTTCTATACGCAGGTCCATATCGGATTCGCAGCATTCCTCACCCCAATGTTGTACACGTCGAAACTCTGAGAACCAGAAAATCGAAAGGCAACCATCATGTGTCAAACATTAAACCCTTTATCGAATGAAACCACTTTACGATGTAACATGCTATGAGGCCGTTTACACATTTTATGACCACTTATGCAATTATATTCACATGACTAATTACTGATGATTATCGTATTTTTTCTTGGCAAGTGCCCGGCAAGGTAAGGTTAGCAGGTCGCTCTTCTTGTTGTTACACACTAGACCGTGCATTTTTTCAGATGAACTTACGCATTTTATGAATAATTATGTAATCCTCTGTAATGACGCATTAATTTTATCAAATTCTCTCTCCATTGAAGTCTTCAATTAACAAGCTGAGCACAACGAATATCACATTTTGTCTTTCTTATGTATGTACGATTGTTTTCATGTTTTGTTTGTATGCACTGTGAAGTAGTTAAGGTATAACACACACCATTTGACTTTGACATATTGCCTTGTGATATCTCAACATCGTGACTGTTTTACATTTTCCTTTTTTGCTGCTGCATTACGATATTCTCTGTACACTTTTTGCCTTTAAACACTGTCTGTGCTTTGAGATATTACGTTTTCTGTCATGTTATGTTGTATGCTTAATTGAGTCACCATTAACCAGTCACTATTTAATGGGTATATGATTTAAATGCAAGACATTAATCTTTGTTCATCAATTTCAGAAATAAATGATGCGTACAGGAAATGAATTAAACAGAAGTGGGAATTTCACCTATGGAATAAACGAAAGAAGATGCAATAAGCTAATGAGGACGAGTAAATGGATCAGAATTAACAAGCATTAACCAGAATATATTATACACATCGCAGAATAGCAGTCTTAACTAATTTTTTCTTTCAGAATACAAAGCGATTGATGCAAGCTGTCAGACAGAACTACACATTTTAGTTTTAAGTGATGAAATATGCTAGGGATTAGGAATAGTTGTGTGATGAATAATGAAATGATTTTTGCAGATGATAATGAATGCTGATAATGAACAATGATGAAGAATATGGTACTATGAATAATGAAGTTTTTGTTTACAGGTGATGATAATGATGGAGTTATGATGATATGAATAATGAAGTTTTTCTTTACAGATGAGGATAATGTTGAAGTTATGTATTTATGCTATGTAGTTATTTAAGTATTTGTTGCAGTTTACTTTGACAGCAGGTGTTATATTGCGTAGTAGGATGACTGAAGGTTTTGGAAAGGACAGCTATGGAACACATTTTTTATACACATTTCACTACCTGTTAATTCGAAGTTCACTACTTTTCAGCATAGTCTGCGTTTCTTCTTTCAGTTCAATAATCCATTTTGTATTTTTCTTTCAGGAGAAGCTTTTTATGATAGTTACTAAACTTGTTACTTATTATACCTGTTCTAGTACTTGCATTTTTCTTACCCACTTGTGTCTATCATTTATAAATGTGATAACCTTGCTACAGCTGACTCATGACGAATGACGTTACACAATCTTTTCATTTATAGGAACAACCTAGAAGCAATTTTTTTCTCTTATTTCTTCTTGCTTTTCCTTATAATTACCCAAAGCAATGCATTGCTAGCAGAAAAAACAAAATGTATTAACAGTCCCAGATAATGTCACTAGTTTATGATAATTCTGAATAACACTGATCAGCTCTGAATTGTATGTCACTTGAATAATGACTTCTTAATGATACCTAAACATAATTGCCACTATCTATGGTAATGAGAGTACTTATTATGCCCATGCTTATTAATGCTACTAATGTTTTGTAGTATTCAGTACTTGCTGGCCACTGAGTGCCCATAATTAATGTAACTTATAATGCCCATGCTTATTAATGCTATGACTGTAGTTAACTGATTTTTCTAATAATGATTTCTTAATGATATGAATAATACTGAATGATGAATAATGTTTTATACTATTCAGTACTTGCTGGCCACTGAGTGCCCATAATTAATGTAACTTATAATGCCCATGCTTATTAATGCTATGACTGTAGTTAACTGATTTTTCTAATAATGATTTCTTAATGATATGAATAATACTGAATGATGAATAATGTTTTATACTATTCAATACTTGCTGGCCACTGAGTGCCCATAATTAATGTAACTTATAATGCCCATGCTTATTAATGCTACTAATGTTTTGTACTATTCAATACTTGCTGGCCACTGAGTGCCCATAATTAATGTAACTTATAATGCCCATGCTTATTAATGCTATGACTGTAATTAACTGATTTTTCTAATAATGATTTCTTAATGATATGAATAATACTGAATGATGAATAATGTTTTATACTATTCAATACTTGCTGGCCACTGAGTGCCCATAATTAATGTAATTACTTATTATGCCCATGATTATTAAGGCTATGACTGTAATTAACTGATTTTTAATAATGATTTCTTAATGATATGAAGAATACTGAATGATGAATAATGTTTTATACTATTCAATACTTGCTGGCCACTGAGTGCCAATAATTAATGTAACTTAACGTTTTGTTAGTGTTTTCAATGATGACTTCCCATATTAATACTGAATGATGATAAATATCTTGTACTAATCGAAAGTTGCTAGGCCACTGAATGTTAATAGTTACTTGTAAATATGTCATTTGAATGAGGAAAAATGTTTTGTAATACTCAATACTTGATGGCGATTGATTACCACTCTTGTCTTTAAATTAATTAATGAACATTTTTCTGTAATACTACATTCATGGTACAGAAATGTTCAATGACTAGAGTATGGATACCGCAAACTACTTATGTAATCACTAATCAAGACTTGTGTGTTAGTTAATGTCCTTCACCTTCTGACCTAACTACCTGAAATTATTGTAACATCCATTTGTCTTGTCCATCCTCATTATCATGGAGCACTATATTTGGTTTTTGCACTAATTCTACGTTGGTGTGCCGCCTCTTAAAAGCGTGGTGTTGACACGACATGCTGTCCACCACTGTAGGCGAAGAAACTACTTATGTAATCACTAATCAAGACTTTGTTATGGAGCACTGTGTGCCGCCTCTTAAGAGCGTGGTGTTGACACGACATGCTGTCCACCACCGTAACCGATGAAGACGTTCTTCTGGTCCCACTGTTTGGTGTACCTGGTATACTGCCAAATGATAGTATGGAATACTACTACGACGTTTCACTGTCTTGATAAGCTGATAAATACTTCTGGGAACGGAACTGCAGATTGTATCACTTAGTTGTGATTCTGTGGAAAGATATGGACTTTCAGTGCAGCTATGTGCAAACTAAAGTGCTACAACCATGATGCAATCCTTCCTTTCCTATCATAATAGTGAAAATCATTTTTTTACTAACACCATTTATGTTCATGGCATATACATTTTTTCTCGATTTGTTGAACTCTAGTGCGAGTACACTTGTGTCACTTGTCGACATGATTTTTGCCGTTTGTTGTCAAAATACTAAAGACATTTTCGATTTGTTTTGAAGTGCAGTATGTGTGCACTCTTGTCATCTATATTGTATATACTTTTTGTGATTTGATGATTTTTTCTACTCTTGCGTTTATTTGTTATAAAAATGTCCAAAAGTTTTCAGTGCATGTGCACTTATGTGAATATGTTTTCAACTGAACTACAGTGCCTGTGCACTCTTCTCAATTTTCGATATGATTTGTGTTCATTCTGTATACCTTTTATGATTTATGTCATTTGTTACTCTTGTATATACATTTCGTCTTTTACTGATATGTTCTCCACTGCAGTGCATGTGCACTCATGACACTTGTCAACATGATTTTTTTTTTTTTTTGCCTGTTATGAAACTGCTAAAGAATTTTTTAGTGTGTGTACACTTTGTTATCTGTCAAATAATTTGTATATACATCTTTCCTGATTTGTTTTGTATTTATATTTTGTCTTGTCTGTAATGTTTTGTAATCGGTGCATGCGCATAACATTTAATTCATGTGATACATCTAAATATTTTGTTAATTAAAGGAAAAATTTGTTACGATGGCAAGTCCAAATGACTCACCATCGCTGCCAAATTTTTGCCCCCCCAGTGGAGGGTTATGAAACACGTATGTTGTGCGGCAGCGATGCTGAGACATTGTAGAATCTCTGACCAGAGCAGTTGCGCTCGACTCGCAGTAGCGAGCAGTCAGTCAGTCTGCGGTAGTCAGTCCTCAGTAGTGCTTGGAGTCGGTTGCTAGCAGTAGCGGAGAGCAGTCGGCGGGCGTCGGCATCGCAATGGTCGAGATTCAGGACGAGGTATAATTTATTTAAATAAATAATCATGCAGCTTTGCGCTCATCAGATAATGTAACGAACAGTCATTGTAATTTAACTTTCAAAAATCGCCCCCAATAATAATTTTGATTTAAAAGCAATTTTAGAGACAATCATTCAAATTTCCTTCCATTTCCTTTTAACAAAGATTTTTAAAAGGTACTTCCAATGCTTTTCATGCAAGCTCCAGAGAACAATAAGAGCAGAATTTTGACATGCAGTTTCACTAAGGTAAGAAATTTATTCTCGTTTCGCACAGGGCAAACACCGACTTTTCGGTTGAATTGAGTTTAGGTTATCATTACAGTTTCATTATCATGGGATTAGCGTTCATTATTTAATGGGAACTTGTACTTGAGTCAGATAGCGAGCTTTCATTTAATTGTCTTTGCCATTAATATTCTTGTGGGGAGTTTATACTTAGCTATGGCACCATTTCCAATAAATATTGTTTTTAAAATTTCTGTGGGAGTTCACACTTAGCTGTGGCTCCATTACTAATAAATATAGTTATATTTTTAGAATGTGTTGTGGGGAGGCTACACTTGGCTCCATTTCTAATAAGTATTGTCATTAATATTTCTTGTGGGGAGGTTACAGTTGTTTGCCGCGGAATTGTTTCCAGAGTGTGAAATCTTCAGCAATAGTAGCGACATTTCTTTCCCGAGTGACATTCATGTGAAGAAATATCGCTGTGACGAACCCGTCTTCGCACGATGCTCGTAGTGTTTGCGATATCTTCCAAGGAAATTCACCAAATCTTCCCGAAGAATCAAGATAAGAATAAAATATAATAATTAAGAATTGATATATGAATGAAATACAAAAATATGAAAACTTAAAAAGATTGTAACCACTAAAAATATCGTTCACATATATTTTAAAAGTATAACAGTTTTGTGAAACCCATTTGTAATTTTACAATTAGTATAACGCCCTTGTTTCCCCTAACTTGATAAGAAACATTTGTGTAGGACTTAACCTTCTACGGACATGGGTAGATTAATGAAAAAAAATAAAAAATAATAAAAAGGCAATAGTCGGACTTCAAACACGAGACGCAAAGCTAAAAGTCCGCGATACTAGCCACTATGCTACTAGTTGGGCTCAGCTCTATGCGCGCTAAAAGGCGTGTAAATTACACCGTAAACTTTGACGGTCGTTTTCTCTAAAACGACTGAGTATCTACGGATAAGCCGAGACACGTGTTCACTTATTTCGGCTCCTCTTCCTCTGAGCGAAGTTTCTGAGAAATCGGTTTATGGCACTTGTCGTATGCTCCTCGTGAGTTATTATTCATCCGCTTTTTTCAAGTGAGCCAGCCTGTAGTTCTTCCGTCGGTCGAACCGTGTATTCGTTTTTACAACTACAATCAGTTTTTAGCTTTTTATCTGGAAGGAGTATCCGTTCAGTCTTCTGATTGAAACCAGTCAACTGCAATATTTTTTATTGATTGAACTGAAGAAGTGGCATATAATAAAGGTACGTATACCCAAGAGTATATACTTAACCACAGGGTAAGAAGACATCCCAGGGAGTACAGAAAAAATTGAAATCAGCTTTATACATGTTCATTCAATTATGCAATGAATACATTCTTATTTTCACCACTTAAAGCTGATTAGTAATTAATATACCAGTGTGGACAGAATTGTTCCAGATGAAACTAACGCGAATCTAATTAAGTTCATGTATCATTGGTCTGGGGGGGGGGGGGGGGGCAGGTACAGTGTTGAAAATAAAAGTTTAGGGATACGAGAAGAAGAAACGAACATTGCCATTTTAGAGACAGTTTCAACTCCATTTTGATGGAAAAGTGTACTCTCCGTAGATTAAGACTCATTTGAATCCAGCTCTTAAACACTTATTCAGCCACTTATTCTGTCACTGGCTACGTACGTAGCACTGGAAAAGAGCCTATATGGAACATGAAGCATTTTGCAGTGAAACGCACTATTACCAACCTATCTGTTGGGGAACGTCTGGAAGAGTCAGATAGACGATTCTGTAGGACTTGATCCACATCTACATCTTCATCTACATCTACATTTACTCCACTACTCCGCAAGTCACCACAGATTTACCTGTACTCCTCAAGCCACCATACGGTGTGTGGCGGAGGGTACTTTGTGTGAAAGTGTCTTTTTCCCTTTTCCCTATTTCGCGGGAAGAACGATTGTTCGCAAGCTATGGACTCGAATCTCCCTAAATTTATCTTAATAGTCGTTTCGCGAGACATGGGTAGGACGAAGGATGTATTGACTGTCTCTTAAGCTCTCGGAACTTTAACAGTAGACCAAAGCGTGATGCAGAGCGCCAGTCTTGAAACGGCTGCCACTGGAGTTACCTGAGTATCTCCGCGACGCTTTCGCGTTTGTTATGGACAAAGAAGAGAAGCTTGTTCCGGAACCCTTCGTTCGCAGCGCTGGCATCTATGAAATGTGGAAGACGACGTAAGCAGTTTGGACGACACTAAGGAGAAAGGAGAAAAGGTACATTACTGTCAATAAACACCACTTTACAGAAGACCTCAATATAATCGCCACCAACTTCGATACGTTTTGTGTGTCGTCTAATGATGTCTTACCGAACCCTGACAAAGATTCGCGTCATATCACTGATAACTCCAGCTGCTACTCGTATTCATGCCACAGGATCTTGTGGTGACTCTATGTGTGTCTCATACACCAGGTTTTTCATGTACCCCCACAAATAAAAATCCATTGGCGTAAGGTTGGGTGAACGAGAGGGCCAATGGTTCGGCGAGACATCTTCAGGTGATACATCAAATGTTTTGAAGTTGGTAGCGGTCATGTTGAGCAGATTCTGTAAGTGATTAAACTGGTGTTTACTGCCATAATGTAGCTTGTGTGGTGCACACTGCCTACGTCCTCCCCCTCATTTCAGAGACGCTAGGACGCATACGAAGCGATTCTGAAAATACGTTTCAAAAATGTGTGTGAAATCTTATGGGACTTAACTGCTAAGGTCATCAGTCCCTACGCTTACACACTACTTAACCTAAATTATCCTAAGGACAAACACACACACCCATGCCCGAGGGAGGACTCGAACCTCCGCCGGGACCAGCCGCACAGCCCATGACTGCAGCGCATCAGACCGCTCGGCTAATCCAAAATACGTGTATTAGCAAAATATGTTCACAGGTAGTACTCATTTACCAACCACCACGCCTTGTAACATACCTTAAGATATATCCTGTGTACGATACGAGATACTGAAAAACGTCTGATGCTTGTACGTTCCTGCCGGAACGGAACTTGAACGCTGACCTTGCTTGTCTCAGATGATGGTCACATCGACCGAGATGTACGAGAATATCTCACTATTTTACCCACAGTTCCGTTTCTACCCACTTTCCAAACTCTTCATTGTCCAGACATGTGTAATCTATCCATCATATACAACAGACTACAGTACAATACAATACTCGGTTACGGAGTGAAAGATGTGTTGTAACTCTAAAGTGGATGAAAAACAGTCTTGACCGCAATAAAATATTTGTTTATGATAATAACCGGTTTCGGTCAGGATGTGACCATCTTCAGACACTTATGTGATGGTGGGTGGTGCGGTAAACGAAGTCGGTGTTGTGGCTTCACGAACGTCAAAATCAAATGAGCAGCTGACGTTCATAGAGCCACAACATCTGCTCCGTCCATCGCCACCGCCTATCACTACGGTGTATATCAGTCGTAGTCACACTTTTTTGTTCAGGAGACAATAATGTTATTGTGGGGAGGCACCACGGGCCACTTATGTACCGATCTTATTATTAATTGGTGTTCTATACATATTAATGCGTTATGAGCCCCCAACACACGAGCTGTAGTAAAGGCCTGATAAGTTGGCTGCCGCCCCCTTAAAAGTCGACACCATTCTAAACACTTCGTGTCGACTATTATCTGATTTATATTGGTACCACCGAAGAGGCTGAAGTTGTGACACTACAACTGCCAGACGAAGTGTTGTTGTGTTGGCTGTGTGAGAGGAAGATTAATTGACTAATAACACTAATTGTACTTACCTTTAAACGGATTATGCAATATGAGACACGACCACAAGTGTTTACTAAATTTTGTGAATGTAGTTTTTCTTCTATTCGTTGTGTTGTATTACAACAGCCAATTTTAATTATATATTCCTTACTCTAAATATGTATCGCATTCGAAGTTGATCTTGTCCATAATGCGAATTTATGAGTTATGTTACTTTCATCTGAAATTCATACCACAGTGGTCGATCGGGCACACCCGTGAGTTGCCAGTACTTGAAGTATACAAACACGTCTTGTGACCCCACAGAGGCAGCGCTACTGATCCCTCTGTCCCTGAAGTAAGCGGCCAACTTCACGTAGTTATGGCAAGATTCGTCAACGTCAGTTAAAATTAGACACATCTTAAGATATTACTGTCTCTGTAGGTAGTTTTGTATGTTACGGAGCAGCTCTGAACGTTAGTTGACGTTTATGGATTCGGCCGCTAGTTGATAGACGTGTATTATTATAAAACGGATGAGAACCTCATGATACACGAATGCTTGGTTCGGGCTGTATGTGGCCTGCGGGCTCCAGTTTTGACGACCGCTGATACAAGTGGTTTGAAGATGTTCACATCGGACCGAAACCGGTTACCATTACAAATAAATATCTTATTGCAGTCAAGACTGTTTTTAATCCATTTTAAAGTATTTTACGCGGACCGCTAATTTTCTCCAAGAGAAACGACCTCAAAAACAACTGCGTTGCAATTGTTTAAGAGATCCGAAGAAGGTGATGGAACATAAAACTAATAACAAAACACACGTTTTCGGTTGATTTACTGATAACCAGCACCTTTTCTATGACAAATGATACTTGCTTATTTGTAATATGCCGATCGGTTTTGAGGAATGCGACATCACTACGTATCAAACTAAATGACAGGCAAACCGTAGTTTCCGAGCATTTACACTGATGAGCCAAAACATTATAACCAGTTGCTTAATAACGTCTTGGTCCACCTTTGGGTTGCAATATAGCAGCGATTCTGAGTGTCATAGATTCAACAAGTCCTTAGTAGGATTTCAAAGATATGAGGCGTCAGACTCTATGCACAGGTCACGCATTTCCCGTACATTTCGTGTGAGTGGCTGTGGGAGCAGAGCTGGCGCCCGGTAGCATCCAAGGTGTGTTCCAAGCGGTTCAAATCAGGGAACTTTGGTACCAAAAGCCTCAACATGAGTTCACTGTCAGGCTTCTCAAACCAATGTAACATGGTTGTGGCCTTGTGACGTCAAGCACGAAGGAATGCAGTGTGTCTGCAATAATGTTCACGTGGACCACAGATGTCATTGCGTCTTCGATTGCTGTCATAGGACCCAATGTAGCCATAGTGAATGTCCATTATAGCATAATAATGCTCCCACTGGTCTGCGTCCGTGACGCGGTGGATGATCCAAGCAAACCACTCGCATGGAAGACGGCGTACCAGTACACGATCATAGAACTGGTGTCACAGCAAACGTGGGTCATCCGAAAAAGCCAATTTTTTTCACTGATCGCTCCAGTCTCGATGATCCCATGGCTACTGCAATCATAATTGACAATGTCGTTGTGCCAACATGGGAACACATAGGAGTCGTCTGTCGCGAGCCCCATGTTCAACAATGTGCGCCGAATGGTATGCCCTGACCTCCACGTTCTGTATTGAGAACACCTCGTCGCCTACTCGAAGTTTCGCCGTCCATCAACCACTTTCCATAGGTGCTCTCAGTAGTACCACTGGAACAGCCGACCACCTTCGCCCTTTCCGAGATGCTCGTTCCCAAGTACCATGCAGTAACAATGTGCTCTTTGTCAGAGTCAGTGGATTCGCCAATATGCGGACCGTATCATCTCAAGAGTGATTCCCCATTCGACTCTGCTTCGCTAATATACATTCGTTACCGCATCAAGTTTCCACTACCCCAACAGGTAGTGTTCATAACGTTTATGGTTAATCATTGTAATTTTACACTGAGTACGAATGATCATAGCTTTAAGCATAATACAAAAACACACTTGTATAGGTTATAATTCCTTAAACATCTTGGCTGTAGATTTCGGTTTGTATTGAACGTCGAACCGAAGCTTTCAACGGTATTCTACTCGATCACCGAGATCTCCTGATGAAAACCTTCACTCATCACTACTTTTGCAATCCAACTGTCTGTACTCACTAATTCACTTCTGCACAAAATCCACATAGTTAGCAGTTTTTTACACCGAAGAGACAAAAGTTATGGGACAGCGATGTGCACATATGCAGACTACAGATGACAGATGTATCGCGTACACAAGATCTAAAAGGGCAGTGCATTGGCGGAGCTGTCACTTGTACTCAAGTGGTTCACGTGGAAAGGTTTCCGACGTGATTATGGCCGCACGACGGCAATTAACAGACTATAAAGGCGGTTTGGTAGTTGGAGCTAGACGCATAGGACATTCCACTTCGGAAATCGTTAGGAGATTCAATATTCTGAGATCCATAGTGTCAAAAGTGTGCAGAGAATAGCAAATTTCAGGCGTAACCTCTGACCACGGACAGCACAGCGGCCGGCGGCCTTCACTTAATGACCGAGAGCAACTGCGTTTGCATCGAACTGTCAGTGCTAACAGACAAGCAAGGCTGCGTCAAATAATCGCAGAATTCAATGAGGGTCGTACGACGAGCGTATCCGTTAGGACAGTGCAGCGAAATTTGCCGTTAGGGGACTGTATGATATCAGACGATCGAAAGGGTGTCTTTGGTAACAGCATAACATCACTTAACAGCTCCTATCCTGTGCTCGTTACCCATGGATCTTAGATGACTGGAAAACCGTGGACAGGTCAGATGGGTCCCGATTTCAGTTGGTAAGAACTGATGGTAGGGTTAGAGGCAGGCGCAAACCCCACGAAGGCACTGTGCATCCAAGTGGTGGTTCCATAATCATGTGGGCTGCGTTTACCTGGATTAGACTGGGTCCTGTTGTCCAACTGAAACGATTATTGACTGCAAAGGATATGTTCGACTACTTGGAGACCATTTGCAGCCATTCGTGGCCTTCATGTTCCCAAAACAAAAATGGAATTTTATGGCTGACAATGCGCCATGTGACTAGGCCACAATTGTTCGCTATTAGTTTGAAGAACATTCTGGACAAGTCGAGCGAATGATTTGGCCACGCCACTCAGACCACCCTACATGAATCCCATAGAACATTTATGGGACTTAATCAAGAGGTCAGATCGTGAACAAAATCCTGCACTGGTAACACTTTCACGTTTATGGACGGCTTTAGCGGCAGCATGGCTCATTATTTCTGTAGGGGAATTCCGACGACCTGTTGAGTCCTTGCCACGTCGAGTTGCTGCACTAAGCCGGGCAAATGGAGGTCCGACACGATATTAGCGGGCATCCCATGACTTTTTCATCTTAGTGTAATTTATAAGGTAGGTCGCTACGATTGACTTGAATGTAAGACACGAAGGAATTAAAGACATTAGCTGCCACTTGGCACTGATTTATATGAATGGGGCAAGACGAAAATTTTTTGCCTGACCTGGATTCGAATCCACGTCTCCTGCTTACCAGGGAGATGCACTGACCACTATGCCATCCCGACACAATGGTCGCCACAACCACAAGGATTATCCTAGCAGCCGCGCGGGGTAGCCGCGCGATTCGAGGCGCCTTGACACGGTTCGCGTGGCTGCCGCCCTCGAAGGTTCGAGCCTCCCTCGGGCATGGACGTGTATGTTGTCCTTAGCGTAAGTTAGTTTAATTTAGATGAAGTAGTGTGCAGGGACCGATCACCTCAGCAGTTTGGTTCCGTAGGAACTTACCACCACCACCACCACCACCACCACCACCACCACCACTACCCCTACCCCTAGCAAGCCTCCTGTCAGACGCAAATTCTCATTTTATAGCCCACACTAATGATGTAATGCCCCTGCTCATTAGTCTCGTTACTCGCGGTATCTCGGGTATTCCCGCAAGAGTTCGACCTTGGTGTGGTTCTGCACTGCTCTTGCCATCCTCACTTTAATTGTATACAAGACGCTATGTTCCATCCGGAGGCTTGACATAAAACCTTGAACATCTATGTATTAGTAAATTGTGCCACAAATTGGAAAGAAATGCAAAAGTTCTTTCTGTCTGTGCCGAAAGTGAGAGGTCATTGTACCTGCTGCAAATAAATGAAATTCTTTAGGACGTGATTTGGGTAATTCTGCATGGTCTTTAGTTGTTCGATTCCTGTGGGCAATGTGATCCTACATGACGGCAATTCGAGATGAAAATATTTCTGCATATGCAAAAATCACGTGCAAACGACGGCTTCATTGGAGTTCCAGGGGCAGTGCCAGTGTAGTTGCCTTGACTCCAATTTCCAGCGAATGGATGACTACTCTTTTTCTTTGACAAAGCATTATGTTTGTTAGATCAGGCAGTTCCGTTGTTATAAGCGTTTCTAATGGAGCGATTAACGAAACACCTACTGAGATTGTGTGTGATTTGATTAGGAATTATGCTTAACATTTCCCTCTCAAACTGTTGCAAATGATATATGTATATATGAAGCAAATATCTTACTTCCATATAGGAAGAGCAGGAAAGCGGGATCAATAATTAGACTTTAAATGTAATTCATTATGAGGCTTTCCAGATGCATCACGTCAGCAGAGAGCGGCAAACAAATTATGATTACAGCGAAACAGTATTTCAGTTCTGTCCTTCAGTTCACGCCCTGCAGCTTTTTGCACAGCTGACAGGCCCACCCGTGCAACAGTGGCTCACCTTGACTTACGGCTGTGTAAAGCTGTCCCAGTTTTATGGCTTTTGTACGCCTCAAGTTTGCCACTCATTTATGGCCACTGTTTTTCCCCGGCTTAATGACCCGGTGAAGCTTTTTGCGTCCCGCCTGGAGGCAGCCTGCAGCATACCGCAAGACAGTGTTTTCTTGTAGAACATCGTTAGCGATTATCTACTGCAACGGCGGCAGCATTACAACATCGTTGTTTATGGTCAAAAAAATCTCGCGTGAGACACAGTCGTTCATATAAATGGAAAAAGAAATCAAAAGTAGTTGGTTATTTTTATTAGGACAGGAAAACGACAGCTTGATCTAATTTTATCATAGGTTGCCACATCACGACTCTGTGGCAAATGGACCAATAGTCTACTGGATAATGTCAACAGGAAGGTTGACAGCACACGGAAACTTTCTGCGGCAGTGAAAAGGACAAAGAGAACGCTGTAATATCAAGTAACTTAAAACCTTCAAACATTTGGATACAATTTGGTAGTAATACTCTCTGCCGTGACGATCACATTATTTGCTCCGTTTTCTTCATAGCTGGTATCACAGCAATGATCTTATTAAAATATGGTGTCTTTTCAACTTCTGACGTATTAATTTTATTTGTTCACGATTAGTTTCAGCCTTCTAGGCTACCCTCAAGTGATTTTTTTTGTTCTGTACAAAACAGAATATATCACATTACCTCCACGAAAAGAACTATGATTATGTGAATGTTTATATTTCAGATACATTTACCTGCAATAGAAAACTATGTCTTACATACTGAAATGACAGCGTCTTAAAATTTGCGTTTTCTATTCGTTTTGGTTCGCAAATGCCACAGAACACCAATATAGTGGCAAATGCTGTCTTGATGGTTTGACAGTGTGACAGCTTGACATTTACGAAGATATTATGTTCATCAAAGAGTAAACCTAAGCAAGGAATAAATGGAATAATACTTCCAAATTCTATGACTTCATACACTCCTGGAAATGGAAAAAAGAACACATTGACACCGGTGTGTCAGACCCACCATACTTGTTCCGGACACTGCGAGAGGGCTGTACAAGCAATGATCACACGCACGGCACAGCGGACACACCAGGAACCGCGGTGTTGGCCGTCGAATGGCGCTAGCTGCGCAGCATTTGTGCACCGCCGCCGTCAGTGTCAGCCAGTTTGCCGTGGCATACGGAGCTCCATCGCAGGCTTTAACACTGGTAGCATGCCGCGACAGCGTGGACGTGAACCGTATGTGCAGTTGACGGACTTTGAGCGAGGGCGTATAGTGGGCATGCGGGAGGCCGGGTGGACGTACCGCCGAATTGCTCAACACGTGGGGCGTGAGGTCTCCACAGTACATCGATGTTGTCGCCAGTGGTCGGCGGAAGGTGCACGTGCCCGTCGACCTGGGACCGGACCGCAGCGACGCACGGATGCACGCCAAGACCGTAGGATCCTACGCAGTGCCGTAGGGGACCGCACCGCCACTTCCCAGCAAATTAGGGACACTGTTGCTCCTGGGGTATCGGCGAGGACCATTCGCAACCGTCTCCACGAAGCTGGGCTACGGTCCCGCACACCGTTAGGCCGTCTTCCGCTCACGCCCCAACATCGTGCAGCCCGCCTCCAGTGGTGTCGCGACAGGCGTGAATGGAGGGACGAATGGAGACGTGTCGTCTTCAGCGATGAGAGTCGCTTCTGCCTTGGTGCCAATGATGGTCGTATGCGTGTTTGGCGCCGTGCAGGTGAGCGCCACAATCAGGACTGCTTACGACCGAGGCACACAGGGCCAACACCCGGCATCATGGTGTGGGGAGCGATCTCCTACACTGGCCGTACACCACTGGTGATCGTCGAGGGGACACTGAATAGTGCACGGTACATCCAAACCGTCATCGAACCCATCGTTCTACCATTCCTAGACCGGCAAGGGAACTTGCTGTTCCAACAGGACAATGCACGTCCGCATGTATCCCGTGCCACCCAGCGTGCTCTAGAAGGTGTAAGTCAACTACCCTGGCCAGCAAGATCTCCGGATCTGTCCCCCATTGAGCATGTTTGGGACTGGATGAAGCGTCGTCTCACGCGGTCTGCACGTCCAGCACGAACGCTGGTCCAACTGAGGCGCCAGGTGGAAATGGCATGGCAAGCCGTTCCACAGGACTACATCCAGCATCTCTACGATCGTCTCCATGGGAGAATAGCAGCCTGCATTGCTGCGAAAGGTGGATATACACTGTACTAGTGCCGACATTGTGCATGCTCTGTTGCCTGTGTCTATGTGCCTGTGGTTCTGTCAGTGTGATCATGTGATGTATCTGACCCCAGGAATGTGTCAATAAAGTTTCCCCTTCCTGGGACAATGAATTCACGGTGTTCTTATTTCAATTTCCAGGAGTGTATTTATGTCTGTAGTTACGGAAAGCTAAAAAATAAAATAGCGTGGAAAATAAAATAAACATTAATATATGTTGAGGTGAGATTCTATTTCAAATTTAATTTTATTGTATCGATGTTTTCTGATTGGTCATTAGCAGAATGTGACCGAAATTATCAAGGACTTTCTTGTTTTTAAGATGTTCTTGCTTATTAGGAGTGTACCAAGTTGACTTTTTAAATGAACGAAAATTTCAATTTCTTCTAAGACATTCATTTGCTTGCCTGTATTAGCATAATGCAAAATTTGGAGTTTTTCGTTAATTATTCCACAGACGCGGCACATGCAGGATGCGAATCGCGTGCCTCTTCTAGGTTTTTAATCATTCCATACTAAATTATAAAAGATATATACGAGGACTATTCACCCCCTTTTTTCTTGGTAATTGAGCTGAAAAAACTTTATTTTACTGCGGCGTACTGACGGCGCTTTATAATGCTGTACTTTCTTGTGACCGAAAGAAATTACGCCACTAAGATGAGCAGCATTTAAAAATATTCTTTTTATTGTCTTCATTCACTTCAGATTTCAGTAATTTTCCCTGTGTTTCAGAGTTTAACTACCGATGGTTTAGCAAGGACAGTTGTACAGAAGCATAATCTTTATGGTATATTTAAAACCGATCGTGACGCAAATAATAACACGTTGCTACTGTCATTGATTTTGCTTGCAAACCACCATGTACGCGTGAGGTTAATTATAGATTTTATTAATTTATTACTGTTTGACTTTTTTCGCAGGTATTTGAACCTCTCAGATACCCAAACGACATATAAACGATAACGTTCTAACTCCCAGAAAAAGCGTCATTGAAGTTTTCGGTAGTTGTTTGAGTTAGAGCGGACGAGAGATGAGTTAACAAAGGGCACAGCAGCTAAACTGAGTCATATACTAATTTGATTAAAACATGAAATAAAAATAAATCGGATGCCAAAAACGGATGGTCAATTAACGAATGTTAATGCAGAGATTTAGGCTTCTTTTGATGTCATTATCCGGAAGGCAAGGAAGTCTGCAACAAAATAATGCAGACTCTTTTTCGTGAGAAGATGGGATGACAGCACAAATACTTCGCTCTTGATGGTTCTTTCACAGGAAGAACGAGGAATATTACAGTTTAACTTCCAGTGGACGACCGTGTCATTAGCGTTTCACTGACGAAAGACTCTAGCTGTCGAAGGTCAGTGGGCCAATGCTTTATCGAGAGACCTGATAAAACTACTTCAGTAAGTATTATTACCATTATTATTAGCTTTACTACTATCGACGATGTTACTGCCATTAGCTCCAAGTCGGTAGTGTTATTGCAAGTGGCGCATACACTATGTGATCAAAAATATCCGGACACCCCCAAAAACATACGTTTTTCACATTACGTGCGTTCTATTGCCACCTACTGCCAGGTACTCCATGTCAGTGACCTCAGTACTCATTAGACATCGTGAGAGAGCAGAATGGGGCGCTCCGTGGAACACACAGACATCGAACGTGGTCAGGTGATTGGGTGTCACTTGTCTCATACGTCTGTACGCGAGATTTACACACTCATAAACATCCCTAGGTCCACTGTTTCCGATGTGACAGTGAAGTGGAAACGTGAAGGGACACGTACAGCACAAAAGCATACAGGCCGACCTCGTCTGTTGACTGACAGAGACTGCCCACAGTTGAAGAGGGTCGTAATGTGTAATAGGAAGACATCTACCCAGACCATCACACAGGAATTCTAAACTGCATCAGGATCCACTGCAGGTACTATAACACTTAGGCGGAAGGTGAGAAAACTTGGATTTCATGGTCGGGCGGCTGCTCATAAGCCACACATCACGCCGGTAAATGCAGAACGACGCATCGCTTGGTGTAAGGAGCCTAAACATTGGACGATTGAACAACGGAAAAACGTTGTGTGGTGTGACGAATCACGGTACACAATGTGGCGATCCGATGGCATGGTATGGGTATGGTGAATGCCTGGTGAACGTCATCTTCCAGTGTGTATAGTGCCAACAGTAAAATTCAGAGGCGGTGCTGTTATTGTGTGGTGTGTTTTTCATGGAGGGGGCTTGTACCCCTTGTTGTTTTGCGTGGCACTATCACAGCACGGGCCTACATTGATGTTTTAAGCTCCTTCTTGCTTCCCACTGTGAAAGAGCAATTCGGGGATGGCGATTGCATGTTTCAACACGATCGAACACCTGTTCATAATGCACGGCCTTTGGCGGATTGGTTACACGACAATAACATCCCTGTAGTGGACTGGCCTGCACAGAATCTTGACCTGAATCCTACAGAACACCTTTGGGATGTTTTGTAACGCCCACTTCGTCCCAGGCCTCACCGACCGACATCGATACCTCTCCTCAGTGCAGCACTCTGTGAAGAATGGGCTGCCTTTCCCCAAGAAACCTTCCAGCACCTGACTGAACGTACGTCTGCGAGAGTGGAAGTTGTTATCAAGGCTAAGGGTGGGCCAACACAATAGTGAATTCCAGCATTACCGATGGAGGGCGCCACGAAATTGTAAGTCATTTTCAGCCAGGTGTCCGGATACTTTTGATCACATATTGTATCTTACTAAAAATTTTTTAAAATTGTAATACCATTTTATTACTATATCTAATATAAAAATTAGTATCATTCTGTAATTAAAAATATGGTAAGAACTATGTGTGAAACCCTGGTCTGCCGGCCATTGTGGCTGATCGGTTCTAGGCGCTTCAGTCCGGAACCGCGCGACTGCTACGGTCGCAGGTTCGAATCCTGCCTCGGGCATGGATGTGTGATGTCCTTAGGTTCGTTAGGTTTAAGTGGTTCTAAATCTAGGGGACTGAACACTTCAGATGTTAAGTCCCATAGTGCTCAGAGCCATTTGAACCAATTTGAAACCCTGATCTGATGTCAGACAGACCTAAACGGGTATTATTTGATCAGATTAATTAAATAAATAAAAAGTATATTGCATTGCTGAAACAGGCTACGAGAGGGCAAAGTGTGTAGACTTCGCAGTCTGCAGTTCGTCATCCCTCGTTTCTGGGCAGTTCTCCCTCCCATACGCATGAATCGTGCCATACTTCACGCTGAGAGGTAGCAAACCATAGCCCTTGACTGCCACAATAGCTCATTCGTTTTCCTTTATTCTTACATACAGGAGAATAACAACTTTTCTTTGGACAAAAAAAGTTCTGGATATTCCTTATTTGCTTTCCCGTCGGATATATGCAGTGTATTTCACAGTTAGCACGTGTTCCATCTGTTCTAGTGGCCACAAAATTACATATAACTCTGCATCCTGAACCCCGAATTTCTTTGGTAAAATGGCCTTGACAACGCAATTAAGCAAAACTAGGAAGGAGAACCCAAAGTTGGATCTTTCACTGCTCGTAGACTCGATAGTTATTTTCACACTGAAACGCCAGTTTGATATTGTCGCGTAATTGTATGCATGGTCTATCATTTCATTTATGAAGGTTGTAAGAATAACTTTCGTTTCTGATTCAGCGTTGCGTATTAAGCGTTGAAAGAGTTAACAGTAAGTTTTCAGTTTTCCATTCTGGGTGAAAAGTATGAAATATTATGGTCAATTAGGAATTTAATTTGATTAAACGCCACTCACACTGTGTAACAGCTATAGCAGTGTAGACTTATATTACTTTTAGTGGTCTGGGTATTTCAATTAGTGTACTCAGCGCTCTTAATCGGAAAGGGATAATTTAATAATACAAGCTCTCTCTCTCTCTCCCTCCCTCCCCCCTTTCTATTTCACACACACACACACACACACACACACACACACACACACACACAGAGAGAGAGAGAGAGAGAGAGAGAGAGAGAGAGAGAGAGAGAGAGAGAGAGAAAGGGGAATGTGAGGGAGAAAGAGAATGGAGACGTTCTGTAATTAAAACCGCGTTATTAGTGCGCATAAAACGTTATTTAATTAAGTAAAAATGTGGTAGAGTACTTATTTCTGTTCATTAAAGACACGGGAAGTTGTCTTGGACAACTCTTCATAGCAGTTAGTTGCAGAGAAGGACAGTATTGGAATTGGTCCTTCGCGTGCTAGGAAATTCAGTTTATAGTTTGATACAGCGCCATGTGACATGTGTTTGATGTGTAACGTCGCAGAAGTTTGAATCAGAAAGCAACGCCCGCCATTCCCTTATGTTTCTTAACTAGAAAAGTGAATGCCTTATACGCAGGATAACAGCTACAATGTTCAAGATTAGTCACATTTCAATATAACCACCCTCCACAGTTTTTCCACCTTGAAACTAGGGCATGTATACATGTGCGATAAAAATCATGGCCCTGCTTCCTCAGCCACTGGCGCAACGAATTTTTCAGGGCCTCCGCAGCTTCACAGGGATGCCCGCGACGAGCGTACCCTGTATTTGAATATGCCGACGAGATGGAAGTCTGATGGTGAAAGGTCTCTTTATTCTGGTCGGTCAAACTCTTCGGTACCAAGCGTGCAAAAATCTTGAAGTAGCCCGGTGTTTCAATAGTGATCATCATACTACCTTTACCGATGGATAACTGACGACACAATTCATCATAAATTGGCCGACATGTTGGATGTTGCGTTAAGTCACTACAGTCGCTGGCTGGCCAACCCGCGTTGCACTAGTCAACTGAGCTTACCTTTAAGCTTTTCTACAGCGACGAACCCAGCGTGTAACGATGGTGACCTCATCAGCCTTTCATGAATGCCACTGAGTACGGAACTCAATAACAGAAACCAGTATTATATGTAAGCCAATGTTGGTCATTTTTTAAACTTACACAGTGCTACCATCTGTTGATGTACGATGCTGCAGAAGTGTCGAGAAAGTGCGCCAAATTCATGACCACTAGAAGCAGAAAAAAAGGACACATTATGTTCTGACTGACCTTCGTAACATGCAATTTCTCACTGATTCAGTACCAACAAATAAATGAAAATACCTCCAAATAAACTAACGTGGCTTCGCTGTAACATTAAATGCTACCTCAAAAATGCTTACACCGTTTTTTGCTAGGTGTCATTTTAGCACCAGGCACGTAGTCTACTTAGACAGTTTTGCTTTCATTAAAGTTTTAGGGCGGGCTGAAAAGAAATGCCTCCGAATTTTTTATGTGAAAATTTTATAGCTTTTTAAACTAACGTTCTACATCTTTATTCTTCATATCTGCATGTTTATTTCTCAGTATAGTTACTCTGGCGGCGAACACATTCTCCCAACGAGAGACCATTTTGTTGATACCGTCACTGTAGAATGTTTGACTTTGTCGACGGAGCCACAACCTTACCTCTGCTTGCACCGCTTCATCACTATCAAAGTGAAGTCCTCTAAGGGGTTGATGAAGTTCTGGAAACAGATGAAAATCGGATGGGGCCAAATCGGGACAGTATGGAGAATGATCTATGACAGTGAACCAATGGCACCGGATTGTTGCAGATATCACAACACTCATGGGTGGTCTGGTATTATCAGCTGAATGAGAGGGTGCTCCATGTGTGGACGATGTATCTGAATTCGTGCTTTCAGAAACTCGGTTACTGCGCTCTGCTTCTAATGCACCGACATACAACGAAGTGACAAAAGTCATGGGGTACCTCCTAATATCGCGTCGGACCTCCCTTTTCCCTGCGTAGTGCAGTAACTCGACATCGCATGGACTCCCAAGTCGCTGGAAGTCCCCTGCAGAAATATTGAGCCATGCTACCGCTATAGCCGTCCGTAATGGCGAAAATGTTGCCGGAGCAGGATTTTGAGCACCGACTGCCTTCTCGATTATGTCCTATAAATGTTCGATGGGATTCATCTCGGGCGATCTGGGTGGCCAAACCATTCGCTCGAATTGTCCAGAATGTTCTTCAAACCAAACGCAAACAATTGTGGTCTGGTCACTTGGCACATTGTCATCCACAACAATTCGATCGTTGTTTCGGAACATGACGTCCATGGTGGCGGCAAATGGTCTCCGAGTAGCCGAACATAACCAATCTAGTCAATGATAGGTTCAGTTGGTGTAAAACCAGCCCACACCATTACGGGGTCACCACCAACCTGCATTGACAACTTGGGTCCATGGCTTCGTGGGGTCTGAGCCACCCTCGAATCCTGCTGTCAGTTCTGTCCATCTGAAATCGGGGTTCATCTGACCAGGCCACCGTTTTCCAGCAGTCTAGGGTCCAGCTGATATGGTCATGAGTCCAGGAGAGTAGGTGCAGGCGATGTCTTGCTGTTAGCAAAGGCACTCACATCTGTCGTCTGCTGCCATTGCCGATTAACGCTAAATTTCGCCGCACTGTCCTGATACGTTCGTCGTGCATCCCACATTGATTTCTGCGGTTATTTCACGTAACTGTATGCAAACGCCGCTGCTCTCGGTCTTTGAGTAGTGGCCGTCAGCCACTGAGTTGTCCGTGGTGAGAGGTAACGCTTGCCATTTGGTGTTCTCGGCACACTCTTGACACTGTGGATCTCGGAGTATTGAATTCCCTAACTATTTCCAAAATGGAATCTGCCGTGCGTCTAGCTCCAATTACCATTCCTCGTTCAAAGTCTGTTAATTCTCGTAGTGCGGCAACCACCACTTTGGAAATCATTTCACATGAATCACCTGAGTACAAATGACAGACCGCGCGACCGCTACGGTCGCAGGTTCTAATCCTGCCTCGGGCATGGATGTGTGTGATGTCCATAGATTAGTTAGGTTTAAGTAGTTCTAAGTTCTAGGGGACTGATGACCTCAGAAGTTAAGTCCCATAGTGCTCAGAGCCATTTGAACAAATGGCAGATCCGACAACGCACTGGGTACGCGTTGCTACCGCCATCTATACAAATGCATAACGTTAGCCCATGACTTTTATCACTTCATTGTAGTTACATTACACACCGCCATGTTACGCGCAGCAGTTCGGAGCCCTCTAACGGCAGAGGGTCGCCACTCGCGTCAGAGAAGCGGGAAAGTCGACTGAGTAATATGCAAGGTATGTAATACCTCAAGTGATATTGAGAACAGAATAAAAAATTCGGAGGCATTACGTTTCGGCAAGCCCTCTTACGTCCGTGAAGATCACGAAAATGGAAAGTCTGCTTTCATTTTAGAGAATCGAATAGATAAATAGTACTTCTTGTATTGGTCAGTGTATTTTAGAAATTATGTTCAGCAGTAATTATTGAAAACAGTTGACATCTCCCACAGCAAATTCATACTGAGGAAGCCATTGCAGCAACCAATCAGCTTTGAAGTGTGTAAGTCTTATTTTATTAAACTTCCTGGCAGATTAAAACTGTGTGCCCGACCGAGACTCGAACTCGAGTCTCGGTCTCGGTCGGGCACACAGTTTTAATCTGCCAGGAAGTTTCATATCAGCGCACACTCCGCTGCAGAGTGAAAATCTCGTTCTGGAAACATCCCCCAGGCTGTGGCTAAGCCGTGTCTCCGCAATATCCTTTCTTTCAGGAGTGCTAGTTCTGCAAGGTTCGCAGGAGAGCTTCTGTAAAGTTTGGAAGGTAGGAGACGAGATACTGGCAGAAGTAAAGCTGTGAGGACCGGGCGTGAGTCGTGCTTCGGTAGCTCAGTTCCCGAGTTCGAGTCTCGGTCGGGCACACAGTTTTAATCTGCCAGGAAGTTTCATATCAGCGCACACTCCGCTGCAGAGTGAAAATCTCATTCTGGAAACATCCCCCAGGCTGTGGCTAAGCCGTGTCTCCGCAATATCCTTTCTTTCAGGAGTGCTAGTTCTGCAAGGTTCGCAGGAGAGCTTCTGTAAAGTTTGGAAGGTAGGAGACGAGATCCTGGCAGAAGTAAAGCTGTGAGGACCGGGCGTGAGTCGTGATTCGGTAGCTCAGTTGGTGGAGCACTTGCCCGCGAAAGGCAAAGGTCCCGAGTTCGAGTCTCGGTCGGGCACACAGTTTTAATCTGCCAGGAAGTTTCATATCAGCGCACACTCCGCTGCAGGGTGAAAATCTCATTCTTTCTTATTTTATTATTCGTATCAATTTTGGATGTGAAACCAAACTACGGAAGGTACACATTTAGATTTACAGTGGATTCAATAAATGTATCCCTTCAATAGATAGGTGTGAATACACTCGAAACCGGTAAAACTAAAAAAAAATATTTTGAAGACCTAAATAGTGACTGGTTACTGCAAAACCTTCCCCTGTGATATACGCTACAGTCACTGTAATTCTAAATCCAATATGAGTAAAGACAGGTATTTACAATGGACAAAGTCGTAGCATCACTTCAGCATATGAACAGGCTCAGCAGGGTCATCCTTAAGACAGGACATATGAGTACTGAAACCAAAACGGAAACGTCCTTGTGAGTGGCAATAGAAACAATTCAAACGCCTCGGACATTTGACGCTGTGCAGCTACTAGTGACGTCACAAAATACTGCAAGGTTTCCGCAGTTTCACTTTCTTCTGCCTTGCGGCGTCACGCGAATGCAGTATGGAGGGGCATGTGGTAGCACACCACTCTGCCGGACGTTTTACCCACTTTCCTGACCGTGGAGCCGCTACTGATCGTTCAAGCAGCTCTTCAGTTGACATCACGAGGCTAAGTGCACATGTCTTCCCACCAAGGGAAAATCCTTGGCAGTACTGGAAATCGAACCCAGGTCCTCCGCGTGGCAGCCATCTACACTACGAAGGCGGATGGAAATATACGCAAAAATCGTAGGATATTCTTATGTGTTGTTGTTGTTGTTGTGGTCTTCAGTCCTGAGACTGGTTTGATGCAGCTCTCCATTCTACTCTATCCTGTGCAAGCTCCTTCATCTCCCAGTACCTACTGCAACCTACATCCTTCTGAATCTGCTTAGTGTATTCATGTCTTGGTCTCCCTCTACGAATTTTACCCTACACGGTGCCCTCCAATGCTAAATTTGTGATCCCTTGATGTCTCAGGACATGTCCTACCAACCGATCCCTTCTTCTAGTCAAGTTGTGCCACAAACCTCTCTTCTCCCCAATCCTATTCAATACCTCCTCATTACTTACGTGATCTACCCACCTAATCTTCAACATTCTTCTGTAGCACCACATTTCGAAAGCTTATTCTTATGTTCCGTCGTTTATGTTGTTATGAAAATGAAGTGATAGTATGTCATCGTTAGCCGGGAGACGTCGTCTGATGCTGTATGGCCGCCTGGTGGAGGTCTTCCTACAGGGCGTCCTGGGAGGAAGGTCAGTATTCATGGGATTTGACGTTAATTCGAAGCAAAAACTCTGGTAAACATTGCCTCCACAATGCATACCTTAAGAGCTGTGAGCGCTTCTTCAACGTCGACAGTGTGGAACAAATTTCTTCTATTTCAAGCTCCTTTATTTCCGTATTTTGAGGTGACAATACTGTATGCGCCAAAACAAGAAAAAAATAGCCAGTAAACTTGGGCTCTAAAGCGCATACCGTAAGACCTACTGAAACATATCTGCTCTAGGAGTGTTCATAGTGTTTAAGATAAGCATTTTAGAGCTCTTTTTGCTTCGAGTGATCGTTCCTGTAGTATCTTCGACTACTGACCACTCCTCTTGAAATGATTAGGACATCACAATCAGTTATAGTTCAGTGATCGCAAGTAGATTCCTGACTATTGCAGTGGCTGGACACGGCATCTTTACGCTCCTACCTCAGCCTATAAGTTAACACGATTTTGTAAATGTGTCTATGGTAACGCGTCAATGTCGTCATAGCTCTGTAGACGGCTATTGTTTACGCCTGCATCCGTTTGCGCTTCGCAGTTGAAAGCTGGAAACAACGCTGCAAGCTGTCAGGGATCTTGTAACAGCGTTTTAACATTAGTCTCCGGGCAAAGAGAATCAACGACGCGGCAGGAAATGGAACCCGCGAACCCAGCGAATTAGAGCACCAACTCTAACCAACTAGCCACGAGTTGCGGACGCGTTGTTATAATAATCTGAAACTTTAAGGTTAATTTTTCGCAGGTTTAGTGATCTTGCACATAAATTATAAGCTGTTCTGGTGTTTTATTCGTGTGCTGCTTTATGTTTCGCGGGTTCGTCTAATCAAAGGTTTACTTAAATTGTTACGCTAATAATGATTTGTATACAATAATGATGGATCTACAACCGACTTTTACTGTAACGTTCATACAAACATCAATAATTAATGATAGTACGTCTTGAGTGTACGAAATCGAGATTATTGGCATCACTCACTGTGAAACTTCAGTGAGCGTTAAACATCATGCCCGCCGTAGTACTACCAGATGGCTATCGCATTCATCTCACTCCAAAATCATACATGTCACACGACTCTCGCTTCTCGGCGTTAGCAACAACTCTTGAGATCTCTGCAGACGTTTATAAAGCTTCTACATCAATTGATATTAACAATAAAGAACACCCTTCCTACTCTCCATGATTTCCTTAAATGGCGTGTTTGAGTTTGTGTGTGTGTGTGTAGAGAGAGAGAGAGAGAGAGAGAGAGAGAGAGACCAGCAGTGAGGGAGGAGGAGAGAGGGGGGAGGGAGAGCGCGTTCGTTTGGGAGTGGGAGAGGTTTACGAATATTACTTCAGTCAATACAAGACTTATGGACAGGCATTGTACTCATGAATCTTTAAGCGGAGAGCAGACTGAAAGATATTTCTCTAATACATATGTTACACTTTGTTATTATATATCGCTAACGCTCACGTTCTTCAACAGCAAATGTTTCATCTGGACCCATGTTGATTTGTACATAGTGTTCAGTTAGACTGAAGACAATTTTTAATTCGATTTTAATTGCATGTTTTCTCTGTATCAACAACTGGACAACGAAGTATATAACTTATCGTAGCATCGCTAATCACATTTTTTCCCCCTAAGAGGTGGAGCCACGCCCACACCTGCATGATGGCCAACACAAAAGGTCTACTGCCATCTCTGCAGAATGGTTAGGATGTGGGTATTGCGATGTCTGCCTACGTCTGTTTAAGATTAACCATTAATCTGCACTCATCTGGAGATGGATTGGGCATTCATCTGGAGATAGATTGGGTCGAAAGTTGAACGAAGGGTAGCGGTTTGAAGGGCAGAGGAAAAAATGTGCCAGGGCAAGAGCCAAGGCAAAAAAATCTTTGTAAGAGCAGTAGCGGTTTTCTTGCTGCCTGCGACAGGTCATGCAAGGGTAGACTTTTTTAGTAGTGGGTATCATGCAAGTCGATACCTTTCTCGTTGTGCGGTGGTGTTACTAGGCGGCTGCCGCTGGGTGCCGGTGTTGATTTCCAGGTCAGCGTCAGCATACGTGTAAAAGTTAGGTTCTTCATCGATTTGTGTCCGATAAGTCATATTTCAGATTCACAGTGTAGGGTCGTGTTGGCAGTTCGTTTGTGCGTCAGCGTGCGAGCTTGTCGGTTTCCCTGCCGCAGCCTGTTAGTCGGCTTTAATACAAGCTGGCATATCCAGTCAACTTTGCTGTCACGCAGGGGTTTGCCGATATTCTCGCTTGTGGATGTATATTAGCTTGCCATAGGTGGTTATGCCCTAGCTAGTAGAGTCTTTGGCCGCTTATGCTTCCACCTATGGTTGTGAACATAGTTTCCCAGAGTAAGGATGAAAGGATTGTTCGAGTGTCTCGAGTTACTGTATAGTCGCGTGGCGAGTTTTTTGAATACTTCCTTGAGGTCCTCAAGGCGGTATTCATTGTGAAGATCCACGGTGTGTGTGTGTAGCGTGGAGCGTTGCTAATGATGCGTGGCAATTTGTTCTGTAAGAACTGCAGGCGGCGCAGGCGTGTTGGAGCTGCTTATCCCCAGACTGGAGCTGCGAATGTCATCAGAGGTCTAATCAGTGTCATGTATATGGACCTCGACACCCTCCTATTCATTGTACTTTCCCTGTTGAGCATTGGGTAGAATTTGCTTGAGCCTCGCGTGCGCTCTGTTGGTAACGTAATCAATGTGGTCCTCCCACGTAAGTTTCCAGTCCAGCCTGACACCGAGATATCTGACTTTCTCTCGGAAACGTATTGGGCGTGCGATCGACAGTGTTGATGTTTGCGCAGTAGCTTCGGTTCGCGTGTGAACAGAATTGCTTCGCACTTGTCGACGTTTACTTTAATACGCCATCGTTCCAATCAAGGCTTGGCAGTTCTGAGTGCCGTCTGTATCCGTGAATTTATGTTCGACGGTTTCCAATCTTGCCCAAGGATGGCTGTGTCATCCGCGTAGATGGCTAACTTTGTGTTTTGTGTTGCTGGGAAGTCATTGATGTACAGGTTGAACAAGATGGGCCCCAGGATGCTTCCCTGAGTACTCCAGCTTGGATACCGTGTTGTGCCGATTGTTCGCCCTGCACGTCAGAGATGAAACATCTGTTCGTGAGATATGATTGTATGAGACGTATGAGTCCGTCGGGGAAACCAACATCGCTGAGTTTGCGTTATAAGGCCGTTGTGCCAGAGACGATCGAAAGTGTGGCGTTGCTCGTGTTGTAGCCGTGTGTTATATGTTCGACTACGCGGAGGAGTTGTGTTGAGTGGTGATTCCTAAAGCGGAATTGCTCCGGTCTTAGGGTGTCATTGGTGATGCAGTCCTATTGATGCGATTAAGTATTACCTTCTCAAAAATCTTGCCGAGCGAGCACAGCAGGCTGATGGGTCGGTAATTATGTGGGAGCGAGTGGTCTTTCCCTGGCTTCCTGAACATCAGGACCTTGGCCGCCTTCCAAAATGCGGGGGAGGAATGTGGTGTCACCGCCAGACACCACACTTGCTAGGTGGTAGGTAGCCTTTAAATCGGCCGCGGTCCGTTAGTATACGTCGGACCCGCGTGTGGCCACTATCAGTGATTGCAGACCGAGCGCCGCCACACGGCAGGTCTAGAGAGACTTCCTAGCACTCGCCCCTGTTGTACAGCCGACTTTGCTAGCGATGGTTCACTGACAAAATACGCTCTCATTTGCCGAGACGATAGTTAGCGTAGCCTTCAGCTACGTCATTTGCTACGACCTAGCAAGGCGCCATTATCAGTTGCTATTGATATTGTAAAGAATGTACAGACAAGAGCTACGTTCAACATTAATGGATTAAAGTTAAGTATTCCACCAGCTACATCCTTTTTTTCTAGTCTAACTTCCTTGTCCTGTTCCAGACCTCACGCCAGCCTGCGTGAGCTAAAACGCGTGCCTTTCGGCTTCCTCTTACATTAGTGGGTTGGCCCTCTTGCCAATCCACAACAAAAAAGTCAGGGGAGTGTTGGTGTTTTAGGATGGCATTCACTATGTATGCAAGGTATTCTACGGCTCTACCCGTGAACTCGTGGAGGACGGGTTTGAATGCCATCAGGCCCAGGGGCTTTCCTAGCGTTGGTATGCTTGATAGCCATAATTTCATTTGTGCTAGTACGTCTGATTTCGTCGCGCGAGGGCTGGACTACAAGTCGTGTAACCTCCTGGTCCGTTTCAAGTGTGAATACTGGATCTGAAGGAGCCAGATCTTGCATGAGAGACGCTGCAAGTGTTGGGCCATAAGCTCTGCCTCCTCCTTCGCGGAGTAGGCTGGGCCGTCTGTTCCCTGTAGCGTGAGAACGTGAAGTTTCATGTTTCCCCCTGGTGAAGTGTCTGGCTAGGTTTCACACGCCAGGACATGTGGTATCTAGCCTTGCGAGCTTCTGGCGCCATTGTTCGTTTCGAAATGTTTGTAGTTTATCTCGTATTATACCCTGGAGTCTGTTGACGTGCAGTTTATAGAACGGGCGCCTTGTAAGTTGCCAGTATCTCATGAAGCGGTTCCTCATTGAGATACGGCCCAGGATTTTCTGGGGCAGGGCCGTCGAGTGTCGTTTTGGTGTTGTAAGGGAATGGCATCAGTCATCGCTTCTTGGACAGCGGTAGTATGACCTCCACCGCCTCACTCTTATTTTTGGCTCAGTATCCAGGGAAAGTAACGATTTATGTTACGCAAAATCTAACAATGTCGTCAATCCTCTAATAAACTACTTTTTTTTGGACTTCGTTGTCACATTGCTTGTATGATAGTCACATCATATTCGTTCAAGATAGATCGTATTTGTTTTCCATGTCGAGATTCTAAAATGGAAAGAAACAATGTTACTTTCTAAATGATGACTAGCTGAGAACCTCAGCTGCCGACAGGTGCTCGATGTGGACAGCTGAAAATGTGTGCCCCGACCGGGACTCGAACCCGGGATCTCCTGCTTACATGGCAGACGCTCTATCCATCTGAGCCACCGAAGACACAGATGAATATCGCGACTGCAGGGACTTTTCCCTTGCACGCTTCCCGTGAGACTCACATTCCCAACTGTCCACAATTCTACATATGTATTGTACCTTATAGATATTTGCCCAACCACTCATTACTCGCGCACGCTTTGGCGATTCCCGTAAGAGTTTGGGCAACCTGTGCGCATTCGCACAGGCGAAGGTCACTGGCTGGGTAGCCTTTAACTATATATACGAAGACAGTAACTTGTTCTCGAAAGAACAGTTACTGTTGATGACCATGCAGCTTTTCCTGAAATAAATGATGACTAGCTGACAACCTCAGGTGCCGACAGGTGTTGTTGATATAGCTCGATGTGGACAGCTGAAAATGTGTGCCCCGACCGGGACTCGAACCCGGGATCTCCTGCTTACATGGCAGACGCTCTATCCATCTGAGCCACCGAAGACACAGATGAATAGCGTGACTGCAGGGACTTATCCCTTGCACGTTTCCCGTGAGACTCACATTCCCAACTGTCCACAATTCTACATATGTATTGTACCTTATAGATATTTGCCCAACCACTCATTACTCGCGCACGCTTTGGCGATTCCCGTAAGAGTTTGGGCAACCTGTGCGCATTCGCACAGGCGAAGGTCACTGGCTGGGTAGCCTTTAACTATATATACGAAGACAGTATCTTGTTCATCATTTATTTCAGGGAAAAGCTGCATGGTCATCAACAGTAACTGTTCTTTCGAGAACAAGTTACTGTCTTCGTATATAATGTTACTTTCGACTAGAAGGCGTATCGTGAAATATAGCGCAAATGTGAAAATATGGTGAATCATATTCACAGAATCTTCCGTAGGTTCTTGGTAGAACAAGATCATAATAAATGAAAAATACTAGTTTGCTTTTGTTTTACAATATTAATTTATTGTGTTAACCGGTTTTCGGCTTACAAGGCCGTTATCAGACATTTACTAGCTATTGTAGCCACTGCACCAGTCCTCATTATTAAACGTTCGTGACACTGGGTCTATGCGTTTTCATACCACGCTCTATGTGAAAAGTGAGTGCCGCCCCCCATACTCTTTTTACGTGGGTAATGTGGTTTTCGCAGCCTAGCGAACACTTGTGTGTTTTTTTGGGCGGGGTGGGAGGGGGGGGGGGGCAGCTGGTGGTGATAGAACTAACCGGGTTACCACGGATGTGTGGCGGCGCCAGCCAGTAAGCGGGAAAGAGATGGATCACAATAATGGAGAGGAGGATGGCAATAACTCTCTATACCGAGCGAGTGTGGCCGCTTAGGCCGTACGGCAGACAGGCGACAAACGGCCCGAGACGGACACCGCCGCCGAACGTAATTTATGGATGGCGCAAGAGTGGTCGCTTTATTTCCTAATTCCGTATCGGGAAGGAGCCTATCCGCACCCCATGAATATTTATATTGGTAATCCCGAGGCACGTGGCGCAGCGGGCGGGTTCATTCGCCGGCAGCCTATCGCCTATTTTGAATACCAGCATAGTTTCTCAGGTCTGCATGTGGTCATGTATTTACAAAATTTGTTCCTTATATATGAAGGGCTTATTTAAATAGTGGTACAAGTCCATTTTTGTTCATTCTGAGATACAGAGTCCTAAAGTTAAATGAGCGCGG
The DNA here is from genome assembly GCF_023898315.1 of Schistocerca nitens. NCBI lineage: Eukaryota > Metazoa > Arthropoda > Insecta > Orthoptera > Acrididae > Schistocerca > Schistocerca nitens. Next base: position 244,394,924 of record NC_064614.1, on the reverse strand, counting down.
AAAAATCTGCAGTTGAAATACCAGAAATATTCAAGCATATGTCTTCTTGCTAGAGATGAACCTGTCTTTCTGTTTGTTTGGACCATTAATTTCAGAAGCATTATAGACAGAAAAGTGGAGGTAATGGACTTGTACCACTACTGAAATAAAACCTTCATATGCCTTTTATTCCTGTAAAAATTAACGACAGTGTCGTTTCATTACTTCTTAGTGAAGAACTGAGGTAGATCTAAATCTCTAAACGTCAGTGCTGTCTTAAAATGGATTTGGATCCTCTAAAAGTTTCGGATGTAAATAGAAAAAATACTATTTAATTTCAGACAATATACACTGAGGTGACAGTAGTCACGAGATACCTACCAATTTAGTATCGGATCTCTTTTTGCTCGGCGTGATGAAGCGACTCGACGAGGCACGCACTCAACAGATTGTTGGACGTCCCCTACAGAAATATTGAGCAATGTTGCCTCTACAGCCGCCCAAAACTGCGAAAGTGTTGCCGGTGCAGGATTTTGTACACGAACTGATCTCTCGATTCGAGCGGTTCTAGCCGCTTCAGTCTGGATCCGAGCGACCGCTACGGGCGCAGGTTCGAATCCTGGCTCGGGCATGGATGTGTGTGATGTCCTTAGGTTAGTTAGGTTTAAGTAGTTCTGAGTTCTACTGGACTGATGATCTCAGATGTTAAGTCCCATACTGCTCAGAACCATTTGAACACAAGAGAAGTGGTCGGATTAAGAACAGTGTAAGACAAGGATGCAGTTTTTCTCTCCCAATGTTCAACCGATACAGCGAAAAGGCAATAACGAAAGTAAAAGAAAAATCCAGGAGTTGGATTAGAATTCAGGGTCAAAGTATAGCTGTGGTAAGATTCGATAATGATATGGTTATCTTCAGGGAAAGGAAGAATAACAGGACCTTTTGACGACTGAACTGTCTAAAGAGGGCAGATAACGGATTAAGAGTAAACCAAAGAAACACGAAGGTAATGAGTATGTAACACCTCCGTTTATTTATCCCGACCTGATCTGATCGAATAGCAGCCCAATAATTATTATTAATGTGACCGTGTACACAATGGGGCTGGCAATCGGAATTGAGTGCTACGGAAGTTGTTACTTTCCAGTTCGCCCTTCTCAATACTGTAATAATGAAATGTCTGGTAACAAGAAAAACACCAACACAGTTTCACTAATTACGAACCTACATTCGTCTCAAAAACACAAAAAGGAGAAGACAGCCACTGCCTTCGTCATACATATCTAATTACGGCTAATCTCAGCACAGGCTTCTTCATTTTCCATTATCATCACACGCTAATCCATCACTGCATCCAACACTGCAATCCAACACTGCAATCCAAGGTGATGCCGGCGCGGTAGACGCGAAACCAAAATATCGGCACTAGAAATGTCACTGACCACTTCCGTAATGATACTTCTTCACTTTCCCGGTATTATTTCTAGTACAAAGGGGTCTAACCACGGCGATGGCGACCCCCTTCTCCGTTAAAGCCTTGCATTACAACAACTGGCCTCCACCCTCGCTCTACCCGCAACATGGCACTCGCTCAACTCCACACTCGCTCTCGCAACACGACACAATCGATTGTTCGCCCTATCGACCTGTGCCGAGTGCAAATTTATAGTAAGGGCCTGCAGACTCCTTACAAGTAGCACCAGAAATGAGACAAATGTCAAAACTGGGCACCACTTAGTAGAGGAAGAGTACGAATTTTGCTACCTTGGAAGTAAAATAACTGAGGGAGTATATAAGGAGAAGACTGGCAGGGACGAGGAGGACGCTCCTCGCTGAAAGGAATCTGCTAGTATCAGTCTTGGGCCTTAACTTGAAGAAATTCCTGAGAATGTAGTCTGAAGAACAGCGTTGTGGGGTACTGAATCGTAGACTGTAGCAAAACCGAGAAAGAAGAGAATGGAAGAGTTTGAGATGTGTTGTAGAAGGATGCTGAAAATGAAATTGACAGATGAGATATGAGGGGATTCTCCGCAGAATCGGCGTGAAAAGGAAACTGTGTGACTAGAAGAAACGACAGTATGATTGGAAATGTGGTAAGAAATCAGGGAATAAGAGGAGCTACAGAGGGCAGGTACGTTAGGGAAAGATGGAGAGTGGAATATGTCCAACAGGTAATCGAGGAAGTTGGCAGTAGGTTCTACTCTGAGGTGAACACGCTGGCGCAGAGGAGTATGTCATCGCTGGCCGCATCAAACCAGACAGTAGACGGATGAGAAAGGGGAAAAAATGGGGAACCAGTTGTGTCCCCTCTCGGTGCCACTTAGCAGATGTAGGGGAGGGAGCGTAGTTGCAGGAAGGCCCCAACTCGCAACTGGGTCACAGTCTCCCGGCTGGCATCGTTCATAGCGTATTGTGACCAATGACGGCCCCCATGCGGCCTCGTCCCACTGCCGCTACGCCACCCTCCTCTCGTCACTCACCCTTTCCTCCATCCCCCATCACCACCTTTCCCCCACGCTTGTGACACTGAGTGGTGGCAGACTCCTTTCTGGTGCCTCCTGTGTAAATACCACACAGACAAATACCCCGCCAAATGCACAAGAGTCACAAAAAGCGTTGCATGGCATGTGTACCTCACCATCCAGTTGTTAAAGTCGATCTCTCCATCTCCCACATCCCGCCGGCTACATGTTCACTGACCCCTCACGTAGTTGCACAAGTTAGTTTTCCCTTGTATGTCTTGTTTGTCTTGTGTTAACTCGGTTTGTCTTACTGTAAATCCACCTGTATTTTCACATAAATGTACACTACTGGCCATTAAAATTGCTACACCACGAAGATGACGTGCTACAGGAAGAAGATGCTGTGATATGCAAATGATTAACTTTTCAGAGCATTCACACAAGGTTGGCGCCGGTGGCGACACTTACAACGTGCTGACATGAGGAAAGTTTCCAATCGATTTCTCATACACAAACAGCAATTGACCGGCGTTGCCTGGTGAAACGTTGTTGTGATGCCTCGTGTAAGGAGGAGAAATGCGTACCATCACGTTTCCGAATTTGATAAAGGTCGGATTGTAGCCTATCGCGATTGCGGTTTATCGTATCGCGACATTGCTGCTCGCGTTGGTCGAGATCCAATGACTGTTTGCAGAATATGGAATCGGTGGGTTCAGGAGGGTAATACGGAACGCCGTGCAGGTTCCCAACGGCCTCGTATCACTAGCAGTCGAGATGACAGGCATCTTATCCGCATGGCTGTAACGGATCGTGCAGCCACGTCTCGATCCCTGAATCAACAGATGGGGACGTTTGCAAGACAACAAGCATCTGCACGAACAGTTCGACGACGTTTGTAGCAGTATGGACTATCAGCTCGGAGACCATGGCTGCGGTTACCCTTGACGCTGCATCACAGACAGGAGCGCCTGCGATGGTGTACTCAGCGACGAACCTGGGTGCACGAATGGCAAAACGTCATTGTTTCGGAGGAATCCAGGTTTTTTTACAGCATCATGGTGGTCGCATCCGTCTTTGACGACATCGCGGTGAACGCACATAGGAAGCGTGTATTCGTCATCGCCATACTGGCGTATCACCCGGCGTGATGGTATGGGGTGCCATTGGTTACACGTCTCGGTCCCCTCTTGTTCGCACTGACGGCACTTTGAACAGTGGACGTTACATTTCAGATGTGTTACGACCCGTAGCTCTACCCTTCATTCGATTCCTGCGAAACCCTAAATTGCAGCAGGATAATGCACGACCGCGTTTGCAGGTCCTGTACGGGCCTTTCTGGATACAGAAAATGTTCGACTGCTGCCCTGGCCAGCACATTCTCCAGATATCTCACCAACTGAAAACGTCTAGTCAATGGTGGCCGAGCAACTGGCTCGTCACAATACGCCAGTCACTGCTCTTGATGAACTGTGGTATCGTGTTGATGCTGCATGGGTAGCTGTACCTGTACACGCCATCCAAGCCCTGTTTTACTCAATGCCCAGGCGTATCAAGGCCGTTATTACGGCCAGGGGTGGTTGTTCGGGGTAGTGATTTCTCAGGATCTATGCACCCAAATTGCGTAAAATGTAATCACATGTCAGTTTTAGTATAATATGTTTGTCCAATGAATACCCGTTTATCATCTGCATTTCTTCTTGGTGTAGCAATTTTAATGGCCAGTAGCGTAGAATTACCCATGTGTATGTTTTGTCAGTCTTGGCCTTATTGCAGCTATAAATTAACCAGTACCTATGTCTGTATGCAAAATTGTCTCCGCCTTTCTATACAAGTGTTATGAATTATACAATACTGTCAGCTATACAACTTAGCAGAATCTTAATGCATACTGGTTAGACACTGGACTCGCATTCGGGAGGACGACGGTTCAATCCCGCGTCCGGCCATCCTGATTTAGGTTTTCCGTGATTTTCCTAAATCACTCCAGGCAAATGCCGGGATGGTTCCTCTGAAAGGGCACGGCCGACTTCCTTCCCCATCCTTCCCTAATCCGATGAGACCGATGACCACGCTGTCTGGTCTCCTTCCCCAAAACCAACCAACCAACCATCTTAATGCATACACGTAGAGTAAACCAAAACTAATACTGTCATTAGCTATAGAAAGACCTAAAGCTAATATTATATTCATGTATAATACATACAAACAGATTAATTAAATCTAAGACTAATTTTTAAAATTAAGTAATATGCTAAACATAGTTAACAACAAAAATTGGAGAAAAATAACATGTCAAACAGACTAAGAAACAATAAAGAGGATGAAATGAATGGTGTAAAAAAGAAAAAAAAGAAAGAAAGTTTACAGTAATACTCATTGCAGCGTCGTGTCTTGTGACCTTGCTCAATACTCACGAACTTTACACGTATGTTTGTAATCTGTACACTGTGTAGTGGGTATAAAAGCAGATATTTTTATTGGTGACTGAGAACTGCGAGCTGAACAACATTACATTAGTATTTTCTTCATTTGCAGACTATTAATTATAACTATTAGTAGTAGCGCGGTTTTAAGCTGGTTAGTACCTCCAAGTACATGTGGCAAGAGCAAGCCATTAATGTTTATTTTCCCCTGGGCTGCAGGTTAGATGCTGAAGTGTGGACGCGTGTCTGTAAAACGGTTAGGCTGTACTGACGAACGTAGTCCACATAGTAGTGCAGTTAGGACCATGCAAAAAACATCGGGTAGTAAATTATGTTACTTGTTTTTGGAAGCCAGATGCAGAGAAAAAGCAGCCAACACACTCATGTGTGTACACATTGAAGTATCACATATAAAAATATCTGCTCTTATATCCATTACACCCTGTATAATTTTTTATTTGCATTTATATGTTACTATCTCATCACCGAAGTAAATATATCAATTCAGTCAAATGTTCTTCCTGACATACCTCCGTGATTTCAGACCCAGAGGTCTGACTTACACCACTGTTGTGAATTTGTCATGTTCACCTTAGCAATACAATCTAGTGCCTGGCTAACAGTTGAGTAATTCAATGTTGAGGCGGAGAGGGAATGATGTAAAGGATCAATTCATGACCTTGTCGAGGTCTGTTTGACTGTCATATAGTCTATGTAGATGTTTCGTATAATCATACGTATACTTTTGGTTTGCTACGTCTGAAAGGGTAGGAAGAGAATTTGAAACTTAGATGTACCAATGGGGCCCAGGCAGAGTGAAAGAGGCCACCCTATGTCTCAACTGCTGCCTGGCTCGATCAAATGCTCTGGAATCTCAGCACTCACAACAGCCACGTCCATCTACACCTACATCTAAGTGCTTACTCTGCAGTTTACACTCAAGTGCCTGCCAGAAGGTTCATTGAGGCGTCTTGGGACTATTTCTTTACAGTTTCACTATCGAACAGTGCACGGGAAAACAGAGCGCTTCAATCTTCTCGTGTGCAACAAAATATTTTCGCATTCGGTTGGGAAAGTTGGGAATCGAAATTTCGTGAAAGGATTTCGCCGCAACAAAAAGGGTATTTATTTTAATGATTTCCACGTCAACTCACGTATCATATCTGTGGTACGCTCTCCCCTGTTTCACGAGAATGCAAAACGAGCTGCACTTTTTTGAACTTTCTCGATATTCTCACGGCTTTGTGTTAGACTCGTCAAGACGACAAGAGTACCCTCTCCATAAGTCGTCATCGATCTCCAATACAGTTACTCATTAGTATGGGAACACGATATCATTTATTTATTTATCTATCTGCTACTTTCTTTAGTCTGTTACCTAGGTACAAGAACAGAACGAATATTGCATGTGAATAGGCGTAAATGTAACACACAATATTTTAGCAAAATTTCAGATGCATCAGGAGAAAAAATCTACATAAATGGAAAAAAGTAATTTTCAAAAAGGGAAAAAAGTCTACTTACTACCATTTGGCCATTGGCGCATAGATATATGTTCAACCTGTATCCAGAAGACACACGCTACTGATCTACTACGCTATGCTGCATTGCTGGATCAGAAATTTTGTAATTTACAACTCTGGGCTACACTAACATGTAACACTACACTACTAGGAACTACACTACATACACTACGCTTTTGCACTTGGTATCAGGACGAAGTTAGATTTCGTATTTGCCTGAATAGTTAGCCCCCAGCATGGTGAGGTACAACTCAAGATCCACAAGGGCTGTGCTATTGTGCTACCCAAAGTGTAGACAAGAGATGACTGACAGGTTCTCAGGAAATTCTCCCTGCTCCTCCCTGAGCCTTATCTCTTGACTGCTTCCGCAAGGTTGTTTTAGGTGGATGTTCTACCGTGGCGTGGCCCGTTGTCATGATGTACAGACTCTCCTTGGATTTCTCTCAGTCATTTAGGCCTGCAGTTGCTGTTATTTTGACTATCAGAGAGTTCAGCTTATGCCACAGTTTATCGTTATTTATTGTGTAACAGACTTTTGTATTACCAATGACGTTCCTGTCGTGGTCTGTAACATCTTATCTTATGGCACATTTTCAAACGGTGTGATCCGGGTTACCGATTGCTCCACATTCACAAGTGTCTGCGGTGCATTGTCGTATTTGCAGTAAGTAGCTGGGATATAGACCATATCCCGACAGGTAGTGTATAACTCCCTTGGTCGGAAGGAAGTATGACACTGTTGATCCTTTTTGTGTTTGGAAGGAAATGGTAAGTTCTTCTCCCTGTTTCTGCCCTGTCCCTGATAATCTGGCATTCTCTACCAATGGATGCCTTCTTTTCCTTCTGCCCAGTGTCTTCTGTACCTTGTCATAATCGTCCTTTCTTGAGCCAATATTGTACACTTCTCTTTCTTACGGCTAGATCTAGAGGTTTGCAAGCCTAGTATCATCAGAAAAAACAGGAGATAATGCCATTTTGTGAAATGCAGATATGAACTATGTGCCGTGTCAGAAGAAGGGGACGCCCAAAACAAGGGAATAATGCACCTCGCAAGACAATGACGCCCTTGGTAAGCTTCCATAAGCGCCATTGTAGTGAAGAGACGTCCTTCACACTTGTTGTTCATCTGCTGGTCAACAGTAGAGCTCAATGGTCGAGGCAGTTTTTATTTAAGGGACATAACCAATACGACTGAACACAGTGCTTGCCGACTGCAGGAGAGGTATCCGTGAAGCACACTCGAGTGCATTGACAGGAAACTGTTTTTGTCAAGACTATATATTCTTTAACAGAGGAGAAGTGGATGTTACTCGAGAGTAAAAATGATTGCTAACAAAGAATCCGGTTAGTGAGAGTCAAAACTTGAGCTAGCCAATCAGAGTTATGGCATGCTAGAGAAGATAAGAGTTTGAAATATTTTTCTGCTGTGGGACTTTTTATTGCTAAACCTGATATGGGGCATGTCGAGAACTGCTGGAAGGGGTCTCAAGACTTGATTATGGATGGAGGCAACGATGCTTGGTCAGTGTCAGTGTTGTTAAATGTCTGGTCCAGATAAGTAAGCCTGCCAACAGCAATCACACCAGCAACACCTACTGTCCCTATATGCTGTCGTCTCAATATTGCTGTGTGAAAACTACTCAGTGGATGACAATGCTATTACAACAGTCATTGCTAGAAAACTGTGTGCACTGTACTACTCCTGTGAAATTCCACCTACACATTTTCCATTAGCCTCAAAACAATTACTAAAAGCCAGGAAAGTGGCCTCAGTGTACCTGCTAGTAATTTTTGGTAGACGTTAATGATAAGGAAAGATTACCTGACCAACTCGCAGAAAATGTAAGAAGGGCCGCAAGCACACAAGACAAAACCCCTGTGATTTGCTTGAATCAATGGAACACATTTTTAGATTAGATTCAGGTTACAGATAGAGAGTGTTGAAACAAATTAGAATAGTACAAGACCATAACACATGTAACAGTTTCCAGTAAAATAAAATTAATTTATTTCAGCAGAACATTAGATGGTTGAAAAACAAGGTAGATGAGCTTGTTGTATGCCTAGAAGATCTGGAAAGTTTTGAAGGGTCAGGGATTATAGACTTGCATCATTTTCGTGTAGAGTTAACATGGAAAAAGGAGGAGATGCTACTTATGTAAAAGTTTGACACAAATTTAAAAATACGGAAACAAGTAGTTTTTGTGTTGATCAGAACCTAGAAGCATGTGCTTGTGAGTTGTTACTGTAGAATAATTTTCCGATAATTGTAACAGTGTACAGATCCCCTCTAGGAAACGTGCAGCTATTTATGAGAAATCTAGATGCATTATTAAGGTACCTGTCTGACAAGAAGAAACAGAAGTTTGTGGAGATCTTAATGTAGATTTCGTAAAAGATACGGACAGGAAAAATGAACTAGAAATATTATGTAGATGTTTCAATCTAATTTCAGTAGTTATTTTCCAACTTGTGTGCAGCAAAATAGTAGGACACTGCTTGATAACATTTTTATAGACAGTGCAACAGATAATGTGTACCCAGTTATTAATGGACTGTCTGATCATGACGCACAATAAATGGAAATAAACAGTATGACACCCTACACCCCAGAAGCAGGTTCATACAATGCAGTGAGGCTTATTAATGTGAATGGGATACAATGTTTTAAGAGTAAGCTGATAGGGGAGGTGCAGGATGAGGTATATGTAGGCAAAATGTTAATGTCAAATTAAATTTATTTCACAGTATATTTTTGTCAGTATTTGAAAGTTACTTTCCTGAAAAATTATCCAAAATATCTATTAAAAAACAAGTAACCCATGGATAAATAAAGGAATTAAAATCTCATTTAAGAAGAAGTGGGAAATTTTGTAAAGGCCAGAATAACTCAAGATCCATGATGATTTCCATGTTACAAAAATACTGCATTATTTTAAATAAAGTAATTAAAATTAGCAGAATTATGCATGCATTGACAGAAACAAATAATGCAGATAATCAAATTAAGACTGTATGGGACATTATCAAATGTGAGACTGGACATCTAGATTCCATAACAATTAAACTAAATGACAATGTTATGATAATTCACAAGTTGTAGGTACTTTTAACAACCACTTTCTAAACGTACCAGCACATACAGGGTTAAATGATTAATTTGAAGAGCAAGAGAATATATTAAATGCAAATCCACAAAACTAACAGCAACTAGAAGTAACACCAACATCCTTCACTGAAATTGATACAATTCTAAAAAACAAAAGCTCTTGTTGGATTGATGGAGTTTCAGAGAGAATTACGAAAATTTATTCTAAGTTAATAAGTAATGTCTTAGTGTTATATGCAATGCATCACTGGATGGGAGATTTTCCAGATAGGTTAAAATACATATGTAATTACTTAACCACATCATAAGAAAGGTGACAAGACAGCCATAAAAATAGCTTCGTCCAGTTTCCTTACTGACGTCTTTTTCCAAAGTATTCGAAAAAGTGGTGTATACAAGAGCAGTCGCTCACTTAAGTGGAAAAAATTTACTTAGCACGTCCGAGTACAGATTCCAGAAAGATTGATCGACTGAGAAAGCTGTTTACACATTCACTCATGAAATACTACAAGCCTTAAATAATGATATATCGCCAGCTGGTATTTTTTGTGATCTCTCCTAGGACTTAAGATTGTATAGATACTGATGCTCCTTAGAAAAACTGAAGTTGTGTGGAACTGATCGCTTCGCACACAGCTGGTTTGAATAATACTTGACAAACAGAGTGCAAAAGGTTGTGCTAAATAATTCAGACAATGTCGAAAATCTAGAAAATTTTAGTGACTGAGGTAATATTAGAGAGGGAGTCCTGTATGGTTCAATTCTGCGTCCATTCTTATTCCTTATATATGTGAATGACCTTTCCCTTACCCTTAACATTCAACAAGCAAAATTGATACTTTTTGCAGATGATATTAGTGATATAGTACACCCTATTACAGGGAAAGCAACAGGGGAGTTAGTAACTGATATTTTCCAGAGAATTATTAAGTGGTTCTCTGAAAATGGACTCTCCCCAAATTTTGGAGAAAAACACACTACATTCAGTTCTATACAACAAGTAGAGTCATATGGACCATTGATGTAGCACATGAGCCAGAGTCAGTAAGTAGGGTAGAATGCTCCAAATACATTACATAATGATGGAAACTTGAACTGGAAGAAGCATATCACTGACTTTTCAAACAATTAAGTGCATCTACTTTTGCTCTTCGTATAATTGCTAATCTTGGAAATAAACGTATCAGCCTCGTGACATACTTCGCACATTTCCATTCAATAATGTGCGCAATAATTTTCTGGGTAACTCAGCACTAAGAAAGAAAGCATTGATCGCACAAAAGTGAGCAGTGAGAATAATCTGTGCTGCTCATCCGAGGGCGTCATATAGGTATCTCTTCCAGGAGCTAGGCATTTTAAAAGTGCCATCACAGTACATGTTTCACTATCGGAATTCGTCATAAGTAATTCATCACAATTTGAGAAGAACAGTGATGTACATACCTACACACTAGAGGGAAAAATGACCTTTATTACCCCTTGTTAAAGCTGTCAGTGGCTCTGAGAGGATTTAAATGTGCAACGATGAAAGTTTTTGGTCATGTCCTCCAAAACATAAAATGTCTGACAGATAGCAAAGCAAGATATAAGTCTGATTTAAAATCATCGCTCTGGGACAACTCCTATAATTCTATTAATAAATTTCTGCTTAAAAACTGATAGCCAATACAAACAATGTTGTTGCATGATTAGAATTAAAAATAATAATGTGTTCATTAATGTTAACGCCAATCATGTACACATGTCCTTTAAACATTTCAATAAAAGAATCGTTTAAATGATCTATGGAACATGTAACAAACTAACGAACAGTATTTCAGAGTACTTAGATTTTGGTTATCCCTTATCAGGGAAAATAGTAACACAGTAGAAAACAGTAGCGTAGTACCACACAACAGTTAGTGTCTAGACTACAGTTGCAGAAGCATGATAAAGGCAGAAATAATCATATATAGTGTTGTTGTTTTGCGGAATGACAATACATCAGACAGTATTTTCAGATGACTCTTCGACTGCTCCACTGGTACGTCTTATCACCATGCCATATTGCAGTACTGAATGGAACAGCAATGCGCCGAAATTAATATTCTAAGATGAATCCTTGTTCGATGCAAACAGCAATTCGGATAATATCTGCGTCGAGGAATTTCAAAAGATCTGGAATGTGACAAATACGGCGGATGTAGTGTCTTGATCCGTATCACAAGTCTGCAGGACGTCAGCCGTACTATCTATTGATTTGTTATCATGCAATGGACAATGGTCATTCTCACGATCGCACTTTACGTTTCGTAAACTTACCATATTTTATCGAAATGCATCTGTCCGTACCGGAGACTGGATCGTCTAACATCTATAGTGGCGAAAATCCTGTTTGTTTAGTTTTTGTTATGCTACAACACTGGCCAATGAGAGATCAGATGAATTCGAATAATATCGTATATTTTGATTTGTAACGTGATTTTTACAAAATGGAGCATACGTGGCGCAATAAACTGGAGAAATTACAAAATTAAAACATCACACATGTAATTCTTTAGGTTTCTTAGAAACAGTGAGTAGTGTGAAACATCACATTACACGACTATTTGACTGCTATTCCTCTGCCAATGCTAAGCTACAGGTCACCTTGAATCGTCTAGCCCTCCATCATTTCCCAAAATATCTAGGAGTAACTCTTGATAGAACCTTGTTCTATAGGAAACATGCAGAAAACACTGAAACAAAGCTGAGACCGCGCAATTACATCGTAAAGGAGCTGAGTGGTTCCTCATGGCGTGCAAGAGCTAGAACGCTACGATTTCTTCCTTAGGGCTTGTCTACTCTACTGCCGAATACTGTGGTCTAATGTAACTTAACAGTTCACACGTGAGAAAAATCGATGTTCAGCTGAACACAGCAATGACGACAATAACAGGTTGCTTCAGATGTACCACTCTTCACTGATTATCAACCCTAAGCCACATTGCCCAACAGATCTTCGAGAATAGAATGCCGTTCTCAAGGAATATGAACAATTATTTAAAATTCCCCAGCTCCCAATCCATTCTCACGTACCCGCACTTAAAATGAGCCTCTTAATATTCAAGCAGTCTTCTGTCATACTGGCAGAATCGCTACAAGCAGTGGATTTCGACGTGAGGAGGAAGTGGTCAGAAACGTGAAAAAATATTGCCCATAAGGAATATCAGATCCTCATAAGACGTAGCACAAGACCAGCCGACATGGAATTACCTCGACGTGCTTGGAAAACAGTTTACAAGATTCGTACAGGCTATGGCATTTGTGCAGAAAGCCTCCAACGATGAGGAAAAGTTACGTCTTCTCTACGTGGCTGTCACAATGAACATCAGACCATCAACATATTGTAACAAGCTGTAGCAGAAGAACTTACCCTGGAAATCTGTAAGATTTCTTTGAAGTGACAGAGGAAGCTCTTGAATGGATTGAAAATTTAGATATTAATTTAGTTGTTCAGTTCAGTTTTTTGTAAAATTATGCAATTTGTGTATGTAAGCTGCAGTTCAGTTTGTACTGCCATATGCCAAAGAAAAAATGCAGCCTAATGAAGATCAACGTTTCTCTGTAGGAGCAGTCATCGACTATGCGGCTGGTCCCGGCGGAGGTTCGAGTCCTCCCTCGGGCATGTGTGTGTGTGTGTGTGTGTGTGTGTGTGTGTGTGTTTGTCCTTAGGATAATTTAGGTTCAGTAGTCTGTAAGCTTAGGGACTGATGACCTTAGCAGTTAAGTCCCATAAGATTTCCCACACATTTGAACATTTTTTCTGTAGGAGCAGGAAACGACTATTAGATAACAAGAATATATGACCTTCTACGAAAAAACTATAATGAGGAGATTTTTTCGCTGCTCTTCGAGCGGAACTACTTTATCAACGCCATCACAACAGTCGTACACATAGTCGCAATAATGAAAGTTAAAAGCAATAAAATTTACTACATAGAGGAAACCAATTCTAAGATTTGTTTCTACATGAAAGCCGGGAATATCAGACCTCACAGACATCAGAATCTTCAAAACAGGCGTCTTTTGAAGCCGAAGCAGATCAGGATGCAATTGGAGGAAAAAAGTTCGGCAAGTTGGAAAGACTAAAATAAGGCTGGAGATATATCTTCACGACTACGTTGTAGCTTATGTCATTTCATTTATGAATTTTACTCCGTGGCGTTTATTTTGCGACCATTCACGTCTTTTGACGTATTACTAGCGTTTCGTTAATTAGGTAGAAACTGAATTAAAAACAAATATTACTTCTTCGCTGAATAACATTGTAAGATATGGAAGAGACAACATTCTGTCGAAACATCGCTAAATGATGTACTAAACTTTCGCTACTTGAGCCAGTGTAGACGGAAAACTATTTACCGTACGGGTACCCAACTTTAATGATGTTCAGACTGTGCGTTGCAGGATCTGCTTTGTTGGTAGCTTTAGTGTCATGTCTTGCTGTTAGGCGACAGCACTGGTACGGCGACGTAGGGTGAAACACAAGCAACAGAGTGCACTACAGTTGCAGACATTCAACATGGTTGTGGACAATGTTAGCAGAGTTTTACTTGTGAAGCTGACTCATAAAAAACACAGCAGAAGTGTTGCTGCTTTTCGCGAGTATCGACGCATTAAAGGAATATGGAGAGGTCCTCCTTCAGTACCGGGTCTGAACAACACGATTTGAAGAACACGATTCGGAAGTTCGAATTACTGGCGATTTGGGAATTGTTCCTGGGAGAGGCTAATGGATAATTACGCCACAAATTATTGAAGTTGCTTTTGCCTTGGCTGGCAGTGCTGGACGCAATGTGTGATCTTCAAACAGTGTGCGAGCTGTCACGACAGCTGAACATTCCATGGTCCACCGTTCGAAAAATGCTGCGAACAACTGTGAAATGGCATTTCTAGTGCTGTTCCACGCTGTCGTGGATGCAAGTAATCGTCACAGCTAGCAACGTTTGGAACCTGGAACGTAAACATGATACGTAAGTAACAGATGTTACCCTCTCAAGTGGAAATTACAGTGGTTGTCTTTCAATCGTTTATCCGTTATTTCCCGTCTGCATGTCCTTGAATATGTTTCTACAAAGTTTTACTGTCCTAACATCATTCGTTTTTCATGGGGAACCTCTCCAGTAACGAAAATTTACTTACAATCACCCTTTACTATGAACTTCCATTAATTCCATCGCAGTCACGTTCTACGACACAATCATAATCGGATTCAGTCTACATTGGCCATCTTCAGATGCTACTGGTCATGGACCGGCATCAAATATTGGTAAGCGCATATCATGTTCACCATTTGCCACCGATGACGAGTAGCATCTGATGATCGCCAATGTAGACCGAAACAGTTTATGATTGTGTCATAGGATGTCATTGTGTCTAAAATAAAAGGAAGTTTACGGCGATTGAGGCGCTAGCGTCGCTTCAGCTGTCAGACGGTAACAACTTCCCCAGAAGTGAGTGTCACTTACCCAAAAGTGAGTGTCACTACTGTGTGTGTTAAGGCTGTGGTATCATGTGAACATTAAGAATACACTAGGACTCCACTTTTAAATGTAGAGGAGAGAGCGGATAGGCGAAATGAGTACACGAAGTCATCTACGAGAGGGAAGACTTCACTGATGCAGTGATAGAAGGAGAAACAGGAGTTGATGGGGAATAGAGAGGGGATCCAGTATTACAATCAGAATTTAAAAAAGACTTGGAAGACTTAAGAAGCTCAAATAAGGCAGAAGGCATAGATAACATTCCATCGCCATTTCTAATATCATTGGGGGAAGTGGCAACAAAATGAGTATTCACGTTGGTCTGTAGAATGTATGAGAGTGGCAATGTATCATCAGACTTTCGGAAAGCCGACAAGCGAGAGAATTATCGCACAATCAGCTTAACCGGTCATGCATCCAAATTGTTGTCAATAATAATACACAAAAGAAAACTGAGGATTTGTTAATGACGGTCGATTTGGCTTTAGGGAAGGTAAAGGCATCAGAGAGACAATTCTGAGGTTGCTGTTGATAACGGAAAAATCGAGACACATTCACTGAACTTGTCGTCTTGGAAAAAGCGTTCGACAGAGTAAAATGGTGGAAAACGATCGAAATTCTGAGAAAAATAGGGTTAAGTTATAGGGGAAGATCGGTAATATACGATATCTAAAAGAACCAAGACGGAACAAGAAGACTGGAAGACCAAGAATGAAGTGCTCGGAGTAAAAAAAGGCGTAAGGCAGGGATGTAGCCTTTCGCTCCTAGTGTTGAAGTTATACATCGAAGGAACAATGGAGAAAATAAAAGAAAGGTTCAAGAATGGGATTAAAATGCTGGGTGAAGGGATATCAGTGGTAAGATTCGCTGGTGATATTGCTGTCCTCAATGACAGTGAAGAAGAATTACATTATGTTTTGAGTGGAATGAACAGTCTAATTAGTACGGAATATGGTTTGAGAGAAAATCGAAGAAAGGTGAAAGTAATGAGAAGTAGCAGAAATGAGAACAGCGAGAAACTTAACATCAGAATCGGGGATCACGAGGTAGATGAAGTTAAGGAATTCTGATAACTAGGCAGCAAAATCAGCCATGGTGGAAGGAGCAAAGAGGACGTAAAAAACAGAGTGGCAGTGGAAAAAAGGGTATTCCTGGCTAAGAAAATCCTACTACTATCAAACATTGGTCTTGGCAGGAAGAAATTTCTGAGAATGTACGTTTGGAGCACAGCAGTTATGCTAGAGTGATATGGACTGTGAGAAAACTGCAACAGAAGAGAATCGAAGCGTTTGAGGCTTGGTGCTACAAAAAAAACGTTGAAAATTAGTTGCACTTAAGGAATAAGAAGGTTCCGCGCAGGATCGGCGAGGAAAGGAACGTATGGAAAACACTGTCAAGAAGGAGGAACAGGATGATAGGAAGACATCAGAGAATAACGTCTGTAGTAGCAGAAGGGGCTATAGAGGATAAAAACTGTAGAGGAAGACAGAGATTGGAATACATGCAAACAAATAATTAAGGACGTAGGTTGCAAGTTAGACTCTGAGATGAAAATATTGGAATTCGTGGAGAGCCGCATCAAACCAGCCAGAAAACTGATGACTCAAAAAAAAAGTATAAATGAATACAGACGAGGTAGCCACAGCTGCTCATATGGATTTTTCATGTCCCGGTAGTATACACGTACGAAAAGTGGCTGTTCTTAGCAACTATCAACCAATGTACGTAAAAACATTATAAAACGTAAGGGAAATAAAAATTAACAGCCACGGTAATGAGCCATACTGACAGATACAGAACCTCGCAGCCACGTGTTCCCTGCTGTAGCAGCGCTGCCCTCGCCCTGTTGCGCGGGTGTCTGGGTAGGCAGGGCTATGCGGCTCGGAGGTCTGGACGGATTACGTGGCCCCGCCTACCTGTCGGCGCGGCACGTTCGCATATCGATTGTGGTGACGTCCGGCGTCGCCGCGTATCGGACAGGCCAGGGTGCTTAGGTGGTCCGCCCCAACGCCAAAGCTGTTACCAGTAACAAGGAATCATTAAGCAGGAGGAAGGCTGCAGCTGGCAGCTTAAATGTCTTCACGACTCAGTAAGGCCTCATGACAGTTCTGAATGCAAAAGGAAGCCTCTGACTGTACAGTGTGGAACAAGTTGTTTGAAATGCTTCCGGGCATGGCGCTAAGGAATCACACGAGTGACTTACATCATTGATAAAACGAAGTAAAGATAAGTAAACTCAAAATTAAATGAAGCACGTTAGTCTTGTCAAATAACTTTCGCGAATGCAGCCAGAACAACCTCAACAACCCTTGATGTTTCTACAGGTAAACACCTCGTAATTTTCAATTCTGAAATGAAACATAGCTATGAATGACAGTTTAAACTGTCGATGGCTGGGCCTACGACAGCCACGAACCAGAAGACGGCGTGTGGAGAACGACAACTCACATCGTAAGCAACTAGCGCCACCACACAACGTTGTCGCCTGTATCCTTACATATTTTTGGACAATAAACGTGTAGAATTAATGTTCGCATTGCAGTAACACTTGTGTTTTTATCATTTCTGATAGGTGACTTGTGTCTTGCACTACGTGTGGAAACTATGTCATATATTCATAGTATGTCCTGAGTGTATTACTTCATTACTGGTTTTCTTTGATATATAATACTGTATAAATGAAACTATATATATATATATATATATATATATATATATATATATATATATATATACCCCCTTTGTTTCATTTATACATTACTACGTATGGTATTTTATTATGTGTTTGTCTGAAGTCCTGTGATTTTAAGTGTGTACGGCCTGAAGATAACTATTGGGGAGTTGAAACAGGAAGCCTAAATAAAAATAGTGCCTATTGCAATATTATTGTTACAACACAACAAAAAGATGAGGAGTGTCAGACGTTATCAATAATGAAATATTAACTAACAACGGATGAGTAACTAGCGCTAACTGTGCTCCTCTGTACTTTAACCAGGGAGAGGGTAGAACGCCGTGCAGAATTTAAGCAAAAGCCTGTATCATTTTCATTGATATTCATGTACTGTATTATAGTTACTAAACATCCGCAGCATATAATTAGCCCACTGCATCTCCATGCTTTTCGTGAAAGTTGCAATCCAATATACATCGTCCGCGACACATTCTTCTCTAGTTCTCGTTCGCCTCTATCCTCCACGATCTCAATACACAATCTGATCAAAAGTATCTGGACACCTATTAGTGGACATTAATATGGAGGGTGTTTACCTTTGGCCTTTATGACGGCTTGAACTCTGATGGGGACACTTTGATTGAGGTGTCTGAATATCTGTGGAGGAATGGCTGTCCATTCTTTCTCAAGAGCCGAAACTAGAGAACTTACTGAAGTAGGACAGTCGGGTCTGTGCAGTAAAGTTGACGTTCTAACTGAACCCAAAAGTGTTCCGTTGGGTTGAATTTTATTGTCTGTAAACCATGCATATACAGATGCTGCTTTATGACAGGGTGCATTGTCGTGCAGATACAAACTCCATCTTCTAACTGTCCCTATACTGTATGCAGTACACAATGCTGAATTTGGCCTATTCTTAAAGTAACAAGGGGACCACACCCTAGACACGAAACTCATCCTCCTACCATAACACCACCTCCTCCGTACTTCACTGTTGGCACTACACATGATGGCTGTTAACGCTCTCCAGGCATTCGTCAGATCCAAACTTTCCATCGGATTGCCACAGGTTACAGCATAACTGATCACCCAAAATCACTCGTTTCCAGTGATCCACTTTCTCGTTCATCGCTCTTTACCTCAGACGTTGCTTAGCGTGACTACAGAAATGTGTGGGTTATGAGGAGTTACTCGACCACTGTGCCCAATTCATTTGAACGCCCGAGGCACAGTCATTGTGCTAGCCGGACGTCAGGTAACACTTTACAACTCACGAGTGATTCCTCCCACTGATTTCATGCAATTTTTTGCAACCACGATCCGCAATGGCAGACGGTTCCTGTTGTTCAGGACATGTGGTCTGCTCCTTGGCCTTGATTTAACTGTGGTTGTTATTTAGGTTTCCACTTCATAATCACATCACCGGTAGTTGACTTGCGCACCTTTAAGAGGATTGAAATAGCCCTGATTGTTTTGTTGCTAGGCGACATTCAAGGACCAGCCCATGTTCGAAGTCACTGAGCTCGATTGATCCACCCCCATTCTGCCGTTACTGCTTCTCTACTGACAACACAATATTTTCCGCCTCCTTTTATATGGGAGGATCCTCCTGTCGTTACGAACAATGGTCAATTTCCCATTACATAAGGGTCTCGATACTTTCTCGGATAGTGTCGGTCTAGGGTTTCGCCTCATCATTCTTCTGTTAAAACTGTCAAATGGTTATATCAACGATAATGCTGCTTGAACTCGGTGGCTGTGGATTAAATCACTTGGAGGAAAAAAAAAACTCTTAACGACCAGTTTTTTCATAACTTAAAAGGTAGGATACGATTCAGGTTTTCAGCTATCTACAATTGACGTAATACATTTATATATTCACATCCATTGTGTTTATTTTGATTGAATTTAGAATACTGTAGGTGCCCTTCATGCTATTTCCTGCAGCTCCTTGTTTCACAGTTACGTACATATGACACACGCTTTAACACACATCAAAAAAAGTTTTGCGACTCCCCGGTTCCCAGAACTCCTGAAGACAGACGTTGACTGTGGATTTTGTATCACAGACAAACTCCCTATGACTGTTCAGAGATGTCATTAACCCGCCCAAAGATGTAAACACTCGTGCATGAGTAGCGCTTTTAGACGGAGGGGGTCTGACAACCGATCAGTTCGTCATCCCGCCAGGAAGTAGGTACACGGCTCTCGTCTGTAGTTCAACCATTCCCAGACGGTCAACACCGCGGTTCGATCGCTTCCGCACTGTTACTTTGTGCCAAGAAGGGCTCTGAACTAGGGAAGTATCCAGGCGTCTCGGGGTGAACCAAAGCGATGTTGTTCGGACATGGTGGAGATACAGAAAGACAGGAACTGTCGATGACTTGTCTCGCTCAGGCCGCCCAAGGGCTGCTACTGCAGTGGGTGACCGCTACCTACGGATTATGTCTCCGAGGAACCCTGACAGCAACGCCAGCATGTGAATAATGCTTTTCGTGCAGCCACAGGACGTCGTGTTGCGGGGCGGCGGGTAGAAAATTTACTGTTGTATAAATGTTTGAATGTAGAAACACTGCAGATGCATTTCCCGGCCGATGCACCATATGTGGGGCGGCTGGTTGAATTTATGTTGTTATATAAAATGTTTGAATGTAGAAACACTGCATTTCCCGGCCGATTAACCATATGTGCGGCGGCGGGTGGAATTATTGTTGTTAAATGTTCCTATTATTTATGCTGTTGTTTTGCCGTTCTCAACACTGGCTCTCTAACTACAATATTGGCAACCAGAAAGTGATTAGCAAAACGTGAAGCCTGTAATTAGAATTCCTAGTGCCCACTTCATCTGAAAGTTACAGATGAAAAAAAGAAAGGAATCCACACAATCTGACTAACAGAGCAGTTCAGAGTCTAATGCGCTGATGCAACTATAACTGTCCAAATTAAATGTTTAAGTGAATGCTCGCCATAATTTGATGATTAGGTTCATCAAACGCCACGCTAAATAATGGTAGAATGTTTGTCCCGCGGCGGCACATGAAAATACGACATACGCAAACTGAAGATAGATTATTAAAATCATCCCAGAATTAACACTTCACTCGAAAATGATTTCATGGTTACGCGTATCCCGAGTAACTTACTACGGCATCCGAGGCTGTTTATAGCAATGATACCGACGCGACGCGACTCCCGACACAGATGGTGTGCTATTCAGCGTCTGGAGAGAACTGGGGCCTTGCTTCCTCGCGCAGCGTTCTTATATATAAAGCCGCGGTGCGGACGGCTAGGGGAACGCCTGATCAAATCGGCTCTCCCGACTAGCCGCTGGGCTAGTAATGCACCACATCAAGTTATCGAATAAATCATAGCTTCTTTTGCTGATGGCAGATGAAGCTCTCAATTTAAATGCGCAATCAGCACACAGGTAAGTAATCATAATAAAAGTTTGATGTGGCTAAGTTTAATATTTTGGGCGAGAGAATTAATTTAATTACATTGCACACAGATACGCTATCGCTATAGTTTTATAGTTATTCAAATGAAACTTCTCACATCTTTATGGTTATAGCGGATCTCCATTCTACTTAAATATAAACATCCTAGCCTTATTTATTAGCCTACTTAATCTATCTTGCTTCCTTAATTTTTAAGACAAAAACCAGAAAATTATGAATTTCAACTAAAATCTTAATTTGTGAGATCCAAAGTACTGTTTCTATTAAATTATTATGGAAAAGGAATCTAAATATAAATTTTTAAATCTCTAGCTCTTTTCTGTTGCGCCAATGATTTTTACAGAAAAACGTCCAAATTTCGAAAATGGTTTAAGTTATCGAACTGATATTCAACACATATTAATTTAGTATTACTCCTGACATGCTAGAACCGTTTCAGGTTATTTATTTGATTTTAAAAATATTGCGCAACATTTATGACGTCAGAGCTAGTTACAGCAGACTGGCTGGCACACAATGGAAAGACTGATGTGAATTTACTACGGCGTGAGTAGGCTGCTTCCCTACAGTGTTACAACTCAAACTGTGCGCAATAGGCTGCATGATGGGCAACTTCACTCCCGACGTCCTTGGCGAGGTCCATCTTTGCAACCACGACACTACACAGCGCGGTACAGATGGGCCGAACAACATTTGGAATGGGCCGCTCAGGATTGGCATCAAGTTCTCTTCGCCGATGAGCGTCGAATATGCTTTCAATCAGACAATCGTCGGAGACGTGGTTGGAGGCTACCAAGTCAGGCTGAAAGCTTTAGACACACTGTCCAGCGAGTGCAGCAAGGTGGAGGTTCCTTGCTGTTTTGGGATGGCATTATGTGGGGTCGACGCACGCCTCCCGTGGTTATAAGGCGCCGTAACGGCTGTACGATACGTGAATGCCATCCTCCGATCGATAGTGCAACCATATCGGCAGCATATTGGCGAGGCATTCGTCTTCATGGACGACAATTCACACCCCCATCATGCATATCTTGTGAATGATTTCCTTCAGGATAACGACATCGCTGGACTAGAGTGGTCAGCATGTTCTCCGGACATCATCCCTATCAAACATGCCTGGGACAGATTGAAAATGGACGACGTGACCCACCAACCATTCTGAGGGTTTTACGCCGAATCGCCGTCGAGGAGTGAGACAATCTGGACCAACAGTGCCTTGATGAAATTGTGGATAGTATGCCACGACGAATACAGGCATGCATCAGTGCAAGAGGACGTGCTACTGGGTATTAGAGTTACCGGTGTGTACAGAAATCTGGACCACTACCTCTGAAGGTGTCGCTGCATGGTGGTACGACATGCAATGTGTGGTTTTCATGAGCAATAAAAAAGGCGGAAATGATGTTTATGTTGATCTCTGTTCTAATTTTCTGTACAGGTTCTGGAACTCTCGGAACCGAGTTGATGCAAAACTTTTTTGGCGTGTGTGTTAGAATATTACGCACGATTCGCTATGTGGCTGACTTTATGCAGGGTATCCCAAGAGGAATGGTCAGTATTCATGCATACGATAGGAACGATCATTCGAAGCAAAAAAGTCTAGTAAATACGGGCTCTGAAACGCATACATTAAAAGCTATGGTGGTTGTTCAGTAGAAGACATGTGTTTTCTGTAACGAGAATGAACAAGTGCTCATAGTTCTTAAGGTACGCATTTTAGAGCCTATGTTTGTTAGATTTTTTTGAGTTTGAATGATCGTTCCTGTGATATCCCTGAATACCGACCATTTCTCGTGGAACATCGTATATTTAGGTAAAGTCGAATACTATGAAAAATGCACTTACTATTTTGGTTACTGGATTTTACGAAAACGAAGAACATGAGATGAAATAAATGAAATGTCTGTGGTTCTCGTAATTTTAAGAAAAAATTATAAACGCGTGTCTGAAATGGCGACGTGCGTTGCTAAAAGCATCCGCTTAACTGTGGCGTTGTATATTACACTCATTGTTAGTACGAAATTCGTGTTTCGTAGCTTGTATGACGACGAGGACACCAGTCAGCGTGTCTCCATTATATCTACCGCTTCTGGCAGAGTCCTCTGCATAACGAGCATCGTCCACCCCAACGCTGTGCGCGTTGCTTAATTACTTAGCTGTGTGTGTGTGCCATTTCGAGCACCCTCGTCTGCATTGTCCACTCATGAGAGCGCATTTATATCTAACAATGCCACCTTCCTCGTTAGCGTTAAGAATATTATTCTCTATCTACCCGTAACATCTTACACAGTCACATCATTACAGAGTATACACCCCATCTTGCTGCTTTACAGCTTTGTTGAAATCAGGATGTAAATACAAGGTGAAAGGCTCTATAGTCAGAAGATATACTTTCGCGTTCCGTAAAAGTATTTACCGGACGTTATTTAACAAGTGTTTCATTAATCCTATTTCAGAAACTCGGAATACGAGCAAACTTTTAATGCTACTGAATAGCACTGTCATATACTAATCATTCTTTGTTTCGATGATACGCTTCCAATACGGTGACTGAAACCATTTACGCCGCTTTTCAGAGTATAGTTTCACAAAATTTTAAGTATCTTGGAGCACGTACTGCGTTCAGAACTACGATATCAGTTACGAAGAAGCTGAAAAAACTTAAAAAAAGAAGTTGGATACATATAATTTTCAGTTAGAGAGGGACATCCTACGTCGCAGTCCGCTGAATAAGAAAGTGTGTGAAATATTCCACGTATCACTATAAAGAGTGACGCCGAGGGTAGTCTAGTATAGTGTACAAACCTTTCTTCACGTTCTACTTACAGACAATACAACAAAGTGGAGGAAGGTGATAAATCGTTGGACGAATTTTGCAAGTGTAGCCAGTCTGTACAAACCGTAAGTTACTCGATGAAAGGAAAACTAAATTAAAATAATACCGTTACCGTTATGTTTACAGGAAGATAATACACGAACCGTCTACACTTGTCTCTGTAAGAATCAGAATATGTTTTAAAATTAGTAGCTTTTTTTTCTAATTTAGATCTTTACATATAAAAGGAAAACGAGGAGATTAACGCTGAATATTGTTTGTTTTAGTGGACCCAAAGATTTGATGATACCATTACAATGAAGTGACAAAAGCGATGGGGGGTAGCGGTATGCACGTATACAGATGGCAGAAGTATCGCGCACACGTGGTATAAAAGGGCAGTGCACTGGCGGAGCTGTCATTTGTACTCAGGTGATTCATGTGTAAAGGCTTCCGATGCAGTTGTGGCCGAACGACAGGGATCAACAGATTTTGAATGCGGAATGGTAGTTGAAGTTAGACACATGGGACATTCCATTTCGGAAATCGTTAGATAATTCGATATTCCGAGATCCACAGTGTCAAGAGAGTGCCGAGAATTCCACTTTTCAGGCGTTACCTCTCACCACGGACAATGAAGTGGTTGTTGGCCTTCACCTAACGACCGAGTGCAGCGCCGTTTGCGTAGAGTTGTCAGTGGCCACAGACAAGCAAGACTGCGTGAAATAATCGCAGAAATCAATGTGGGGCGTACGACGAATGTATCTGTTACGACAGTGTGGCGAAATTTGGCGTTAATGGGTTACGGCAGCAGACGGCTGACGCGAGTGACTTTGCTAATAGCACGATATCGCCTGCAGCCCTCTCCTGGGCTCGTGACCTTGTCGGTTGGACCCCAGGCGACTGGAAAATCGTGAGCTGGTCACATAAATCCCGATTTCAGTTGTTAAGAGCTTATGGTAGAGTTTGAGTGTGGCACAGACAACAAGAAGCCATAGACCCAAATTGCCAAGAAGGCACTGTGCAAGCTGATGGTGGCTACATAATGGTGTGGACTGTGTTTACATGGAGTGGACTGGGTCCCCTGGTCCAACTGAGCCGATCGTTGACTGGACATTGCTATGTTCGGCTACTGGAAGACCATTTTCAGCCAAACAACGATGTAATTTTTAAGGATGACGATGTTCCCTGTCACAGGACCACAATTGTTCGCGTTTCGTTTGAAGAACATTCTGGACATTTCATGCGGATGATTCGACCACCCAGATCGCATGAGATGAATGCCATTGAACACTGAGACAGCAATATACAATTTCACTGTCCACATAATAGAGTCTTTAAATAGTAAAAGCCCGCATCTCGTGGTCGTGCGGTAGCGTTCTCGCTTCCCACGCCCGGGTTCCCGGGTTCGATTCCCGGCGGGGTCAGGGATTTTCTCTGCCTCGTGATGGCTGGGTGTTGTGTGCTGTCCTTAGGTACGTTAGGTTTAAGTAGTTCTATGTTCTAGGGGACTTATGACCACAGCAGTTGAGTCCCATAGTGCTCAGAGCCATTTGAGACAAATAGTAAAATGTCACCAATAGGAATTTTCTGTGACTTGTCCAAAGCATTTGATTGTGTGAACGATGACATTATGTTACAGAAATTACAATTCTATGGTATAAATGGAATAGCATATGAGTGGTTAAAGTCATACCTACAGAACAGGAAGCAAAAAGTTTCCTTATGTGGGTCAAGTGATTTAAATAAGTTTGCCACTTCATCTAACTGGGGTGAAATTACATTAGGTGTTCCACAGGGTTCAATCATGAGATATGTGAAAGATCTCCCTTCCTGTCTGAAAAAGGAAGCTGAACTGACACTGTCTGCTGTTGATACAAGCATCATTATTAATCCGGTAAAAGAAACTCCAATTAAAAATGATACAAATAAGGTCCTTGGAAAAGTCATTAATTGGTTTTCTGTAAATAGGCTTGCTCTAAACTTTTAGAAAACACAGTACATCCAATTTTCTGCTGCAAAAAGTACAGTTCCTTCAATAAATATAACACATCAACAGAAGTCAGTAGACAAGGTAGAGCATACTAAATTTCTGGGTTTACATACAGATGAGAATCTTAATTGGAAAATTCATATTTTGGATCTCCTAAAGCGACTAGGTTCAGTAACTTTTGCAATCAGAATAATTGCCAATTTTGAGGATGTAGAAATTAGTAAGCTAACATACTTTGCATACTTCCACTCTCTGATGTCGTATGGAATAATATTTTGGGGTAACTCAACATTTAGACAAAAAGTATTCACTGCTCAAAAGAAAGTGGTTAGAATAATGTGTGGGGTTAATAGTCGCACATCTTGTAGGCATCTTTTTAAAAGATTGGAAATTCTTACAACAGCCTCACAGTAAATCTACTCACTAATGAAATTTGTTCTCAACAACATGGACCAGTTTAAAAACAACAGTGACATTCATGATTATAATACCAGGAAAAAGAAAGACTTACTCTACTCACTAATGAAATTTGTTCTCAACAACATGGACCAGTTTAAAAACAACAGTGACATTCATGATTATAATACCAGGAAAAAGAAAGACTTACACTATCCTTTATTCAACCTATCTTTGGCACAAAAATTTTCGATAAATTGCCAGATTAAATAAAATGTCTGACAGACAGCAGTAATAGCTTCAAAAATAAATTGAAATCATATCTCCTTGACAACTCCTTCTATACCATAGATGAATTCTTGAATAGGAATAAATAAATCTATAAATATAGTATAAGCATTTTGTGCCATTTAAGGGAATGGGGTAAATAATAGAAATATTGAAACTTCCTGGCAGATTAAAACTGTGTGCCGGACCGAGACTCGAACTCGGGACCTTTGCCTTTCGCGGCCAAGTGCTCTACCAACTGAGCTACCCAAGCACGACTCACGCCCCGTCCTCACAGCTTTACTTCTGCCAGTACCTCGTCTCCTACTTTCCAAACTTCTCCTGAAAGAAAGGAGTGCTAGTTCTGCAAGGTTCGCAGGAGAGCTTCTGTAAAGTTTGGAAAGTAGGAGACGAGGTACTGGCAGAAGTAATGCTGTGAGGTGGGGCGTGAGTCGTGCTTGGGTACCTCAGTTGGTAGAGCACTTGCCCGCGAAAGGCAAAGGTCCCGAGTTTGAGTCTCGGTCCGGCACACAGTTTTAATCTGCCAGGAAGTTTCATATCAGCACACACTCCGCTGCAGAGTGAAAATCTCATTCTGGAATAGAAATATTAATGTTTAACTCTGTATTGTAATATATATTATTAAAAAATCTAGTTTCATATGTGCATTTCTTGTGCACTTGACACGTTCCACATCATAACGGCTACCGTACCGTGCGATTGATCAATGAAAACGCAACCAACCAACAAACTAACTAACTAACTAAATGGGACATAATCGAGAGGCCAGTTCGTGCACAAAAACTGCACCGGAAATACATTCGCAATTATGGACGGCTACACAGGCACCCTTGCTCAATATTTCTGCAGGAGACGTCTGACGACTTGTTGAGTCGGTGCCACGTCGGGTTGTCGTGCTACGCTGGGCAAAAGGACGTCCGACACGATGTTAGGAGGTATCCCATGGTTTTTGTCACCTCAGTGTATTGCATACATTACGTCAACGAGTGACCTAGTTATCTCCGTTGGGTGTAGTAAGAACTGGATTTGGTCCGGACGCACGAGCCACTACTTCATAACTTCTGATACAAAGACGGTAAAGGTGGGGTGGTAGACAATAACAAATGGATAACTTGTTCTCACAGGTTACTAATAGTTACAGTGTGTTGATGCAATTCTACTCATACGCGTAAATAATTGCCCCAGTAATCTTGACAATTCGTTTTATCGCATCAGACTGACCAGAAATAAAATACGCCGATGTTAATCAGGGTGGTATCTTTCGTTTTTAAACATGTATACCATGCAGGGTCCATGACTTCATGACGTTGTCTCCATATCCGTACACGTCCATCCATTCAATACAATTTGAAACGAGACTCGTCCGACCAGGCGACGTGTTTCCAGTCATCAACCGTCCAATGTCGGTGTTGACGGGCCCAGGCGAGGCGTAAAACTTTGTGTCGTGCAGTCATCAAGGGTACACGAGTGGGCCTTCGGCTCCGAAAGCCCATATCAATGATGTTTCGTTGAATGGTTCACTCGCTGACACTTGTTGATGGCCCAGCACTGAAATCTGCAGCAATTTGCGGAACGTTTGCACTTCTGTCACGTTGAATGATTCTCTTCAGTCGTCTTTGGCCCCGTTCTTGCAGGATCAATTTCCAGCCGCAGCGAAGTCGGAGATTTGATGCTTTTCCGGATTCCTGATATTCACGGTATACTCTTGAAATGAAATGGTCTTACGGGAAACTTCCCACTTCATCGCTACATCGGAGATGCTGTGTCCCAACGCTCGTGCGCCACTGTAACACCACTTTCAAGCTCACTTAAATCTTGATAACCTGCCACTGTAGCAGCAGTAACCAATCTAACAACTGCGCCAGACACTTGTTGTCTTACATAGGCGTTGCCGACCGCAGCGCCGCGTTCTGCCTGTTTACTTATCTCGGTATTTGAATACGCATGCCTACATCAGTTTCTTTGGCGCTTCAATGTATATTTTTTACTCGCTTTTTCATATATGACATATTGTGTGATGCATGGTTCAAATGTAGACTTGTTGTCGAGTCTAAGTAATGTTCAGGGTGTTTGTTTTAACTTGAGGCAACCAAATATCTCGAAAACGACGCATCAGGCAAACAAATGTTATAGTTGAAAATTTAATATTAGTAAAGGAGACAACTGTCTGTGCTAGGAATGGGCAGCTCCTCACCACACCTCCTGCGTGGTCGGGATCATCTTTGTATTTTCAAATGGGAACCCCCCAATTTTATTGGATATTTGGGCCCTATCTCAAAAAATACTCATGGTTACTCAAGCCATTGTTTCCCATTCGCAGTAGATGGCACGGTAATCGACAAATATCGAGTGTTTTTGTAGTTAAGGACCAACGCATTTGATTCTACTCGTACATTTCATTTACGACGTAGATGTAAACCTTTGTGTTCAAAGGGTAGACATTTATGTTCTAAATTGGCAATAGTGTTCAAATTGGATTGTACAAACAGTATGGTTAGCCGTTTCACTGTCTCATTAGAAACTACGCTTAGCGTGATCCAGCAGTAACATGGATGCAATAGCTTTATGTTCCCATTGTGAAGTTTGAGATCGGTGATTCCCAATGCCTCTCATCATTAGCGTGCTTGATTTCGGTGAGTATCCATGGCAGCTGCGCCTGCCATTATAACTTCATGGACATTTTACATTTTTACAATGATTGGTGTTTGTATTCTGCCGGTAGCCGCAGTAGTAGTCAGCTCGAGTGTTACTTCGGTTAAATGAAAACCAACACCGAAATCAGGCTTCCTGATGACGGGGTTCGAGGGCGGCCGCCGAAATCAAGACTTAAGATGGTTTGGGGACTAACCACAATCAACCCCGAAGGGAACATAAAACCACGTTACCAGACAAGTAGCTTATTTTCCAGAAATGTCAATGTGTATTCTTATTATTTGTACTATACAATGACATTTGCGACACTCAAGTAACATTTGAACATCAGTATCATCCGTTAGAACACAAAGGCTTACATTTATTCATCATTTTGATTTGCAGCTCCTTGTGTTGGTCGTGTTTGCAGTTGAAATTGTTGGTTGTGAGGTCCACCAGTTATGCAAAACATTGTTTTTTCTCAGTACCCAAACATGTTTCGACACCACTGTGCCATCATCAGTGGATTTTCGTTTTTATTTATTCTTTACATTTGGTGTGCATGAATTTCCCGGATCACTTGTTTGTTAATTACTACAGGCAGCTTGTCATGTTTTCGTGTGGGAGGCACTTTCATTCTCCGCTTCATGGTGAAGTGTAGTGATGCACACGTAACTATAACAAGTATTTTCGACAAATAACGTAGTAAAACACTTTTCACTTCACCAAAACACAGTGCGATTGTGGTTTACATTTATATCGTAAATGAATTGTAGACTCAGATGCGTCGGTTCTTAATAGCAAAACCAGGCACACTTGATATTTGTCAATTGCAGCGTCGTCTGCCGTTAATGGGAAACAACGGTTTGATGAAACCGTACGTATTTTGTGGCGTAGAATCCTAACTTGTAATAAAAATTTGGGCGGGTTTCCCATTTGAGAATACGAAGCTGACTCCTCACAGGAGGAGTGGTTAAGAGGTGACCAGTTGTTGCACAGGCAGATGTTTCCTTTATCGATATTAATTCTTCACGATCAACATCTTTTCCGTAGGACGCATCATTTTCAAGATATTTAGTTTTTTTATGTTAAAACACATACTCTGTATACAAGGTGTCGTTTGCTTGTGTTCAAACCGGATAAATAGCTTCCTTTACCCAGGACAACGACAAACGAAATGTGTACAAATGGCCTGTTTTTCTCTTACGTACATCATTACTTACGCGTTGTAGACGTCGCATCTATAGAAAGCAGTCACAATAATGCCGCTTGACAGTGTGTGTATTCATACGTTGTGAATATTACGAAGATAAGGAGCATTCAGTTCCCATTAGAGATGGAAAGGATTAAATATCGTAAGCCTAGAAGATACTGATGGAGACATGGTATGGCTGGTATTCTCTGCAGCCCCAGCAGTCTTTGTTTCCAGTGTGAGCGCGGCAGTCCTTCTCGTTAGTGCATCGCCGGGCCGCAGTGTCGTAAGTTTGTGTTGCAGCCGTCTCCGCCGTTGGTTGATACCTCTCCTCCACATGCCCTCGCCTGCTAAGTTTAGATCGTGTGGTCTCCGATTCACGGCCCCTATTCATAGCTGTGCGCCATCTGCAGTCTAGCGCAGTTTGCATTCCACGACTTGTTCCTTGTTCTAATCTTGCTCTTCCCAGAACTTGCAAAGAAGTCAACGTGGATACAGCGCATACCGGAAACTTTCAACGTCGTTCGTCTATAGGTTGGCATTTGGTAGACAGACCGTTTGAGAAGACAACAGCAGAACGTAATGTAGGGAAGTTTACACCGATATTTTTCGGGACAGTTTTTCCGTATATTCATAAAACACTCTTTTGCATTTTTCTTTCGTCTGAAACAAAACAATGTTCTCTTTCAATGACAGTCGGACGAAGTTGCAAAATGACTCCTTTAATTACTTGATGATAACTAGTTTCAGGTTTTTAATTCATAACCCATTCTCAAATCATCCTGTGAAACAAAAAGCCAAAATTACAATTTGTTACTTTAAGTACTAGACAGCCAATGCGTGTCACAAAGTTCACTGTCTTAAGTATTAAAATACGTACCATACAACCAAGATAAATATTACTACACACAGCAAAAAGTCACGACGATCTTTATGCAAAAGAGTACAATGCAAGTGATCACGAAACCGAATATAAACAGAAACTGACAACACGAGGAAATTTTGCTGCAGGTGGCGCCTCTATCGGACGTTTCTGGAAGTCTTTATTATATACCATAATTATCATCAATTCAACAGAATAATGAATGCATGAGTGTGTAGGTGACACTGCTAAGAAATTATACGTTTTTTTTTGTATAGAGTGTGTAAGTGACACTGCTAAGAAATTATACGTTTTTTTGTACAGAGTTTCTCAAATCGAAACAGGAGAGTAAATAAGGCAACACACACAGCGCCACACTCTGCATTACATTGAACCATCGTTTACAAACAAGCAGACCAAAAAAATACAGTAGTCTAAAACAAAACTTTATAATAAAACCAACTTTTTATCTTTTCTTAATGAAGAGGCCGTCGTACTTTAAAATGAAAATCAGTTACAATCATCAACACCATCAACAAACGTTAAGCTCTTAAAGGCTTACAACATATTATGCAAAGCGTTTTTCCCTCGTGGCCTAAATCGAAAACAAGCCCTTTTTTTTTATTCTGCCACCACGTATCAGTATGGAGAGATATTACCCCAGGTACCAATAGAAAGGAAGAGAACAGAGTAACGGTTACAACGACAATAGTTACATGGCATACTGCAGCACGAAATTCTTAAAGCGTTATTAACTTAAAAATAATCGTCACTATCTGATTTTGACTTTGACAATGTTGACTGGAATACTCTCTTTCAAATTCTGAAGGTGGCAGGGGTAAAATACAGGGAGCGAAAGGCTATTTACAATTTGTACAGAAACCAGATGGCAGTTGTAAGAGTCGAGGGACATGAAAGGGAAGCAGTGGTTGGGAAGGGAGTGAGACAGGGTTGTAGCCTCTCCTCGATGTTGTTCAGTCTGTATATTGAGCAAGCAGTAAAGGAAACAAAAGAAAATTCGGAGTACGTATTGAAATCCATGGAGAAGAAATAAAAACTTTGAGGTTCGCTGATGACATTGTAATTCTGTCAGAGACAGCAAATGACTTGGAAGAGCAGTTGAGCGGAATGGAGAGTGTCTTGAAAGGAGGATATAAGATGAACATCAACAAAAGCAAAAGGAGGATAATGGAATGTAGTCAAATTAAGTCTGGTGATGCTGAGGGAATTAGATTAGAAAATGAGACACTTAAAGTAGTAAAGGAGTTTTGCTATTTGGGGAGCAAAATAACTGATGATGGTAGAAGTAGAGAGGATATAAAATGTGGTGCTATAGAAGAATGCTGAAGATTAGACGGGTAGATCACATAACTAATGAGGAGGCACTGAATAGGATTGGGGAGAAGAGGAGTTTGTGGCACAACTTGACTAGAAGAAGGGGTCGGTTGGTAGGACATGTTCTGAAACATCAAGGGATCACCAATTTAGTATTGGAGGGCAGCGTGGAGGGTAAAAATCGTAGAGGGAGACCATGAGATGAATACACTAAGCAGGTTCAGAGGGATGTAGGCTGCAATACGTACTGGGAGATGAAGAAGCTTGCACAGGATAGAGTATCGTGAAGAGCTGCATCAAACCAATCTCAGGACTGAAGACCACAACAGCAACAACATCTGATTACCAGACACCGCCAGCTCTGCGCTGGTAGTGCGTTAGGAATGTGATTTCTCCGTAAAATACTGTGTCGAAAATACCAGTGAACTAAAACAAATCCATTTCATCGTTTTACTCAGAATTAAATTTAATTTAGTTATAGTAATCTCCCTTCTCCTTTGTGTCCCTGAACTCCTCTCCTCCTCTCCCCTTCAAAAATGGTTCAAATGGCTCTGAGCACTAAGGGACTTAACGTCTGAGGTCATAAGTCCCCTAGAACTTAGAACTACTTAAATCTAACTAACCTAAGGACATCACACACATCCATGCCCGAGGCAGGATTCGAACCTGCGACCGTAGCGGGCGCGCGGTTCCAGACTGTAGCGCCTAGAACCGCTGGGCCACACCGGCCGGCTCCTCTCCCCTACCCACCTTCCATTCCTATCTTCAGTAGCAGGTCTATGAAGGAAAATGGGGTTGACATTCTGTGTTTCTATGTCAGATTCTCCTCGAAGGATGGCTCCTTTCGACGTATTCACGAAAACACAGTAGAGAATCCCACCTCCCTCCAACCAACCAGTCCCGCACCCTGTTAGTGGCCGCGTTTCCATTCTTTTAATTATATTTTTCTGCTGATTCAGTTTCAAGGATGAAGCGTATTTTTGGATGAACAGTTATTGACGTCTCTGCGTAACTATGGCATCCGGTCATGTGTTTCATCTATTAAGCAAATTATGTCATCAACATTAAGGTACTAATATATTACTTTATACTGTTTTGGTTTATTATTTCTTCACAAATTTTGTTTTTAAGGTAATTAAGGAAGACGTTGCATGATTCATATATATCGTCTCATATTTATTTATTTATTGCTATTACGCCAGTAGTAATCAGACTGTTACAGTCTTATTGCGAAATTATGTCATACTCTTAACTACTGACAGTAAATGACATTATGCGGGAGACAGTGGACGGAACCTCCACTATTTAACTGCAAAAGGGCGTGGCATCGGTCAGAAATGTTTATCGGCACTACATAGCGGGCTGCTCCTTCCCCACACTCACTCCAGATGTCATCATAGGGAGATATGGAAGCGTAAGAAACCTGTCACCTCATTAACAAATTTTAAAATTTCAACAAATTACGTGCTGTTTAGACTCTTTTTATTTAAAAAAATTATTTTAATTTTGATCGCTGTTTTCCCAGAAATAATGTTCCAAAAGATATTTCATATTTCTTATTGGTCGTATTTAAAATTTTAAAATATCAAAATGTGCTCATTAAAAAGATATATAGCATGTTAAGGGCTTAACGCTGTAAGGAAAATATTACACTCAGAATTGTGTATTTGTCTTGAGGAAGAGTAACTTACGGTGCGGAAAGACCCAAAGTATATTATTCAGTAATTGAGAATGAAAAAAAACTTTACACATCATTTGAAATCTTTATGAAAATTTTTCTCAGTGACACCCTCCGCAAAATGATGAAAGGAAAAAAGTTTATCGCTGTTTACATTTTAGCTATTTTTGTAGTATAATTTCATAATCAGGCATATCGTTTTTATTTATATGTTCTTTACTACTAACTCTATTCGATACAAATTATGCAGCCAGTATCTAAATATACCACTGAATGAACATTCAGAAATATATCATCGTACGACACAATAGTTAAGGAAATATGGCTTCATAAACATTGAGCTGCGTTACACAGTAGCTATTGCTCAGAACGGAGCACAAAACACAGACTATATAGATATAGTGTTTGTTAATGAGAGCACTTAGCGTCTTCCAACAAACTTTAAACATAATTTCAAAATTTTCTAGCCTGTATGGTTAACGTTAAATATTTCACACATTTACTCGTCTTTAAAGTAATCTATTGGATTTAGTTTCTTTAGAGAAGCGTTAGTTTAGTGGTTTCACCCAAACCTACAGTCGGGAAGACAATAATTACCGTGTTGCGTGTAAAATTAGTACTATCGTAGTTGGCGTTTGACGCCACTTCTGCGGTTTACGTGTCATTCTCGCTGTTCTTCATTCATGCAGCTTCACATTTGATCTGAACTGCCCTGTTCTTTACACTTTCATGCCCGAAAAATTCAAAGCAATGCTCTATAATCGAACCCGGTCTGAAGTCTCCACTGCCCCTTTATTCTCGTAATGGTATCTTGCCGGTGAAACGACCACCTAATATGCTCGTGTACCATAGCTTCAGTATCAGTGCCCAAAGTGTTCCATTGGAACTCGTAAACAATGAGATTCCCTGCAGAAAAAGAGAAATAGAAGCATGCAAATATTCACAAATCCTCTTATTACTGTCTTTGTCGTATTACACTCAAAGCACAACGACGCCAATCATTAACTTCGTACACCATTTTAAGAGAACTCAATACCATAAACTGGCATATAAGTGTACATATACAGTGCCAAGACTACTAAAGCACAGACCAGTCAACACAGTCACTCATTACTGTTTGCTAATTTAGCGTTCGAACTGCATGAATACTATTTCAGACAATACAGTTATATATTTGTGTACACTGATGCAAAACTTCAAATCTCTAAGTGTAATCCTTATTTCAAGTTTTACGCATACTTACAAAGTCTCTTTTTTGGTGCTGGTTTCAATATGTTTTCTCACTGAAAAAAAATTTGTGCAATATAGTAGTCATATCCATTGCCTTACATAGAACTCTCGTTTTTTTTTTAATTTTTTTTATAAGCATCCATATTATCTTGGAAACAATGAAGTAAAATGTAGTGCCCACAATGCACTGAACTCCCTTATGGAATAACTATGACAGCCAAATTAAATATGTAACTTCAGTATAACCAATTATTTCTTTATCTTTCATAAAATCACAAAGAATTTAAAACTATGGCGAGATCGCAGTGTACGTTACCGCTTATGTATAGTGCTCGGTGGTCTTCACTTCTGTGACGAATTCCAATTCATTTCGAATTACGGGATACAAAGGCTGCAATAACACTTCACAGCTGTTATTCCTGGCTGTCCTGTCCATATTCGTTTTTGTTTTCCGTGTGTAATTATTTTAAAAAAATTTTTGTACGTGATGCGAAGTTTCCCAAACAATCTGAAACTGCACCAAAGAGTCTCTCACTCCCGACCGCACCACAGACTCTATCTGCTACAAAGCATTGTTTTACTGTTTTTCTGCCTTCGTTGCCACTTTGGAATACTAATATTTTTGCGGAATGTAACTAAATTGCAACTAAATTGACGAGAACAAATATGAAAATAACAAACGAAGTTACGTAACATTTTTGTTTAAGGATGAATAGCAAGTTCACTGTTTTTGTTTAACTGATTTTTGTTTCTTTCAAACTACTTTTAAATTTATTAGGCCATGTTCAGTAAACAACTGACCATCACCTAGTTCTTAGGTTACCAAATGCTATTAGCAAAGATGCAATCTCTTCCATAAACTGTTGACATCAAAGTTTTTTTTTAAAGTTGAAATTACACTCCACGCAGCAGACAATGCACAGTAAATAATTAAACTACACAATATTACAGATTAAACGGTTATAATGCTAAATTTTGTGAGGCCTGACATCGGTTGAGGAACTGTTATGTTGTACAAAAAACACGTATTTTAACAGTGGACAGTGGACAGTGTTATACACAATAATTAATACACATAATCTTACGTTCTTACATGTTACGTGGTTATGATGCCATAGTTTGTAAGTATAAAAGAAGATTGCTCAGTTTAATAGTTTCTCAGCCAATGTCAAGACCACACAGAATTTAGCATTATAACCATTAAATCCGTAATATTGTGTGGCTTAATTATTTATTGTACGTAACATTGTCCATTGTGTAAAATGTGTTTTCAACGTTGAGAAACAAGTTTGATGCACAACATTGTATGCAAGTGACTTACCTTCGGTCACAATGTTTGGTTACCTAAGACCTAGTGTTCTTTCAGACGCCAGTTGTTTCCTGAAGATGGCTTAATAATCTGGGATCTAGTCTGAAATAAACAAAAATTAGTAGACCAAAAGCAGTGTACTTGTCAATCAACCTTAAATTTGGAATTGTTCTCCCAAGAAGTAATGGAAGAATCCTCAGTAACATTTACGTGTATGAATGCTGTGTATTTTTCCTGTTTAACTTGGTTAGTATTTTATAGGTAGCTGGCTGGACTACTTCCGCCAGCAATAGACCAATGGGAGCCGGTGGGCTCTACCTTAACACTCAAACTGCACAAAAAATTGTGTGCGTCAAGTCTCAAGTAGTTAACTTATACTGAACGCGAAAATTCCATTTTAATAAAATATGTAATTCCAACCCTAATTAAAAT
This sequence comes from Schistocerca nitens, assembly GCF_023898315.1. Taxonomy (NCBI): domain Eukaryota; kingdom Metazoa; phylum Arthropoda; class Insecta; order Orthoptera; family Acrididae; genus Schistocerca; species Schistocerca nitens. Next base: position 244,357,631 of record NC_064614.1, on the reverse strand, counting down.
TAACGACAGGCTTTTGACATGCATAAATACGCCATATAGACCTAAATCGTACGTTAATTTCAGAATATGTAACATGATTTTTGTACAAGACAGACTTTAATGAATTTTTGAATATAAAAGATATGGACAAAACTTTCACAGCGTCCTATTCTACGTCTTATGAAGAGTAAAAAAGCAGCTGTTAAGGTTATTTTGGATGTGATTGAGGACGTATTTCCATCCAGATTGATAGATGCCGTATTTTTGGGTTGTACACATTGATTGATGATTCCATTTCGATACACCCGGCTGGAGATTCGAAAATATACTGTGTATATGTCCAATGGCACGCCTCCCTGCCTCCCCATTTTAATGCAGCTCTGTATAAATAAACCATTTCACGTTCAACTGAATCACCCAAAAAAGGAAACGTGTAATACTCGTTACCGTGCAGCACCGAACAAGTAATTTTACTAGTCTTATGAACTGGTGACGCTACTCATCATCCACACCTGTGTGATAGTCAAAGCATGTATCAAAGTATATAAGTCTGAGCGAAACTCGAGTGTTTCAGCACGTAATGTAAGTACAAGAAATCGTTTTCAGTATCGCAGTGTATCTAGTAGGGAACCATGGGCTCAAGCTTACCGGATTCTTTTTCTCATTTTGCGAAATCTACAATAATCTAAAGGAAATCAATATTTCGCTTGTAGTGAATATTACTATGGTAATACCATGGTATTTGGCAATGGATCTTGAAATAGTCATATTAGCTAAGAACCTCGGATAGGGTAAGCGAAATAATGCCGAGTGAAATAATCACCTTCAAAATGTAATGGAAGCAACAGAAAAATAAATAAAAGTAGAAATAGAGGGATAGTGGTAATCAACCTGAGTATTTTATGAAAAGTACAATTATTTCCAAGATATTCAGCATTCTCTTGTGATGGATGTTAGAAATACGCTTGTACACAGAAACGCTGATTAAAAACCATGAAAACTTGGAAGGAGTTGTGTTATTTGTTAAGGACTTTTCAGTACGACAGTAGATGCTAAATTCCGCCCCAGGAAAGGAACCATAAGTTTAGCAAGTTCTAGAGCATTTCACTGTTTCCTCCCTCTATTGTGGACGACAACTTACTAGTAGTCACAGATAAAAAGAGTAACATTAGCACGCTCCGATTGGGATATGAACTCCATAACTATGCACAAATAACAGATTTTTTAAGAGGAAAGTAATATTTCATCATTTAACGAAAACTAATGCAAAATATTGCGTCGGAGGTGAGCATGTATTTATAGTTCAAACGTCAAAACCCATCGACCTACTTCCTTGAATAGTTAAAAGGATCATAAGTTTCTCTAAAATCTGCTCGAGTGGTACTCTCTGAAAACTGGGGGAAGATTCCTTTAAGAGGATGATCTACGCCACCCTTGTGAAAACTTTCCCGAGTTCTCATGTCACCCAGAGCGGTTGCCACCACACTTCCAAAGCAGCTAGCACCCGTTGACACCCCGGAAGAGTCTCGCGAAGTTTGTTTCTGCTCCAAGTTTTACTTAATTATGTTCGTTCAGACTGAGTGCGGTTAATGGGATTTAACTTAAACCTCCGGTACTTAAGGGCATTGAAGGCGGAAGAGATTCGCTTATTCAGCTGTTTAATGCAAACGCCGTAAGCTTTCGGGAAAACTTGTGCTAATTGGCACTTGCTCAGCTGTCTCTACGTGATAAAGACGACATAGATCATCTGTAATTCAGTAATACTAGTTGAAAATAATGGGACGATCATGTTTTGTCTCCAGGTGTTTCTCGAAAGACTAGAAGCTACATATTTTTACTGTATACAGAATGAAAATTCCAACTTTCAGCTGATGTATATTGAAATGATGCTTCATTACTTTTTATGTATTTGTTTATTTATTCATTATACTCCAGTCACTGGAAAACAAATATGGACTGTTACAGTTTAAGTTTTGTTATGTAAGAATTTAACATTACACTTTCAGTTTAACGTGCTTTTCTGCGCTAAATATTAACCTAAATTCACGAAATGTTTCAAATTAAATGTATTGCCCGTTTTGTAAATGGTGGACACGGTAACAAACTTGTTCAATGTATTGTTTTTGTCTACTACTAAATATATCACTGTAACATTCCATTCACTAGCTATACGCATATCTTAATGTATTCTCCTACGGCGTTTTCTGTAACAAATCGGGCATCTTTTTTGTGTCACAGAATAGAGCCATGAAGTTTATAAAATCACTGTCCGTTTAGACTTATTTTACGTTTAGTTTACAATCTTGTACTTTAGGTGGTATCGGAAGAGTAACGTTTGCAATAACTAATTATTATGTTACTCCTATAACTACTACAACAATTATCATGAAAAGCTGGTTACTATCGCCATCACCTTCGGTTTGCTGCTTTAACAACTACTGATCTTCAATTTATTACTTCAACAACAACTACTAATATTTAGACTGCTAATGGTAATACAATAGGCATACTAAATATTATTTTACCTTACCAGCGTTTGTTTTACTTTAGGTCAGTGCAACAGAAATCACCTTCCAGTAAGGCATCCTATAGTCTCACAACACTATTTTTCTTTTCACATTAATACGAGGACACCGCACACTCTTTACTGTCTTAGAGACCAGTTACTCTGAACATTCGGAGCCAGGTCGACGATACTGCCAAGACGAGCAACATTCTGGTGGTTCCACGTCTTACGGAGATTGATCAGAACGCTTGCTCTCTGTTGTGCCTGCTTCCCTTCACGTTTCAGTCACTGGGTCACGCGTAGAACTATAAAGTTTCTTTCTAATTCACATGATTGGGCTGTTGGACATCCTATTCTTTGCTGTGGTATCTATTGACGCCTTGCTTTTCCTGAGACGCCACCGCCCTGAATATTTAGAGTATCAAAGTTACCACCTCGTGCCAAAGCAGTGTACCAACTCTGATCTTTGCTTTTGACGGGGAGCGCTCTCACCAACTGATCATAGATATCCATCTTAACCTCTGCCCATCCCCCACATACTCTTCTAAGTACGCACTCAAATCTACAAGCTACTACTACAAGTTCGTAACAACATTTATTTGCCGGGGGTAAACACCTCAATTCGTGTTCCCGTCCAACACATACTCTGGAAATTTAAGTTTCAAGCCAATATCACAGCTTGTCCGACTTGCTCTATAAGTTAGTTAAAGCTTTGCGCTCCTCATGCAAATACACTTTTGTCCAAGGAGTTATCCACTCCTTTCCCCTTAATTTTATCCTTGTTAGTTGCAAGAGAAAATGGTACTCGAAGTTCTGTAGGAGTAGGAATACACTTAAGAAAGAGTTAAACTTTTCGTTAATATTATTTTCTTTTTTAATTTCGTCTAGTGTACACTTGTTCTGAGATAAACCCCTACACTGTGGCTAAGTTTTTCTTCACCACATTTCATCTTCTACTAGTGTAAACACAGCAAGGTATGGAGGAGAACTATAGTGTTCAGTTTTTGAAAACGGACAATGTTCCCTGTAACATTTACTTTGGGCTTCAGTTTTAAAGCTCTCTCATAATATAAGATTTGTCATGTCATTATGTTCTAAGTTAGGATCGTATTTTATCTGGAACAGTTTCTTGCGCATCACTCTCGACTTGGAGTAATTATTATAGCGTTGATGGAATTTGAGAGTGTGACAGCTATCTTTGTTTCCTGTTCTTTTCAGTTTTCATCACAGCTATATTGCTGCTGTTCAGAAAATAATGATTTAAAATTAAAAAAAAAAGATTATTGCATTACACTTTTACCCGTCAAAAATCCATGTAGTCTAGCTAGGCAATGATACTGATACGAGTGTCTGTTGATGTTCTAACGAACCACAGCTAATTTTCTGTCCCCAATAGCATAATCCCCAAGGGCGCAAATCGCATTGAGTTCTGTTCTGTGACGTTACGGCGGGATCACATGCCTGTTTGTTCGGGTGCAGGTACAGTATTCTCCCGGCGTCTTTCGATTTCTGACGCACACCGCCAGGGAATGTCACATGTTTTTTCCTCGTTTCTGTTGCATTTCTCACGAGACATGTTCGTTTCGCCAGCTTCGTTAGATTCCGTTCGACCTTTCCATAAAGAAATATGATGAAATGACTCATATTTAGCTGTATGTATGTTTCACTAACTTATTTCTCACATTTGCACTGTAAACTTCCCTTTCACGTCAGCCTTGCAATTTATACAGTACTTACTCCTCTTTCCAACCTTCACTTTCATAATCAAGTTTTGCAACAATGTTAGGGCCTCATTATGCTGCTTTTGTGATTACCGTGAGTGAAAAACGTTAAAGCGCGCTCCGTAAATAAAGACAGTCTTTAATATTATGTACCATAGAAAATGAAATTTATCTTCACTTGGCTAATTGTGTTTTCTCATTTCTATATGCAGTAGGCACTGATGCTTCTGATTACGCTAGGACATAATAGAAACTGCACGTTGATATTACAATTCGGGGGAGGAAAGATTAGATTTTAACGTTCCATCAACCAACAGGTCATTCTACATTTATATTGTAGGTAAGTTGGTATAAAGATACTGACAGTTCATAACATTATTTACCTGGAATGTAACGTCAGCTCAGGCATTATAACCAGTAGCTTACAAACAGATGGCCAGTTTCGATATAAGCAACTGAATGACGTAAAATTTTCGGAGTAACTGTTATAGAGGCTGCAATAATCGTTACTTTGCGAGTAAATTATGCAATAATCGTTTCCGTGGCTAAAATCACTATATTTTAAGGCATTCTTTCCCAATATGCCAGTACTTAAAAATTCGTGAGGGAGGCTAGCTTATTTATGCAAGGAATTATGAACGAGAACAGCACGCGTTGATGAATTTAGCCGTTGTTGAAACATATTTTCCGGCAGTAAAGTTTAATGTAATGCGAAAACTTCACAAACTGTGCGGCGTTATTCAGCCTATTATAATTTTACGCGGAGTTGAAATATAGTGGTCTGAAAGCTATGCTTTGCGGATTTATCAGAACTGCGAAGAAACATTCTAAATGTCACTTCGATCAGTGCTGAAGATATGCCACAGACAGTGGACATAAAGTACAAAGACAAAGAAACATTTTGCATTTTGTTATTCCTTGCATCGTCGATTCATATGACATAATGTCAGCATACAACAAAATATTTAATAAAAGATAAACCACATTATGCATAAATATCTGAAATACACCGCTGTTTACACGATTGAAATAGATATACTGTAACGTAGGTATACAAATACGCTATAGACCTTCACACAGATAAAACGCATTGTTCGCTCAGTCTTTATATACTAATGAGTCAAAAGATTATAACTAGCTACTTAATAGCGTGTTGGTCCGCTTTTGGAACGTAATACAGCAGCCATTCTGTTTGGCATAGAATCGACTATCCCCTGGTCGGTTTCGGGATGTATGTGATATCAGCTTTCTACGCATAGGTCACGCAATTTCCATAAGTTAGTGGACAGAGGTTTGCTAGAGAGGAGCTGTCACACGATACCGTCTCAGATGTGTTTCATCGGGCTCGGATCTGGCGAATTTGATATCTATGACATCAACGTGAGTTCACGATTCTCATCTTCTGACACGGACAGTTATCGTGCTGGAAAATACATCAGAACAGAAAGAGGTGCGGGTACTTCGAAATAATGTTAATGTTGTCCACAGCTGTCATAGTGACTATGATTGCTACCACGGGTCACATGACGTCCAGCTATTCTCCTGGACGACGACATATCCGGACACGATCATCGGCATGGTGTAACAAGGAATGTCATTCGTCCGATCGGGCGACACGTTTCCATTGATCCAGGGACCAATCTCGATGATGTGGTTGTCCACCACAGTCGTAACTGACGATGCCGTTGGATCAACATAGGGAAACATAGAGGTCACCCGTTGCTGAGCACCACGTTCAACAATGTGCTGTGAACTTTGAGGTCCGAAACACTTGTGCCTGCATCAGCACTGTTCTGACGTCAGATCTACCACGGATCGCCGCCTGTGCTGCTTTGCAGAGCGGGCAAGCCTCCAACCTCCACATTTTGTGATGTGGTATGAACGTCCAGCACTTCGTCGCCTATTCGTCGTTTCACCATTTACCAACCACTTTCCACGACAGCACGCGAATGGCCACCATATTCGCTGATTCCAATATGCTTATTCTCGGGTACGCGCCATTAGAATCTGCCCTGTGTCCAAGTCGCTATGTCAATGTATTTCCCCATTTGGAGTTGTACTGTCAGTAGAATCAATCCTCATTTCCCTCAGTTCTGTTTATATACTTTCGTTTCCAAGTCACGTACCCACAACGCCACCATGCTGCATTCAGTGTTGCGGTGGTCAGTAGTCAAAATGTTTTCGCTCATCTTTGTAAATAATGCACACACGATTTTCCAGCAAAATGTAGTATCTCCCCTCTCTTTTTCTATCTCCTCCAGCTCCCCATCTCTGTGCGTCACCTGTACATCTTGTCTTGTCCTCCCCCTACCTTTCTCCACCTCCTGCACTGCACTCTCCTTGTCAGTGTCCACCCCCCCCCTTCTCCATATCTATTTCCATTTCTTTTCCTGTCTCTGTAAGTATCCTCTTCTCTCCCTCTCTCTGATCTTGAACCTTGTTTATTGTTATTACCAACAAAATCTTGATTGGGAATTGAAGTCGCTTAAAATGAATGGGTAAACTGGATGGGATAATTGGTATGTCGATTATGCTGCTGGACCTTCAATAATATATTTAGCGTAGTTTTACTCTGCAAATTTGTTGGTAAAATAGATAAACTGATAAGCTGAAAATACAGTTTTCCTGTTTCCTATTAAAAGCGACTGTGAGGAAGAAAAGAAAACAGCACATTGCTGTGTGTACAGTTTGTTTAAAATTATATATAAGAAGAAAGAATATACATATATGGAAAAGAAACACTTTACTAAGTGGTAAATTCCTAGCTATCGTAGTTAAAACTGACTTCGAGAGAGGAAAAAAAAATCGCCCATTTTCACAGCACAACATAGCACAGCATTTTCATTCTTGCAGTCTTGCAGTTTGTTTTGGTAGAACCTGTACATTGTTGTTCGAAGCAAATATCTTCAAATGTTCTTGATCGATTGCTTCGACAACGTAGAGGCCGCAGAGCTCGGCTGATATACATCTACAGAGAGACAAGTTAAGTGTTTATTTTTTTCTCTTGTCTTTTATTAAATGTCATGCGTGTCGTTCTTTTTTAAGAGGTTTAATCTCACGTTTTTGTAAGGATAGATTCATTCAGTCTGTACCGTAGTAGTTGCTCGTTGAACAGCCCATTAACGCATCAGCGTCCACTGGTGACACATCAGGAGGGTACCAAGTTGCATATCTGCGATTCTGTCTCCTTTTGTGGTTTACTTCCTTATTTAGTCTTGCTACGGTGATCAGGATGTGTGCATGCTGTGTGCGGACGCAGGAGCTGGCCGCAGTTTGCGAACAGCCGATTGCTCTTTTGGCAACGGTCAGTTCAAATGGTTCAAATGGCCCTGAGCACTATGGGACTCAACATCTGAGGTCATCAGTCCCCTAGAACTTAGAACTACTTATACCTAACTAACTTAAAGACATCACACACATCCATGCCCGAGGCAGGATTCGAACCTGCGACCGTAGCGGTCGCGCGGTTCCAGACTGAAGCGCCTAGAACCGCTCGGCCACCCTGGCCGGCTGGCAACGGTCAGTCACCTTCAGGCTGTCGCCTCGGGGTGTAGCGATGGCGGAGTATCTGGCGAGTCGCATGGGACACCTCAGGTGTCGCTTGTTTTGCCCATGGGCTCTGCTGCCGAGGAACCTCCTAGTGTACCAGACGCGATGGATCCACCTTCATAGCAGGGTGAGCGGCGGGTGGTAATGTGTTCGTGTCGCTCGGGGCGGAGGGCCAATATGGAGACTGGCCGTCTGGTCTCGCCCCTTCACGTGTGAGTGGACACGTGGCCACTGTTTCAGCAGGGTCCGAGCAGGACACGGGCGGAGAGGTTTACTAGCGACAGGGAGGTCGAACGTTAGGCGTGTTATGGAGCCTCTTAGACAGAAAGCGTTCAGGACTGGAAAGAAAGCGAATGTGTGCTCGGTATGTCTACTGGGGGGCTTCATCCGAGATGTGGAGGCAGCCCTGCCTCCGGCTATCGAGCGTGCAGGGTGGAGTTGTCTGAAAGCAGTGGCTCACGTCGCACTAACGACGTCTGTCGCATGCGTTCTGACGCCATTGCCAGTTCGTACAGCCGGCTGGTGGAGATCGGAAGACTTCTGTCCTCACGCGTGGAATGCAACCAGAGATCGCAATTTGCAGCATTATTCCCAGAGTTGATCGGAGTCCTTTGGTTTGGAGCCGAGTGGAGGGTGTCAACCAAACGGTTCCTCGATCGCAGATTTGTAGACCTGCGTTATCGGGTGGGGATTTGTGGGATTCTCCTCGATAGGTCGGTGGTGCACTACACGAAGGAAGCAGCTACTCGGGTAGCAGAGTTCAAAATTGTTCAAATGGCTCTGAGCACTATGGGACTTAATATCTGAGGTCGTCAGTCACCTAGAACTTAAAACTACTTAAACCTAACTAACCTAAGGACATCTCACACATCCATGCCCGAGGAAGGATTCGAAACTACGACCATAGCAGATGCGCGGTTCCTGCTGAAGGGCCTAGAACCGCTCGGCCACCAAGGCCTGCAGGTAGCAAATTATTTATGAAGTGCACATGAAGGTTCTTCAGACTAGGCGGTAGTTTGAGGTACTCTGATGAACACTCGCCAGTCAATATGCAGCAAGGGAAGTCAGACCACGTTCAAAGTAAAGACACTCTCAGTATTTTATCATCAAACTGTCGAAGTATTCGTAGTTAAATTACCGAATTTACTGCCTCCCGGAAAACTTTCGCACTGGAACATGAAGTGGAAAGCTCTGAAGTCCTTAGCCAGTCGTGTAACGTATGTCGTAAAGACAGATTAGAAGCCATAGGAAGGGGAGTGTTCATAGCAGTTGACAAAAACATTGTCTCTATTGAGGTCGAAATGGAGTGCGACAGTGAAGTTATCTGGTCGCGTATAACACGAGTAAGTGAAACCAAGTTAATTTCTGCATGTTTTTACCTTCTAGGAGCTTCAGTCCGGAACCGCGCTGCTGCTACGGTCGCAGGTTCGAATTCTGCCTCGGGCATGGAGTGTGATGTTCTTAGGTTAGTTAGGTGTAAGCAGTTCTAAGTTCTAGGGGACTGATGACCTCAGATGTTAAGTCCCATAATGATTAGAGCCATTTGAACCATTTTTGATGTTTTTACCGGCCACCCGACTCTGCTCAGACAGTTCTAGATTCATTCAAAGAAAGTCTACGGTCAGTAGCGCCTAAATACCAAGATCATGCAATACTAGTGGGAGGGACTTTAATCTACCAAGTATGAGCTTAAATATCTATGGATTCATTGTGGGGAATACAGACAGACAGTCGTGAAAAAACTTTTGAACAAATTTTTTGAAAACTGTCTTGAGCGGATAGCTCGGCAGTCCACACACAATGGGGATATCTTAGACCTTGAAGCTACAAATGGACCTTATCTTATCGACAATGTCGGTATAAAAACGGGGATTAGAGATCATGATGCCATTATAGCAGCTATGGTTACGAAAGTTAATAAATCACTTGGAGAAATGCATGGTAATAAATCAGTCAAGAAGGCTAGGAGAGTGTTTCTGCTAGAGAGAGCAGTTAAGCCGTTGTTAGCTTCTCACTTAGAGAGTGAACTGACATCACTTAGTTCCAGTAAGATGGACGTAGAGGAATTTTCTGCAAAGTTCACGCAGATTGTAAATCGTGGTCTGGAGAGTTATGTGCCTAGTAACTGGATAAAGGATAGAAAAGACCGACCATGGTTTAATAACGAAATTCGGAAAGATGCTGAGGAAGCAGAGGCAGTTACTCTCTTGGTGCAAAAGAGAGCGCACAAATGATGAGAAGCAAAGGTCAGCAGAGATCCGTGCGTTTTCTTCGACCGTCATACTTTAACAAAAGATCTGGCAGAGAACCCGAGAAAATTCTGGTCCTAAATAAAATCACCAAGTGGGTCCGTTGTTGACTAGTCTGGTGTGGCAGTTGAAGTTAGTAAAACGGAAGCCGAGGTTTTAAAATTCGCGTTCAAGAAATCGTTCACACACGAGAATCGTACAAACATACCGTCATTTGATCATTGGACAGATCATGTGACCATCGGACAGACGTCCGTATGGGCGACATAGTAATGAGCATCCCTGGAACAACTGAAATATTTGAAAGCAAATAAGCCACCAGATGCGGATGGAATCCCAATACTGTTTTACTCTACGGCATTGGATCCTTACCTAGCTCGCATTTATCGCGAATTTCTCGTGCAACATGAAGTCCCAAGTGACTGGCAAAAAGCGAAGGTGACTCCTGTGTATAAGATTGGTTAAAGAACGGACCAGCAAAATTAACCAACATCCCTACCCTCGTTTAGCTGCAGAGTCCTTGAACATATTCTTCGATAGAATGTTATTAATTTTCTTGGGGCTGAGAAGCTTCTGTCCCCGAAACAGTATGGTTTTAGAAAGCATATTTCGTGCGAAACTCAACTTTCCTTATTTTCACAGGACAAACTGCGACCTATGGATGATGGGCATCAGGTAGATTCCATATTTCTAGATTTCCGGAAAGCACTTGACACAGTGGCCCATTGCAGGTTGTTAACGAAGGTACGAGCATATGGAATAAGATCACAGATATGTGAGCGGCTCGGAAGACGTCTTAAGTAATAGAACCCAGTACGTCGCCTTCGACGGCGGTACATCAGGTACAATGGTTTCGTCAGCCGTGCCCCAGGGAAGTGTCATAGGAGCGCTGTTGTTCTCTATATACAATGATTTGGCGGCCAGGGTGGGCAGCAGCCTGCGGTTGTTTGCTGATGATACTGTAGTGTACGGAAAGGTTTCGAAGCTGAGTAACTGTCGAAAGATACAAGACGACTTAGACAAAATTTCTAGCTCTTGTAATGAATGGGAGCCAGCTGTAAATGTGGGAAAATGTAAGTTAATGCGGATGAGTAATGCAGCATTACTAGCGTGCTGCTTGACACATTCGTCTAAATACCTGGACGTAACGTTGCAAAGCGATATGAAATGGAACGAGCATGCGAGGATTGTGCAGAGAAGGGGAATGGTAGACTTCGGTTTATTGGGAAAACTGTAGGAAAGTGTGATTCATCTGTAAAGGAGACCACATGCAGGTCGCTGGTGCGACCTACTCTTGAATAGAGTGTCTGGGACCTGTACCAGGTCAAACTGGAGGAGGACATCAAAGCAATTCGGACGCGAGCGCTAGATTTGTTACCGGTAGGCTCGGACAACACGTAAGTGTTATGGGAATGCTTCGGGAAGTCAAATGGGAATCCCTGGACGTAAGACGACGTTCATTACGAGAAACACTGTTGAGAAAATTTAGAGAAGCGGCATTCGAAGCTGACTGCCGAACGATTCTACTGCTGCAACTTGCATCGCGTGTAAGGTCCATGAAGATAAGATACGAGAGATCGTCTCCCTCTCGTTGGCATTCTGTCTCTGGCGCTCTTCCTCTGACTCTGCCGTGGTTATCAGATCGCTCTTCGTCTTCCAGGTCTGTACGCCTGTATAATGTGTTATTAATTGTGAAATAGATTTTTAATTTAAACTGTTATTTAAGGCTTTCATTTCATGGTTGTAATCGCCCTGTGTCAAATAAAAAAGCATGTATAGCAATTCTAGCACGCTGGGCAGTCAATACAACATAGCATGGCAGGAGGTACAAGATAGCCGCCTTTAGTTTGAATTTTAACACTTTTTTTTTACAGTCACGCAACTGCTTGCGCAACTAGTATAACATTTCTATTTAATACGAGCCTGTGGACCTGGAGGAGCGTTTATTTGCATAGAGACAAGTCGGTGTACAATAAAGGATTGATTTTCCAGCTGGCCTGGCTACGAAACAACAAAGACGTAATTTCAAGTCATGTTATAAAGGAAAGGTGTGAGACTATGCCCTGTTATATCATTATAGTGAGAAATATTAATACTGATAGTCATTTACAGTGACATAGTTGATTTTGTGGTGCTAAAATAGGTACTTTACGTAGTAGTAATTACGGACTCTTATCGACACGAGATTGTTTTTCTCTTGGTCATTGCATATAATAGCATTTACGCCACGCAATCACAATAATTTGATGCAAGATTCAGTTCATGATTATTAAAGTAAATGTGTCTAAGAACTGTCCTAACAGGCTCAGAACCCATGCAATATTTTACGAGCTAATTTGCAAACATTACTTGGATTTAGTCAAAGAAAACCGTAAAAGCATTTAATTTCAAAAACACAAAAATAATTTTGGAACTCGAGACACTACAACGAGATAGCTACCTGCTCTTCGCAAGAAATAAAGCAGGAACAAAAGAAGGATTAAAGAGTGAAAGTAAGAAAGAAATAATCCCAGTGTTTGCGTAATTTCCAACGAAAAGTAGTAACTTTGTTTTTCGTTATTAATAAATGTTTAGTGTGATGTTAACAATGGTAGTCATAAAGAGCGCAACAAATAGTCTCTGATTTATACGGAAACTTCACGAGTCTATAAATGTAAAAACTCGAGCACACTCAATTTTGGCGAGAGGCAGAGGTGACGAAGTCGGTGTTTTCAGATGACCACGCTTCTCTCCTACAATGCCCCCACGAACTCAGGGGCAAGCAGATCGAAAATTACTAGAGGGTAGCTGTGTTAACACAAATTCGTTAGGAAGCTCGACCGGAAGTTCGGACCGATGTAATTCTCACATTACTTACCTGTCTGGCGTTATGGGAACTTCTCTGATGAACAAGTCTCAAGAGTAATGTAGTTATTAGTTTCTTTTCTTTCCCTCCAGTAAAGAAAGAGTAATCAGTTGCTTTCAGCACTTCCACATCATTCTACGTTGCAAAAAGCTGCTGACAGAACATTCAAGAAGTTATGGAACGATTCCCTGAACTTCCTGAAAATGCTAAGGGCTTCTGCACAAAGTGACTTACCGCTTTTTACTAGAGGTGCATATGAAAAATTGTTGTCTATGCATCTTTTACTTACAAATCCATGTTACGTTATACATGAACGCCAAAATGTTATACAGTATGTCTATACCGCAAAAAATTCACAAATGTAATTGATACTGATTAGGTGTGATGCTCAAGTGTAATGGTTGTACTTGGTAGGAGCACCTATATGTCAAGAGATCAGCACTTTCATAAAATTTAGTTTTGAGCAAAGTGTCAGTGTATTTGTAAAAAGCATGCCGAACGTGTTCATTGACCTGGACAAAGTACGTATGCAAATACAAACTTCCTGAGACTAGCCAGTTAGTCATGAGCAAAAACAACTCCACCAAGGATCGTAAGTAGTGAAAATAAAATTGTGTAAGAGCAGCAAACCACATAACGCTTTTCTTTACTTACTCTTCAGACGCGAGTATATACAGAAATTTAATAGCCAAGCGAGCCACGTTAAGTACAGAGTAAACTAGAACTTCACCGCCAAACTTTCAAAAGTTTTTAGGGACACCTTCTGAGTATTTTGGCATAATGGCGGCTCATTAGAGAATAATATTGTGATCATGATTTTTTTCGGTTTGTTACCGCAGTCACATTTCTTTTCGTGAAAATACCTTGACGACAGTGAAGTAGCCTGTAATACGCAATAACCAAAACGTACAACACAAAACACTGAGTAACACAACAACTCTCACGCAAAACACGTAAACTTTTATCACACTGAGTTCAAAGTGCTCTGTAAGCGTACAGTATCGCACATAACAAATGTATAACTGTTTTCTAACAGGTATTGCCCAAATTGTTGTCCACCTTGATCACGGTTGAGTGTACACCGACGAACCATCGACAGTCTTACACCCTCAAGAATTCCAAGAGTTTAACGTACTACTTCCGTTGCTGCGATAATCCTAGCTACCAAGACCGTGAAAATATTGACCGGAGTCTAGGCTCTTCATGTGCTCCCAGAAGTAGAAGTCTATTGGTGTCATGTCTGGTGACCAACCTGGCAGTATGGTTCCTAATATAGAGTGCAAACTGTGCCGGCGTCCGGTCACGTTGAAACCATATAAACTGGAATTGTCAATGACACATATTCTACCAACTGTGGGAGAACATGTTGAACTATAACAAAGTAGCAACGCCAGAAGATAGTAACGATTTGCGGAATGATCTCCAGAAAACTGATGAATGGGGCAGACTCTGGCTGTCGACCTTGAACGTAAATAAATGTAACATATTGCGCACACATGAGAAAAGAAATCATTATGGATGACAAACCGCTGGAAACAATATCTACCGTAAAATATCTAGGAGTAACTATCCAGTGCGACTTTAAGTGGAATGTCTACATTAAAAAATAGTTGGAAAAGCAGAAGCGAGACTCAGATTCATAGGAAGAATTTTAAGTGGCTTGTAAGGTGCTTGTTCGACTGAGTCTTGAGTACTCCTCAACCATCTGGGATCTTTTCCAGGAAGGACTGATAGAAGAGATAGAGAAGATCCAACGAAGAGCGGTGCTTTTCGTCAATGGCAGACGTTACAAGAAAGGCGTTGTGCATGGCGGAGAGATATACTATTGAAATTTCAAAAAAAAAAGTTCAAATGTGTGTGAAATCTTATGGGACTTAACTGCTAAGGTGATCAGTCCCTAAGCTTACACACTACTTAACCTAAATTATCCTAAGGACAAACACACACATCCATGTCCGAGGGAAAACTCGAACCTCCGCCGGGACCAGCCCCACAGGCCATGACTGTGGCCGAGCGGTTCTAGGCGCTACAGTCTGGAACCGCGCGACCACTGCGGTCGCAGGTTCGAATCCTGCCTCGGGCATGGATATGTGTGGTGTCCTTAGGTTAGTTAGGTTTAAGTAGTTCTAAATTCTAGGGGAGTGATGACCTCAGAAGTTAAGTCCCATAGTGCTCAGAGCCATTTCAACCATTGAGTCCATGATTGCAGCGCCTCAGATGAAATTTCGAGAGAGCACTTTTCGGGAAGAGTCGGACAATGTATTAGTTCCAACCACCCACTCCCCAACATACATCGTGTAATGACCACGGGGAGAAAATTCGAGAAATGAGACCAAATACAGAGGCTTACCGACAATCGTTCTTCCCACGCGCAATTCGCGAGTGGGACAGGGTTGGAGGACCCAACTAATGATACAAAAAGTACCTCCGCCACATACCAGTAGGTGGCTTGCATAGTGTGATGTAGATGTTGGTACAGGGTGCCGTGTAAGACTGGAGTAAATACACGGTCCAGTCACTTTAACGTGACCACCGCCTATATTGGGCGTCTACGTGCAATAACCACCCACAGACGGCGGGTGGCATCACTAGCACTGGAGGGTACGTCAGGGGGACGCGGAAAACAGTATAGTCGTGGCCGTAATGTTGTTGTTGTTGTGGTCTTCAGTCCTGAGACTGGTTTGATGCAGCTCTCCATGCTACTCTATCCTGTGCAAGCTTCTTCATCTCCCAGTACCTACTGCAACCTACATCCTTCTGAATCTGCTTAGTGTATGCATCTCTTGGTCTCCCCCTACGATTTTTACCCTCCACGCTGCCCTCCAATACTAAATTGGTGATCCCTTGATGCCTCAGAACATGTCCTACCAACCGATCCCTTCTTCTGGTCAAGTTGTGCCACAAACTCCTCTTCTCCCCAATCCTATTCAGTACCTCCTCATTAGTTATGTGATCTACCCATCTAATCTTCAGCATTCTTCTGTAGCACCACATTTCGAAAGCTTCTATTCTCTTCTTGTCCACACTAGTTATCGTCCATGTTTCACTTCCATACATGGCTACACTCCATACAAATACTTTCAGAAACGACTTCCTGACACTTAAATCTATACTCGATGTTAACAACTTTCTCTTCTTCAGAAACGCTTTCCTTGCCATTGCCAGTCTACATTTTATATCCTCTCTACTTCGACCATCATCAGTTATTTTACTCCCCAAATAGCAAAACTCCTTTACTACTTTAAGTCTCTCATTTCCTAATCTAATACCCTCAACATCACCCGACTTAATTCGACTACATTCCATTATCCTCGTTTTGCTTTTGTTGATGTTCATCTTATATCCTCCCTTCAAGACACCATCCATTCCATTCAACTGCTCTTCCAAGTCCTTTGCTGTCTCTGACAGAATTACAATCTCATCGGCGAACCTCAAAGTTTTTATTTCTTCTCCATGGATTTTAATACCTACTCCGAATTTTTCTTTTGTTTCCTTTACTGCTTGCTCAATATACAGATTGAATAACATCGGGGAGAGGCTACAACCCTGTCTTACTCCCTTCGCAACCACTGCTTCCCTTTCATGTCCCTCGACTCTTATAACTGCCATCTGGTTTCTGTACAAATTGTAAATAGCCTTTCGCTCCCTGTATTTTACCCCTGCCACCTTTAGAATTTAAAAGAGAGTATTCCAGTCAACATTGTCAAAAGCTTTCTCTAAGTCTACAAATGCTAGAAACGTAGGTTTGCCTTTTCTTAATCTTTCTTCTAAGATAAGTCGTAAGGTTAGTATTGCCTCACGAGTTCCAGTATTTCTACGGAATCCAAACTGATCTTCCCCGAGGTCGGCTTCTACTAGTTTTTCCATTCGTCTGTAAAGAATTCGTGTTAGTATTTTGCAGCTGTGGCTTATTAAACTGATTGTTCGGTAATTCTCACATCTGTCAACACCTGCTTTCTTTGGGATTGGAATTATTATATTCTTCTTGAAGTCTGAGGGTATTTCGCCTGTTTCATACATCTTGCTCACCAGATGGTAGAGTTTTGTCAGGACTGGCTCCCCCAAGGCCGTCAGTAGTTCCAATGGAATGTTGTCTACTCCGGGGGCCTTGTTTCGACTCAGGTCTTTCAGTGCTCTGTCAAACTCTTCACGCAGTATCGTATCTCCAATTTCATCTTCATCTACATCTTCTTCCATTTCCATAATATTGTCCTCAAGTACATCGCCCTTGTATAGACCCTCTATATACTCCTTCCACCTATCTGCTTTCCCTTCTTTGCTTAGAACTGGGTTTCCCTCTGAGCTCTTGATATTCATACAAGTGGTTCTCTTATCTCCAAAGGCCTCTTTAATTTTCCTGTAGGCAGTATCTATCTTACCCCTAGTGAGATAAGCCTCTACATCCTTACATTTGTCCTCTAGCCATCCCTGCTTAACCATTTTGCTCTTCCTGTCGACCTCATTTTTGAGACGTTTGTATTCCTTTTTGCCTGCTTCATTTACTGCATTTTTATATTTTCTCCTTTCATCAATTAAATTCAATATTTCTTCTGTTACCCAAGGATTTCTACTAGCCCTCGTCTTTTTACCTACTTGATCCTCTGCTGCCTTCACTACTTCATCCCTCAAAGCTACCCATTCTTCTTCTACTGTATTTCTTTCCCCCATTCCTGTCAACTGTTCCCTTGTGCTCTCTCTGAAACTCTCTACAACCTCTGGTTCTTTCAGTTTATCCAGGTCCCATCTCCTTAAATTCCCACCTTTTTGCAGTTTCTTCAGTTTTAATCTACAGGTCATAACCAATAGATTGTGGTCAGAGTCCACATCTGCCCCTGGAAATGTCTTACAATTTAAAACCTGGTTCCTAAATCTCTGTCTTACCATTATATTATCTATCTGATACCTTTTAGTATCTCCAGGGTTCTTCCATGTATACAACCTTCTATCATGATTCTTAAACCAAGTGTTAGCTATGATTAAGTTGTGCTCTGTGCATGATTAAGTTGTGCTCTGTGCAAAATTCTACCAGGCGGCTTCCTCTTTCATTTCTTAGCCCCAATCCATATTCACCTACTACGTTTCCTTCTCTCCCTTTTCCTACACTCGAATTCCAGTCACCCATGACTATTAAATTTTCGTCTCCCTTCACTTTCTGAATAATTTCTTTTATTTCATCATACATTTCTTCAATTTCTTCGTCATCTGCAGAGCTAGTTGGCATATAAACTTGTACTACTGTAGTAGGTGTGGGCTTCGTATCTATCTTGGCCACAATAATGCGTTCACTAAGCTGTTTGTAGTAGCTTACCCGCGTTCCTATTTTCCTATTCATTATTAAACCTACTCCTGCATTACCCCTATTTGACTTTGTGTTTATAACCCTGTAGTCACCTGACCAGAAGTCTTGTTCCTCCTGCCACCGAACTTCACTAATTCCCACTATATCTAACTTTAACCTATCCATTTCCCTTTTCAAATTTTCTAACCTACCTGCCCGATTAAGGGACCTGACATTCCACGCTCCGATCCGTAGAACACCAGTTTTCTTTCTCCTGATAACGACATCCTCTTGAGTAGTCCCCGCCCGGGGATCCGAATGGGGGACTATTTTACCTCCGGAATATTTTACCCACGAGGACGCCATTAACATTTAATCATACAGTAAAGCTGCATGCCCTCGGGAAAAATTACGGCCGTAGTTTCCCCTTGCTTTCAGCCGTTCGCAGTACCAGCACAGCAAGGCCGTTTTGGTTATTGTTACAAGGCCAGATCAGTCAATCATCCAGACTGTTGCCCTTGCAACTACTGAAAAGGCTGCTGCCCCTCTTCAGGAACCACACGTTTGTCTGGCCTCTCAACAGATACCCCTCCGTCGTGGTTGTACCTACGGTACGGCTATCTGTATCGCTGAGGCACGCAAGCCTCCCCACCAACGGCAAGGTCCATGGTTCATGAGCGATTTATCTGACGTCCGAAAGGGCATGACCATTGGCAATAGGTCGAAGGGTGGGGATATTTACCGAATCGACTGGTAGTATGCTGCAGTGGTTAAAGTACACCTTGCGTGGGAAAATGGCCCTAACCAAAACCGGCCCTGAGGCAACAGATAAGAATTATGAATGACGGCTGCGGCGACGTGAATGGGCGTATTGTCGTGCAACTGTTGTGCAACTGACCGCCCAGACGAAACAAGGAGATACCAACACTGTCTCTCCATCGGCCATTTTGCTGCGTTTGGGCCTCTACTGAGGCACCTGTGTCATGAACCCATGCCGACTGCTGTTCACTGAGACGACGAAGGCTGAAATTTTCAAGCCAATACCACAACTGGATGTCCACCGAGTGACGACAGGTGGCCTTTTCAGATAAATCATGTTTCATTCTCCACTGGACAAATGGCTGTTGGCTAGTACGGCGTGGAAAGTCTGAAAGCAAGTAACGTGCAACAATCGTCGGAAGATTCTAGGCCGGAGGAGGGAGCGTTATGGTCTAGGGAATGTTTTCGTGGCAGTCCCTGGGCTAGCTTGTCATTCTGGAAGGCCTAGTGGATTAACACAAGTGTGCACCTATCCTACATCCGAGTGACGGGTACTAATCCAAGACAGGAACGTCTTGTCTAGCACTGTTTGCTGAACTGAAACGGTGATTTTATTTATTTAGCGTATGGAATTACATATGAACAGCAACTAAAAATTGTAGATTACATAATTTTACAAAATTTTACAAAAATATATTAATTTCACAATTTATTATTTTAAAAAGTAAGTTATAAATTAATATCTAATTTGTCGATCCATTCAAGGGCTGCCTCCTTACTTCAAAGAAATCTTCCAAGTTCCCATTGTAGGTTCTTCTGCTACAGCTTGTTACAATGTGATGGATCGTCTGGTGTTCATTTACACAGTCACACTGAGAAGATGGAGCCCTTCCTCGTCGGTAGAGGTTTTCAGCACAGATTCCGTGGCCTGTGCGGACCCGATTAATTGTTTTCCAGGCACGTCGCGTTAATTCCAAATGGTTCAAATGGCTCTGAGCACTATGCGACTTAACTTCTGAGGTCATCAGTCGCCTAGAACTTAGAACTAATTAAACCTAACTAACCTAAGAAGGACATCACACACATCCATGCCCGAGGCAGGATTCGAACCTGCGACCGGAGCGGTCGCTCGGCTCCAGACTGTAGCGCCTAGAACCTCACGGCCACTCCGGCCGGCCGTTAATTCCATACCGGCTGGTCTTGTGTCAGGTCCTTGGAGGGTCTCATGTTTCTCATGGGCAATAGTGTTCCACATTTCTGTCCACTTTTTGTTGATACCGAAAGTAACTGCCTGTAGCGATTCTGCAAATAGGAGAGATGGTTGCCTAGATTTTAAACGGTTCATTCGGGGCGCAGTAACATCAGAGTGCATTGGGATTTTAAGTAATTTTTGATATTCCTTGAGAAGGGCATTCTGCCTTCGGAGTTCTAATGGTGCAATGTTGCTTAGAGGTGGTAACCAGTATAGAGGAGTAGATTTGATGCAGCCTTTTATTGTCGTCATGGCTGCATTTAGCTCTACGCCAAGTTTTCTCACATGTATGCTATTAAGCCACACTAGACCTCAGTATTCAGCAGCAGAATATACCAGCCCTAACGCAGCGGATCGCAGTGTCGTAGCTCTTGCGCCCCAAAGGTACCACTCAGCTTCTGTATGATGCTATTGCGTGATCTCAGCTTCGGTGCGGTGTTTTTTATGTGCTTCCTGTAAGAGAGGGTTCTATCAAGAGCTACTCCTAGATATTTTGGAGAGTCTTGGTGGTGAAGGACCTGACCACCAAAGGTGACATTCAATTTCACACTGGCCATTCTGTTGTTAAGGTGAAAGCAGCTGAGTTCAGTCTTCGTTGGATTTTGTATCAGTCTCCACTTTTTGAAGTAGTCATCTATTGTGCTTAGATCTGCGGACAGGATCTCCTCACCAGCTTCAAGAGTTCTCTGTTGGTGGCCAAGGCCAGATCGTCTACGTAAATAAACTTCGTTGACTCTGCTTCAGGGAGATCAGATGTGTACAAGTTGAACGGTGATACAAATGCTTGAATGAAAATAAAAGCCCGTTCACTTGCACTTATCCATAAGGACTATTGAACCGTCATTAGCATTATACACAGTCGGGTCACGTTAATGAGACCACCTGTCAAAAGCCGCAATAACCACCCTATATGCAGTTTGTTATCCCTTACCACAGTGGCATCTGCCGGCCGCTGTGACCGATCGGTTCTAGGCGCTTCAGTCTGGAACCGCGTTGCTACTGCGGTCGCAGGTTAGAATCCTGCTTCGGGCATGGATGTGTGTGATGTCCTTAGAACTACTTAAATCTAACTAATCTAAGTATAGGGGACTGATGACGTCAGATGTTAAGTCCCATAGTGCTTAGAGCCATGTGAACCATTTGAACAGTGGCATCTACCAGCTGGACAATGCGTCGCACAGCTCGCAGTGTACGTGCATGGTACGAAGGATGAGTTAACTGTACTCCCCTGTCCGCCGAACTCAGCGTATTTAAGTCCAGTGTGGGAGCACCCGGATTGGGCTGTTCGCGCCATGGATCCTCAACCGAGAAACCTGGCGCAGCTAGCCAGGGAACTGGACTCGGCATGGCTCCACATCCCTGTCGGTTCCTTTCACGATGTCATTGACTCTCTTCCTACTCGTCTTGCAGCGGTGGGTAATGCAAAATGAGGTTATTCAGACTTTTGACAAGTCGTCACATTAATGTGACAAGACGGTTAATAATCCTTAAGGATGAATGTAAGTGAACGGGCTTTTATTTTTATTCAGTCATTTTTATCGCCTTTTCAATTCAGCAAATAGTGCTATTCAAGACCTTGCCGTCTCGGCATACTGTGCAGTGTGTGTTTACTTCTTTTAGCAAGGACGAATCAAGAATAAAGGTAATACCTATTCTCTCCTCCCTAGGAACCGCAGGAATGACAATTTCTGTCTACATCTACATCTACATACATACTCCGCAATCCACCATAAGGTGCGTGGCGGAGGGTACCTCGTACCACAACTAGCATCTTCTCTCCTGTTCCACTCCCAAACAGAACGAGGGAAAAATGACTGCCTATATGCCTCTGTACGCGCCCTAATCTCTCTTATCTTATCTTTGTGGTCTTTCCACGAAGTGTAAGTTGGCGGCAGTAAAATTGTACTGCAGTCAGCCTCAAATGCTGGTTCTCTAAATTTCCTCAGTAGCGATTCACGAAAAGAACGCCTCCTTTCCTCTAGAGACTCCCACCGGAGTTCCTGAAGCATTTCCGTAACACTCGCGTGATGATCAAACCTACCAGTAACAAATCTAGTAGCCCGCCTCTGAATTGCTTCTATTTACTCCCTCAATCCGACCTGACAGGGATCCCAAACGCTCAAGCAGTACCCAAGAATAGGTCGTATTAGTGTTTTATAAGCGGTCTCCTTTACAGATGAACCACATCTTCCCAAAATTCTACCAATGAACCGAAGACGACTATCCGCCTTCCCCACAACTGCCATTACATGCTTGTCCCACTTCATATCGCTCTGCAATGTTACGCCCAAATATTTAATCGACGTGACTGTGTCAAGGGCTACACTACTAATGGAGTATTCAAACATTACAGGATTCTTTTTCCTATTCATCTGCATTAATTTACATTTATCTATATTTAGAGTTAGCTGCCATTCTTTACACCAATCAAAAATCCTGTCCAAGTCCTCTTGTATCCTCCTACAGTCACTCAACGACGACACCTTCCCGTACTCCACAGCATCATCAGCAAACAGCCGCACATTGCTATCCACCTTATCCAAAAGATCATTTATGTAGGTAGAAAACAACAGCGGACCTTCCACACTTCCCTGGGGCACTCCAGTTGAGACCCTCACCTCTGATGAACACTCACCATGGAGGACATCGTACTGGGTTCTATTACTTAAGAAGTCTTCGAGCCACTCACATACTTGGGAACCAATCCCATATGTTCGTACCTTAGTTAGGAGTATGCAGTGGGGCACCGAGTCAAACGCTTTCCGGAAGTCATGGAATATGGCATCCGTCTCATACCCTTCATCCACGGTTCGCAAGATATCATGTGAAGAAAGGGCGAGTTGCGTTTTGCAGGAGCGATGCTGTCTAAAGTCGTGCTGATGCATGCACAGCAACGTCTCTGTCTCAAGGAAATTCATTATATTCGAACTGAGAATATGTTCGAGGATCCTGCAACAAACCGATGTTACGGATATTGGTCTGTAATTTTCAGGATCCGTCCTTCTACCCTTCTTATATACAGGCGTCACCTGCGCTTGTCTAAACTGCTCCATCTCGAGCCAAGGACAGGCTCGTCATTTTCAGCGTCAGCGGCATACCCTCCTTCAGTAGCCATCACTCAGATTGTGTGCAGCTGTGAGCTAACCTTGACTCTTAGTGCGGCGCCCCGTCCCTGGCCTTTCGCCTCGCTGAGTAACAGCTGGAAGCTCGCTTTACGAAGGTGGCGTCGTCGTCTCGGACAGAGGGCGGCTGCTGCAGCTGCTGTTGCCGGCAGACGGCGCTATGAGAGGCCAGGCGTCGCGACGCCTAGCGTCGGATCAATGGCCGCGGTGCGGCGGCGCCGGACACAGGGCGGGCCCTGCTGGCGCGGCGGCAGCGCAACAGCTTTACTGGGCCCTCCTCGGCGTGCCGACGTTGCACCCTACATACCCAGTCACAGCAGTAAATATTGTTGCTGGACCACGGCTCAAAATTTTTTCCAGTCACTTGAACAATGTTAACTGAAACTAACAACTGTATTATAAGTTAAACGTCATTTATTCAAAACACGCTACCAGTTTCGGCGCCAAAAGGCGTCATCTTCAGGACCCAAGCATAAACTGCCATCAACGTACAAACCATAGTGACAAAGACCAACGGAGTCGTCAAATGGAAACTGTGTAGTTTATTATGCATGTTACGCCAGCATTTGCAACCAACAAAATCGAGAACAGTGCGGTCAAAATCAACTGGATAAACTATCTTCGTAGCAGTAATAAGCCGACCAATGATCAGATGACAACTGAAAGTCCAAGAGACAAGGCCAAAGATTACAAATAAACGAAGTAGGATTGCAATGAAACTGTTGGTTTCCTTTATCATTATTCACGTACTTCATGTCCAGCTGATGTCCCACTGCCCTCGATGGATTACCAGATAATTTCATCACTGCGGTTATAACCGCTCCAGTCGAGGCAACTGCCTAGTATGTCTATTATTCCTGTCTGTGCCTGTCGGATCGACCTCTTTGCAACTGCGGACATCAGAGCCAGTTTCTAGGATCCGAGGCTTTGTGGTTGGTGCCTAATAAGCAGTCTTAAGGGCTACTGAGTGTCCTATGAACGCACTTCTAGCAGTTTTTGGAAATAAATGTCTGAAAGCCCTAGCAGGTAACAGCACTTTGCAGAACAGACTAGTGCTGTTAGTAGCAATAAATGGCGTATTGGAAGACCTGCATTCAGCTCCTGAAGGTGATTGGGTGAAAGGCCTGAATGTTAAAAGGATTTTGTGGAACTGCTTGTAGCTCTCAGGATCGAGGGGTCAGCAGAGCGCCCCTGCAGGTGTAGGAGACAATCGGTGGGAGGTGATATACTCGAGTCGACAGGGAGTCACCCTCATTCATCAATGAAATTGCACTGTCAGTAGTACAGAAAGCATGAAACAATTTGTAATTACGTTCCTTTGTGTGGAGTAAAATTCTGCTCAGTTACTTTCTGGTTTTCTCGGTGAGTTTAGTGCCTTAGCGAACAAGAACGTGCTCGGTAGGAAGACTGA
This sequence comes from Schistocerca nitens, assembly GCF_023898315.1. Taxonomy (NCBI): domain Eukaryota; kingdom Metazoa; phylum Arthropoda; class Insecta; order Orthoptera; family Acrididae; genus Schistocerca; species Schistocerca nitens. Next base: position 244,332,960 of record NC_064614.1, on the reverse strand, counting down.
TAGGAGAGCGTAGAACCATTAGCTGGCTCGCCGGCCGGGGTGGTCGAGCGGTTCTAGGCGCTACAGTCTGGAACCGCGCGACCGCTACGGTCGCAGGTTTGAATCCTGTCTCGGGCATGGATGTGTGTGATGTCCTTAGGTTAGTTAGGTTTAAGTAGTTCTAAGTTCTATGTGACTGATGACCTCAGAAGTTAAGCCCCATAGTGCTCAGAGCCATTAGCTGGCTCGATTTGCTGTCGAAAACCAAATAAGAGAAAGGTAGATACAAAAGCACACAAATAGTTCAAATGATATAGGGGAAAGTAATATGTACAAGACAGCTGCATACAAACTTACGAATAAAGAAAATGCTAGTCAGAAATGCGTGACTCCATGACCCCATTCCGAGAACTGCCTTCCTAACAAGTTTCATCAACCACCTTTCTATCCTTTCCTATCTTTCTGTTATTTTCTTCTCAATTACTAATATTTTAATTAACACCTTCAAATTCCTTTCAGTAATTTCAATTTATATTTTGTTTAAATTTCTTTGTAACTCATTGTTAATATGTAGATTTTTCTTCGCTGAAAACCTCATTTGTTTGCAATATGGAGTCGTTTATGAGATTACCTGATGAAAATTACAAAATATATCACATGTTTTACGGTGTATGGTAACAGTGATTTAAATATGCATGAAATGAAATAGAATAACAAATGATATGGGATGTTTAATGAAGGAGGCGCATTTGGTGAGGTCAATTTGAAGTAAATAAGTTCTAATTATATCTGAGGTAACTTTACGTGTGTTGTTTTTATGTGTTTTTCTAACCTACTGGCGTGACTAGTATTCGTACAGTAGAAAGTCCAGGTAAATGTATCAACGATATTATGAAAGGGATAGATTTCTACTCGCCGTAAAGATGACACATTAAGTCGCACACAGGCACACTTAGATTTCAGACCAAGCCTTATTCAGAAAAAGACGTACACACATCCATACAAGAACATCCACACTTGACTACTATCTCTAGCCTCTATAGCCAGAATTTAGGGTGGCGCATCGAACACAAGCAGCAGTCTATGATGGGGAGGGGAAGGTAGAGGAATAGCAGGTTACAGTTCGGGTAGAGGAGTTCAAAATGGTTCAAATGGCTCTAAGCACTATGGGACTTAACATCTGAGGTCATCAGTCCCCTTGACTTAGAACTACTTAAACGTAACTAACCTCTGGACATCACACACATCCATGCCCGAGGCAGGATTCGAACCCGCTACCGTAGCGGTCGCGCGGTTCCAGACTGAAGCGCCTAGAACCGCTCGGCCACACCGGCCGGCGGGGTAGAGGAGTCAGCGCTTTCTGGCAGAGCATGTAAGGACTAGATGGTAGCCACACACGGCTGCCAGGTGCAAAGTCGGGAGGCTATGGGGATGGGAGGGGGGGGGGGGGGCAGGAAGCAGGAAAGGAGAGGGGCAGAGAAAAGAAAAAAAATGGCTCTGAGCACTATGGGACTTAACATCTATGGTCATCAGTCCCCTAGAACTTAGAACTACTTAAACCTAACTAAACTAAGGACATCACACAACTCCCAGTCATCACGAGGCAGAGAAAATCCCTGACCCCGCCGGGAATCGAACCAGGGAACCCGGGCGTGGAAAAAAAATTGGTGCATTGGCAGAGAGCAGAGCACTGTGAGGATGTGGGGACACGAATTGAGAGGAATGGTGACACGTAAACAACGCCCTCGTAAAGGATGTGATTCAGTTGTTCCAGTTCGGAGTGTTATTGGGTGACAAAGGGGAGGCTCATTTGTACCTGTCTCTTGGTGGTGGTGGTGGTAGGAGGATTGGGGGTGTGTGGGGATATGGCATGAAATTTGTTTGTGAACAATATCTGTGGGACAATGCCTTTCTGTGAACGCCTTTGTGAGACCTTCATCATACTGGGCAATGGAGTTCTTGTCACTGCAGATACGCCATCCCTGAGTAGCCAGGCTGTATGGGAGGGTTATTTTGGTGTGGAGGGGATGGTAGCTGTGGAAATGCAGGTACTGTTGGAGGTTGGTGAGTTTAATGTGGACAGCTGGAGACATCAGAGAGGAGGAGTTCAACGTCCAGGAAGGTGGCACACTGTGTGGAGGCGAACCAGGTGAAACATGTGGGAGAGAGAGGATAATAATGTTGTGAAGAAACGAGGATAAGATATCTCGGACCTGAGTCAAAAAATGGTTCAAATGGCTCTGAGCACTATGGGACTCAACTGCTGAGGTCATTAGTCCCCTAGAACTTAGAACTAGTTAAACCTAACTAACCTAAGGACATCACAAACATCCATGCCCGAGGCAGGATTCGAACCTGCGACCGTAGCGGTCTTGCGGTTCCAGACTGCAGCGCCTTTAACCGCACGGCCACTTCGGCCGGCGGACCTGAGTCCAACTCATGAAAACATTATCAGTTAACTTGAACCACAGCAAGGGTTTGGGGTTTTGAGATGCTAGGAAGATTTCCTCTAGATGGCCCATAAACAGTGTGACGTAAGAGGGTCCTATGCAGGTACCCATGGCTGTGCACAGATTTATTTGTATATCGTCGATTGAAAGGAGAGTCAGGATAAAGTTAGCAATACATATGAGGAAAGAATTAATTGATTTTGAATGTGAAGGACATTGGGAGATATGTGTTAAATAGTTGCAAGACCATAGGCACGAGGGATGTTGGTGTATAGGGAAGCGCCACCACCAGTGCCGAGTAGGGATCCTGGAGGTAAAGGAGTGGGGATGATGGAGAGACAGTGAAGGAAGTGGTTGGTATCTCTGACGTGGGAGGCTAGATTTCGGGGAATAGGTTGGAGATGTCGTTCAATGAGGGTCAAAATTCTTTTGGTGGTGTCGAAAAACTAGCTGCAGTGTGGTGTCCAAGATTGTTGGGTCTGTGTATTTTGGGGACCATGTAGAAAGAGGGTGTGGGGGATGTCAAAGTGCTAAGGAGGAAAAGGGATCCCGAGGAGCCATAAGGCTTTAAGCACGGACTGGAGGCTACTTTGGACTTCTCAGATGGGATAACTTTGGCTTATTCTACCCCACAAAAGGCTGGGCTACCTGTGAAACCAGCCATGTCATATACCAGTTCTACTGCAATCATTGGAGAGTTTTTTCTATTGGTATAACTACAAACTAGCTGCCAACTCCAAACTGTGGCCAAGAGCTGTCTGACATTGCACCTGGTAGCCTTGTCTGGCTACCATCCAGCCCCTGCACGCTCTGCTATGCAGCGCTGATTTCTCTCCCATGCCTTGCTACTTCACCCCCTTCCTCGCCTCACTCTGGATTGCTGCTTGTGTTTGATGCGACACCATTGCAATCTGACCATGGTGGCTGGAGATAGCATTCATGTGAGCGTTCGGTGCCTGTGCTAATGCGATTATGTGTGTGTTTTCGTTTCTGAAAAATTCTGGGGCTGAAAGCTAAGTGTATAACAGCTTTTTCATTGCGCATGTCTGCAACTTAACGTATCATCTGTGCACTGTGTAACAATCTATAATCTTCATAATAATGTTGAACTCTATTTGTGTCTCTCTGGAGATTAACAGAGAAATTGGTAGGATCCACCTGGAGGTAGTGCATCAGCTATTGTCAGTGTAAATTTGTAATGCATTGGGAGAATCTCAGAATATTTTTGGTTGTTGTAAGATAACAACCGGATATTAGTTATTGGTCTTGCAGCTGTGACGTGTTTAACCCTGTGTTGCGGGTCAAAGGAAGATTGATGATATTAACTCAGTTTTTCTGTAGACCTGAGAATTAATCTGGGTTCACAGAAGAACGTTTTCGAATAAACCTGCTGAGAAATACGTGGCATAATTTGTCTCGCGTGCCACGCATCGGCTCCGATGACGAACCGTGAGGGACGTTCCAAGTTCCCGTGCTGCAAGCAATTTATTTCGCAAATAATTGGCCAGTGGGCTGCGACGGCCAATGTCTGTACGCCAGACTGTGGGCAAGTGTTCTTCATTAATTACTTTCCCTCTTCTCAGTGTAAACATTGCAGTGATGCAGTGGTTAAGATACTCGACGCACACTCTGCAGCATAGCCGTCAAAATTACGTCAAACCATCCAAATTTAGATTTCTCATTGCTTTCATGTAGCTTTACGGCAAATACCGGGATGATTCCCTTGTAAACGACATGACCGAGTTCGTTCCCAGTCCTTTTCAAATCCGAGCTTGTGTCCCACCTCGAACAACTTCGTTGTCGGTGAAAAGTGAATCCTGTGTGGCACTTCCTACACATTCCTGAAGAGCAGAGCCCAAATACCCATCTGGTCCCCAGTTTTAGGACGTCCGTGGGTACTCTAGGTGTCTTAAAGCAAATGCCACAATGGTTTCTTAGAAAAGGAGTCGACAGATTCACTTTCTTATAATTTTCTGTGTTTATGCCTCTCCTCTGATGGTGCACTGGAATGTGTCGTCGTTCAGTGACTGCAGGAGAACACAAAATGACAGATAGAAATGCTAGATGATCTGATGAATGGCAGCTTGCCGTCAATGTAGAAGACTGTAAACTAATGCGGATGAGTAATGAAAACAGTCCTGTAACGTTCGAATGCAGCGTTAGTAGTGTGCCGCTTGATACAGTCACGTTAATTAAATATTTAGAGGTAAAGTTGTAAAGCGACATGAAATGGAAAGAGCTCGTTGGGTTGCTAACAGGGAAGGCTAATGCTCATCTTCGTTTCATTGGGAAAATTCTATGACGGTGTAGCTTATAAAGGAGACGGCATATAAAACGCTAGTGTGACCCATTCTTTATTATTGCTCCAGTGTTTGGGATTCCCACCATGTCGGATTAAAGGACGACATCCAAACAATTCAGAGGCGTGTTGCTAGATTTGTCACCGGTAGGTTCGGACAGCACGCAAGTATTACGGAAATCCATCGTAAACGCAAATGGGAATCCCTGGAGGGAAGACAACGATCTTTTATCGAGGCTCTGTTGCGAAAGTTTAGAGAACTGTCGTTTGAGATCGACTGCAAAACGACTCTACAGCAGCCAACGTACATATGAGTAAGGACCAGTAAGATACGATGAGAGCAATTAGGGCTTAAACGGAAGCTTACAGACAGTCGTTTCCCCTTCGCTGTACCTGCAGGTGAAAAGGAAAGGAAGTGACTTACATGATACCTCCGCCATATACCGAACGGTGGCGGAGTATCTATGTATATGTAGATGTCCTAGTTGTCGAGGTGACTTTAGACTCTATTTTTCCGCAGAGCTGTACCGAGTTAAACCTGCTACCCTGACAGAACTGCCAAAGCTGAGCGCTCTCACCCCAATCCTTCCCCAACAACTGTAGAACTGTAGTGGTACCAAAAAGTACTGGCACAGACACCTTTTTGCATCTGATACAACATATAAATCTGTTTAAATTGAGGAAATAATCTGTGTATTAAAATATTTTACCAACATAACAGAAACACAAGTTATCAATTAAACGAGGCATTCTGCTGCTCAGAGACGTGTTGGTACACTGTACGATGTTTGATGTTGTGCTACAGCGCCGGCCGCAGTGACTGAGCGGCTCTAGGCCCTTCAGTCCGGAACCGTGCTGCTGCTACGGTCGGAGGTTCGAATCCTGCCTCGGGCATGGATGTGTGTAATGTCCTTAGGTTAGTTAGGTTTAAGTAGTTCTAAGTCTAGGAGACTGATGACCTCAGATGTTAAGTCCCACAGTGCTTAGAGCAAACTTGAACCATTTTTTGTGGTACAGCGCCTTCCGTAGCAGATCTGTGTTGTCGGAGTTGACAAACTTTTCAGTCGCTTGCCTGATGGCCAGTGTAACAGGAATCACTTGTCACGGTGAGTCTGAACGAGAAGCAGCATTCCGTGTCGTTCCGCAACAATGTGGTTTTGTTGCATTCGCAGGGTAGAAGTTACCGTGAGATTGGTAAGGAACTTTCTGTTAACTGACAGTGTGGGCTATCATCAAGAAGTTTCAAGAGAGTGGTACAACAGACAGTATACGCATATCCGAGTGTCCAGTGGTTCTTACAAGTAGTGAGCGTCGAAAGATAGTTCGTCTTGCACAAAAAAGCCCTTTAAAAGTGCAGGGTCGCTTGTCTGGGACATCCAGTCTACGTGCAAGAAAAAGATCAATGTTCAAGCTACTATAAATCCTTTCAACGCAGCTGGTATTCATGGCAGATCTCCCAGAAAGAGGCCATTTATTTTGGAAGTTAACTGAAGAAAAAACTTGCGGTTCGCCAAAGATTATGTCATTAAATCGATTGAATTTTGAAATAATGTGCTATTATCTGACGAATCCAAGTTAAACTGCTTTGGACTGAAGGAAAGGAACAGTGTGGTGCAAACCAAATACAGAGACCCAGTCACAACATGTCGCAGTTACAGTCAAACATGAGGAATAAAGCGTAATGGTTTGGGGATCCATGGCAGTTTCTGGCGTTGGTGACTTGACAGTTATTGAAGGTGTCACGGATCATCGTAAATATATCGACGTGTTGTGAGGCCATCTACACAGTAGTGCAATGCAACTGGGTCTTGATAACGTCTTTTATTTTCAACAAGACAAAGATCGTAAACATATAGGTCTGAGAATTCATGGGTGGTTATCATATAATGCTCCTAGCAGGGTTTTCACTCCGCCACGGAGACCTGATCTTAACCGGATAGAGCAACTTTGGGAACATTTGGGAACAAAGATTCTAAAACGTCGTTCTTTAGGGACCCGGAGTTTCAGACGGCTGGCCGCTGTGGCCGAGCGGTTCTAAGCGCTTCAGTGCGGAACCACGCGGCTGCTGCGGTCGTAGGTTCGAATCCTACCTCGGGCATGGATGTGTGTGATGTCCTTAGGTTGGTTAGGTTTAAGTAGTTCTAAGTCAAGGGGACTGATGACCTCAGATGTTAAGTCCCATAGTGCTTTGAGCCATTTGAACCATTTGAAGTTTCAGACGGTGTTATTAGAGGGATGGTCGAAAATATCATCAGATGTTATCTCGCAATTTATTTCACTCCATGTCAAGACGTATGCAAGCTGTCATTAATGCCAGCGATTTGCACTTAGGCTTCTAGAATTGAGTCTGTGAAGTGTGCTCGGATAGCCGAAGTGATTAAGTCGACCGCTCGCGTTAAACGAGAAATCCGGGTTCGAGTTCTGGTCCGGCAGAAATTATCATTTGTTTCCAGTAAGTTGTATAGCTGCGGTGATGACCTGGAAGAACCCATGGCGGTAGGGGAGGTTGTTCCACCAAGAGCTTAAGGGAGTGAATCCATGTGACCAGGAATTGACTATGTTAAAACTGCAACTCTTAATATTCACTGAAAATACTAAAATTACTTCTAGGCATGCTACAAAAATTCTAAAGACCGTGTCGAACTCGCGACAGCGAGACGAGCTCACTAAAATTATTAACATGTATATAATGTACAGAAGCCACCAGATGTTTGTGTTGTGTCATTAGCGACATCTAGTGAACTTACAATACAAACATCTTGTGGCTACTGTGCGGCAGCTTGTTTTGAACAGTAGTGCTACTGACAACATGACTCGTACATATGATGTTATTTATATATATTTGACGATGTTGGTGCTGATTTTGCATTTAACATTTGACGATGCCACTATGGCTGCAGTACAGTAAGACTTTGTTTTTATAAAACAGGTATGACTCTTCATACTTATAGCGCACGGTAGTACTTTTCATTATAGTCTATTTATCGTTTTTAAGCTGTAGACAATTTGCGAGTGTATTTATGTTTTTCCCAATTTTTGCTGCAGATCTGATGATGGTCATTATAGACTGAAACCGGTAATCTGTTAACCAAAAGTTTGTGACCATGGACGTAAATTAAAGGAAACTTAATATATTTAGGTATCTTGCTTCTGAGATTGTAATTTGTAATACGACTGTGTAAATGAGACTTGCTTATGAATAATAAAACTTATGAGAATTTATTGTACAAATATCCTATTAAAAATAAAAATGACTGATATATCGATTCACAAGTAAAGTTGTGGTAACGTTGAAGCTCCTCCACACAGGGAGGCGCGAAGACGCCAGTGGAAAAGCTACGAGTATGAAAGCGCGCCACTTGTCGTTCTGACAGGAGGTGCTGAGCGGCGAACACGCTCTCAGAATGTTAAGGTTAGGGAATCTGCGAAACTTAAGTTGCACAGATTAATTATTTTAATGAGCGATTTTACTGATTGTGAGAGTTATTGGATATAGGTTTCGTCTCTTACTCAAAACACTGTTTTTTCTCTTGTTACCCAAACATGTTTCGGCACCTCTGTTCCATCATCGGTGGGCTTTGTTTATTGAAAACTGTAGAAAATGAACATGCAGTTTTTGTTTGTTTTTGTTCTTATCGCTATTTTACGTTATATGGTTTTGCTGGACCTTCTGTATGGTGTCCTGTACTGATAGCTTGTCGTCTGCAGGCCAAATGATGTAAATGTGAATTTTATCGACGAGTTAACAAATCCATTGATCTTTAAAAAAAAAACGTGATTTTGGTATGGAAAGAAAGCTACCTGCCATGTGTACTCCTAACAATGAAGTAAGAGAGAGGTGGTGTTACGGTATTAGGTTGTTTTTCTTGTTACAGTTGGTCTGTTTATTGCGTTTAAGAAACGCTAAATGCCGGAGGATATATACATGTTTTATAGCATTGTTTACTGCGAAGAGTGGAGCAATAGTTTGGAGATGATGATGGTTTACATCAGCACGACAATGCATTTAGGCAGCATCTTTGAAGCAATGGTTCGTATGCAACAACTTACCGGAAATGGATTGGTCCGCCCGCAGTCCCAACCTGAACCCAATGGAAATTTAAGGCTGAGTTACAACGTCGGCTAAGTTTGCAAACCGCAGTGTCTAACAGCACTATTGTCATCGCTATTGTCTCTGATTTCGGCTCTAAAGAGAATGGGCTGCTACCTGCCACAGCTCTACAGATATTTTGACACGTTATTGAAAGTGTCCCCCGTAGAGTTCAAGCCGAAATAAGGGCGAATGGTGGACGCAACGCATATTAACGTCCACTAATAGCTGTCCAGATACTTTTGATCAAATAGTGTACGTATAGATGTACACTGAGGTGAGAAAAGTGATGTTATACCTCCCGGTGCGCGGGGTAGCCGCGCGGTCTCAGGCGTCTTGTCACGTTTCGCGCGGCTCTCTCCGTCGGAGGTTGGAGTCCTCCCTCGGGCATTTGTGTGTGTCGTCCTTAGCGTAAGTTAGTTTAAGTTAGATTAAGTAGGGTGTAAGCTTAGGGACCGATGACCTCAGCAGTTTGGTCCCATAAGATCTTACCACAAATTTCTAAAAATGTCCAAATTATACTTCCTAATATCGTGTGGGACCTCCTATTGCCTGGCGTTGTGTAGCAACTCGACGTGATATTGACTCAACAAGTCTTGGACGTCCGCTGCAGAAATAATGAATGAGTCATGCTGCCGCCCATAATTACGAAAGTTTATCCGGTGCAGGATTTTATGCACGAATTGACCTCTCAATTATGTCCCCTAAATTTTCGATGGGATTCACGTCGGGCGATGTGGGCGGCAAGATCATTCGCTCAAATTGTCCAGAATGTCCTTCAAACGAATCGCGGACAATTGTGGACCGGCGACATGGCGCATCGTCATTCTTAAAAATTCCATCGTTGTTTGGGAACATGAAGTCCGTAAGTGATTGCTAATGGTCTTCAAGCAGCCGACCGTAACCATTTGAGTCAGTGATCGGTTCAGTAGGAACCAAGGACCATTCGCCGACAGCGGTGGCCGAGCGGTTCTAGGCGCTTCAGTCCGGAACCGCGCGACTGCTATGGTCGCAGGTTCGAATCCTGCCTCGGGCATGGATGTGTGTGATGTACTTAGTTAGGCTTAAGTAGTTCTAAGTTCTAGGGGACTGATGACCTCAGATGTTAAGTCCCATAGTGCTCAGAGCCATTTGAACCATTTTGAAGGACCATTAAATTCCACGTAAACACAGCCCACACTATTTTGGAGCCACCACCAGTTTGCACAGTGCGTTGTTGACAATATGGGTTCATGGCTTCGTGGGGTCTGCGCCACACTCGAACCCTACGATCATCTCTTACCAGCTGAAATCTGGACTCATGTGACCAGGCCACGTTTTTCTAGAGTCCAACGGACATGATCTAGAGCCCAGGAGAGGTGCTGCAGGCGATGTCGTGCTGTTAGGAAAAGCACTCACATTGGTCATCTGCTGCCACAGCCCTTAATGACAAATTTCGTCGCGTTGCCCTAACAGATACGTTCGTTGTACGTCCCACATTGATTTATGCGTTATTTCTCGAAGTGTTACTTATCTATTAGCACTGACAACTGCTCTCGGTCGTTATGTGGAGGCCCTCATCTACTGCGTCGTCCACAGTGAAAGGTAATGCCTCACGTCTGGTATTGTCGGCACACTCTTGATACTGTGGATCTCGGAATACTATATTCCCTAACGATTTCCAAAGCGGAACGTCGTATGCGTCTAGCCCCAACTACCATTCCACGTTCAAAGTTTGTTTATTCTCATCGTACAGCTATAATCAAGTTGGAGCGCTTTTCATACGAATCAACTGAGAAAGGTTCGGTTCCAGGCCGGATCGGAGATTTTCTCTGCTTGGGAAATTCATCATCATCGACACGTAAGTCTCCCATTCTGGCGTCAACTGAAAAGACTTGCAACTCCCAAAGATCGATGCCATACGATCATTTCATTTTTTTTTCCACCTGATGCGGCGGCGCGGTTCTTTCCGTCCCTTTACGACGTACCAGCAACTACCTGTGAACATTGTCTCAGCATATCATCAGTAGGAAAGCTGAGCGAAACCTACTGTACTTCGACGTGAACCAGGCTGCAATTAAAGTCACTAATCTACGTTTCGGGAGAAGGTTTTCAGACGAAATGAAAGGTTGGAAATTTTGTCCTCAATTAATATATTCTGAAACTTAGGTGAACAAGTATCACTGTCAAGCGCGTGCAAGTCTTAACACAGTCACTCACAATCCCTTTCACTCACACCAGCAAGTTTGTGGTGTTGCATTTCCCGAAAACGTAATAGCTACAAAAATACTGATTATTTTTGATTGAGAATTCTCGCCAAATATTAAGTCTGTCGGTACCAAATGCAGTCACAGTTTTCAGCCACCGACCTGCTCAATACGCCACGCGGAATATATGTCTTTTCTCGTCAGAAAATTGACTTAAAATTCCGAAATTTCTACACGCCCATCGGAATAATTACGCCGTCACTTTACCACACTTTTGATGTATGAAACACTGCTAGATCCGGCAACTTATTGTTTCCATCGGAACTACTACTACACACATCCGAACTGTTTCATGGCTAGGCTCCCACTCTTCTCTAAAATACTCTAAGCCTTCTCTACTCGCAGAGAAAGGCGCGCGAAGAATATTGCTCTACCATTGGCCAGTTTACTCAAAAGCCAATAGCAATACAACATTCTCCCGCGTCAGTCCGCGCTTTTCACCAATAACCAATTGCAAAACAGTAAACCTAACGACTGCACTTTTTACCGACGTAATTATCTAATATGCTGAAGTTTTGCTTATGCATCAAGTTATTTACTATTGTTATTTATACCTGAATTAACTTTCCCTTTACCATAAACTTACTTTACAAATCTATTCTACAAAAACCCCCTTTGTCCATATCCATACTTCTTCGAAATGTTCCCACACTAAATCCTACTACATAACTCGTTAAACAATTATCTTCATATTAACCTTAAACCACACTCACGCATCATTCATACTGCTAAAACACATTTATAACATTTTACATACACAAAAAGACATAATAACACTTTATGAAAATACTAGAACAGTTTATGAAAAACATTCTGTTACTTTAGTGTACTCTAGTGAGCACAATCGAACTAAAATCACAGTCCCCCTATCCAATATTGTCCTCTATCGGCTGATACATAAACTACATGCGCGTCCAGTCTCGCGTCACCATCTGTCACTATCCAGCTCTGAGACACATCTCCCACGTAACCGCCTCCAAGGCAGGATCGGTATACGGCACTACGCCTCATTGAGAACAAATGACAGCTCCGCCAATGCACTGTCCTTTTATACCTTGTGTACACGATACCACCGACATCTGTGTATGTGCGTAACGCTGTTCTAGGACTTTGTCACCCACCTCATTGTAGATCCAGGTGAAGATTTAGATTTCGGCAGGAGATAGGGTAATGATGTCTAGGTCGGCATGATCAGTACAGGTGGAAATGGTGCAAAAGGTAAGATTAATGTCTGAAGTACTTCAAGTTCGAATATCAGTCGCTCACTTGTTTCACACAACCAAGTTCTTAATAATGCGAGCAGTCTCGCTCGTTGTGTGACTTGGTTACGCATCCTTATGAAATACTCCTGCAGTTTTCAGTCATTGTGTCTGTAAAAGGAAGTGGTCTATCTGAGGCTGGTGGAGCCGGTCCACGTGTCGTGAGAGCAAGGGAATCAAAGCGGAAGTGAGTGACGGCAGCGTTCAGCGCGCGTAGCGCCGTTTGCTGGTACGGTGCCCCGTTCCCATTGCTGTACCCTTTCCGCGCCCCCTGTAACGAAAACCTCCCCGATGAAACCATAAAAGAAAACGTCTTGGCGGCCGCTTGCTAATATGCAGATGTGAATGCGGGCGCGCTGCCAGATGGAGCTCCCCCTGCTCAAATATTTATGCTGTATGGGGCGGAATCCTTGTTCTCCGACGTCCCGGGGGAAGATAATGTACACAGCGATTTAATGCTGCTTTATAACTCTGGGACTAATTACATTCGTCATCAACATTAGTTACTTCGGAAAACTTCTTAATTGGACTGCACTGTGTGTATTCGACATCAAGGACGTATTTTAGCGACGGTAGAGAAGAGCCTGATGTTACCTCCGTCTGCTTGACCTAGAACCACAATGCTTTCAGTAGCAATTCTATTATTCCGTGACCGATCTCTTCATGTATTTGCAAGTCAATTTTTTAACATATTTATTCATGTTACTAGTTCTCTTCCTCTATTGCTCTTCACATTGAATTTTCTTTCCATGTTGATACTTCCAGAGAACTATAAATTTTCAGTGGAATGAAGATTAACGCTGACTAAAAATTTATTGTGTGAGATTAATTATTTGTGGTTTTGAAATTACCTCTCCTGCCACGAGCGCGTCACCAAATAATCTACTATGAAATGCGATTTTGTATCCTTAACGAGCTATTTTCTGAGTTAAGAATAAAATTTCCAATCTGCAGGGAACTTATGATCTGATGAACATCTAGACTTTTTAAAACTTGTACGGGAATACTGAGCCGCATGCTTTCTTTTCCCCGGAAATGGTTTTCGGTTTCAATTCAGACGCTAGTTCTTACGATAATGTTTTACGTTAACAGTGACAGAAGGTGGTAGATAGATTATTTAATTCAGTTTGCTTGGCTGCTAAGCAGTGCATTGGAGTACGAGTAAGGGGAACAATTTCTGTTAACTTAACTGCGAAAAAGCAGTCATAGGCAGGCATACGATAACAAGGAAAAACATAATGTATAACTGCACCATCCCTGTTGAGAGCCAACAGTGGAAATCACAAAATGCAAACGTTCCAAATTAACAATACGAAAAGGTTCAAGTACATTGACAGCGAATGTGAAGGTAACCATTTAAAGTAAAATATCAATCATTCTCTCTGTAGCGTAGTGTACGCTGTAATGAATCTTTTGCACTGGCATGTAGAGCTGCATAAATCAGTCTTCAGCCTAAAGGCTACGACAGCAACAGGTCGCAGCTGGTACTGAACCTTGCTTTTTGTGTCGCGCGGGATTTCTCTCACCCACTGAGCTTCTCCTACGCGTCTCAAAGCTCAGTTGGAAGTTTCAGCCTGCCAACCTTCTTCCTGCTTTCTGAACTCCGCAGAGGTTTTCTTCTGTGGCTCGCCTAGCAATAATCTCATTGTAATTCCAAACTTTAAAATTCACTTTACAGCGGAGTATAAGTAAAGATACTTCCTACTAAATTTGAACGGAATGTAAGACGGAAACTTAAGACAAGACCGTTGCCTCTTGCGTCCTCTTGTCTTCTACTGTGATAAGTTTTAGCCGGCAGCTGTGGCCGAGCGGTTCTAGGCGCTTCAAACCTGCTACGGTCGCAGGTTCGAATCCTGCCTCGGGCATGGATGTGTGTGATGTCCTTAGGTTAGTTAGGTTTACGTAGTTCTAAGTCTAGGGGACTGATGACCTCAGAAGTTAAGTCCCATTGTGCTTAGAGCCATCTGAACCATTTTGATGCGTTTTAAAAATACGACAATAATTCCTCTAGTCAATTTCCCGACATCTCTAGGCGGTCACTGTTGGAGACAACTACCAAGCAGTAACTGCATGTATTCGCATGGGGAATGATGATGTTCGAGGACAAGTGGCGTATCTGTCAGATATTTTTTATTTGATCGTTATTAGCTTTCCCCTTTCCCCTCACAGCGGGCAAATTACCACTGTTCAGCAGGTATATTACAAAATTTACGGTTTTAATATAAAAATTAGAAAACCTTTTACTCTTCAAAATTACTTTCACAAAGTTTGGGGATAGGTTCCTTTCACCGAAAGAGGAATAAAAGCTAATAAAAAAATCTGCCCCTAAATTCTTGTTTTCAAGTTATTGATGAAAGTTGACATTCAATGGGTTTCTTGGTACAATCCAACAATTTCTCTCACCTATGCATTGTATTTTAGATGGCGTTGGGTTGCCCGGGAGACTTGTTTACTTCCGTCTTTCTTCTATCTTCAACGTGTTCATTGTGTACATGTACTACTGGTAGTAAGGTAACTGAACTTCGAACAAGGCAGGATATTCGTTTCGTGAGCACACGGACTTGACGTTTATATACGGCTGCGCGAGTGATGATGGACATGAGGCTGCACTGCTACATCAGATGGTATTTCGAGGCCGAAGACAGCCGATTCATCCAATCTTTGGTGCTGTTTATTGTCGCATTGCCGAAACAGGTTCATAGCACCTCAGACTGTTGACCTTGGGAGACCGTGTGTTGTCGTGCGCCTCGCCAGGAAGAGCAAGTCCCAGGTATCGGCGCAAGACAACTGGCCCAGGGATATGGTATATCACCAAGTTGAGCCTGGAGTATACTTCACGAGCAACTCATGTAACCGTATCATCTTCAACGTGCGCGGGACCCAATGCCTGCCGATCACCCACCACGGGAGAACTTTTGCGTACAGTTCGTTGCAAAAACTGCCAATCCGTTGTCTGTGCGTTTAGTAAATTTTCCACCGACAGCCGCATGCTCCACTAAGTTCGTTGCAGGATGTTGTGCAGCACTGTGAATTCATTTGTGTTTCTTGATTAAGTTGACACCGGTGCATATCGTAGTTACACTATGTGATAAAACATATCCGGACACCCCAAAAATATACATTTTTCATATTAGGTACATTGTGCTGCCACCTAATGCCAGGTACTTCATATCAGCGACCTCAGTAGTCATCGTGAGAGAGCAGAATGGGGCGCTCCGCGGAACTCACGTACTTCGAACGTGGTCAGGTGATTGGGTGTCACGTGTGTCATACGTCTGTATGCGAGATTTCCACACTCCTAAATATCCCTAGGTCCACTGCTTCCGATATGATAGTGAAGTGGAAACGTGAAGGGACACGCACAGCACAAAAGTGTACAGGCCACCTCGTCTGTTGACTGACAGAGACCGCCGACAGTTAAAGAGGGTCGTAATATGTAATAGGCACACATCTATCCAGACCATCTATCCACAGGAATTCCAAACTGCATCAGGATCCACTGCAGATACCATAACACTTAGGCGGAGGGTGAGAAAACTTGGATTTCATGGTTGAGCGGCTGCTCGTAAGCCACACATCACGCCGGTAAATGCCAAACGATGCCTCGCTTGGTGTAAGGAGCGTAAACATTGGACGATTGAACAGTGGAAGAACGTTGTGTGGAGTGACGAATCACGGTACACAATGTGGCGATCCGATGGCAGGGTGTGGGTATGGCGAATGCCCGATGAACATCTGCCATCGTGTGTAGTGCCAACAGTAAAATTTGGAGGCGGTGGTGTTATGGTGTGGTCGTGTTTTTCATGGAGGGGCTTGCACCCCTTGCTGTTTTGCGTGGAACTATCACAGATTGATTTTTTAAGCACCTTCTTGCTTTCCACTGTTGAAGAGCAATTCAGGGATGGCAATTGCATCTTTCAACACGATCGAGCAGCTGTTCATAATGCACGGCCTGTGGTGGAGTTGTTACACGACAATAACATCCCTGTAATAGACTAGCCTGCACAGAGTCGTGACCTGAATCGCATAGAACACCTTTGGGATGTTTTGGAACGGTGACTTCGTGCCAGGCCTCACCGACAGACATCGATACCTCTCAGTACAGCACCCCATGAAGAATGGGCTGCCATTCCCGAAGGGACCTTCCAGCACCTGACTGCGAGAGTGGAAGCTGTCATCAAGGCTAAGGGTGGGCCAATGCCATACTGAATTCCAGCATTGCCGTTGCAAGGCGCCACGAACTTTTAAGTCATTTTCAGCCAGGTATCCTGATACTTTTGATCACATAGTGTATACATATTTCTTTTGTCATCTGTTATCCGATTTCTAACTTAAAATTAAAACATTCCCGGGACTGGTATCTTGCCAGTATCAGTGTCGATAGCAGGCAAAAATCGTCGATCTTCTCGACTCCCGGGATCGATGAACTGTCTATATACATAATTAAGTTTGTACGGAGCCCTCAGAGCGCAAGTATTGCTGACATCTGGCCAGGTTTTAAAACAGATACAAAATTCAGATTTTAAGCAAACAGATCGTGTCAGATTAAAATTAGTTTGGTGTCGGCGATTGTACATTCAAGTGCTGTGTGCTGTTTTGGTCTAGAGAGCTTTGGTATTAACTCAGGCTTTGTCATTTTATTGTTCTTCTGGTCTTCAAAAAATGATTTCGTGCAGCTCTCCAGATTAGTCTGTGAAAGCCTCCACATTTCTGCTTAACCGGTGCAACCTACATCCATTTGAACTGTAGTCAAATTTTGGTCTCTCTCTACAGTTTTTACCCCCATCCCCAAGGTTTTTCTCTCTCTATTTAGTGTTTAACGACGAGCTTGGTTTGCTGCAGTACGCCATTCACCTCTTATGTCTGCCTTTCTCTTCATTTCCTTGTATGTAGTGAATCCCACATTACTCATAATCTGCTGCATTTACGACACCCTTGGTCGTTTCCGGCAATTATTTCCCTCAATAGCTCCTTCTGCTATAGTTCTAGTGATGTTATTGTGTCTCAAAATGTGATCTACGAGTTTGTCCCTTCTTATTTGGATGTGTCTCGTAATCTTCTAGAATGGGCGATCAAAAATTTTCCGTTTGAAGGCTGTGCAGTGCAGAATCTGTATGCCTGTCAGGCAAAATAGCCGTGAGCATTGAGTCAATCATCCCACAGGCACACCAGGTTGAAGATGCCCTTTTGGTAAAGCACTGTGCCCTGCTGCATGAAGAAGTCCGTAACTGTCTGGTGCACTTTCCGGTCCGACAGGAATCGTCGACCCTTCAAGGCCTTTTTAAAGAAACCGAAGGCGTGATCATCGCATGGGGAGATGTCAGGACTACACCGTGGGTGCTCGAATGTCTCCCAACTTGAGCTGGCGTTCCTTCTGCATTGCAACTATGGTTGAGGTTGGCCTTCTAGATCTACTGCCGTCTTGTGTCGAATCGCGATCAGCACAGAGTTTGGCGCACCATTCACAGTGGCTTACGACAGACATGCTACCCCATAAACGTTCTCCGTTCTCCTATGGATGTCTATTGGTGTTTGTCTTTCGACAGCCAAGAAAAGCACGTTGGTCCTATTTGGAAGCATTTGGTAATAGCATCGCCGTATTTCACGTCGTCGCACTTATTGCATGCATCTCGGAAAAACACGAATGCCACACTTATCCGTTGTCTTCATTTCGACGGTTATATACCCGCATCAGAGTCGCACTATGTTGCATATACCCTGCAGCAAGCCCCTCAAACGGTAAATTTTTAATCGCCCCTTTTACATTGTTCTGTGGTGCCACATTCTTCCTGTCTGAGTTGTTTATAATCCAAGTTCCACTTTCGTACGCGGCTACACTCCAGACAAATATCTTCAGAAAAGACTTCATAACATGTAAATTTATTTTGTATGTTAACATATTCCCGTTGTTATGAAATGCTTTCCTTGCCATTGCAACGTGAATTTTATGTCTTCTCTATTTCGGCAATCTTCAGTTTTTATGACACCTAAATAGCAACACTCATCTACTACTTTTAGCGTCCCACTTCTTAATTGCAGCATTAGAAAATTGCAGGATTAGAAAATTGCAGCGAAATGCAGGAAGATCGGCAGCAGATAGACACTTGGTCCAGGAAGAGGCAACTGACCCTTAACATAGACAAATGTAATGTATTGCGGATACATAGAAAGAAGGATGCTTTATTGTATGATTATATGATAGCGGAAAAAACACTGGTAGCAGTTGCTTCTGTAAATTATCTGGGAGTATGCGTACGGAACGATTTAAAGTGGAATGATCGTATAAAATTAATTGTTGGTAAGACGGGTGCCAGGCTGAGATTCACTGGGAGAGTCCTGAGAAAATGTAGTCCATCAACAAAGGAGTGGCTTACAAAACACTCGTTTGACCTATACTTTAGTATTGCTCATCAGTGTGGGATCCGTACCAGGTCGGGTTCACAGAGGAGATAGAGAAGATCCAAAGAAGAGCGGCGCGTTTCGACACAGGGTTATTTGGTAAGCGTGATAGTGTTACGGAGATGTTTAGCAAACTCAAGTGGCAGACTCTGCAAGAGAGGCGCTCTGAATCGCAGTGTAGCTTGCTGTCCAGGTCTCGAGAGAGTGCGTTTCTGGATGAGGTATCGAATATATTGCTTCCCCCTACTTATACCTCCCGAGGAGATCACGAATGTAAAATTAGAGAGATTAGAGCGCGCACGGAGGCTTTCCGGCAGTCGTTCTTCCGGCGAACCATACGCGACTGGAACAGGAAAGGGAGGTAATGACAGTGGCACGTAAAGTGCCCTCCGCCACACACCGTTGGGTGGCTTGCGGAGTATAAGTGTAGAGGTAGAATCAGCATCGTCTTATATAATTCGACTACATTCCATTACCCTTGTTTTCCTTTTGTTGATATTCCTTAAATAACCTCTTTTCAAGACACTACCAATTCAGTTTAACTGCTCTTTCAAGTCCTTTGTCATCTCTGATAGAATTATCGTGTTGTCGAGAAACCTCAAAGTTTTTATCTCTTCTCTCGGAACTTTAATTCTTGGTTTCATTCACAGCGTGCTCAGTATACAGATGGAACAACACCAGGGCCAGGCTACGAGCCCGTTTCACTCCTTTCTAAATTACTGCTTTCCTTTCATATCGTTCGATTCTTAAAACTGAACTCTCATTTCCGGAAGAAGTTGAAGACAGGTTTGGTGTTGGTAAAGCTTCGCGTGGGTTAAAAACCCACACCGAATTTTTTTAATTGACCGCCATCGATTCACGGGTTGCCTTATTGTAACTTATTATTCCATGAAAGTTCGTTTCTTGCAGACCTCTCGAGAGATGAGAAAATGAGACAAGGCTGTTTTTTATTGTTTGCATGTAACTTTTCTGATGTTTTACTTGAACAATGTATAATGTATGGTTTGAAAAGAAGAATCAATGAATTGCTCGTTGACACTGCTGCATTTAAGCTTTAGTTTCGCGAAGAAATAACTGTCCCAGTTGGTCCCCAAAATCAACAATGGCGCATTTTTCGGGAAATGGCGAAATGGGATAAATCCCCGCAGGTATGTTTTTGGGGTAAATTACCGCAGCTCCAACAATGTAACGACAGTTCTTCAATGAATATCCCTGCAATATAGGAATCACCTGAAGATATAAATCCTATATCTAAAATAAAGATTTAGGGGAAATGTTCTGGCAAAGCATTGAAATCTGTGCCTCTAAAGTGGACACCTAGCAAGGAGGAATGGAAAAAAAGGGAAAGAAACAGGTGAAACTGCCACTTGATTTTTTCCGCAGTGTCAGATGGACACATCTCACATCATGACAGTGCCTCAGATATAGATATGGACTTACTATTTGGCGTAGAAGTATCCGGAGAAGAAGAGCCTCGGACTTCGAGGAATTACCTGGTTTCTCTATCACTCAATGGCTTCGCTGTAGTAAAAGAGCAGGAACAAACCAAAAACTCATTCCGTTCCAAGTGGTTTTATTATACACCCATCCTTTTTTATCCATGTTTACATCAAATGAGACAGACACACACTGCGGAGCTTTGCTCATTTTTTGGGGTAAAACACCGCGAGTTTTTTCTTTGCTAAGCTGTAATTTTTTTTTGTAGTTAATAATGAGACAGAGCTGAAATTTGGACAGGTTGTAGGTAACAACCAAATCTATGACTTAAATTTGAAACTGCGTAATAATCCACACCTCATTGTCTACAATGTTAGGAAAAATGAAAAATTCTGGGTTTAACCCCTACCTAACATAACTTTTCACTCCCCGTGTTTTATCCCGGCTACCTTCAGAATTTCAAAGACTGTATTCCAGTCTCCATTCGAGTCAGCATTGTCGAGAGCCTTCTCTGAATCCACAAATCCTGTTAATGTAGGTTTGCCGTTTTCATTCTCTCTCCCAATATAAGCTACAGCGTCAGCAATGCCTCACGTGTTCCTATATTTCATCGGAATCCAAAATAAGCTTCCCCCAGGTTGGCTAATACCAGTTTTTCCATTCTTCTGCAAATATTTTGCAACCACGATTGTCGCACAGATGACAAAATGGTAGATATCGAAATATATGACAGAGGGATAGAAAAACAATTAAAATCGCTCAAAAGAGGAAAGGCCGCTGGACCTGATGGGATACCAGTTCGATTTTACACAGAGTACGCGAAGGAACTTGCCCCCCTTCTTGCAGCGGTGTACCGTAGGTCTGTAGAAGAGCGTAGCGTTCCAAAGGATTGGAAAAGGTCACAGGTCATCCCCGTTTTCAAGAAGGGACGTCGAACAGATGTGCAGAACTATAGACCTATATCTCTAAGGTCGATCAGTTGTAGAATTTTGGAACACGTATTATGTTAGAGTATAATGACTTTTCTGGAGACTAGAAATCTACTCTGTAGGAATCAACATGGGTTTCGAAAAAGACGATCATGTGAAACCCAGCTCGCGCTATTCGTCCACGAGACTCAGAGGGCCATAGACACGGGTTCCCAGGTAGATGCCGTGTTTCTTGACTTCCGCAAGGCGTTTGGTACAGTTCTCCACAGTCGTTTAATGAACAAAGTAAGAGCATATGGACTATCAGACCAATTGTGTGATTGGATTGAGGAGTTCCTAGGTAACAGAACGCAGCATGTCATTCTCAATGGAGAGAAGTCTTCCGAAGTAAGAGTGATCTCAGGTATGCCGCAGGGGAGTGTCGTAGGACCGTTGCTATTCACAATATACATAAGTGACTTTGTGGATGACATCGGAAATTCACTGAGGCTTTTTGCAGATGATGCTGTGGTATATCGAGAGGTTGTAACAATGGAAAATTGTACTGATATGGAGGAGAATCTGCAGCGAATTGACGCATGGTGCAGGGAATGGCAATTGAATCTCAATGTAGAAAAGTGCAATGTGCTACAAAATAACAGGTCAGCAACTGGAATCAGTTAATTCCATAAATTATGTGGGAGTACGCATTAGGAGTGATTTAAAATGGAATGATCATATAAAGTTGATCGTCGGTAAAGCAGATTCCAGACTGAGATTCATTGGAAGAATCCTAAGGAAATGCAATCCGAAAACAAAGGAAGTAAGTTACAGTACACTTGTTCGCCCACTGCTTGAATATTGCTCACCGGTGTGGGATCCGTTCCAGGTAGGGTTGATAGAAAAGAAGGAGAAGATCCAACGGAGAGCAGCGCGCTTCGTTACAGGATCATTTAGTAGTCGCGAAAGCATTACGGAGATGATAGATAAACTCCAGTGGAAGATTCCAGGAGAGACGCTCAGTAGCTCAGTACAGGTTTTTGTTGGAGTTTCGAGAAAATACCTTCACCGAGGAGTCAAGCAGTATATTGCTCCCTCCTACGTATATCTCGCGAAGAGACCACGAGGATAAAATCAGAGAGATTAGAGCCTACGAGACTGGAATAGAAGAGAGAACCGATAGAGGTACTCAAAGTACCCTCCGCCACACACCGTCAGGTTGCTTGCTGAGAATGGATGTAGATGTAGTAAACTGATAACATAAGACAGCATTTTCTAACTACTTTCACCACATCGTCCAGACTTCTAGTGACAGTCTGAAACGCTGACTGGACACGCTCCGTTCGTTGGTAGCTGCGCCGCCTGATGGGCGTGACGAAGACATCCCGAAGTGCGGCGCCGTCTGGGGCCGTCTGTTGCCTCTCACAGCGGCGGTGGCTGACGGCTGGGGAGCAGCCGGATCTCCCGAATTGGATCGAAGGGGAGGGAGGCGAGGGGTGGCGTTTGGCGCCGGGCTCTGCAGACAACAGCCGCGCTGCTGGCGCCAGACCATCTCCAGATAATTTGTCGTCGCCACCCCCAATAAATCAGCCGCAACCTGTCCGCCGCCATTGTGCCGAGTGCCGACTCAGCCGCCGCCCGTCGGCTCTCTGCCGAAAATGGCGGTATCGCAGATCTGTCCAAAAATAACCGAGTCCATACTCACCCCACCAAGTGTTTCAGTGAAGTCGAAATTAGTCTGTCAGAAGTTACCAAATTTCGACGTGAAGACAGAAGGAAAAACTAAAAACCGTGGACATGCATCCGTTAGTCTTATCTACAACTCAAAAGCGGAAATGTCACACGTTCTAACACCCAAACTTCCAGAGTTCAGACAGTCACATCTGTACAAAAAGTTGTATCTCGATAGAGTATCAACCAAAACACCGATTTAGTTAGTGATATGTGCTGTCGTCTAGTCGAGCATGCGTAAACGTCACTTAAAAGTAACAGTAGAACTACGGAGCACACGAAAGGCGTATCTGTGATCGACGGCTGTTCTCCGTAAGAAGAGGCCTGAAACTGTACACCTCCTGCAGCGATTACGAACTTATAATGAAATACTGGAATGAATAATGAATTTCATGTACGTCTTTAAACGCGTAGTGAGTCCGCTGTTGGCCACTCTCGAACGACTTTCACTTTAATACTATGAGTTGTAACGTTATTTTCGTGGTCAATCTCTGTAATATCGTTGGTGTGAATAAACCAAGTTAAAAAAAAAAGTTGGTAGAGCGTGAGGTCATCGTGCCAGGGTCCAACGATCAAACTCCACTGATGACAATTTGTTTTAACTATTTACGCGTGACACTGTTATTTGGGAGAATATTTTCCTGACATTGAAAGGGCTTTTCGGAGTTCGTACAAATGTTCTTTCGGCAACCTGTTTTTGCTTCGTTAGTTGAAAGTAGCAAACCTATGGAGAACGTTTGTGTAGATACGTGTGGCGTTCTGTCGGACATGTGAGACCACTCATGAAGCAGCTGGTGCATTTGTAGTTTCACAGAGTAAGCATCTACAGTCGTAAGAGTAGAATAAAGAAACAATTGCATCACACGTGCGGAGGTATTAATAATCCCATATAACACTTTTACGCAAAATCTAGTGAAAAAAGTTGTTATCATTGGGATATGAACCCAGGATCCAACGCTCTACCAACTTCCCCACGGAGACAATACGCGTTAGCTACTCACAGATATGCTTTTTTTGTGCTCCATAGCTCTGATGTTACTACACTTCTGGCCATTAAAATTGCTACACCACGAAGATGACGTGCTACAGACGTGAAATTTAACCGACAGGAAGAAGATGCTGTGATATGCAAATGATTAGCTTTTCAGAGCATTCACACAAGGTTGGCGCCGGTGTCGACACCTACAACGTGCTGACATGAGGAAAGTTTCCAATCGATTTCTCATACACAAACAGTAGCTGACCGGCTTTGCCTGGTGAAACTTTGTTGTGATGCCTCGTGTAAGGAGGAGAAATGCGTACCATCACGTTTCCGAATTTGATAAAGGTCGGATTGTAGCCTATCGCGATTGCGGTTTATCGTATCGCGACACTGCTGCTCGCGTTGGTCGAGATCCAATGACTGTTACCAGAATATGTAATCGGTGGGTTCAGGAGGGTAATACGGAACGACATGCTGGATCCCAACGGCCTCGTATCACTAACAGTCGAGATGACAGGCATCTTATCCGCATGGTTGTGACGGATCGTGCAGCCACGTCTCGACCCCTGAGTCAACAGATGGGGACGTTTGCAAGACAACAACCATCTGCACGAACAGTTCGACGACGTTTGCAGCAGCATGGACTATCAGCTCGGAGACCATGGCTGCGGTTACCCTTGACGCTGAATCACAGACAGGAGCGCCTGCGATGGTGTACTCAACGACGAACATGGGTGCACGAATGGCAAAACGTCATTTTTTCGGTTGAATCCTAGGTTGTGTTTACAGCATCATGATGACCACATCCGTGTTTGGCAACATCGCGGTGAGCGCACGTTGGAAGCGTGTATTCGTCATCGCCATACTGGCGTATCACCCAGCGTGATGGTATGGGGTGCCATTGGTTACACGTTTCGGTCACCTCTTGTTCACATTGACGGCACTTTGAACAGTGGACGTTACATTTCAGAAGTGTTACGACTCGTTCCTCTACCGTTCATCCTGTCCCTGCGAAAACCTACATTTCAGCAGGATAATGCACGACCGCAAGTTGCAGGTCCTGTACGGGCCTTTCTGGATACAGAAAATGTTCGACTGCTGCCCTGGCCAGCACATTCTCCGGATCTCTCGCCAACTGAAAACTTCTGGTCAATGGTGGCCGAGCAGCTGGCTCGTCACAATACGCCAGTCACTACTCTTGATGAACTGTGGTATCGTGTTGAAGCTGCATGGGCAGCTGTACCTGTACACGCCATTCAAACTCTGACTCAATGCCCAGGCGTATCAAGGACGTTATTACGGCCAGAGGTGGTTGTTCGGGGTACTGTTTTCTCAGTATCTATGCACCCAAATCGCGTGAAAATGTAATCGCATGTCAGTTCGAGTATAATATATTTGTCCAATGAATACCCGTTTATCATCTGCATTTATTCTTGGTGTAGCAATTTTAATGGCCAGTAATATTACTGTTTACGCTTGAATCTGTTATTTGGAAGAACGTTTTCCTGACATTTAAAGGGCTTTTGGGAGTTTGTAGAAATGTTCTTGTGGCAGCCTGTTTTTGCTTCGTTAGTTGAAAGTAGCAAACCCATGGAGAACGTTTGTATTGGTACGTGTGGCGTTCTGTCGGACATGTGCGACAGAACAGACACCATTCATGATGAAGCAGCTGGTGCATTTGTAGTTTCACAGAGTATGCATAAACAGTCGGAAGGATAGAATAAAGAAACAAAATGGCTCTGAGCACTATGGGATTCAACTGCTGAGGTCATAAGCCCCCTAGAACTTAGAACTACTTAAACCTAACTAACCTAAGGACAACACACACATCCATGCCCGAGGCAGGATTCGAACCTGCGACCGTAGCGGTCGCGCGGTTCCAGACTGTAGCGCCAGAACCGCTCGGCCACCAGCGGCCGGCAATAAAGAAACAATTGCATCACATGTTCGGAGGTATCAATAGTCCCCTTATAACACTTTTACGTAAAATATAGTAAAAAAAGTTGTTATCATTGTTATGTGAACCCAGGATCCAACGCTCTACCAACTTCCCCACGGAGACAATACGCCTTAGCTACTCACGGAAATGCTTTTCCTTTGCTCCGTAGTTCTGATGTTACTTTTAGTGAACGTTTACGCCCGTTATGCAGGACAGCAGCACATAGTACGAACTAAATCTGTGTTATGGTTGATACTCTATCGACATTCGACCTTTAGTACCGATGTGAATGTCTGACATGTGAAGGTTTGGGTGTAAATACCATTTTTTCACAAAAAGCTTCTTCGGTGCTGTTATGTTCTCGGAACTCTGTTGCATGTCCCTAAACTTTTCCAAGTCCCAAATCAGGGAGGAAATGTTTCAGCCACCAGTTACTATATGGAGAATAAAGGTACACACGGCCTTTCTTCCGCAAGACTGACACAAGACTGTTGCGTTCCATGTAATTCCAATGCACACAACTGAAGTCTTTGATTTTAAAAATGCTGCTTAAACATCGTAGTGAACGCAGGCATGTAAGATTCCCAACTGCAGCGCGATAAAAGTCCATTCGAAACATATGGTCGAATCACATTAATGTGACCACCGCCTATTTTCGACGTCATTGTCAATAATCACTCACCGACGGCAGGTGGTAGCACTAGCAGTGGAGGGTGTACAAAGCATAGTCGGGAAGATGCAGAAAACAGTGCAGTCGTTGTCGTAATGCGGAAACGGAGCTGTTTATTTGACGTCTGAAAGGTCACGATCATTGGCTTTCAAACCAAGGGTGGAAGTATTTCTGGAACGCCTAAGTTTGTAAACTGTTCGCTGCCGCCGTGATTGAAGTATATCGTGCATGAAAAAGTGGCACTATCCGAAACAGGCGCCGAGGTAGCTGTGGTGTACCCCAAGCCATAGATCACAGGGGCGAATGACGGCTGCGGAGATGTGCACGGGTGAATATACGTGCGACTGTTGAGTAAGTGACCGCCCAGATGAACCAAAGGGCTACCAACAGGGTCTCCTCAACGGCCCTACGGGCCCTCCGCAGCAGACTTCTGGTTCATGCATCCATGCTTACTTCTGTTCATTGGCGACAAAGCTTGAAATTTGCACGCCAGTACTGCAGCTGGACGTACTTTGAGTGCGACAGGCGACCTCTTCAGATGAATCACGTTTTATGCTTCATTGCACAGATAGCCAGTGGCGTATACGGCGTGAAAAGTCTGCAAGCAAACACCCTTCAACAATCATCGCATCGTTACGGTCCGGGTAATGCTGTCCTATCGCTATCTGGGTGATGTCGTCGTTCTGGTAGTCACAATGGATCAACAAAAGTCTGTATCTCTACTTGGGGACCATGTCCACCCTTACACACAGACTGTTTTTCCTCGGCACAGCACCAAAAGGGCAATGCAATGTGTCACTCAGATCGCAGTGTAAGTGCGTAGTTCCCAGAGCACCGGGATGAGCTTATCGTACTCCCTTGGCCACTAAACTCCCAAGAATTAAACCCACTCTAGAATTTGTGGGGCCTCATCGATTGGGCTGTTTCCGCCATGGAACCTCAATCGAGAAACCTACCGCAGCTGGCCACAGCACTGGAGTGCTGTGGTTAAACGTCACTGTCGGTAGATTAGATTAGATTAGTTTTCGTTCCATAGATCCGTGCTGAGGGGATCCTCGTGGACGTGGAACATGTCAATTTTTTTAAAGCTGAAATAACAATACTAATAGTATGAATATATACAATACATCATTTGTTTCTATTAAAAAATTCGTCAATGGAGTAGAAGGAGTTGGCCACTAGTAAGTCTTTCAGGCTCCTTTTAAACTGTTCTTCATTTGTAACTAAATTTTTTATGTTTACTGGCAAATTATTGAAGATGAGTGTTCCTGAGTAGTGGACCCCTTTTTGAACTAAAGTAAGTGCTTTTAAGTCCTTGTGCAGATCATTTTTGTTCCTGGTATTGTATGTATGAACTGAGCTGTTTGTTGGAAAAAGAGATATATTATTTAGGACAAATTTCATTAATGAGTAAATATACTGAGAGGCAGTAGTTAGTATACCCAGTTCTGTGAGGAGGTTTCTACAGGACGTCCGTGAATTTACTCCACAAATAATACGTATTACACGCTTTTGGACTCTGAAAACTTTTGTTTGACTTGAAGAGTTACCCCAAAATATTATACCATATGACATTATGGAATGAAAGTAGGCAAAGTATGCAAGCTTTTTCATTTTTATGTCGCCTATGTCTGCTAACACTCGAATTGCAAATACAGATTTGTTAAGGCGTTTCTGCAGTTCTGTGGTGTGCTCTTCCCAATTGAATTTATTATCAAGTTGTAATCCCAGGAATTTAAGACTGTCAACCTCTTCTATCTGCTCTTCTTCGTATTTTATGCATATGCTGGGTGGAAACCTCTTACAGGTTCTGAATTGCATATAGTGAGTCTTTTCGAAGTTTAATGTCAGTGAGTTGGCTTTACCATTTATTAATATCCATGAAAATATCATTAACAGATCTTTCTAGAACTACATTTGACATACTATTTATTGCAATACTTGTGTCATCTGCAAACAAAACGAACTCTGCTTCTGGCAGTGTAACTGATGAGAGATCATTAATGTACACAAGAAAAAGCAATGGCCCTAAGATGGATCCTTGTGGGACACCACATGTAATTTCTTCCCATTCTGGTGATGACTGGTGACTTAATTCACTAGTCCCTTGCACTGACACCCTTTGTTTCCTGTTAGTGAGGTATGGCTTGAACCATTTTGCAGCACTGCCCGTGACACCATAGAATTCTAATTTACTTAAAAGGATGTTGTGGTTCACACAATCAAATGCCTTTGACAAATCACAGAAAATACATGCTGCTTGTAATTTGTTATTTCATGAATTAAGTACATTTTCACTGTAGGTGTAAATAGCCTTCTCGATATCAGAACCCTTCAGAAATCCAAACTGTGTTCTTGAGAATATGTTATTTGTGGTCAGATGGTTGAACAGCTGCCTGTACATTACTTTTTCTAAAATTTTTGAGAATGCTGGCAAAAGTGAAATCGGTCTGTAGTTTGATGGTATCTCTTTATCCCCTTTCTTGAATAGAGGCTTAACATCTGCATATTTTAGCCAGTCAGGAAATGTCCCAGTTATAATTGACTGGTTACACAAGTAACTTAGAATTGTACTAAACTCACAAGAACATGCCTTAATTAACTTTGTTGATATTTCATCGTACCCACTGGAATGCTTTGTTTTTAAAGATTTTATTATGGACGTTATTTCTTTTTGTGAAGTGAGTGATATATTCATGTACTTGAAGCTATTTGTGAAGGCTAGTTTCAGATATTCAAGGGCATTATTTACTGATCCTGAAAGTCCCATTCTATCAGTAACGGATATAAAGTACTTGTTAAATAGATTTGCCACACTATACCCATCAGTTACTAATGTGTCATCTACCCTTAGTGCTATTTGCTCCTGTTCGTTTCTGGTTCTACCAGTCTGCTCTTTCACTATATCCCATATTGTTTTTATTTTGTTCCCTGACATTGCTATCTTCTTCTCGTAGTGCATTTGTTTAGACGTCTGGATTACTTTTTTAAATGTTTTACAGTATTCCTTATATTTAGCTAAATCATCAGCATTGGAGCTATTCTTGGTCGACAGATACATTTTCCTTTTTGTCTTACAGGAAATCTTTATTCCTTGTGTAATCCATGGTTTTACTATAGACTTCTGTTTAATTTGAGTAACTTTTAGAGGAAAACAGTTTTCAAACATGGTACTGACATTGTTCATGAATGTGTTATATTTTTCATTCATGTCATGAGCATTATAAACATCTTTCCAGTTCATATCTTTGAGCAGTTTTCTAAAACACTCAATTTTTGGTTGATTGACTACTCTCCTGTACTCAGATTTAGCAGTCTTGATAATCTGCTTATAATTTACATCTAAAACAAGGAGCTGCATGTCATGATCTGATAGTCCATTTATAACAGGTTTTATGATATGATTTTGTTCCTTTGATTTGTCTATAAAAATGTTATCAATGGCTGTCCTTGAGGATTTAGTGATCCTAGTTGGAAAGTTTACAGTGTGAGTTGGATTGAAAGACAACATTACTAACTGCAGTGAATGTTTACTGGAAGATTGCATTAGAAAATCTGTATTAAAGTCACCAGTAATCAAAATTTCTTTGTTTCTTCCTGTTAAATAACCCAAAAGAGCTTCTAGATGATCTAAGAATAGATTATAATTTCCTGCAGGTGCTCGGTAAATAGTTATTATTATATAGGATCTGTTATGGAACTCTACTTCTGTTGCACATGCTTCTAGATGCTGCTCTAAACAGAATTTATTAATGTCAATGTTTTTGAATTTATGGCAGTTTTCGATAAATGTGGCAACTCCTCCTCCATCCATATCTACTCTGCAGAAGTAGGAAGCTAGCTTAAATCCTGAAATGTCTAACATATCTGTATCAGTGGTCAGAGAGGCAGATTATGTCAATTTGGTTAGATGAATTCATTTCATCGATACAAATGAGTAGTTCATCAACTTTATTTCTAAGTCCCGGAATGTTCTGGTGTAATAAAGATAACTGATACTGCATACTAATGGGATTGTAACTGCTTTGGCGAAGATGAACTGGCAGTTTCTGATTACTTTCCGTCAAACACTGTTTAAATGGAGGCTGTATGATACAATCTGACTCCTGTTCATCTGTTTTCTCAAACTGAGTGTGTCTGCCAATCTCTCTTAAAACTCGTTTCCTTTCCCCCCTTCCCTATCCTAAAAAAGGCATCCCTCTGACACCTGTGATCACTGGTATTTTACCACTTGTGCCAGTGTCCCCTTCCAGAACCGCACCGACTTTCACCCTGCACGTCTTACAACTGTCCGCGCTGAAAATATGTGTACTCAGGCTTTTAACAGGTGGACAGATTAAAGTGACTGGACAGTGAACCTATGTAAAAATTTTTTACTCTGAAAGACCATGGCTGATGTATGCCACGCTGTTCTTCATCTGAAAGACCTACAATGTTCATCAATTGCAAAACAAGAAGAGCTGTTGACAGTGTTGCCATTACTTCCTCGTGGAGCTCTACAACAAAAATTTGTAGCACCTGATCCCTTGAATGGAGTTGTATAGGGAAAAGAAGTCAAAACTGAAAAAAAAACCTTGAATTTAATTTTGTTATTCACTGGTAAAAAATTTGAAATATATGAAAAATGGTTTTCGTTGACTACAGTTCTACTGATAAAAATTACTGCTTTATTTCCGCACCTAAAGAAAAACTTCCTTGTTGGTATTTAGAACCAACGAGTTCCTGGTATGTCACTTAGAACGTTCTTAATAAATTATTTACATCTTCATCCACATGGAAACTCTGCAGATCACATTTAAGTGCCTGGTAGAGGGTTCATCGAACCACCTTCACAATTCTCTATTACTCCAATCTTGTATAGCGTGCGGAAAAAACGAACGCCTATATCTTTCCGTGCGAGCTCTGATTTGCCTTATTTTATTATGGTGAGTGTTTATTTCGATGTAGGTCGGTGTCAACATAATATTTCCGCATTCGGAGGAGAAAGTTAGTGATTGAAATTTCGTGAGAAGATTCCAGCGCAACGAAAAATGCCTTTGTTTAAATGATGTCCACCCCAAATCCTGTATCATTTCAGTTACACTCTCTCCACTATTTCGCGATAAAACAAAACGTGCTGCCCTTCCTTGAACTTTGTCGATGTACTCTGTCAATCCTGTCTAGTAAGGATCCCACATCGCGCAAAGTATTCCAAAAGAGAACGAACAAGCGTAGTGAAGGCAATCTCTTTAGAAGATGTGTTACATTTTCTAAGTGTCCTGCCAATAAAATACAGTTTTTGGTTAGCCTTCTCCATAACATTTTCTATGTGTTCCTTCGAATTTAATTTGTTCGTAACAGTGATTCCTAGGTATTTAGCTAGATTTACTGCCTTTAGATTTGACTGATTTATCGTGTACCGAAGTTTAACGGATTCCTTTTAGCATGTGGATGACCTCACACATTTCGTTATTTGGGGTCAATTGCCAATTTCCGCACCATACATCTTTTTGAAATCTTTTTGCAATATGTTTTGATCTTTTGATGACTTTACTAGTCGATAAACGACAGCGTCATCTGCAAACAACCTAAGAGTGGCTACTCAGATTGTCTCACAAATCGTTTATATACGTAGATAAGGAACGGGAAAGGGCCTTTAACACTACCTTGGGGAACACCAGAAATCACTTCTGTTTTACTCGGTGACTTTCCGACACTTCAATATGTGATCTCTCTGACAGGAAATCACGAATCCAGTCATATAACAGACGATATTCCATAAGCACGCAATTTCACTACAAGCCGCTTGTGTGGTACAGTGTCAAAAACCTTCCGGAAGTTGAGAAACACGGAATCAATTTGAAATCCATTGTCAATAGCACAAAGAGCTAGTTGTGTTTCACAAGAACGATGTTTTCTAAATCTGTGTAGACTCTGTGTCAATAGACCATTTTCTTCGAGGTAATTCATAGTTTTCGAACACAATATATGTGCGAAAATCCTGCTGGATATCGACGTTAATGATATGGGCCTGTAATTTAATGGATTACTCCTACTACCTTTCTTGAGTATTGATGTGGACTGTGCAACTTTCCAGTCATTGGGTACAGATTTTTTGTCGAGCGACGAGTTGTATATGACTGCCAAGTATGGAGATATTGCATTCACTCTGAAAGGAACCTAATTGGTATACATTCTGGATCAGAAGACTTGCCTTTATTAAATGATTTAAGTTGCTTCACTACTCCGAGGACATTTACTTCCACATTACTTATGGTGACAGCTGTTCTTGATTCGAATTCTGTAATACTTACTTCGTCTTCTTTGGTGAAGGAATTACGGATGGCTGTGTTCAGTAACTCTGCTTTGGCAGCACTGTCTTCGATAGTATCTCCATTGCTATCGCTCAGAGAAGGCACTGATTTTGTCTTGCCGGTAGCACACGACCAGAATCTCTTTCGATTTTCTGCAAAGTTTCGCTGTAGAAACTATCAGAGGCATCTCTCATTGAAGTCCGCCCTAAGTTTCGAGCTTTCGTCTGTTTAAATTTGGCAAGTTTTTGTTGTTGTTTCTGCAACAGTGTTCCGACCCGTTTTGTGTACCAGGGAAGATCAGCTCCACCGTTTGTTAATTTATTCGGTATAAATCACTCAATTGTTGCCGATACTATTGCTTTGATGATGGTTCAAAAAATGGTTCAAATGGCTCTGAGCACTATGGGACTTAGCATCTGAGGTCATCAGTCCCCTACAACTTAGAACTACTTAAACCTAACTAGCCTAAGGACACCACACACATCCATGTCTGAGGCAGGATTCGAACCTGCGACCGTAGCGGTCTCGAAGTTCCAGACTGTAGCGCCTAGAACCGCACGGCCACTCCGGCCGGCCTTTGATGATGATGATTGGTTTGTGGGGCGCTCAGCTGTGCCGACATCAGCGCCCGTAAAAATTCCCAATGTTTACACAGTCCATTTTCTTTTCACAATACAATCTAGTCACTCTCACAAATGATGATGATGAAGAAATGATAAGGACAACACAAACACCCAAATGCCCAGCAGAGAAAATCCCCAACCCGGGTGGGAATCGAACCCGGAACCCCCTGATCCAGAGGCAGCAACGCTAACCCCTAGACCACGAGCTGCGAACGCACTAGTGCTTTGAATTCAAGCCACATCTGGTCTTCACTTCCATTGTTAAATTGGATGGAGTGGGGATTGTCTCTCAGGAAGGCGTCAAGTGAATTTTTATCTGCTGTTTTGAATAGGCATATTTTTACTGCAGTACACCCTGAGGAAGGCGCCTTGCAATAGTCGCCGAAACAATATATAGTTGACAATGCGGTCCCAAATCCAGAAGAATTTTATGGACTGTGACAACGGCTGCGGAAGCCTAGGTTTACATGATTGTTCATTATTTATACCTCTGATTAATATTATTTTGTCTCCCTTTCCCGCGTTCATCCATTCATTTTCTCTTTGTCTTTTCTGTTTGTCAGTGAAGATACTTTTGCATTTTCTTTTCTTCCTTTTGAGGTCCTGGAAGATTTTATTTTTTTCAGATGATTAATAAGTTTTATTTCCTCTTATCAAGTGCGGGGTAACTTGTGGCGTGTTTGATGATCTACTGAGGTTGGCACAGATTTCCACTTTAATAAAAATTAAATTAACAATATTAGCTGGAATTGAATTTGAAAACCATTTTTCTGGAATACGACTTCACCGACCTAACTGTTTGCTCCAGTGCGGTTGGTGGCACTATATCTTCATTATACGGCGAGTGGGGGAGGGTTCTTCTGCTACGACTGGGGTTTCCCTCTTTGGTGTCCTATATGCGAATGGCGCTACCAAAGAAAGATAGTAAATTTCTATATTTTTCCCGTCATATAGTGACATGTGGTCATATGCTTTGTGTTTCCCGGCTCTTCTTGTATGATACAGTGTAGAAACATAACAGTAACTTCTTCGTAACAGTGCAGCATTACTTGAAGGATGTCGTCTCTTTTTATGTATGAATTATTTCAAAGTATTTTCCTTGCTCGAATGTGCGCTCTTTTATTAAAGAAATATCCCACGTTGTCTACGAAAAATGTAAAACAAGTGTATGAAGTGTAAATTCAGATCAATGATATCAGAGAAACAATTCTGTGGCTGAAACGAATCGGAGGAATCGTATTTTCGTACGTTTTAGAAAAAGCATGGAGCGAAGCTCCTCTCAGCAAACTGAATCTCCCCAGTTCTCATATCTCCATCGAACTGAGCAGACGTATTTTGTGTAAGTTCCTCTGTAGTACATATAGATTTGATTTTCTTCCAATCCATATGTGGCATACAGCAAACCAGTGCTTAACAGTATTGGTTAAAAACGGTCTTGGTTGCAATTTTATTTTTTTTATTTTTCAACTACGCGTTTCGCCTTATTTAGGCATTTTCAGGTTATTTTAGTTTGGTATTTCTTAGAAGGATCCTTTAGTCAGTGCAGCCAAAGGACATCGTCGAATATATCAGGCCATCATCGCCTTCTTTAAACTTAGTAATCTACAAAAGTTTTTACTGAGTTTAACGAAGGCGATGTTGACCTGATACATTCGACGATGCCCTTTGGATACACTGACTACAGGATCCTTCCAAGAAATACCAAATTAAGTAACCTGAAGATGCCTAAATAAGGCGAAACGCGTAGTTGAAAAATAAAAAAAAAACTAAAATTGCAACTAAGACTGTTTTTAACCAATAATATAGATTTGAGTTTTAAGTAAATATGTTGAAAACGTTTAACATTCTTTTTATCACTTATAACTAAAAGTTCTCCCCGTAATTATTAAGTTGTACATGAACTATGGATTTGTAATAACCGGCCGCGGTGGTCTCGCGGTTCTAGGCGCTCAGTCCGGAGCCGCGCGACCGCTACGGTCGCAGGTTCGAATCCTGCCTCGGGCATGGATGTGTGTGATGTTCTTAGGTTAGTTAGGTTTAAGTAGTTCTAAGTTCTAGGGGACTGATGACCAAAGATGTTAAGTCCCATAGTGCTCAGAGCCATTTGAACCATTTGATTTGTAATACCTGTTTCAGAAAAGATAGCTGTAACCGCGAGCTCAGCAGATCGGGAGAGAATGTGCCAAATGCAACTCGTGCACAATTTACGTATTATCTCCGAACTGTGAATCCGCTCTTTCGCTTCTGTCAGATACAGGCCCCACATAGTGATGGTGGTGTTAAATTACTATGGCACGTAAATGGTGAAAACTTCAGGAGCCAATTTTATTCTGAAATCATTGCATTCTTTTTAGATGCGTATGAGATGCAGAAAGAAGAAATCGCGCCATAATCAACAATAACCGTTTTTCCATTGCTCAGTGACAAAAGGACTAAATTCATTTAACAATTTGACTATTACAAATTTCGCTACTTTATTAAGATGGAAGTTGGAAAAAAATGAACATTGTTAAAACCAAGATAATGATCAATGAATGGACACCTAGGGGAAGTATATCAGTTGGAAGTACACAACTTCAAATAGTCACAGGATATATCTATCTGGGTCAACTGACAGACGTCCGCCGCCAGTAGCTGAATGATCAGCGCGACGGAATGTGAATCCTAATGGCCCGGGTTCGATTTCCGGCTGGGTCGGAGATTTTCTCTGCTCAGGGACTGGGTGTTGTGTTGTACTAATCATCATAATTTCATACCCATCGACGCGCAAGCCACCGAAATGGCGTGAAATTGGAAGACTTGCACCCGGCGAACGGTCTACCCGACGGGAGGCCCCAGTCACACGACATTACATTACAACTGATAAACATTAAAGGACATTTAAAACCAGAAATATTACGACGAATTAAATTGGGCTGGCAAGCTTATGGGAGACACTCTTCAATTTTGAAATCTAAGATGAGCTGAAGAAATCTGTTTTTGACCAATGTACACTACTGGAAATGGAAAAAAGAACACATTGACACCGGTGTGTCAGACCCACCATACTTGCTCCGGACACTGCGAGAGGGCTGTACAAGCAATGATCACACGCACGGCACAGCGGACACACCAGGAACCGCGGTGTTGGCCGTCGAATGGCGCTAGCTGCGCAGCATTTGTGCACCGCCGCCGTCAGTGTCAGCCAGTTTGCCGTGGCATACGGAGCTCCATCGCAGTCTTTAACACTGGTAGCATGCCGCGACAGCGTGGACGTGAACCGTATGTGCAGTTGACGGACTTTGAGCGAGGGCGTATAGTGGGCATGCGGGAGGCCGGGTGGACGTACCGCCGAATTGCTCAACATGTGGGGCGTGAGGTCTCCACAGTACATCGATGTTGTCGCCAGTGGTCGGCGGAAGGTGCACGTGCCCGTCGACCTGGGACCGGACCGCAGCGACGCACGGATGCACGCCAAGACCGTAGGATCCTACGCAGTGCCGTAGGGGACCGCACCGCCACTTCCCAGCAAATTAGGGACACTGTTGCTCCTGGGGTATCGGCGAGGACCATTCGCAACCGTCTCCATGAAGCTGGGCTACGGTCCCGCACACCGTTAGGCCGTCTTCCGCTCACGCCCCAACATCGTGCAGCCCGCCTCCAGTGGTGTCGCGACAGGCGTGAATGGAGGGACGAATGGAGACGTGTCGTCTTCAGCGATGAGAGTCGCTTCTGCCTTGGTGCCAATGATGGTCGTATGCGTGTTTGGCGCCGTGCAGGTGAGCGCCACAATCAGGACTGCATACGACCGAGGCACACAGGGCCAACACCCGGCATCATGGTGTGGGGAGCGATCTCCTACACTGGCCGTACACCACTGGTGATCGTCGAGGGGACACTGAATAGTGCACGGTACATCCAAACCGCCATCGAACCCATCGTTCTACCATTCCTAGACCGGCAAGGGAACTTGCTGTTCCAACAGGACAATGCACGTCCGCATGTATCCCGTGCCACCCAACGTGCTCTAGAAGGTGTAAGTCAACTACCCTGGCCAGCAAGATCTCCGGATCTGTCCCCCATTGAGCATGTTTGGGACTGGATGAAGCGTCGTCTCACGCGGTCTGCACGTCCAGCACGAACGCTGGTCCAACTGAGGCGCCAGGTGGAAATGGCATGGCAAGCCGTTCCACAGGACTACATCCAGCATCTCTACGATCGCCTCCATGGGAGAATAGCAGCCTGCATTGCTGCGAAAGGTGGATATACACTGTACTAGTGCCGACATTGTGCATGCTCTGTTGCCTGTGTCTATGTGCCTGTGGTTCTGTCAGTGTGATCATGTGATGTATCTGACCCCAGGAATGTGTCAATAAAGTTTCCCCTTCCTGGGACAATGAATTCACGGTGTTCTTATTTCAATTTCCAGGAGTGTATATTGCCAGTAATAACTTATAGCTGTGAAACATGGACATTAAATGAGTTAATTATTAGGAAGCTAACAGTATCCCAAAGAGGAATGGAAAGATCAATGTCGGGTTACACGAAAAAAGACAGGAAGAGAGCAGTTGAAATAAGACGAACAATGAGGGTCACTCACATAATGGAAAGAGTGAATACATTGAAATGGCAATGGGCTGGTCTTGTTGCTCGAACATAACATGGTAGATGGTCTAAACAAGTCCTATACTGGAGCCAAATTTACCAAAAAAGACCTAGAGGAAGACCAGCAGACAGATGGGATAGAGATGTAAATAAGACAGTGGGATTCAATTGGCAACGGGAATCTTAGGATCGGAAGAAATGGAAGATCTTACTGGGATGCTTTGTTACACGCAGACTCAAAGAGGCCACATCATTAAAGCGATAGAACTGAATGATGATGATGCTGATCATGATGATGAATAAGATATAGGAACTTAAAAAATAGAAAAGCGTCAATGTACAAGCGAAGCTCCTCTCATCAAACTGAATCTTCCCAATTCTCATGTCTCCATCGAACTGAGCAGACGTATTTTGTGTAAGTTTGTGGTGTCTGCCATTGCCGGCCGGAGTGGCTGTGCGGTTCTAGGCGCTTCAGTCTGGAACCGCGTGATCGCTACGGTCGCAGGTTCGAATCCTGCCTCGGGCATGGAAGTGTGTGATGTCCTTAGGTTAGTTAGGTTTAAGTAGTTCTAAGTTCTAGAGGACTGATGACCACAGATGTTAAGTCCCATAGTGCTCAGAGCCATTTGAACCATTTGTCTGCCATTGGTGTTTGATGTACATCTCTATGGCGATCTCATGCTAACTAGAGGACCCCCTGATCATCTTTGCACCTCCTCTGTCTTCTCTAGCTCGCTTGGTATGGCTCCCAGATTGACGAACAGTGTCCAAGAATCGGTCTAACGAGGGTTCTGTAACCAACTTCTTTCTAAATGACACCAATCAGCACCTAGCGTCGTGGCCATAATCTTGATCTCGGAAGGTATTACCAAGCTATATTTTCAGCGGGTAAAAAGTCTGAAGAAAATATTACTCGGATTGTCATTGGAACGTACCGCGTTTCTGATTTGCGAGGAGCAGATATCGATCAGACGCTGCCGAGTTCTGTGACGGCGCGCGGTTGCTACCCAGAAGGCGGCAGCAAGCAGCCCGTGTTGAGAAATGAGTCGTGGCCCGGTGTCCGGACGCTTGTGACGTCACAGAGCACTCGGGCCAAGGCTGCTCCGCAAAATAGAACCCGCGGCGCCTGCGGGGCCGTGTGTTGCGCACGTGGCACCCGCACGGGCGAGACTACTGCCACCTGCTGCGGGTTACTGTCTTTAAAGCGATTGCACTGCTGCTGCAATGCTCACGTAAATGATAACTAACTGAGTCAAGACTTTTCAGATCGTATTGCTGTTAATTGGAAACTAAAGTAAATATGGCTCTGAGCACTATGGAACTTAACTGCTGAGGTCATCAGTCCCCTAGAAGTTAGAACTACTTAAACCTAACTAACCTAAGAACATCACACACAACCATCCCCGAGGCAGGATTCGAACCTGCGACCGTAGCGGGCGCGCGTTTCCAGACTGTAGCGCCTATAACCGCTCGGCCACTTCGGCCGGCTAAAGTAAATAAAAACGCGCTGCAAGACGGAGTCACGTCATCAAAAGATCTTTAGTTAAGCTCGGAATATTACACAAATAACTGATCACGCTGAGAGCAAGACACAATATACGGTCTGAAAAAAAAAAGTACCTGGAAAGACGACATCGATTTTGATCCGATAATGGCATATACCACTTGGGGATAGTAGAAGTCCTGATAATGCTTTCAGTGTCGTCCGCCAACAGATAACGTAGTAGCATAGCTACCAGAGCGCCGTCTGTGTCTTACAGCCAGAAGGCTCAGTGTGGTGCAAAGGTATGAAGCAGGCAACCATGCCGTGGAGTGGCAATCATGCTTCCTACAGCCAACTGAGCGAGTTTTAAAGAGGTCAAATTTTAGCCTTCCGAGTGATGGGTTGGTCCTTTCAGAGAATTGCTACGTAAGTTCGACGTACTGCGTCAGTTGTGCAACGATGCTGGTATCAGTGGTCACGTGAACATTCTCACACCCACAGGACAGGTTCTGGACTTCCACGCACCACAGACGCCAACATGATCTAAATTAGATTCAGAATTATATATTAATACCTTCAGCTTCTGTCGGGAGTTGATAGATATCAACGGGGACAGGTGAAAATGTGTGCCCCGACCGGCGCTCGAATCCGGGATCTCGTGCTTATATGGCAGACGCTCTATCCAAAATGGTTCAAATGGCCCTGAGCACTATGGGACTCAACTGCTGAGGTCCTTAGTCCCCTAGAACTTAGAACTAGTTAAACCTAACTAACCTAAGGACATCACAAACATCCATGCCCGAGGCAGGATTCGAACCTGCGACCGTAGCGGTCTTGCGGTTCCCGACTGCAGCGCCTTTAACCGCACGGCCACTTCGGCCGGCACGCTCTATCCATCTGAGCCACCGAGGGCACGGAGAATAGTGCAACTGCAGGGACTATCTCGCACACGTCTCCCGCGAGACCCACATTCTCACCTTGTATGACCACACACTACATTCGTAGCGTCCCTACCCGCCGGCCGGTGTGGTCGAGCGGTTCTAGGCGCTTCAGTCTGGAATCACGCGACCGCTACGGTCGCAGGTTCGAATCCTGCCTCGGGCATAGATGTGTGTGATGTCCTTGGTTAGTTAGGTTTAAGTAGTTCTGAGTGTTAGGGGACTGATGACCTCAGAAGTTAAGTCCCATAGTGCTCAGAGCCATTTGAACCATTTGAAAGAGGAGGAAGTCACCTGGTGCAGTGTCAGGAAAGTAGTTCTAAGTTCTAGGGGACTGATGACCTCAAATGTTAAGTCCCATAGTGCTCAGAGCCATTTGAACCATTTGTCAGTACCCAACACACTCGCCCATACGTGTCAATATGTACTGTTGCCAACTGGTTGTTAGCAGTGGGACTATGGGTACGCTCACCTCTAGCCCGTCTTTCACTCACATCACAGCACCGACGTGCATGGCTCGACTGGTGGCGTCCGAGGATCACTTGGAAGGTGTAACGGCACCGTGGTCTTCAGCGATGAAAGGAGATTATGTCTGCGTGCAAGTGATGGTCGTTTGCGAGTACGATGTAGACCTGGTGAGCATTGTACCAGAGTTCGGTACATGCAGAATGTCGTTAGACGCCTTATTTTGCCGTTCTTGCAAACAACACGGTGATGTGTTTTTCCAACAGGGTAATATTCGCCCAAGCACTCCCCGTGAAAATCTGCGTGCTCTGTAAGACGTGAAGCTACGTCCCTGGCCAGCCCGATCTCTGGACTTCGCTCCAATAGAGCACTTGGGGGATATGAAGGGATGAAAAGTGACTCCTACGACTCATTGTTGTCTTAAGAACTCACACCTAACAGCAACAACTTCAGCTCGTAGGATGAGTTAAAAATGATGACCAACGGCATTGCCAGCTCTATGTGGATCCAATGACGCAGTTTTTCGCAAGTTTCCACTCATTATGCTAGAGTTCTTCCAATTATGGTGACACTTGTTGCAAAATCCGATGTTACATGTGGCTACACCACACAGTAACTACGTATCTACAAGTTATGGTAATGAGTAGAGTTTCATGTTCAACAATCGGTCTACACCTACATCTATATCTACATCTATACTCAGCGAACCACTGTGAAGTGCATGGCAGAGGGTACATATCACTGTACCAGTGTTAGGACGTTTTCTTGTTCCGTTCGCGTATAGAGCTTGGGGAAAATGATAAATGCCTCTCTGCATGTTGTAATTAGTCCAGTTTTGTCCTCGTGATCCCTATGGGAGCGATATGTAGGTGGTAGTCGTTTATTCCCAGAGCCACTTAAAACCCCTTCTTGAAAATTTATAAGTATGCTTTCTCAGTATAGTTTACGGCTGTCTTCAGGCATCTGCTAGTACAGTTTCTTCAGCAACTCTGTGACACTCTGCTGCTGCTAAAAAAAAAAAAAAAAATAAATAAATAAATAAAAAAAATCGGTGATCATTCACGCTGCCTTTCTCTGTATACGTACAATATCCCTTCTAGTCCTATTTCGTGTGGATTCCACACACATGAGCAGTATTCTAGAATGGGCCACACGAGTGTTTTGTAAGCGATCTCCTTTGTAGGGAAATTGCATTTCCCTTCAGCTGCAACAACCAATCTACACCTACATCTGTGTCTACATCTATACTCATCGAACCACTATGAAGTGCATGGCAGAGGGTACATACCACCGTACCTGTATTAGGGCGTTTTTCCATTGCATTCGTGTATGGAGTATAAGTAGTAGCAAACTCCATTGTGGATACAGACAGTAGTATGTTCTTTCTGAAAGTATCGCCACAAACAACGATCTGAGAGGCGTGGATTGTTATGAAATTATCTGCCTGACAAAAAAGTGACGCATCCAGGAAACACTGTCGGATGTCAGTGTAACATCGTACCGTAAACAGTTCTCTGTGACATGTAAAACGGCCACCGGGGTGTGTTAGTATTGTTCGTATTTAATCTCCTAACCACGTCTGGTACTTTGTATAAGAGGCGTGAACGGCGCCGGTTGTTGAGTGATCAGTGATCACTGAAGGACACGGAGATGCCACGTACTCGTGTGAGATGGCGTTACCCGTACCTGACAAAGTTTGGAAGCTCAGTGTGGTCCTCCATTTGGCCGGCTGGTAGAGTCATGTAGTATACAGATTTTTTGGGCATTCTGATGAGTGGCCCAGCATTGGACTACATGGGAAAGTGAAGGTAGACATACTCATCGTCATGGTTCCAGTGGACCACATCTGACCACCTCAAGGCAGGATCGTTGTATTGTGTACCAAGCCCATCACAACAACTTCACATCTGGCCTGCCATCCGAGAATAAGTAATGGACTCCCTGCAACGTTCTGTCATCCTGTATCATTGGTCGGAGAATAACAGCAGCCGGACTAGGTAATTATCGTCCCATGCTTTGGCTGACGTGAACACCAGAAACGGCTGCATTTGGAGTGGTGACGTGACCAGGAAGCATGGACTGCAGATAAATGGCGTCGCATTGTGTTCACCGATGAGATTTGGCCCTGTCTGACTACCCCCCTGAAGCAGATCGTAGGATTTCTTAATTCTATAAATTACAATCTAAACATAAATGAATGATGAAGGCCACTAATCCTACTAAATGATAAATGTTGTTCCTGTTTGTATATTTATTGTAGATTAAAAAATCCTTTATATTACAAAGTTTACATTTCCTAAGTAAAATTACTAATCAACTGCCCAACTTTGCCCCTTATTATGAGTGCGCGGTCTACTATCAATAACGCGAAATGACTGACATCATCTACGTACCAAGCACTACTTTCAAAGATGATCTACGGTGGTGTGGAACCTCAGTGTAAATAAATTAACGTGATTACCAGCTGTTTAGCTTTTATAGCCCTAATAAGCCGAAGTAATTTGCGATATCGCCGTATGTACTGCGTCCGGTGCGTCGAAGTGACGGTTCTCGTTCTCGTCTGCGACGATGGAAGAACTCCAGCCACAAATAAACTCTTTCAAACACTAGGACGGTAGAAGGCGGTCTCCTGACTAATGTACTCTAATACTGTCTTCTCCTCTCTGTGTTCTACAGACTACAAACGCGAACTCTCAGCCACAAGGACGGAGTTCAGATAACGGCTCAACGTGGGTATAGGCAGAGGAAGTGCTCTCAATTACTGAACACTGCGTACTCGACGACGACTTCCAACCCACAGGTGAAGTCCAGAATCGTATAGGTTCGCAAAGTACAGTGCCTAACTGTTCTAACTATAAACTCTGCTGAGACCAAAGGCAGCAAGTCCGTCTGTACCAACAAAAGCTGATATCGAGCGACCGTCATACACGGGCGCTCACAATGGAAGACCACGTCTCTCTACCGCTGGCCTCCCAGCTAGGATCGGCTCCCTACCATCGTAATTCCGAAAACGAATCATTTTCCCGAAACCACGGAATATTCTCCCTCTCTACAGATTCTCCCGAACGCCGACCAACCATATTTTAGTCTTTTGTCGTCCAGCGAGGTGCCGCTTCCTCTTTCCTCTCTCCTGCGTCCAAGATTTTCACCGTTCGGAAGTATTATGCGGTTATCCTTCCGGCCTCTACTACAATAGCGGTCAGCCG
Source organism: Schistocerca nitens (assembly GCF_023898315.1). NCBI lineage: Eukaryota > Metazoa > Arthropoda > Insecta > Orthoptera > Acrididae > Schistocerca > Schistocerca nitens. The sequence goes on along the minus strand of NC_064614.1, from coordinate 244,288,979 downwards.
TCACCCCATTGTGCACCAGAGCTCAGGTGCCACGACGTCCGTCAAGCTACTTCCTGTGTTTAAGCAGGACCAACACCTGTGCGGGCCTTCCACCCAGAGCTTGAGCTCTGCCTGCCGTTTCATCTCCACTGGCGTTCCAACCTCTACTAGTATATGCACTCATTCATTACGCCATTTTTATAATAAAGACACTCCGTCACCTTACATGCAATAAGCGTTAACAATTATTTACAAGACGCACGTGACAATGTCAGTCTCCTTTTTATATTCATATATACGATGTACAACCTATCACATGATACCTAATTGTCTTTGTAGATCACGGCAAAGTATGTGGATGAGTTCTTTTTAAGGTACGAAATTATAGCCACCTTACAACTTCAGGTCACGTCTGATGGTGATTAAGGGAAACTTGACGGCATAACCGTACATAATGGGCGTCTTTCGTCCTCATGTGTTACCTGTCATGCGACAGTATAGTCTTGCCATATTTCAGTAGGAATGTGCTTGTGCACACATGGTATTGAAGACAAGTTGCAACAGTCGTGGACCAGCTTGCCTCGGGAAAGAATAGCACGGCTTCATGACATCCTGCTCAGCCGAATCACTGCGTGCATCCAGTTATTTGCAAATTTTACTCGATTTTGTTTGTGATGACTGAAATAACATCACGTACCCTCTCGACCCATGAAGTTTCGTTTCGTTTCCTGTTCTCCTTCTCGGTGCTTCACATATTTTGTCAGGCAGAGTGAAAGCAGTTTACCAACACGTGCCTCATAAGCGTTACTCGTTGAAGATCGTATCGCCGGGAATATTGACTGTTGGCTACTGGTCCATCATCTCAAAATAGTTTAGGACCGTCTCTAGTGTAATAACTTAACCTACACCCTGTCAAGCTGGGACTGCGCTGTTGTTATAAACGACAGTTTCAGGGAACCATGAACATTTTGGGGAGTGCCCTTGACCTAGGGTCCAGAGGCACACAAAAAACGTCTCAAGTTAGACGTGCGCGAACTCACAGCGATGCCGTCACCTGCTGTCGTCGTGGCCTTCAAAGACTTCAGCTACACTCGTCTAATTACCAACACCTTCTCAGCAAGATGACACAGCATTCTGACGGGGGGGGGGGGTTCGTAATTGTGTGGACTTTGATTCCACTTCCGATACGGCTGCCTCGTTTTAAAGCTCCACTGGTTTTCCCCCATTCACTTCGCACAAATTCAAGGATATAGCTCTTGCATGAGCTCATTTCTTTGCTTCCGCAAGTGGTCTCAAAACACGTTAAGTACTTGAAACGACAACGTTGTTGTAGCATACAGTGGTGTGAGATAACATACAGGGTGTCTGCTTCAACCTGGGACAACTAAATAGCTCGAAAACGACGCATCCTAAGAATAGGTGAAAAGTTAATATTACTAAAGGAGCACCTCCTAACCACCCTTCCTGCGTACGCGGGGTCAACTTTGTATTTTCAAACGGGAACCCACCCCCTCCCCCACATTTTTATTGCATATTCGGAATCTACGCCAAAAAAATACTCAAACTATTATTTCCCATTCATAGCAGATGGCGCTGTAATCGACAAACTGTTTTTTGCAACTAAGAAACGACGCATTTGATTCTACATTTCGTTTACGACATAAATATAAACCTTTGTGTTCCGACGGTTTATATTTATGTCCGAAACTTAATGGTTCAAATGGCTCTGAGCACTATGGGACTTAACTTCCGAGGTCATCAGTCCCCTAGAACTTAGAACTACTTAAACCTAACTAACCTCAGGACATCACACACATCCATGCCCGAGGCAGGATTCGAACCTGCGACCATAGTGGTCGCACGGTTCCAGACTGTAGCGCCTAGAACCGCTCGGCCACCCCAGCCGGCTCCGAAACTTAATTAAGTGTTGCAAATCTATTGCACAGTACAATACGATTAGCCGTTTCAATGTCTGGTTGGAAACTACGTTTATCGTGGTGCTGGAACAACTGCGTGGATGTAATCATTTTCTGTTCCCATCGGGGTGCTTCATATCGCTGAGACCCGTTTCCTCTCACCACTTTGAGCGCTTTATTTCGTTGAGTCCCATTGCCTCTCACAGTAACCATAATTCACTATGCTTTTACGTTGTGTGCATGAATTCCATGCACGATTTAGTAAATGTGTTAAAATGTAAGGTCGTCAGTTTGAGCATTTATTGTAAATCACAATTACGGTGAGAGGCAAGGGGCTCACCGAAATGAAGCACCGCAATGGTGAGAGACAGCGGGAGTCAGCGATATCAAGCATCCCGATGGGAACAGAAAATGATTACATCCACGTCGTTGTTCCTAAACTAAAAGTTTCTACCACAAGCTGAAATGGCTAACCATATTATATGGTACAATCAATTTTTCAACACTAAAGTAGATTTCGAACATAATATCAACCATTAGAACACAAAGGCATAATTTACATCGTAAATCATACGTACAAAAAAATGTGTCGGTTCTTAAGTGTAAAAAGAGGCAAACTTGATATTTGTCGATTGCAGCGCCATCTACCACGAATGGGAAACAATTGTTTGAGTAAACTGTAGGTATATTTGGCGCAGAATCAAAATATGCAATAAAACTAGGGGGAGGGGGTGGGACCGGTGGGGGGGGGGAGAGGGGTTCCGATTTGAAAATACAAAGTTGATCCCGCCGATGCGATACTGTGGTTAGGAGGTGGCCAGTTGTAGCACAGGCAGATGTGCCCTGTACTAGTATCAACTTTTCACCTAAAATATATTTTTCGTGCGATGCATCGTTTTCGAGATATTTACTTGTCTCAGCTAAAAATACGAGTAAAACCCTGTCCAGTCGTAAGTTTCTCTTATTTCCACTTCATGTAGAGGACTCTATATGGGAATATCACTGCTTCTGTTGATTAGACCACTGCTAAGACTGCAATCGCCTTGAATGCATGAAAAAGTGGGTTTGAGTGAAACGAAGACTGGCAGTATTAAAAAAAAAAAAAAGAGAGAAATACGCTACTTGGATCTAGAGTAGTATCACAAATCAGAGGAAAAGAGATATTTCCTCTAACTGGTTTAGTAAATGAATACTTTTCTTTTAGATATAATTTCTTTTGTGTTACAATACTCCAGGCACTTACAGTAGGGTGTTCCAAAAGAGTTTACATAATGAGGTACATAAATCTTATCTTGACTGAAATGAATGAGAACTTTCACTAACTGTCGGTGATTTATTTATTTTATATCCAGTATGGATGTACGAGTATAACCCCCCAGGGGGTCCACAACTCTTTTGTGGATATGTACGTAGCGAGCACGGGACCCCGAGCTAATGTGGCCCTCCTTCCTTTCCGGGCTGCATACCTTCCTTTTCCTCATCCTTCCCTATCCCCCATCTTCGCCCCCCTCCCCTCACCTCTGGCTCTTTCCTTCCCTTTCTCCCCCTCTGGGAGTATGGTTTGTGCCTACGTCCAGAGACGGACGCTCATAAATGTAACGCATTCTTTGCCTTCTCTGCTTGTATGTCTTCATCCTTCCTTTGTCCTTCTCTTTACCTTACCTCTTCTCTTTACCCTTTTCTCCGCTGCGGCGTTTGAGACCTCTCTTCTTTCCTTTCCCTTTCTTTGTTTTTGCCTTTCTCTTTCTTCCTCCCTGTGTGTGTCTGAAGGCCGACCCACGCATTTTCGTGTGTAGCCGGTGACGGGGCAACGCGTAATTTCCCGCTCTGGGTAGACAGGTAGGACACGTACGTACCCCCTGGTAACGGCCAGGCCCAGGGAGGGGTGATTACCCGAGCTGATACCTTCCGAAAGTGCCGATTGGTCCCTCCATCCGTTTGTCGGGAGGTGTGACCTGAGGTGTGAACAATCAGCTAAGGCGGGAGTGCCCTCAGAGAGGGCCCCCACAAGGGAGGAGCGCGCCATCGGAGACGCCGGTAATCATGGGTGATTCTTCCACAATGGTTTCCTCATCTTCCACTATGTCTGCCCACAAGCGTAAGTTCACTGAGTCTCACCCACAGACAGTTCTTCCATCGTTGCCACAGTTCCTTGTTATTTCTCGGTCTGACGAAGGTCACGACTTCTCCACGGTCAACCCTTCCGTTATTCAGAAAGGTGTCGACGCAATTGCAGGTCCTGTAAAGTCTTGTTCCAGATTACGGAATGGCACCTTGTTGTTAGAAACAGTCAGTGCCCTCCAGGCACAAAAATTGCTGCGTACTTCACTGCTCCACACCTTCCCTGTCCAGGTTGAAGCGCACCGCACTTTAAATTTCTCGCGTGGAGTCGTTTATACACGCTCCCTCGACGGATTGTCTGACGAAGAAATTCAGCACTACACTGTCTGACCAGGGCGTAACGGCTGTTCATAGAGTTATGAAAAGGGTTGACACGAACATCATTCCAATCCGCACTGTCTTCTTGACATTTGACAAAGTTCAACTCCCATCGAAAATCAAAGCAGGCTATGAGATAATTTCCGTTCGCCCTTACGTCCCAAACCCTACGCGTTGCTATCGGTGTCAGCGGTTCAATCACACCAGCCAGTCCTGTTCCAATCCGGCCAAATGTGTTACGTGTGGCAAGGATGCCCATGAGGGTGCTTGTCCACCTCCATCCCCTCATTGCATTAACTGTATGGGTGACCACGCTGCTTCCTCTCGAGATTGCCCCATTTTTAAAGACAAAAAGCTTATTCAGGAAATCAGAGTGAAGGAAAAGGTGTCCACCTTTGTTGCTCGAAAATTATTCGCCAGTCGACAGCCCACCGTGCCTCAGACAGGAAAATACAGCACTGTCCTTGCTTCTCCTCGGCCAACAAAGGAGGTGGCCACGCAGACTTGCGACCTCACCTTTAGTGCCACGGTTGTCAGATCGGCCAGCGCAAAGATCACCCATTCAACCTCACCACTTTCGCCTGCCCACTCTATGGCTTTGTTCTCCCCCATTTTCAGTCCGTCCGATTTGATCTCCCCTCTGTTGAAGGCACTCCAGCTCATGGAGGACTCATGATTCTTCTCCATGATACTCTCCATTATCACCCAATCCTCTTAAACACTTCCTTCCAAGCTGTCGCTTTCCCTTTATGGATATCCTTTTCTCTTTGTACTGTATACATTCCATCGTCCACACCAATGGCACGAGCTGATCTCCTTCATCTTCTTGGTCAGCTTCCACCCCCCTATTTGCTGGTTGGGGACTTCAATGCCCACCACCCGCTTTGGGGATCTCCACATCCTTGTCCACGTGGCTCACTATTGCTAGATGTCTTCCACCAAGCGGATCTAGTTTGCCTCAACACTGGGGTCCCTACATTTTTGTCTGCCTCCACGACAAATTTCTCTCATTTGGACCTTTCGGTCGGTACTGTTCCGCTAGCTCGGCGCTTCGAATGGTTCGCCCTTGATGATATACACTCGAGTGACCACTTTCCATGTGTCCTTAGACTGCAGCCTCAACTGCCATATATGCGCCCGCGACGCTGAAAGTTTGCCCAAGCCGATTGGACACTTTTTTCGTCTCTAGCGACATTCGATGACCGTCACTTTCCTAGCGTCGACGATGAGGTCACACACATTACACACGTTATTCTTACAGCTGCGGGACGTTCAATACCACGCACCTCCGAATTGCCGCGGCGCCCCCCAGTTCCTTGGTGGAACGAGGCATGCCGTGACGCAATACGAGAGCGGCGACGTGCTCTTCGCGTTTTCCGCCACCATCCTACTTTGGCCAACTGTATCCGCTATAAGCACTTCCGTGCGCGATGCCGTCGCGTCATCCGCGATAGCAAGAAGGCAAGCTGGAAATTCTTTATTAGCTCATTTAACACCTTCACTCCCTCCTCGGAAGTTTGGAGTCGGATTCGACGGTTATCAGGTGCGCCTAGTTTCTCCCCGGTCTCTGGGCTCACTGTCGCGCGTGATACGTTAGTAGACCCCGTCGCAATTTCTAACTCATTCGGTCAGCACTTTGCTGGGATTTCGAGCTCTTCAAGTTACCCGCCAGCGTTTCTCCCGAAGAAACGTGCAGCGGAAGTGCAACCTCTTGCTTTCTTCTCTCAAAATCGCGAAAGCTATAATACTGTTTTCTCCATGCGGGAACTCGAACATGCACTCTCTTCTCGCTCCTCCGCCCCAGGACCGGATGGTATCCACATCCAAATGTTGCTGCATTTATCAAACCATCGTCTGCGTTACCTCCTTCGCCTCTATAATCGAATTTGGACCGACAGTACTTTTCCCAGACGATGGTGGGAAGCTATCGTCGTTCCCGTTCCGAAACCTGGAAAGGACAAACATCTCCCCTCTAGCGATCGCCCCATTTCTCTCACGAGTAGTGTATGTAAGGTTTTGGAGCGTATGGTGAATTGCCGTTTAGCTTGGTGGCTGGAGTCCTGCAGTCTTTTAACACCTGCCCAATGCGGTTTCCGAAAGCATCGTTCTGCAGTTGACCATCTTGTTGCTCTCTCCACTTATTTCACGAACAATTTTCTCAGCAAACGCCAAACGGTAGCAATATTTTTTGATGTGGAGAGGGCATATGATCGCTGTTGGAGGACAGGCATTCCCGGCACACTGTTCTCTTGGGGCTTGAGAGGTCGGCGTTCCTTTTTTGTTCGTGAATTTATGACAGAGCGCACATTTAAGGTGTGGGTGAAAACTTTCTCCTGTACTTTCTCCCAAGAAAACTGGGTATCCCAGGGCTCCGTGCTAAGTGTTGTACTGTTTGCCATTGCCATAAATCCAGTTATGGATTGTCTCCTTCCTGATGTCTCGGGCTCCCTCTTTGTGGACGATTTTGCGATCTACTACAGCTCACAACGGACCAGCCTTCTCGAACGTCTTCAAGGATGTCTCGATCGCCTCCACTCTTGAAGCATCGAAACCGGCTTCCGTTTTTCTCCCAGTAAGACCGTTTGTATTAATTTTTGGGGACGTAAGGAGTTTCTTCCACCCTCCTTACATCTAGGACCTGTCACCCTTCCGTTTTCGGACGTCGCTAAATTCTTGGGTCTTATTTTTGACTGAAAACTGTGCTGGTCCTCCCACGATTCCTATCTTTCGGCTCGCAATCTGCGATCCCTCAACACCCTCCGTGTCCTGAATGGTACCTCCTGGGGAGCGGACCGAGTGGTCCTTCTCCGCCTCTATCGCGCCTTAGAGCGCTCGAAATTGGACTATGGAAGCATAGTCTACTCCTCTGCTCGGCCGTCTATTCTTTGGCGTCTCAACTCTATCCACCACCGTGGATTACGTTTAGTGTCTGGAGCTTTCTACACCAGCCCTGTGGAAAACCTATATGCTGAGACTGCTGAGCCTCCGCTGTCCAATCGGCGAGCAGTCCTTCTGAGTCGTTATGCTAGCCATCTGTCTTCCATGCCTGCTAATCCAGCGCATGACATTTTTTTCGACGCCTCCTTGGATGTAGGGTATGCAGGCCGCCCTTCCTACTACCACCGGGAGTCCGCTTCCGCTTTCCTAAAACCTTCTTGACAACTTGGGGTACAGCACCGCCTTGGCTCGGTCACCGGATCTGCCTGCTCCATGATCTTTGTCAATTTCCCAAGGATGGTACCCCTTCACTTGTTTATCGTCGGGCACTTGCTGCTCTATGTGCACAAATGAAGGAAGCCACATTTATTTACACTGATGGCTCGAAAACATCGTTAGGTGTAGGGAGTGCCTATATTGTTGGCGACACCCCAAATCAATTTCGGCTTCCCGACCAGTGTTCGGTTTATACTGCGGAGCTTTACGCTGTTCTCCAGGCTGTCCACTACATCCACCGCCATCAGCGGCTACAGTATGTTATCTGTTCAGATTATCTCAGCTCTCTCCTGAGTCTCCAAGCTCTTTACCCTGTCCACCCTCTGGTCCACCGGATTCAGGACTGTCTGCGTTTGCTCAACCTGGGGGGCGTCTCGGTGGCGTTCCTCTTGCTCCCGGGACACGTTGGTGTCTGTGGAAATGAGGCGGCCGCTATAGCGGCCAAGGCTGCAGTCTCTCTTCTTCGGCCAGCTATTCAATCGATTCCCTTCGCCGATCTACGGAGCGTTTTATGTCGTCGTGTTGTTCTTTTATGGCACGCACATTGGTCGACACTTCCCCATAATAAATTGCGGGACGTGAAAGTTCTTCCCTGTTCTTGGACCTCTTCCTCCCGAACGCGTCGTCGGGAGGAGGTAATTTTAACTAGACTCCGGATAGGGCACTGTCTTTTTAGCCATCGACATCTTTTAAGCGGCGATCCTCCCCCCCCCCCCCCCCTGTCCCCACTGCTCTCAGCTGTGGACGGTAAGACACCTTTTAATTGAATGCCCCTATTTTACTCCGTTACGCGCCTGTCTACAGCTGTCGCCTGATATATCGTCAATTTTAGCAGATGACACGCGCTGCCGGCCGCGGTGGTCTAGCGGTTCTGGCGCTGCAGTCCGGAACCACGGGACTGCTACGGTCGCAGGTTCGAATCCTGCCTCGGGCATGGGTGTGTGTGATGTCCTTAGGTTAGTTAGGTTTAAGTAGTTCTAAGTTCTAGGGGACTTATGACCTAAGATGTTGAGTCCCATAGTGCTCAGAGCCATTTGACCCATTTTTTTTGACACGCGCTCGGCCGATCGCGTTCTCGAGTTTATTAGTGACAGTGCGACGACGTCAGTCATTTGAAGCTTTTTTTGGGGACAACCAACCCCTTTCTGTAGTGGATTTTTAAGCCTTCCTTCTGCTTTTAGTTTCTCCAATTTTTTGAGTTTCGTTCCCATTGCTGCTGGTTTCCATTTTCGGTTTTATACTGGTTCCTAAGTCACGGACCGGGCGCTAATGACCATAGCAGTTTTGCGCCCTAAAACAAAAAAAAAGTATGGACGTATTTTTATTCCGTAACTGGTAGGAAACTATGCTGGCAGCTTTTTAGCACGTCTTCGTGACCCTTTCTGTAACACGATTCACTTCAAACGTTGACTAAATAACACTTCTTAGTAGGTTTTGAATACTTCTGAAAAGTATGATAACAATAAAAGAACCTCATTACCATCAATGCATCTCAGGGGAAAAAGTTCCTAACAGCTGTATTAATCTCACAGCAAAATACTCATCATTTTTCGTTCTGCTACTTATTTAAAAACCTTGTTTAGTTTCTTGAGCCTTTTATAAAATATTGCCATGATTTACTTAGAGTACTGTCAGTCAGCAGGTACGCCCGCAATGCGAGTTTTTGCGCTTAGTACTGGGGAGAGGGTGAGAGAACCTCGAAATAGTCGGAATTTCAATGCAAATGTTTGCTTTTTCTATAGCGTTTCTGAAAGAAAAGCGGGAAATTCTAATTTCATCCATAATAAAAAAAACCAGCGACAGTTGCAAGGAGGCGATGCTCTGGGTTTCGCTGCAACCGGATTGTTCGGAAACCAAAGTTTCACCAACAGAAGAATGGAGCACATCTTACTTTCTGCTTCGAAAGCCTCTTACGCTCGGATAGGAAGTAGCAATGGTATTCTATTACGTTTCACATGAGGAATGCACGAAAAGCTTCTTCCAGCGCAGTGGAGGCCTCTGAAAGGAAATACATTTAGACCACGCGTTGGCGCTGGAGACAAAGCCGATTTTGTATGTTCGCAGCTGAGCACAGTGGTGTATCGCGGATAAAATTTTCTCTGTATTCCACAGGTGTGTTAGCAAATAGCTTCAAACAGTTCACCAACTTGGCATATCAGTACTCAAGATTGGCAAAATTCACAAGCTTGTGTTCTAAGTTACTTGTCTTTATTTAATATAGAGGAGGACGACACAAGCTGATGAGACAAAAGATTGGGACCACCTGCCTAACAATGTTTTGGGCCACCTTCATAACACAATACAGCAGCGATCCTGCTTGGCATGGATGCGACAAGTGCTTGGTAGGTTTTCGGAGCTATGTGGCACCAGCTGCCTACGCAGTGTATAACACTACCGTCTGTTACTGCTATAACATAACCTTAAAGGGGGAAGTAGATCGTAAAATGGAACTACTTTTGTTAAGAGTAATTATGGTATAAAGCAACAGAGCAGTGTTACCCACTGAGATGAATTTTGTTTGTGTGAAATACCGAATGGAGGTGGCTTATCGGAAGTGAAAGTCAGAATTACGTAAATATTTAAACAGTAACAAACAATATGTTACCTATCTACACTGTTCAAAGAATAAAGAAAACGGTCGCCAGCCTAATTAGGCAAGAGAATGATTGACATTCTTGTTCAAGAAAATGGATATGAGTTACTTTAACGGGCAAACACAACCTATACTTTGCCACACGCGAGTGCAATGAACTCTGGCACCTGAATACAGTATGTTCACGGTAAGGTTGGATCTGCCAGGGCAGAACAAACTATTTGCATAAATATAACAGATAACAATACACACTATTTCTTTCAGGGCTTATTCAAACTGAATGGTCTTTATAACGTTACTATTAATATTCACTGTAGAATCATAAATTGGACATAGGTTCAGTATTACCTTTCAAACATTTTCCTAGCTGACATAAAATTGTAAATGTAGTTCACTGCAAAATTATGAGCTGGTCACAAGATAAGTCTCTCTCAGCTAAATACTTTTCTATTTAGAATGAAATTTAAATGGAATTCACTAACAGATTACTTCTCACTGTCTTTTGAATAAAGAAGTTACTGTTTTCATAAATAGTTGTCTTTCTATTAATCGTTATGTAGCATGAGCACAATAGACAAACTGTTGATCCTGTTACACCATTAATATGCACTTTTAATACACGAGGGGAGTCCAATATTGTACAGAAGTTCACTTGAATAGGAAGAGTAACTGGAAATTGCTATAATTAAGTAACCCTGTGCATTTGAACTACTTTCAGTGGAGGGGGGGGGCCTTAATCTTGACCACTGCAGCAGAGCATACTAAACACACTTTCAATATACTAAAGAAACAAGCCCTTAACAAGTATGAACATGTAACCTTCAACAGTATTAGTTTTCAACTCTTACTGCAGTAGAACACAACTTGATGTGGTTATTAGACAATAGCTCACCTTTGGTTGATTTTCAACAGACTGCACTGTGATCACTTACTATACAAAACTTTGTAAGCCTCAGTTTTGAGAACTTTCACTTTAGAAGTTGGCAACAAAATCTTAATAAGCAGTTTTAATAGAAAAATTATTTTCAGCAAGTATTATTCACTATATTACTCAGCTCTGCTAAAACACTGAGATTTACTGTTCTTTCAATAAGGACACTCGGTGATCACTTTAGCATGGGAAGGACCCTAAGTGGTTGTGTTACTAGGGATGAAAAAATCAAGGTAGGTATAAGAGTTCGAGTATATCTTATATTTGTGCACACTAAAACATCCAATGAGCTGATCCTTCACCATAAATTTCTACTATTCCTTGGTTCCTTTTCAGTGATTGCGCAATTTGGTGGCGATTGCATATTGGTAGCTGGATTTGCAGGTAGAATTGCCGGACGCTGTCATTTCTTGGTGACGATGATAGACATCAATTCCAGAATAGTTCCAGCTCTTTATCCATCCGTCCGAGGCATTGGAAAGCGGCACGGAAAGCCTCTCTCGGTACCAGCACAATATACAACTTTTACATGAGCAGTTGACAGTTTGGTAGCTCATCCCCGACTGACTCTTTGTTCCACCTTTTCTACCTAGGCCAACCACAATTTGTACCCGCTACACAGTTCCGTTCCCGAGGGGAACCACACCACCTTTTACATATAAAATAACTAAGAACCCTAAGTGAAGGTCAGCAGTTTACATAACAGCAAATAAGCATTTTAAATAAAACAGAACATTTGCACATATTGGTATTTTTCCAAAAAATTTCTTTAAACAAAATTATTCAATCTCAAAGATAACCAAAGACATTAAGTGAGAAAGACAAACATATCATTTGCTCATGTCGTATATATTACATAGGTCAAACTTCCCACATTCTAAAAGACGTCAAAGTTTATAACAGAGAAAAGAATAAACACACTCATGGTATCGATTCAATCCAACAACATTTACAGATACTCAACGATGTAACACTAAACAAAACAAAAGGCAAAATAAATCAGTAGAATATTAGAGCTATAGTGTTACAAGTGGTCAAGAAACCCCATAAATTACAGACTGATGGTTTGTGGGCGTGAAACTGTCGCCAGATAGCGTCCCAGATGTGTTCCGTCGGTTTCAGAACAGGCGATTTTGTTGACCAAGACATCAGTGTGAGTTCACTATCGTGCTTCTCAAACCATTGAAGCACGAATCTGGTTTTTGACAGGGACAACTGACCAGGCATGCAGGGATATAGGTGGTGATCAACACTGTTTACGTAGTCCTCTGCCGTCGAGGCCCCTTCGGTTACCACCACATGTCCCACTGAAGCCATGTCCGGAACATCAGCCCTTTCCTCCGACGCTTACCGACAATTACCGAACTGAAATCGTAGCGATGCCAACATATGCAACAATGCGTGGAGCGGTATTATTGCAATAGGTATTTCATAATAAAGAACATACGCAGTCTAACAATGCGTGGTGCTATATTATAAAAAGTAGGTATTTCATAATGAAGTAGCCACACATGTCTTATTTTTGGTTTTATAACATGTCAAATGCATGATAAATGTACGTGGTTTGAAAGCCAAAGTACGAGATTTTAGTTGTTTATGTACGAGGAAAAAAGTTATATGGTTGGCAACCCTGCTCGGCAGCTCGCTGTTCAGTTTACGGACAGACTGCCGTCCTCGCTTCGTTGTCATTGTAGCAGTCTTCTTGTATTTTATAAAGTGCCAGAATGGAGCGTCTGGACAGTGAAATCATTATTATGGAAGTGCAGAAACATCCGTGGCTGAACAATACAAGGGATCCGGAATACAAAATTAGAGAAAGAAAAAGAGAATCGTGGCGAGCAGTTACAGCGGCCGTTCTGGGAGAAAAATGGGATGGAATGGATAACAAGCAAAAATCAGATCTAGGTAGTTACAGACAGTAAATATTTTATTAATTGCTATAAACAGTGTACAATGAAATTTATACATGAATAAAATGTTAACAAGCCAATACAAAAATTAGTCTACATCCGAAGAAGTTTGCATAATGATCTTGCCATGGTACAGATCCTTGAGTGGAACAGAAGTAATCAGCAAAATGATCTCTGATACTTTTGCCACTGACCGTTCCTTTTGTCCCATGTGCCGGAATACTTTCCATTGTGCAAGTCAGTGTGTCTTCAAAATTGTAACCATCATGTTGTCTCACAAAACTGTGAAGTACACAACATGCTTGAACAATAGTATCCGCCACATCCACGTTAACATCGATTGGACGATGGAAAATCCTCCATTTATTGGATAAAATGCCAAATGCATGCCGCGTGAGAGAGGCGGCCATGTGGCCGCGCGTGTTACGTGAATTCTGGCAGAAACGCGCGTGGAAAAAACGCTCGTGTGGCCGTAGCCTAAAGTCGGCGTGAACGCCGGCAGAAACGCGCGTGAAAAAAACTCTCGTGTGGCCGTAGCCTCACAGAGCGGGCAAGCGTCCGACCTCCACGTTCTGTGATGGGGCGTGGACGTGCAACACCTTGTTACCTGCTCGTGAGTTCACTGTCCTTTAATCACTATCCGTGGATTCTCACGACTCGTAGCACGCGAACAGCCGACCAACTTCGCCGTTTCCGAATTGTTCGTTCTCAGGCGCTGGGCCATAGCAGTCTGCCCTTTGTGAAAGTTGCTTACTCTTAGAAAATTTCCTCATCTGTGGCCCGTATCATCGCTAGAATCGTTCCTGTATGTCTTTACTCCTTTGCTTGTGCCAACCCTTCAGTGATCCACTGATCTACATTTTACGTGTGTATTTTGATTATGTACGTGAATAATAAGCTTCTTCCTTCAAAACAAACATAGAAACACAGAAGGTCGCCAGTTTCCTTTTTTTTTTTTTTTTTTGCTTGTCTAAACTTGAAATGAGTCAAACGATCTACAATTCGAAATCTCCCTCGCGGATTTATTTTTACGATCTGGTGTGGCGCACAGGCACTGCGAGGTATCTTTCCTCACAACATTTTCCTCTGCTTTTACCTGTGAGGTTAATATGACGTTCTTCCTGTTACATGTTTAAAACATTTTTAATGTTAGCAACTGCAGGCAACGCAAGCCTTAATGTAAAGATAAAAGCCACAGATCGCGTATTATTTGACTTATTTTGACGAGACTAGCTCGTCAGAGAAGAGTTTCCACATATCTTCACTGTCCTGGCAGCAACACGTTAGAGATTGAAAGCACCAATCGTTACCACTGTCAACACGACTCGTTCGCAACTCCTTCTTACGCGAGGCATAACACAATCTTCTCACAACTAACCAACATTCATACGCGATTTATGAATGGGAACCCATGGCGTAATCTTTCCTTACTTACAGAGTATAGATAACTGCTACCAATATTTTGCGGTTTGCTGACATGCCAATCATTTGCCTGCCCCAGCATAAATTACACTTCTTACCAATTTGACTGCTTTTACATGCCGTCTTAACGATGCAATTTTAATGGCCAGCAATGTTCCGTAGATTAACTGCCCAATACACTTTATGCGAATGATATACTAAAATAAATTATCCACATTATTCCAAGGTAATCTTTAAATAATATCGTAGAGCAATTTCTGAAATAAACCAGAAATCACTGCATGAAATTACAGCAAGCCCACTTGCCTGTGAATGCCTGCAGAAATGCTATCAATTTTCATAAATTTTACGTGGCTGCAACTGAAAAACATGAACACTTGGTAAGATTAAAATTATAAGACAAAAGGAGTGTCTCCTGCTGTACATTTTGATATTTATTTAATCACTCTAGTACTCCTGTTGACTTGTTTTACATTTCTTTCTGAATATCAGCAAATGATTTTTTTGCAGTTCTCTTCTTTGAGTCTATGCACTAGCTGTATTATTTAGATGACTCAAACTATAGGTACACACTAACAAAACTTCTATTAAAATTTCGACTACAATATCTTTTTAGTTACAAGTTTTTAGTCTAGAAATATTCACATCTGATGATAAAAATAAAGATTACTTTTTATAATTTATCGGTGTGTATTTCTCTGCATGTCAATAGTAGGACGATGTATGGTTTACTTTTCTGCAGATGGTGTTCTAAAAGTCCCCAAAAAATTTCAGTGTCTAACTCAAATATTGTTTTTAACGCGTAAAATAAACGTCAGAAAACATAATTCATTGCAATGTATTATGTATTTATGTATTGTGTATTCCTCGTCGAAGCTCTTGAGCAGTTCCTTGGTCGCATGATCACTGTGCACCCAAACAAAAGGTTCGCTATCGAGAGAGAGAGAGAGAGAGAGAGAGAGAGAGAGAGAGAAGGAAAGTTGCCCTTCTAGATTTTTTAGTGCATAGAAAGTAGCATGGACGGCTCGACCACTCTGTGTACCGCCAATCAACACACACAGAGATCTCAATGCCCAGAATTTCCACCATCCAGTACAGACAGAGCAGCTTTAGAAACATTGATACAGAGCTAAAACAGTTTCTGACTAGGACCACTTGCATTTTGAAATTAATCGTCTGAAGTATGTGTTCCGAAAGAATGACTCGGGGACAAGTGAAATAAAGTTGGCGGTCCCCAAGAAACGGAAAATATTGAACAATCAAGTGGCGAGCCAGTGACTGTGCTCCTTCCTTTTTGCGGTGTTACATCCAGCGAGAGAGGCAGGGTCCTGGGAAGACGCGAAATGGTAACTATTTTGTTACCACCTAAGAAGATAAAGACAAAGCTGCACTGTCGTTAATGACAGTCACGGCCTCAGGATCCCTAGGATGTATAATACCTCTTGAGAGAGCGGAATCGGTCAATCCATCTGTACCTTTTCCGGTCGCTGTGCAGTAATATCAGTGGCACAACAAAAATCAGAAAGTTGAGAAATCAGCAGTTTAAGAGCACATCCTCACACATACAGTATCCACAAAATACTATTTGATGAAACGGAAGCTTTGTCCCAGGCTTCTGCGTATTGGAATTCTGTTGTTAAAGGGACTGTAGAGACTGAAATGTACAAGGACAACTATAATTAGGACAGAGGGCAAAATCTTACTGGTGTGTAGAAGCGAGCTCTCGGCGCTGTGGAGGGACAGAAATTCGCCGCAATGTTTACGCTACTAAAGGAGCGCCGGCCGCGGTGGTCTCGCGGTTCTAGGCGCTCAGTTCGGAACCGCGGGACTGCTACGGTCGCAGGTTCGAATCATGCCTCGGACATGGATGTGTGTGATGTCCTTAGGTTAGTTAGGTTTAAGTAGTTCTAAGTTCTAGGGGACTGATAACCACAGCAGTTGAGTCCCATAGTGCTCAGAGCCATTTGAACCATTTTTGAACTGATCACCTAAGATGTTAAGTCCCATAGTGCTCAGAGCCATTTGAACCATTTGAACTAAAGGAGCGGTGGGACGACCAGCGCAGACGTTGAAATCATCTGTGACAGCGTGACGTAACTGCCGACCAATCAGAAGCCGTCGATGGGGTGTATAAGGCGCCCAAGGAGCAGCCACGACGGTCAGTGGCTCCTGACGAAGGACAATGGTGTCAGAAAATGTGAGGAAACCTCGCGAGCTTAAAACCCGATCGACTGGAGAGTAAAGCCTTGCCAGTTAACGAAAATGGTGCGCTGTGCTTCTACAGGACATTAGGATCTTATATATCTTCCGAACCCCTCCACTGTACCACGATTTAGATGGTTTGGTCACTGAACTGACTTTCTTTTGATGTGAATCATGTAAAACGTTCCAAATGCCTTGGCATAGTGTTAACATCGGTTCCCGTCAGACCACCGTAGTTAAGCGCTATGGGGCTTGGATAGCACTTGGATAGGTCACCGTCCGGGTCTGGCGAGAGATGTTGGCTAGAGGGGTGCACTCGGCCTTTGTGAGGCCAATGAGGAGCTACTTGACCGAGAAGCCGCTAGGCTTTGTTCACGAAAAGATGACAGTGGCCGGTAGAACAATATGCTGACAACAGCCGGCCGGTGTGGCCGAGCGGTTCTAGGCGCTACAGTCTGGAACCGCGCGACCGCTACGGTCGCAGGTTCTAATCCTGCTTTGGGCATGGATGTGTGTGATGTCCTTAGGTTAGTTAGGTTTATGTAGTTCTAAGTTCTAGGGGACTCCGAAGTTAAGTCCTATAGTGCTCAGAGCCATTTGAACCATTTTGCTGACAACATGCCCTCCATATCCGCACCCAATGACGCCTATCGGCTGAGGATGACACGGCGGTCGGTCTGTACCGTTGGCCTTTCCGAGGCTTGTTCTGACAGAGTTTAGTTTTGAGTTTTAGTGTAAGGCATAGAAATATGCCAACCGACCGAAACATCGTACAGAAATCAATGCGAAACCTATCATTGTAGGCTACAATACTTGTTTCCTCATCGCCGTTCTTGATCTCCAACAAACTACGCGCAGGATGGCGGGGCTCGTGCTTCGGTGGCCGCTGTCTCATTAGGCTCCCCGATGAGGAGCTTCTTTGACAGCGTCGGCGCCGGCGCGTCGCACACACCCCGCGGGACGCGTCGTCTCTCTTTGTGTCGTCAACGCCCCGCTGTTCTTCTTTGTGCGCCTTTGCGCGGCCTATTGTCATCGCAATGTCCATAGTGTCCGCCACCCCGGAGATTTTCTGCCACCGATCGAACCAGGCCTTGTTTCCTTCCTCTGTCACTGATCATCAAAGCATTTCCTGAGTGCCTAAAACTCCATCGTACTTTTCAACCAGAACACGGGCGCAGAACAATAGGCACCGTTTTGAAGTCGAACACGTTTTCTGTTTTTTATTCAAACGCCTCCAAACTTAAATTGGAATTGTGGACGTAGGCGGCTCATAATACCATCTCTGTTAGTTCGCTCTAATCTGGTGTCAGTTTACTCATTGCCTTTTTCACTGTTTACATATAGAGTGAACAGCATTTTGTTTTGAGAAATGTGAGATAAGAACTGCATCTCCCATCCTCTGTTTAAAAATATGAACTAAAATACTGGAATTAAAAAGTTATTGACAGTTGCAGGAATGAATGGGTGACGTATGACGAGCCCCTTCATTCGAGCAATTTTACGTGATTATTGTAAACTGCCTGACAGATAGCCTAGTAATTTCACTAAATTATCCGCTACTTTTACTTTTACTCCAGTAAGTCTGACATTGTCATTATAGTAAATAGTAATTAGGCCTAGCTACTTTTAAAGGTTGGTGCGAGGAAAAGGGTGCCAATTTGGCCCTTTAGGAATAGGTATGTCAAGTTTGCCGTCAGTCCCATGCCAGAGGCACAACACCATGGCACGTCCACTGCTTTTTGCGCTATTTGCCAACTATGAGAGATGCCTGGCTTTGACTTGCATGTGGTTAAAGTCAGGGGTGACCATCTGTTTGAGTTGGTAGCCAGAACCGTGCTGTGGGAGAGCAGTTGAACCAACGAATGTGGATGGCGAAACTAAAAGACCAACAGGGTACCATTGTTAGAGAGGCGGTTGCTCAATTGCTCAACCTACCTCGGCCATCGACGCTGGAAGTTCGTCTACAGTCCCGCCATCATGTGAGGAGCTTTCTCACGTGAACTGAGCCCGTCTCATCACTGATATCCTACCTGCATATTCCATTCTCTCAATGTCTCTTAAACCCCTGCTGGTTTATTAAGTGGCCGACCAGACGCTGAAAAGAAATGTTTTCTTTCTGTGTATTCCTTAAGGCGTATGTGTGTGTGTGTGTGTGTGTGTGTGTGTGTGTGTGTTTGTGTCTGTGTGTCATCTGGTATTATTTTGCTTAATTTTAAGACGCTTTTCCCAGAGCTAAGTGCTATCATTAACCTGAAATATACGGTTCCATCACGCCAAATTTCACTGCGACGCCTCTCTTAACAAACACAATATTTCTTTTGTCAGCAGACGCCAGGAAACTCGTTTGCTCAGCTATTAAATAGTGTCAGCCGAGCTATACGTGAATATATCGTGAGTCCGCAGCTCGTGGTCTCGCGGTAGCATTCTCGCTTCCCGAGCACGGGGTCCCGGGTTCGATTCCCGGCGGTGTCAGGGATTTTCTCTGCCTCGTGATCACTGGGTGTTGTGTGTTATCCTTAGGTTAGTTAGGTTTAAGTAGTTCTAAGTTCTAGGGCACTCATGACCATAGCTGTTAAGTCCCATAGTGCTCCGAGCCATTTGGACCATTTTTTGAATATATCGTGACTAGTGGTACAATTTCATTTCATCTTCGCTGATTTCATCTTAATAATGTTCCTATGTTTCAAGTGAGTGATCACAGGTTAGTTGACATTATAAGTGGTTTACCATGCATTGTTCATACATCGTTAAGTTACATCAAACTCTTTGGAATGGAAAGGCTGTGTTTCTGTCATCCAAGTCGATACCCCGGGATATCCACTATCAACAATACACTACCAACAACTTCTACGCCGGCCGGTAAGAGACGCCAATGGGTATTGTATGGGTCTGACCTGACGTCAAGCTGGAAATAAAATCTGGCTGGAAGACACTTTGTGTTCTGATGTGCTAAAGTATCCAGCTCGCTACACCCTACTTTCGTGACGTGGATGTTTACTGGATTTAAACTGTACTACGTTTTTGACAGTCGTCGTAGGGAATGTTGAGCGATTTGCTTGACCATTGATTCTTTGGGCTATTCTCTTGCCGTGTTCTACAATGTACGACGAGTTTGCGTCGACTGGAACCGTGAAGTATCAAGCGATTACAGTGTGTCCATATTTTCTGTGCGTTGCACCGTGTAATAGGGAGTGTTACACCGTGAAGTCCTTGAATGAATGCTACCAAACTGATGCTCTAGTATTTTATTGCCTCCAATGTGTGTTGATTAAAATTTTCAATACAGACAGAAAGCATTAGTACAAATGACGACTTACGTGTGTGTCAGTGTCGGCAATAAGTAACGTTATTGGAACTTTTCGGGTGGAGTCCGCAACACGGAGGACGTGAAGAAGCAGCTTTCAGACTGAACAAGGTCGAATGATTAGTATGAGGGACACGGGAGTACGATGCTAATAAGTCGCGCAGGCAGCTGGACATAGTGCAGTGACTGTAGAACGAGCAGCGTCGAGATGGAGTGAGGACGAAAGTGTGGCACACGTCCTTCCAGAAGATATGCAACAGGAGGAGATCGTAATATATGCACTGGCTCTGGAGAGTAGATGGACGACAAAACTGAAATAGGGGGAGATTATGCGCAGAGTGTCGTCATGAACCGCCGGAACAGATGATTGTAAATTGTATTGAGATGTCGAGTTGCTGCGCGTCATTTGCCACCGACGCCATGCCACAGACAACATACACTACTGGCCATTAAAATTGCTACACCAAGAAGAAATGCAGATGATAAACGGGTATTCATTGGACAAATATATTATACTAAAACTGATATGTGATTACATTTTCACGCAATTTGGGAGCATGGATCCCGAGAAATCAGTACCCAGAACAACCACCTCTTGCCGTAATAACGGCCTTGATACGCCTGGGCATTGAGTCAAACAAGGCTTGGATGGAGTGTACAGGTAGAGCTGCCCATGCAGCTTCAACACGATACCACAGTTGATCAAGAGCAATGACTGGCGTATTGTGACGAGCCAGTTGCTCGGACACCATTGACCAGACGTTTTCAATTGGTGAGAGATCTGGAGAATGTGCTGGCCAGGGCGGCAGTAGAACATTTTCTGTATCCAGAAAGGCCCGTACAAGACGTGCAACATGCGGTCGTGCATTATCCTGCTGAAATGTCGGGTTTCGCAGGGATCGAATGAAGGGTAGAGCCACGGGTCGTCACACATCTGAATGTAACGTCCACCGTTCAGAGTGCCGTCAATGCGAACAAGAGGTGACCGAGACGTGTAACCAATGGCACCCCATACCATCATGCCGGGTGATACGCCAATATGGCGATGACGAGTACACACTTCCAATGTGCGTTCTCCGCGATGTCGCCAAAAACGGATGCGACCATCATGATGCTGTAAACAGAACCTGGATTCATCCGAAAAAATGACGTTTTGCCATTCGTGCACCCAGGTTCGTCGTTGAGTACACCATCGCAGGCGCTCCTCTCTGTGATGCAGCGTCAAGGGTAACCGCAGCCATGGTCTCCGAGCTGATAGTCCATGAAGCTGCAAACGTCGTCGAACTATTCGTGCAAATGATTGTTGTCTTGCAAACGTCCCCATTTGTTGACTCAGGGATTGAGACGTGGCTGCACGATCCGTTACAGCCATGCGGATAAGATGCCTGCCATCTCGTGTGCTAGTGATACGAGGCCGTTGGGATCCAGCACGGCGTTCCGTATTACCCTCCTGAACGCACCGATTCCATGTTCTGCTAACAGTCATGGGATCTCGACCAACGCGAGTAGCAGTGTCGCGATACGATAGACCGCAATCGCGATGGGCTACAATCCGACTTTGATCAAAGTCGGAAACGTGATGGTACGCTATTCTCCTCCTTACATGAGGCATCACAACAACGTTTCACCAGGCAAAGCCTGCTGTTTGTGCATGAGAAATCGGTTGGAAACTTTCCTCATGTCAGCACGCTTTAGGTGTCGTCACTGGCGCCAACCTTATGTGAATGCTCTGAAAAGCTAATTATTTGCATATCACAGCATCTTCTTCCCGTTGGTTAAATTTCGCGTCTGTAGCACGTCATCTTAGTGGTGTAGCAATTTTAATGGCCAGTAGTGTATATTTGCGAGCTGTAGAGACTGAGTCAAATGGGACAGTAACTGGTATTCTGCGGTGTTCAATCAGTCCCACGTTTGTGGCGCTCAGATAGACGCCAGCAAGGTCGTAAACGACTTCACGAATTCTCACAGACTGTAGCGATTTTCGAGACTCCTACTTCTGCAACTTGTGCAATCGTGTGGAGCTACTGAATGTATAAACAGGAATGATTTGGAGTATTTTGAAGGGAGGCTCAATGTTGTGGCAAGGATAGTAAACTCAGTTGTCATACCCTGTCCACATGACCAGGATACCAAAGGGCATATTCCAGGAGAATAATGCAAGTCTCCTGTACATCTAAATCTACATTTATACTACGCAAGCCACCCAACGGTGTGTGGCGGAGGGCGCTTTACGTGCCACTGTCATTACTTCCTTTTCCTGTTCCAGTCGCGTATGGTTCGCGGGAAGAACGACTGCCGGAAAACCTCAGTGCGCGCTCCAATCTCTCTAATTTTTCATCCGTGATCTCCTCGGGAGGTATAAGTAGGGGGAAGCAATATATTCAATACCTCATCAAGAAACGCACCCTCTCGAAACCTGAGCAGCAAGCTACACCGCGATGCAGAGCGCCTCTCTTGCAGAGTCTGCCACTTGAGTTTGCTAAACATCTCTGTAACGCTATCACGCTTACCAAATAATCCTGTGACGAAACGCGCCGCTCTTTTTTGGATCTTCTCTATCTCCTCTGTCAATTCGACCTGGTACGGATCCCACACTGATGAGCAATACTCAAGTATAGGTTGAACGAGTGTTTTGTAAGCCACCTCCTTTGTTGATGTACTACATTTTCTAAGGACTCTCCCAATGAATAAGTAACTGCTACCAGTGTTTGTTCCGCTAACATATAATCATACAATAAAGGATCCTTCTTTCACTGTATTCGCAATACTTTACATTTGTCTATGTTAAGGGTCAGTTGCCACTCCCTGCACCAAGTGCCTATCCGCTGCAGATCTTCCTGCATTTCGCTGCAATTTTCTAATGCTGCAACTTCTCTGTATACTACAGCATCATCCGCGAAAATCCGCATGGAACTTCCGACACTGTCTACTAGGTCATTTATATATATTGTGAAAAGCAATGGTTCCATAACACTTCCCTGTGGCACGCCAGAGGTTACTTTAAAGTCTGTAGACTTCTCTGCAGTGAGAACAATATGCTGTGTTCTGTTTGCTAAAAACTCTTCAATCCAGCCACACAGCTGGTCTGATATTCCGTGTGCTCTTACTTGGTTTATCACTGCAGTTCATACCACAAACGCCTTGAAGCATCTCTGAATCCGTAACTGTTCTGCCCGATCCGCTGACTTGTAAGGTATAGAGCAGATCAGGGATGTGATGGGAAGACGTATGTGTTCATAATAGCCCCGAACCACAAATCGTCACGAATTGGCACAGCATGGGTCTCAGGCTAGGGAAGAAACGCCTCAATATGATGTTTTGATGATGAACGCCAGTTTCATTAAATACCCGTTATGTGATTGAACGTCTTCACAAAGTTAGATAAACATTGGGTAGCTGCTTTGTGGTGTACTATTTTCTGATTCCGTCGGAGGGTAGGTTTTCACATTAAAATACTTAACAGTTTTGTGCAAGAATCGATCACTGTATGCTGAACGAGGAATAAGCCGGAGGATCGGACAAAAGCACTACACGGCGCCTCCGCTGTGTACTTCGGTACAGGCTGGAGTAGCCTTTTAACTGTGGCGTCCACCAGGAATCGGAACGGCACGCTCGCTGGCTGGGGGTGTGGCGCCCATTGTCCGCGCAGGGCGGCGCGGGGAAGCAATTCCGGGGCCCCCCTGGGTCCGACGCCCGGCCGCCGCACACCCGGCGGGCTTCCTGCTATCCGAGCCGCCGCGCCGCGGAAGGAAGGAAGCCCAGCGCTGCGCCACTTCTCATCCGCTCCCTCTCTTCTCTTAGGCAACAGTCGCTTGCTCAGAGCTCGGGACCAGCGTGTAGAGGCACGTGCACTGTCGCTATCGTGTATGTACACAGGGTACCAATAATTTTTTAGTTATCACCTCGAAAAGTTACAACCATAAATCATCTACATCTACATCTACATACATACTCCGCAATCCACCATACGGTGCGTGGCGGAGGGTACCTCGTACCGCAACTAGCATCTTCTCTCCCTGTTCCACTCCCAAACAGAAAGAGGGAAAAATGACTGCCTATATGTCTCTGTACCCTAATCTCTTACATCTTATCTTTGTGGTCTTTCCGCGAAATGTAAGTTGGCGGCAGTAAAATTTTACTGCAGTCAGCCTCAAATGCTGGTTCTCTAAATTTCCTCAGTAGCGATTCACGAAAAGAACGCCTCCTTTCCTCTAGAGACACCCACCCGAGTTCCTGAAGCATTTTCGTAACACTCACGCGATGATCAAACCTACCAGTAACAAATCTAGCAGCCCGCCTCTGAATTGCTTCTATGTCCTCCCTCAATACAACCTGATAGGGATCCCAAACGCTCGAGCAGTACTCCAGAATAGGTCGTATTAGTGTTTTATAAGCGGTCTGCTTTACAGATGAACCACATCTTCCCAAAATTCTATCAATGAACCGAAGACGACTATCCGCCTTTCCCCCAACTGCCATTAAATGCTTGTCCCACTTCATATCGCTCTGCAATGCTACGCCCAAATATTTAATCGACGTGACTGTGTCAAGTGCTACACTACTAATGGCGTATTCAAACATTACGGGATTCTTTTTCCTATTTATCTGCATTAATTTACATTTATCTATATTTAGAGTTAGCTGCCATTCTTTACACCAATCACAAAACCTGTCCAAGTCATCTTGTATCCTCCTACAGTCACTCAACGACGACACTTTCCCGTACACCACAGCATCATCAGCAAACAGCCGCACATTGCTATCCACCCTATCCAAAAGATCATTTATGTAGATAGAAAACAACAGCGGACCTACCACACTTCCCTGGGGCACTCCAAATGATACCCTCACCTCCATCATGGTGATGGTATTACGCCACATCCAGACCTGCATATGTACTTCACAAGCCACCGTATGGTGCACTATGGATGGCACCTTTTGATACTACTACAGAGTTTCTTACCTGTTCCACTTGCAAATAGAGCGAGGGGAAAACGACTATCTGTATGTCTGTGTACGACGTCTAATTTCTCTTATGTTCGCCGCGCTGAGTGGCCGCGCCGTTTGAGGCACCATATCAGGGACTGCGCGGCCCCTCCCGCCGGACGTTTGAGTCCTCCCTCGGGCATGGCTGTGTGTGTTGTTCTTAGCGTAAGTTAGTTTAAGTAATGTGTAAGTCTAGGGACCGATGACCACAGTAGTTCGGTCCCTTAGGAATTCACACATATCTGAAATTTTTTTCTCTTATTTTCGTTGGCCTTACGCGAAATGTACCTTGGAGGCAGTAGAATTGTTCTGCAGTCACCTTCAAATGCCGGTAATCGAAATTTTGTCAATTGTGTTTTGCGGAAAGAAGGTCGTCTTCCCTCCTGAGATTCCCATTTGACTTCACGAAGCATCTCCGTAATACTCCCGTGTTGATCGAACTTACCGGTAACAATTCTAGCAGTCCGCCCCTCAATTGCTTCGATGTCTTCCTTTAACCCGACAGAGTGGGGATCCCAAACACTCGATCAGTACTGAAGAATACGTGGCGCTAGTGTTTTTTATGCGGTATTTTTTACAGGTGAACCACACTCTCCCAAAAATATCTCAATAAACTGACGTCGACCATTCGCCTTCCCTACTGCAATCCTTAAGTCCTCATTCCACTTCATACAGCTTTGCAACGCTACGCCTGGGTATTTAATCGATGTCACTGTGCCAAGCAATACACTATTAATGCTGTATTCGAGCATTCTGGGATTGTTTCTCCTACTCATCTCCATTAACTTACATTTTACTACACTTAGAGCAAGCTGCCATTCGTCACACTAACTAGACATTTTATCGTCACCTTGTATCCACGTATAGCCACTCAACGACGACAGCTTCCTGTACACCACAACATCACCAACAAACAGCCATAGAGTGCAGCCACTATGTCTGTAATTCCTATCTCTCTTAATATAGGGGAAGGCGGAGCAAGATGGGGAAGCTAACTTTAAACCCTTACAAAAGGGACAAAAATAAACAAATTCAAGTAGGTTTGATTATCATTTGTTTACTTAACCATTGGATTGCAATAGCATGCAAAGAAACCTGCAGACTTGTTATATTTAGTTAGAAATATCTCGATTTAAAACATAAACTACCAATTCCCCGTCTTGCCCCATATGCGGGCTAAGATGGGGAACTAGCATGAATTCATCTCTAAAGCTTAAATAAGGACTGGAATAACGAAATCATGTGACGATAAGGTTTCGAAACATGGTTCTGCGAATTGTAGAATCAGGTATTACGTTTTTTTTAGCCCTCTTACTTTCACATAGTACCCAAGTGTGGACAGTCTCGTCATCATCACTTTCGATCCCTGCACAAGTGTCGTGGGCCCAGCGTCCGCAGCTAATACGCCGTATCCAGCCTCCTTCAGAGAAGTCATACCAGTATAAACATTCTTCACTCTCTTCCTCGTTGTCATTCGACCTCAGTTTATTATCCCTTGAGCATGAAGGAGTGGTTAAGACGTCAGTAACGTTCGTCATTTTTTCGTTGTCATTATGTCCTTTTGGTGATATCCCAGGTTTATTAAGCGTCTTCGAGAAGAGTTTTCGTTTACATGCATCACGATTGGGGACTCCCTTTCGTTTAATTTCTTCAGATAGTTCACTCCTATAAGGAGATTAGGTTAAAACAAAGGGTTTTTCACGCCTGTTAGATGGTTTCCTTTTGGTTTTTTTTATCCACCTTTGGAATAGCTAACACCATTTCAGGGCTGACAACCTGAAAGTTAGGTGAAACAGAGGCTTGATCGTCAGTTGTTAATTGTTCAGCTGTTTTACGTCTTTACAACATCTCTGGTATTTGGTCTTCCGTTTCAGTAACTTCAGATGTGTGAGCTTGATGAATGTCTGTAGTTGAACAGGGAAGGTAATCACTTTCTTGAAACACATTTCTGTTTACAGGTCAAATACCTGTTTTCCGAAACCCGTACACTGCTGTGGACGTTGTAGCTGAATGAATGAAGGCTTTGTCGAATAAACTTGCGATCTGATGCAGCGTAACAACTTTTCCAGGATGGGTGCGATGCCACGATCTTACTTCATCTTCGTAAAATTTACTGAGAGGTTTCATAAATGCCACGTCCAATGGTTGAAGACGGTGTGAGCAGTGTGGTGGCAAACACAGCAAGACAACCCCATTTTCGCGGGCCACACCTATCAGTTCTAAATTTTTGGTGTGCATTTTGTGGCCGTCCAATATGATAAGTATTGGTCTTTCCTTTGACGCTCCAGTGAATACAATAAACTTCTTAAACCAAGTCAAAAATAGTTCTTTCGTCATCCAACCAGTTTCTTGGACTTCTGCCCAGGCACCAGCGGCAGGCCAGTCTCAAACGCTTGTTGCATTCGTTTTCGAGGGTAAATTAACATAGGTGGTACGTAGCACCCCGACGCTGAAACATAGATTTCTGCAGTCACAGTCTGGCCTATTTCTGCTGAAGTAACTGCTCCCACCTGTCTGCGCCCTTTCAAAGCAACCACCTTTGTATGACCTTTTGGAATGACTGTTAAACCAGTCTCATCGCAACTGAAAATTATGTCTCCCGTAAACTTGAATGTGTCTAATTGACTTTCTAACAGATCGAAAAACCGATCTACAGCAACTCGATTAAACCCCATTGGTCGTGCGATTGATGTGGCCTCTGGTTTTCCTGTTGCTAAGGTATTATTTCGTGCAAGAAGCCCATTTAACCAATCTCTTCCAGCAGATTTGGCTGCAGTATTAAATGGATGTTTGATGTTGTTTCATTCAGCTAGCTGAAAAGCGAGTTCACTAAGTGTTAGGCCAAAATACTGTCCTTCCATGTGTGTTAAGTAGTCTTTAAGTTCTGCCTCTTGTTCTAAGGTAAACACACTAGTGATTGGTCCTAACCTTTTCACAACTGTATAGCCAGGATTAGCACGTTTCTTTGCCACATGTAGTTCAGTCGTTGTCTGTGGCACGTTGAACCGTCGAGCAGCCCTGAAAGAACCCATATGACCTTCTATAACAGCATTTACAGCGCCTTCCATTGACTCCAATGACCAATCGTGCCTAGACGTTTGTCGCCGATACTTGCGAACCATCTGAAATAAAACACGTGGAACGTACTATTGAGTCAGATCATTCCTGGTAACCTATATTATATAGTAAATACCATATTTCCAATAGTCAGTCGTTAA
The DNA here is from genome assembly GCF_023898315.1 of Schistocerca nitens. Lineage (NCBI taxonomy): Eukaryota > Metazoa > Arthropoda > Insecta > Orthoptera > Acrididae > Schistocerca > Schistocerca nitens. Next base: position 244,260,866 of record NC_064614.1, on the reverse strand, counting down.
AGCATATGCAAGAATACTGACTTTGCAAGTTTTGAGTATTTTTATTCACCATATAGCCTAAGGCATACTTTGTAATTAATTAGGAAACGTTGGAATAACGAATACCACTCTATTTACAACTGTATTCAACGTATAATGTACGTGTTCAAAACCCGCAGCGAGGTAAACACATGAGACGATAAGAACGTAATGGTTGGACAAATAGTAGGGGCGAGACGGGGAAGCTCCCCATTTTGCCCCACCCTGTCTTGCCCCCTACCATGCTATCAGGTTATGTTACGCCTACATGAACACTATTTAGTAAACATTGACTACTGACACAGCAGTTTACTGTTAATAAGACGTACTATTCAGTGCTACATATACAGTCTGGACAAATGTTCACGAAACACATGTTTTAGGACCTCGAAAGGTGCAAAACATTGCAAATCAGTGTAACAATTGTAGGTACCTTGCAAATCTCACAGAAACCGCCGCGAAACTAAGGTTCAGCAATGTCAACGCACTGGGACCTGTGTATTGATGATGTTGACGTAACTATCCACAGATGGCAGCACTCTAACTGTAGCTTATAGCCCTTCCCCGTCTTACCCCACCTACCCGTCTTGCCCCGCCTTCCCCTATATAGAAAATAACAGCCGCCTTGTTACACTTTCCTAGGGCACTCCTATCTCTAATGAGCACTCGCCGTCGAGGACAAAGCAATGGGTTCTGTTATTTAAGAAGCCGTCGAGCCACTCACATATCTATGAACTTTAACGTATGGTCGCACCTTCGTTAATGGTCTGGAGAGAGATACCGTGTTAAACACTTTCAGGAAATCCAGGAATACAGAAGCTGCCTGTTACCCTTCAGCCATGATTCGCAGGGTGAGAAAAGGGCAAGCTGGGTTTCACACGAGCGATGCTTTCTAGGTCCATACCGATTTTTGGACAGAAGCTTTCCGTCTCAAGGAAATTACATTCGAACTGAGAATATGTTCAAGAACTCTGCAGCAATCCGACATTAATTTTGAGGATCCGTTCTCCTACCCTTCATGTATACAGGAGTCACCGGCGCTTTCTTTCAGTCGCTTGGGACTTTGCGCTGTCCGAGAGATTTGCGAGTAATGCAAAATATACCTCTGTACTTGATTGATCAGTGGGTCTGGCTACCATGTGGATGATCCAGAATCAATACCCGGTGCTGTTAGGTTTTTTCATTAGTGGGAGGGCTGGAACGTGGCCCAGTCGACCTAACGATGCCAGCTGGGGAACTGCTTCAAGGTCTGGCAAGCTGACAACGGCCAGGGGAGCGGTACGCTGACCCCACGCATCTCCATACCGCATCCGAATCCCGCCATACGCCAGGGGATGACAGGGTGGGTGGTCGGTGTCGCACGTCCTCTGGGCCTGATGGCAGAGTGCAGCATTTTTTGTTTCTTACTTTGTCTGTCTCTATATATCCACCCATCAATGGGACACAGTTTTCCTGACGATGGATGACTTGACCGATGCTTAGTTGTAGAAGTCTGTATATTGATTGTTCGGAGTCGTTCGAAAATCCCCTCGTGGTCGTTTTGGAAATTCCTGTATGCTTGCCACTCAGCAGCCTTTCCATCCGAGGAAAGAGGAGGAGCCGGCCATGTTTTCCGAGCGGTTCTAGGCGCAACAGTCTGGAACCGTGCGACCGCTACGGTCGCAGGTTCGAATCCTGCCTCGGGCATGGATGTGTGTGGTGTCCTTAGGTTAGTTAGGTTTAAGTAGCTCTAAGTGTAGGGGACTGATGACCTCAGATGTTAAGTCCCATAGTGCTTAGAGCCATTTGAACCATTTGAAAGAGGAGGAAGTCACCTGGTGCAGTGTCAAGAAAATATGGCGGTTGAGACAATATTTTAAATCCCAAAAAAGTACCATTTGATACTTTGTCATTTGTCGTGGAGCAAAGATATCCCTTTGAACAGTCTCCTACGATGCCTCAACGGCCTCCTATAATCTGGTCAGGAGATTTCGGCTGTATGCTCCTGTTCCGGTTTGCCCCTTAAGCCGTCGGCACATTGACCGTGTGTTCGAACGTTGAGCGTGCCGAATTTCTGACGTCACAGCGTGAGAAAAGAACGTTGTGAAGACTTCCCGATCGTTTAGGACAACATATAGCATTTCAGGTATTATGAACGTGTGTTTGAACATACACCAACGAGATGGAACAACATCAACTATGCAAAACGATACCACCCACTCTTCAGTACAGAGTCTCGAGACGCCATTGTCGCTTTGAATTGAAATCCATATGAAAAGATGGGGTCTCTAAGCGCTAGCAAAATAAAGATCTCTCGAAAACCTGTCGTTAATTCTACGATTTGTTGTAATAAACGACGGGAAACGTCATATTGGTGGTTAAGGAATTATTGTATCTTGCGTATTATGAAAGTACGCCGTTTCAAGGCAACGGAATGTTGAGGATTCAGCAAAAACGCATTGTTTTGGCACAATTTTCTATACTTAAATATCAATTAATAACATATCTACGATTAAAGCTTTCAGGAGATAGTAATATGTTAAGTATGTTTGCAAATCATGTATGGTAGGTGTAACGTAGTGAGTAGTGACGCACCTAAGTATTACAAGTGATATGTTACTAATACGCGTCCAACTTGATCAAAATATATTTTTTACAGCCTTCGGGTTTTCTAATAGTTTCGATATTTTCTTATCAATGTAACCGAAGAATATACTATAATATTAGATGTTACTCAAATTTAAGTGCACTTTATCAGGAGTGAATGTTTTCGATTGGCTTTATCTACAAAACAGTTTGCTCTGCTTACAATAAGATACGTTGTACTTTCTATTTTCAAGTTTTGTGTTTGACATATCGTAAGGATTCCTGAATAGGAACAGAGAACAAGTAAGACTGACGCTGGGGCTTTATTAAAAAGTGAGAATGATGAAATAATTTTTAAAGGTTTCAGGAATTGCTGCAACCAATCGCTGTTTTTTCTTCAATTTTCATTTATTCATGACCGGTTTCGAATCGCCTGGCGATTCATCGTCAGATGATACAATTTAGTTTGGATTATTGTGTGCTTCGTGCATCTGTCGCAAATACAGAGACGAAAAAGTGAGCAGTATGTGCAAAGAATATTACGATTGTAAGATTAATTTGATGGTATTACTCACTGTTTTTATTCTTGTGGTAAGCACTGCTCTGGAAAACCTAAATATCAAGTGAAACAGGCACTTTTCCACCGATGGCGACTCCCACGTACTGTTGTTGTCTCCAAAGAGTTTTGTGGAGGCAGAGATTTTCTTTGCTCATTTTTCGTTTTGTGTGGCATTCGTAATAAAATATATATTTATTACTTTCTTTATAAAAATTATTATGTTTTTACATTGCAAAATTTTCTTTCGATGTTAACAAAATCTACAGCAAAGTGTTTAGGACAATATTTCTGGTAGTGAAGTTATGTTTGGCATGTTTCTCATTGCTCAATAAACAGGATAGTATACGTATATAGGAGGGTGGGATGGGAGAGGGGAAAGGGAGAGAGAGAGAGAGAGAGAGAGAGAGAGAGAGGGAGAGAGAGAGAGAGAGAGAGCGATTGTGTGTATGTTTGTAAAAAGATGTAGAGAGGATGATGTTTAGGTGTGGTATGAACGAGGTGAGGAATGGGTATGGGAGTGGATGAGTACAGTATTTATTAGTTTTTCAGATTTAAGTACTCTTTAAAATTTTGGAAGAATCAGTTGTTTGCTAAATCAATTTGTTCATTTAAGATGGTGTGCGGTGTTTTATTGTTATGTATGAAAATTTCTAATTGTTCCAAGAGGTCCATTTTTATTCCTTTGTCTACAGTGTGTAGAATGTGAAGGTTGGTTTTTATGTCTGTGATTGAATGACTATTTTGGACTAGATGGGCTGCAAAAGTGGATTTATTTAAGTTTTTTAAACGGAGTGCGTCAGTGTGCTCATTGTATCGGATTTCAAATTTTCTTCCTGTCTGTCCTATGTAGTAGCAAGAACAGCTGTCACAAGTTAATTTGTCTCTACCTGATTTACATCTTTATCTTATGTGGAGAACTGTTATAAATTTGCATCGCATTATTTGCAACGGAGCTTTTATAAGCCGATATCCTTACTGACTGGACGTGGTAGGCCTTATTTCCCTTTTTCCCTTGCACCATGTGCATGGACTCTGCAGCTTTTGTCTATGTGTACTACAGACAGAACAGCATGAATAGCATATGGACAAGAGAGGAAATGTGCGTTGTAATATAGCTAACGTAGGTATTTTACGCCCGTCATTTTCGTAAAACAGTGTGATTTTCGAACCAGCTACAGCCTACAAATGCCGATGCGATCGCGTGTACCACGTTGAGGCACACATACCGTATGCAAATCTCGCATCGTTTCTGAGCGTTCAGTAGCACGTTGAACTAGGCACGCTCAACGTTGACGTTCGAAAGCACGGTCCGTGTGCCGATGGCTTTACGTGAACAGACTGGTAATACAACACCATGACAGCCTCAAAGATACGCATCGTCTCTGCATATTGTTGCAGTCTGCTTATATTACTTTCAGTTTTACAGTTATACTAGTTTGCTTATACATCAATATTCACGATGGATACAGCGGTAAATACTTGTCCCCAGTAATGCCTTTAAGAATGACAATCTCACAGTACAATATCAGACAGCACGCGTAATCGTAACCTTCGATGTCACAATGTAGTATCTGAACAAAAGTATTCTGACACCTATTACTATGGGATATGTCCACCCTTCACCTTTATGACGACTGAAACTTTGCTGCGGACACTATGAGTGGGATGTCTGAATGTTTATGGAGGAATGACAGTCTATTATGCCTCAAGGAGCAAGCAGTAATTTTGGGCGCTGGAGTTTGGAGCGAAGCCGACGTTCTATCTCATCCCATACGTGTTCCATTGGGTTCAGGTCGGAGCTCTGGAGAGATCAGTCAATCACGCGTGTTATTGACCACAAATCATACCCTCAGATATGTTGCTTTATAACAGGGTTCACTGTCATGCCGATACAAAAAAATCATCGTCCCCAAACTGTTCCTCTACTGAACGCAATACATAATGCTGTAAAACGTGTACATGTACTCTCATGCTCATAAATTAAGGATAATTGCAGAATGTGGTGCCACACAACGTGGCACTACACAAAACTGGCGCTAATAGCATAGGCACATAGGGAACACACATGACACAGTTCTGTAAGTCCACGGTATTGGTGATAAGTTGAGGCACACAGGTGCTACAAAACGCCACTGTTTCCTGCGCATGTACCCCGACATCAATATGGGATATGATCACCATGCACACGTACACAGGCCCCACAACGGGTTGGCATACTCTGAATCCGGTGGTCGAGAAGCTGCTGGGGTATAGCTTCCCATTCTTGCCCCAGTGCCTGTCGGAGCTCCTGAAGTGTCCTAGGGGTTTGAAGACGTGCAGCGATACGTCGACCGAGAGCATCCCAGACGTGCTCGATGGGGCTTAGGTCTGGAGAACAGGCAGGCCACTCCATTCGCTTGATATCTTCTGTTTCATGTTACTCCTCCACGATGGCAGCTCGGTGGGGCCGTGCGTTATCATCCATCAGGAGGAAGGTGGAACCCACTGCACTCCTGAAAAGGCGGACATACTGGTGCAAAATGACATCCCGATACACCTGACCTGTCACAGTCCCTGTGTCAAAGACATGTAGGGGTGTACGTGCACCAATCATAGTCCCACCCCACACCATCAAACCACGACCTCCATACAGGTCCATTTCAAGGACATTAAGGGGTTGGTATCTGTTTACTGGTTCACGCCAGATGAAAACCCGGTGAGAATCACTGTTCAGACTATACCTGGACTCGTCCGTGAACATAACCTGGGACCACTGTCCCAATGACCATGTACTGTGTTCACGGGCTCTCCTTTGACTAGGGATCAGTGGAATGCACCTTGCATGTCTCCGGGCGAATAAAACATATCTGTTCAGTCGTCTGTAGACTATGTTCCAGTGACTGCGGTAAGATCCCGAGCAACGCTACCTGCAGTACTCCGTGGCCGTTGGCGGGCACTGATTGTGAGATGTCGGTCTTCTTGTGGTGTTGCACACTGTGGACGTCCCGTAATGTAGCGCCTGGACACGTTTTCTGTCTGCTGGAATCTTTACCATAATCTTGAGATCACACTTTGTGGCATACAGAGGGCCCGTGCTACGACCTGCTGTGTTTGACCAGCCTCCAGTCGCCCTAGTACTCTACCCCTCATAATGTCGTCAGTATGTGTTCTTTGAGCAATTTTCAACGCACAGTCACCATTAGCACGTCTGAAAACGTCCGCACACTTACTCGCCACACCGTACTTAGACATGCACCAAGACACCTCTGCGTATGTGGACTGCTGGCAGCGCCACCGTGCGACGACCGCAGGTCAAATGCAGCGCATGGTCATACTCAGAGGTGATTTAAAACCGCAAGCCGCCCGCCAGAGCGTTGTTTCACCGTGTATCAGCATTATCCTTAATTTATGAGCATGAGTGTACTTCCATTCTAAGGTTTTCTTAAGTGCAATAAGAGTTCGAACCCCAATGGCCCTACACTTGATGACAGTTACGGTTCTTCAGGCGTTCACCAAACGCTAACACTTCCATTGGATTGCCATAGTGTATATCGTGATTCATCGCTCCAAATCACTCGTTTCCTATTATCTACTGTCCAGTCGCGTCACTCCTTACACCACCTCAAGTGTCGCTCATCATTAACTTCAGGAATGTGTGGCTTATGAGGAGCTGCGTCGACCAATGAACGCCCCCTATGCACCGTCATAATACTTGTGCTGCAAGTAGCAATTTAGAACTCATGAGTGACTTCTTCCGGTTTCATGTGATTTCTTACAACACTGTCCATCAGGCCTGCCTTGTCTCGGTTTGGCTGTAGTTGTTTCTTCGAGATTCCACTTCCAATCGCAGCATGAGCAATGGACTTGGGCAGTTTTGGAAGGGTTACAATGTCCCCAATGGTTTTTTACTCAGGTGACATCCACGTTTGAAATCACTGAGCTTTCCTGGCTGATTGACTCTCTTGTTACTGTTTCTCAACTGTCAGCAATACTCCCCGCCTCCTTTTATACTGATAAATCCGCCCCTCGTGACATCTAGTGGTCTGAGGGTGGGCGGTCGTCTTAAATCCCCACCCCTCGCGAGGCGTTCTCTCCGCGGTCGGCGCCCGCGCTGGCGTCGGCGTCTGTGATGGCGTCGGTGTAATTGCCTCGTCCGCCATAGTCGCCCGTTCGTTTCCTTTGCTGAGCGTCTTTTTAATTAGATTCAGTGCTGGTTCCCATGCCCTGCTGAGGTTGTAGCCGCAATCTCGGTTGATGTGTCCGTCTCTGGTACGAATTTCGATAGCCTCTCTAACGACGCTGTCCCAGTATTTAGATGTCTTTTCCAGAACCCTGGTATGTTGGTAGTCCATTTCGTGATTTTCGGACAAACAGCTCTTTGCGACCGCCGACTTGTTGGGGTACCCAAGTCGAGTGTGCCTCCGATGTTCTCGGCAACGATCTTCGATGGTGTGTACTGTATGTCCAATGTAAGTCTTCCCACATTGACAGGGAATCTGGTATATGCCGGCCTTCCGCAAACCGTAGAACTCTATTTTATTCCCGACAGCGGATAATCTATAGCGTTGTAATCGAATTCCATTATATATTTAATTAAAATTATTCATCCTTTTCACTGGATAAATACCTTCCGTTTTATTTTCTGTATACCATGAAACCAATTCCTCTACATAAAAAGTAGTGACCTTATTGCTAAGTGAGTGGTAGCACCATCCTTACCGAAGTTCTATACACATTTCTTTAAGATGTTGTAGTAAAATTTCCTTTACTTAATGCGTCTAAAATTTCGGAACATGTGCCACAGCTTTTGGCTTATTGAGAACTCGTACTTTGGTGCACAATTAATGTGCAGCTATTTTGCATTTTTAAGCAGTAAATATCTTTGGGATGCCCCGAATGTTGTAGTAAAATTTCCTTTACTTAATGCGTCTAAAATTTCGGAACATGTGCCACAGCTTTTGGCTTATTGAGAACTCGTACTTTGGTGCACAATTAATGTGCAGCTATTTTGCATTTTTAAGCAGTAAATATCTTTGGGATGCCCCGAAAATAAAAGTATGTATTCTCAATTTCAGTACAGCTCCTTAAGGTTCTGCTGATTGCCAAGTACACTACTGGCCATTAAAATTGCTACACCACGAAGATGACATGCTACTGACGCGAAATTTAACCGACAGGAAGAATATGCTGTGATATGTAAATGATTAGCTTTTCAGAACATTCACACAAGATTGGCGCCGGTGGCGACACCTACAACGTGCTGACATTAGGAAAGTTTCCAACCGATTTCTCATACACAAACAGCAGTTGACCGGCGTTGCCTGGAGAAACGTTGTTGTGATGCCTCGTGTAAGGAGCAGAAATGCGCACCATCACGTTTCCGACTTTGATAAAGATCGGATTGTAGCCTATCGCGATTGCGGTTTATCGTATCGCGACATTGCTGCTCGCGTTGGTCGAGATCCAATGACTGTTATGAGAATATGAAATCGGTGAGTTCAGGAGCGTAATACGGAACGCCGTGCTTGATCCCAACGGCCTCGTATCACTAGCAGTTGAGATGACAGGCATCTTATCCGCATGGCTGTAATGGATCGTGCAGCCACGTCTCAATCCCTGAGTCAACAGATGGGGACGTTTGCAAGACAACAACCATCTGCACGAACAGTTCGACGACGTTTGCAGCAGCATGGACTATCAACTCTGAGCCCATGGTTGCGGTTACCCTTGACGCTGCATCACAGACAGGAGCGCCTGCGATGGTGTACTCAACGACGAACCTGGGTGCACGGATGGCAAAACTTCATTTTTTCGGATGAATCCAGGTTCTGTTTACTGCATCATGATGGTCGCATCCGTGTTTGGCGGCATCGCGGTGAACGCATGCTGGAAGCGTGTATTCGTCATCGCCATACTGGCGTGTGACCCGCCATGATGGTATGGGGTGCCACTGGTTACTCGTCTCGGTCACCTCTTGTTCGCATTGGCGACACTTTGAACAGTGGACGTTACATTTCAGATGTGTTACGACCCGCGGCTCTACCCTTCATTCTATCCTTGCGAAACCCTACATTTCAGCAGGATAATGCACGACCGCATGTTACAGGTCCTGTACGGGCCTTTATGGATACAGAAAATATTCGACTGCTGCCGTGGCCAGCGTATTCTCCAGATCTCACACCGATTGAAAACGTCTGATCAATGGTGGCCGAGCAACTGTTTCGTCACAATACGCCAGTCACTACTCTTGATAAACTGTGGTATCGTGTTGAAGCTGCATGGGCAGCTGTACCTGTACACGCCATCAAATCTCTGTTTGACTCAATGGCAAGGCGTATTAAGGCCGTTATTACGGCCAGAGGTGGTTGTTCTGGGTACCCAAATTGCGTGAAAATGTAATCACAAGTCAGGTTTACTATAATATATTTGTCCAATGAATACCCATTTATCATCTGCATTTCTTCTTGGTGTAGCAATTTTAATGGCCAGTAGTGTATATCAGAACCTCCCCCACAGATATGCTACCAAGATTTCATTCATACATATTCAGTCCAAAACATTACTTTTGAAATATATGTTTTATTATTCCAAGGAAAGAGGCTATACGATTACTTATCTTGTAAATGACATCAGCGTCTATATGTTTGCGTCCATTGAAAATTTTGAAAAAAATATAAGTTTCCAGGTATTTTTTGGTATGATAAAACGTAAGCATTATGTTAACTTTTTAGTTTTAACACTTTTTATTTTATGTTTACTCATAACAAAACTGTTCACAAACATTACGTAGACATTGCCGTATAACAGTTTCAACGCAAGGGAGAAACATTTTCATGCATACTTTCTCACAATAATTGAACAAAGTCTAAATGCGATGTATATCATCAGATTAAGAGCGCACATAAAATGTCCGCGCTGTGAAGAGGAACTGAAGCGACTGAACTAAAGAGGCCCCTTTGACACGAATTACGTCGTAGTTATAAAACAGCACTCTTTCCAGAAACGTCTAGAATCTTCTATAAGTCAAATTATTAAACGGCGTGATTTCCACTTTTAATAATACCTTGGAAACAAAAGATATTTATATACTTACGAAAATTCAGTACTTCAAATCAGTATATATATATAGGGTGTTACAAAAAGGTACGGCCAAACTTTCAGGAAACATTCCTCACACACAAATAAAGAAAAGGTATTATGTGGACATGTGTCCGGAAACGCTTAATCTCCATGTTAGAGCTCATTTTAGTTCTTCCACCTACGCTCAGTGGAGCACGTTATCATGATTTCATATGGGATACTCCACCTGTGCTGCTAGAACATGTGCCTTTACAAGTACGACACAACATGTGGTTCATGCACGATGGAGCTCCTGTACATGTCAGTCGAAGTGTTCGTACGCTTCTCAACAACAGATTCGGTGACCGATGGATTGGTAGAGGCGGACCAATTCCATGGCCTCCACGCTCTCCTGACCTCAATCCTCTTGACTTTCATTTATGGGGGCATTTGAAAGCTCTTTTCTACGTAACCCCGGTACCAAATGTAGAGACTCTTCGTGCTCGTATTGTGGACGGCTGCGATACAATACGCCATTCTCCAGGGCTGCATCAGCGCATCAGGGATTCCATGCGACGAAGGGTGGATGCATGCATCCTCGCTAACGGAGGACATTTTGAATTTCCTGTAACAAAGTGTTTGAAGTCACGCTGGTACGTTCTGTTGCTGTGTGTTTCCATCCCATGATTAATGTGATTTGAAGAGACGTAATAAAATGAGCTCAAACATGGAAAGTAAGCGTTTCCGGACACATGTCCACATAACATTTTCTTTCTTTGTGTGTGGGGAATGTTTCCTGAAAGTTTGGTCGTACCTTTTTGTAACACCCTATATATATATATATATATATATATATATATATATATATATATATATATATATATGGCATTTGTTTTGAATGATATCAAGAAGAAAACAATTAAAACTAGATTTTGTTATGCATCGGTACATATTCTTTGTGATTTTAGGTCATTCAGAGGCGAAATTTTTAGAGCAACTAATTTCCATAGCATAAATATTATCACACACAAACATGTCAAATTATTATTACGTAATGGACAAATTTTGAAAGACACAGAACTTCGGCACTGCACCATTGCATTGCGTAATTATGTGAGAAACATGAATCTCATATTGTACAGTAATATGCTCATTTTCCAAAATATATGCTTCGTAAGTGAATCACAGGACATGGATTTTCCAGTGTTGTGAGATTTATTCATATTTTGTCTGTCAGAGTGCGTAACAGAACTTTGAACATAATACTACAGCAAAATACTTGATATTATTAGGAATTCCTCCTTTGCAACAGATCGTCTGATGTTAAGCCATCGTCAGGAACGCTGTGTAAATAAACACTGTGAAATCGACGCTGACTGGTTAATTCCAAGAACAATCTTAAAGAAGAATAAGTGATCGATCCGCGACTATGAATTAAAACTTATTTCATAGAAATCTGGAAAAGATACTTTCGACTTAAAAGAGAACAAGTTGAAATAAAATGATTTTTTATTATTTTTGAAAATGAAGAAACAAACAATACTTACGTACCAAATCCGCTAGATCGATCCAAAAGCAGCATTTACCTTCGTGTTTATATTTATTTGTGGTAAACTATTACAATGGTAAAAGTTTCAAAGGTATTCGTGTTTTAACCTCGTCGATAACTTACTTGGAAAATGTCTCGTTCAAAAGTGGCCACCATCTATTACCCATTTTGCAATTTTCTGCATCTTATCGAGTAAGAAAAAAAACTTTTAAAATACACACATCAAAAAAAGGTTTGCTTCACCCCGGTTCACAGAACTCCTGAAAATAGACGTTGAGTGTGGATATTGTATCACAGATACAGTCCCTTTCTCTGCTCAGAGATGTCATTAAACCCGTCCAAAGATCTAAACAACCATTCATGAGCAGCGCCTATTAGACGGAGGGGGTCCGACAGCCGATCAGTTCCAGTCATTCCACCCGGAAGGAGGTACATGGCTCGTGTTGTCTGTAGTTTAACCACGCCTAGACGGTCAATGGCACGGTTCGATCGCGTCCGCATTGTTACTTTGTGCCAGGAAGGGCTCTCAACAAGGGAAGTGTCCAGGCGTCTCGGAGTGAACCAAAGCGATGTTAATTGTCGATGACATGTCTCACCCAGGCCGCTCAAAGGCTACCACTGCAGTGGATGACCGCTAGCTATGGATTATGGCTCGAGAAACCCTGACAGCAACCCCACCATGTTGAATAATGCTTTTCGTGCAGCCACAGGACGTTATGTTACGACTCAAACTGTGAGCAGTAGATTGCATGATGCGCAACTTCACTCCCGACGTCCATGACGAGGCCCATCTTTGCAACCACGACACCATGCAGCGCGGTACAGACGGGCCCAACAACATGTCGAATGGACCGCTCAGGATTGGCATCACGTTCTCTTCACCGATGAGTGTTGCATATGCCTTAAACCAGAAAATCGTCGGGACGTGTTTGGAGGCAAACTAGTCAGCCTGAACGCCGTAGACACACTGTCCAGAGAGTGCAGCAAGGTGGAGGTTCGCTGCTGTTTTGGGATGGCATTATGGGGGGCCGACATACGGCGCTGGTTGATATGGAAGGCGCCGTAACGGCTGTACGATACGTGAATGCCATCCTCCGACCAATAGTGCAACCATATCGGCAGCATATCGGCGAGGCATTTCCCGCCCCAATCGTGCACATCCTGTGAATGACTTCCTTCAGGATAACGACATCGCTCGACTAGAGTGGCCAGCAGTTCTCCAGACATGTTCCCTATCGAACATGCCTGGGATGGACTGAAAAGGGCTGTTTAAGGACGACGTGACCCACCAACCACTCTGAGGTATCTCCGTCGAATCACCTTTGAGCAGTGAGACAATCTTTACCAACAGTGCCTTGATGAACTTGTGTATGCCACGACGAATACAGGCATGCATCAATGCAAGAGGACGTGCTACTGGGTATTAGAGGTACCGATGTGTACAGCAATGTGGACGACCACGTCTGAAAGTCTCGTTGTATGGTGGTACAACATGCAATGTGTGGTTTTCATGAGCAATAAAAAGGACGGAAATCATGTTGATGTTGATCTCTAATCCAGTTTTCTGTGCAGGTTCCGGAATCTCGGAACCGAGGTGATGCAAAACCTTTTTTGATCTGTGTATTTCTTGTGACATTGTCGGCTGAAATGCCTTGAGGGGCAATTAAAGTCCTTTAGAATTAAACTTCTTTCGTAGGGTTCAAAGGCACCCTATCTTCACGAAGTTCATGTGTTGTATTTTTAATTTATTTGTTAAGATTACTTGACTATGATGTGTGTTTATGTAAAGTGGTTATGGGATGTGAGAATAAGGAGACAATGAAACCCATATGAAAGCTGAAATCTAGCTTCAGTTACGTATTAAGGAAAATCGTATAAGAAGGACATTCGGTAACGCTACCTTCGTTTGAAACTGTGTCTCTTCGTCTTAGCATATGGAATTTAACTCCTATCCCGCCACAGGGCACACAGTTGACCATATCTGTCAACATCTAGATGTTTGACAGCAGGTTAATCTGACCACAGGTAGCTAAAAGGATACTGTTGTACAGTCAGATTTATTCCCCGTCTACCTATCCGTACATAGTTCCTCCGTGAAAGACAGAATAATTGAGCAAGGAACATTGGCAAATGTATGGCGACGATAACATTTGAGAAAAAGAATTTTCCTTGTAGCTAATTGTTAATTACTTTTGGAAAGTGACAAATAACAATGCCATAAAAGTAACATTTAGCTATAGGTTACTGGGTATTATAAATGTGAGGGTGTATTTACATGTGATTCAGAAGTTATAAATAGTGTTTGCTTAGCGTAACTGAACAGGAATTTTATTCGTTTAACATATGACGTAAACATATAATCTAACCTTTTACTAGAAAAAGTATATCTGAAGTTTCTGACTATTTTATCATCATTCTTTGTCTGTTATTTTCTCCATACGAATGAAAACAGCTAGTAAATTGCCGAAGAGACTGCAATTTTGCAACGCTGTAACTAGGGAGATGGTGATCTTCACTCTATAGTTTTTAAAATGGTAGCACGAGCGTATACAGAAGACGTAAGAGAAAGTGAATTCATGTATGTGAATGCATTGAAACCGGCTACTGTATGCATGCGTTTCTTTTTAGTTATTTTTAACCGTAGGCACGGAAGCCTTGATAATTACAGGCTTCATTAGCTATTCATTACAGTTTGCTTTGTGAAAGAGGACTCTTTACTGGGTTATTATCCTTGCCGCAATGCAGGTATTCTGCGAGTATGAATGTTGCTCAGCAAACTCATATTTTCTTCTGAATGAGGTATTATTTACAAACAATGGCGCTTGGCTGCCCTTGCAAGAACCTTTTAAATTGAAAAATGTCATTCACTTGTGAAAGATTTGATATCACGTCTGTATCTGCGGAGACACTTTTATCATTATAATGATAACGATCGAAAAAAATGGTAAGGTAGCAAACCACCGAAAGGGCACGAAAAGTCGAGTGAATAAATATAAATTTTTTGAGATTTTGAACATGGCTGCGTGGTCAGCGGCCATTTACAAAATAAAATTAAAGAATAGCAGCCCTCGGTCGCAAAAAAGGAGTCTTTTGATCTAGGTTTCGGCACTGCTATGAGTGTCTTCATCAGAAACAAAACTCTCAAATTGGCACATATAAAACTAAATATCATGCGATGAAGCCTTAGTCACAATTTTTTTTAATACAGAATATATAGAAGGCAAGCCACTATGGGCTGCTCACATGCGTCGAGTTACGGTAGCTCGACGCATGTGAGCAGCTCAGAGAGGCGTGCCTTCTATATATTCTGTATTAAAAAAAGAAAAAAAAATATGACGAAAGCTTCATCGCATGATATTTAGTTTTCTACGTGACTTGCCAGTTTGAGAATTTTGTTTCTGATGAAGACACTCATAGCAGTTGGCAGAAGATCTATGCTAAGAACTACTGTAGTTGAAAGTCTATAAAAAGTAATGCGTATTTAGCAGTAACTTGGTGAAAAGTGCACAGTCAGACGTGGTGTGTTGGAGATACGACAGAAACGAATGTGCACCAATTTTATTCATTAGAGGAATGCGACCAGTCTTGCCCTGGAAAAAAGGTGACCGTAATCCTTAATGGAGTAGAACCGTTTAAAAAAGGGAGGGTTCTGATATCTGGAATTTGTATAAACTGTCTTATCGAGATACAGTTTGATAAATTCGTGGAATAAATGAGTATCAGGCAAAGGTGAATTTAATTTCACCAGTCGCTAAACTGTGTGAGGTATCTCTCTCATTAAGCTCTGTAGAGAGTGCTCACGGAACGGAATGGGCTCCGACTTAGCAATTATAAAACTCACTGTCTTCCTAGGGCTGCTTGCACCACATCGACCTGTTAGTAATACGGTGGAAGTATGCACATCACATGGGATTTTAAATGTTACTTGCATTGGTTTTATACAGTTGGTGACTACAGGATCTTATAATATATCCTAAGGGGTGTTTTCTGATAAGCTGTTTTTAAGATTTTTTCTCATTCTCGACGTTTCCGTTCCATACTGGAGTGTCATTTTTTGGATGGTATTTCCCGTGTACGATGTTCGCTAATTTTTAGGCATTTTATCCCCGTTCAGAATAGTGTCCCATTCATTGTCCACGGCCCCCCCCCCCCCACCGCGTTTTTTTTTTTTTTTTGAAGAGCATCTTCCCGATGTATTCAATTTTATTATGACAGCCCATCAATTTGGTTTGACTCTTAACGTGAATAACTTCCCGGAAACTGAGACTCTTTAATTGTCCACTTACATTATGGAAATGTAACAACTGTAAGTACTCGTCATTGTTTTTTGTTGAGTGCCAACGCTGTGGTTATGTATTTCTACCATTTCAAAAATTTCACATACTTTTGTATTCTTGGGGGATAAATCTGAAGATGTGTCTATACTGATTTGAAACCAGTAGGTGCGAATTTAGCACCTTCATATAGCTATGCGACTTTTGGAAACCTCATCACTCTTGACTTTTTAATTGTTATAATTTTTATGATAATTTGAATGGCTATTATTATGGTTACTTAAATACTTGCATGAGGCCGTTAAGATACACGAAATTATTATCATCATTATTATTAGCCTCCTCAGAATACGCGTAGTCAGGCATCTGCTATCCGTACATCAGAAGATTATCTTGGGAATTTGTCACCGTATAGAGTAGGGTAAACATAGTCACGTGTAGGGACTGTGGTTGTTGTGAGCGGACGCAAGGAGAATTGGCCACTCTTCGGGGGCAGGTGGAGGCTTTGTCTGTTAGGCTCATCGAGCTCGAGGCGCAGGCGTCGGCTCGTAGTGGCGTTGGGGCAACTGTGGTGAGACCTATGCCTACTTCGGTGGCCTTGGAATCACATGGAACCCCTGATGTCGCTGCGTCTTCCGGCAGTGAGCATCTTACCGGTCAGCCATCACTCCAGGGTGAATGGCGGACAGTGGTGGGCTCGCGCGTGCCTGGCCGAAAGGCGAAGGTGGGATCTGGCCGCGTGGCGGCTGCCTTACCCCTTTCCAACAGGTACGGGGTGCTTCCTAGTGGTGATGACATCGTTTCCGAGCCACCACAGGATGCCTCGCCTGTTGGGCCAGTGGCCGATTCTCCGGCAAGGTCCCGACAGTCACAGAGGGCGGGCCTATTAGTTATAGGGAGCTCCAACGTTAGGCGGGTTATGGAGCCCCTCAGGAAAATAGCGGGTAGGTCGGGGAAGAATGCCAGTGTGCACTCGGTGTGCTTGCCGGGGGGTCTCGTCCGTAATGTGGAGGAGGCCCTTCCGGCAGCTATTGAACGCACTGGGTGTGACCGGCTGCAGATAGTAGCACATGTCGGAACGAATGACGCCTGCCGCTTGGGTTCTGAGGCCATCCTTGGTTCCTTCCGGCGGCTGGCCGATTTGGTGAAGACAACCAGCATCGCACGCGGAGTGCAAGCTGAGCTTAATATCTGCAGCATAGTGCCCAGAGTCGATCGCGGTCCTCTGGTTTGGAGCCGTGTGGAGGGTCTAAACCAGAGGCTCAGACGACTCTGCGACTATAATGGTTGCAAATTCATCGACCTCCGTTATTGGGTGGAGAACTGTAGGGCCCCCCTAGACAGGTCAGGCGTGCACTACACACCGGAAGCAGCTACTAGGGTAGCAGAGTACGTGTGGCGTGCACACGGGGGTTTTTTAGGTTAGAGGGACCCCCCCTTGGGCGAAACGATAAAATACCTGACGGCTTACCAGAGAGAACATCAGCATCGTTGATAAAGAACGTCCGTCCTCAGAGACCAAAAACAGGAAAAGTTAACGTAATATTGGTAAACTGCAGGAGTATCCAGGGCAAGGTTCCTGAATTAGTATCGCTTATTGAAGGAAATAGTGCGCATATAGTATTAGGAACGGAAAGTTGGTTAAAACCGGAAGTGAACAGTAACGAAATCCTAGACACAGAATGGAATATATACCGCAAGGATAGGATAAACGCCAATGGTGGAGGAGTATTTATAGCAGTAAAGAATTCAATAATATCCAGTGAAGTTATTAGCGAATGCGAATGTGAAATAATCTGGGTTAAGTATCAAAGGTGGGTCAGATATGATAGTCGGATGCTTCTATAGACCACCTGCATCAGCAACCGTAGTAGTTGAGCGCCTCAGAGAGAACCTGCAGAACGTCGTGAAGAAGTTTCGTGATCATACTATTGTAATAGGGGGAGACTTCAATCTACCAGGTATAGAATGGGATAGTCACACAATCAGAACTGGAGCCAGGGACAGAGACTCTTGTGACATTATCCTGACTACCTTGTCCGAGAATTACTTCGAGCAGATAGTTAGAGAACCAACTCGTGAAGCTAACGTTTTAGACCTCATAGCAACAAATAGACCGGAACTTTTCGACTCCGTGAATGTAGAAGAGGGTATCAGTGATCATAAGTCAGTGGTTGCATCAATGACTACAAGTGTAATAAGAAATGCCAAGAAAGGAAGGAAAATATATTTGCTTAACAAGAGTGATAGGGCACAAATCGCAGAATATCTGAGTGACCACCATCAAACGTTCATTTCTGAGGAAGAGGATGTGGAACAAAAATGGAAAAAATTCAGAAACATCGTCCAGTACGCCTTAGATAAGTTCGTACCGACTAAGGTCCAAAGCGAGGGGAAAGATCCACCGTGGTATAACAATCATGTACGAAAGGTACTACGGAAACAAAGAAAGCTTCATCATAGGTTTAAGAGTAGTCGAATCATAGCTGATAAGGAAAAGCTGAACGAAGCGAAAAAGAGCGTAAAGAGAGCAATGAGAGAAGCATTCAACGAATTCGAACATAAAACATTGGCAAACAATCTAAACAAGAACCCTAAAAAGTTTTGGTCATATGTAAAATCGGTAAGCGGATCTAAATCCCCTATTCAGTCACTCGTTGACCACGATGGCACCGAAACAGAGGACGACCGAAGAAAGGCAGAAATACTGAATTCAGTGTTCCGAAACTGTTTCACTGCGGAAAATCGTAACACGGTCCCTGACTTCAGCCGTCGCACGGACGCCAAAATGGAAAATATTGAAATAAACGATATCGGAATTGAAAAACAACTGCTATCACTTAGTAGCGGAAAAGCATCCGGACCAGACGAGATACCCGTAAGATTCTACAGTGATTATGCTAAAGAACTTGCCCCCTTTCTATCAGCAATTTATCGTAGATCTCTGGAAGAACGTAAAGTACCTAGCGACTGGAAGAAAGCGCAGGTCGTTCCCATTTTCAAGAAGGGGCATAAATCAGATGCGAATAATTATAGGCCTATTTCGCTTACGTCAATCTGTTGTAGAATAATGGAACATGTTTTATGTTCTCGTATTATGACATTCTTAGATAATACAAATCTCCTTCATCATAACCAACATGGATTCCGCAAACAGAGATCATGTGAAACTCAGCTCGCCCTATTTGTCCAAGAAATTCACAGTGCCGTAGACACTGGCGAGCAGATTGATGCCGTATTCCTGGACTTCAGGAAGGCATTTGATACGGTTCCGCACTTACGTTTAGTGAAAAAAATACGAGCTTACGGAATATCGGACCAGGTTTGTGATTGGATTCAGGATTTCCTAGAAGAAAGAACACAACATGTCATTCTTAACGGTTCAAAATCTGCAGATGTAGAGGTAATTTCGGGAGTACCGCAAGGAAGCGTGATAGGACCTTTATTGTTTACAATATACATAAATGACTTAGTTGACAACATCGGTAGCTCCGTGAGGCTATTTGCAGATGACACGGTTGTCTACAAGAAAGTAGCAACATCAGAAGACTCGTACGTACTCCAGGAAGACCTGCAGAGGATTAATGAATGGTGCGACAGCTGGCAGCTTTCCCTAAACGTAGATAAATGTAATATAATGCGCATACATAGGGGCAGAAATCCATTCCAGTACGATTATGCCATAGGTGGTAAATCATTGGAAGCGGTAACGACCGTAAAATACTTAGGAGTTACTATCCGGAGCGATCTGAAGTGGAATGATCACATAAAACAAATAGTGGGAAAAGCAGGCGCCAGGTTGAGATTCATAGGAAGAATTCTAAGAAAATGTGACTCATCGACGAAAGAAGTAGCTTACAAAACGCTTGTTCGTCCGATTCTTGAGTATTGCTCATCAGTATGCGACCCTTACCAGGTTGGATTAATAGAAGAGATAGACATGATCCAGCGAAAAGCAGCGCGATTCGTCAAGGGGACATTTAGTCAGCGCGAGAGCGTTACGGAGATGCTGAACAAGCTCCAGTGGAGGACACTTCAAGAAAGGCGTTACGCAATACGGAGAGGTTTATTATCGAAATTACGAGTGAGCACATTCCGGGAAGAGATGGGCAACATATTACTACCGCCCACATATATCTCGCGTAATGATCACAACGAAAAGATCCGAGAAATTAGAGCAAATACGGAGACTTACAAGCAGTCGTTCTTCCCACGCACAACTCGTGAATGGAACAGGGAAGGGGGGATCAGATAGTGGTACAATAAGTACCCTCCGCCACACACCGTAAGGTGGCTCGCGGAGTATAGATGTAGATGTAGATGTACATGATACTTCATTCTTCACAGTCAGTCTCCTGATATTTCCACTCTTATTGTTATGTTATTACCGACAGTAATACACTCCTGGAAATTGAAATAAGAACACCGTGAATTCATTGTCCCAGGAAGGGGAAACTTTATTGACACATTCCTGGGGTCAGATACATCACATGATCACACTGACAGAACCACAGGCACATAGACACAGGCAACAGAGCATGCACATTGTCGGCACTAGTACAGTGTATATCCACCTTTCGCAGCAATGCAGGCTGCTATTCTCCCATGGAGACGATCGTAGAGATGCTGGATGTAGTCCTGTGGAACGGCTTGCCATGCCATTTCCACCTGGCGCCTCAGTTGGACCAGCGTTCGTGCTGGACGTGCAGACCGCGTGAGACGACGCTTCATCCAGTCCCAAACATGCTCAATGGGGGACAGATCCGGAGATCTTGCTGGCCAGGGTAGTTGACTTACACCTTCTAGAGCACGTTGGGTGGCACGGGATACATGCGGACGTGCATTGTCCTGTTGGAACAGCAAGTTCCCTTGCCGGTCTAGGAATGTTAGAACGATGGGTTCGGTGACGGTTTGGATTTACCGTGCACTATTCAGTGTCCCCTCGACGATCACCAGTGGTGTACGGCCAGTGTAGGAGATCGCTCCCCACACCATGATGCCGGGTGTTGGCCCTGTGTGCCTCGGTCGTATGCAGTCCTGATTGTGGCGCTCACCTGCACGGCGCCAAACACGCATACGACCATCATTGGCACCAAGGCAGAAGCGACTCTCATCGCTGAAGACGACACGTCTCCATTCGTCCCTCCATTCACGCCTGTCGCGACACCACTGCACGATGTTGGGGCGTGAGCGGAAGACGGCCTAACGGTGTGCGGGACCGTAGCCCAGCTTCATGGAGACGGTTGCGAATGGTCCTCGCCGATACCCCAGGAGCAACAGTGTCCCTAATTTGCTGGGAAGTGGCGGTGCGGTCCCCTACGGCACTGCGTAGGATCCTACGGTCTTGGCGTGCATCCGTGCGTCGCTGCGGTCCGGTCCCAGGTCGACGGGCACGTGCACCTTCCGCCGACCACTGGCGACAACATCGATGTACTGTGGAGACCTCACGCCCCAGGTGTTGAGCAATTCGGCGGTACGTCCACCCGGCCTCCCGCATGCCCACTATACGCCCTCGCTCAAAGTCCGTCAACTGCACATACGGTTCACGTCCACGCTGTCGCGGCATGCTACCAGTGTTAAAGACTGCGATGGAGCTCCGTATGCCACGGCAAACTGGCTGACACTGACGGCGGCGGTGCACAAATGCTGCGCAGCTAGCGCCATTCGACGGCCAACACCGCGGTTCCTGGTGTGTCCGCTGTGCCGCGCGTGTGATCATTGCTTGTACAGCCCTCTCGCAGTGTCCGGAGCAAGTATGGTGGGTCTGACACACCGGTGTCAATGTGTTCTTTTTTCCATTTCCAGGAGTGTAGATGCAGTGTTACTGAGGTAAGAATTTATCAGGTTTAATTATTTCACAGGGCCGAAGGTCAGCGCAGCTGCCCTTATAAAATTTATCAGGTTTAATTATTTGTGTTGAGATGTTACATTCAGTTCACGGTTCATTATTTAATTAATATTATTGTGGGTTTAATGAGCAATCATCTTAACGTTAATTTTGTGGGGAGTTTACATTTGGGCCATTATTATTCTTTAATTTTGCAAGGAGGTTACGCTTGGCACATTTTCATTATCATGGACTTTTATTTCTAATTTTTTGCGGGGAGGTTACAACCAAACTCGTGCTATACGAGCTCGTAATCCGTCTGTAATGACTTTGTCATCACTGGGACGTTAAACCTTAATCTTTAATTTTTTTTAGTCATTTTTCTCTGCTTTGATACGGACCGCTAAGAACTCCTCTCTTGTGCCGACCTCTTCATCTCAGAGTAGCGCTTGCAACCTACATCCTCAATTATTTGCTGGATGTATTCCAGTTTTAACTCTACAGCTCCCTGTACTACCATGGAGGTTATTCCCTATGTCTAACACATATCCTATCATCCTGTCACTTATTCTTGTCAGTATTCTCCATATATTCCTTTCCTCTCCGATTCTGCAAAGAACCTCCTCAGTCCACCTAATTTTCAACGATTGCCTGTAGCTCCATCACACAAATGCTTCGATTCTCTCCTGTTCCGGTTTTCCCAGAGTCCGTGTTTCACTACCATACAGTGCAGTGTTCCAAAACACTTTCTCAAAAATTTCTTCCTCAAATTAAGGCCTGTGTTTGATGCAAATAGACTCCTTTTGTCCAGGAATGCCATTTTTTCCAGTGCTATCCTGCTCTTGATGCCCTCTTTGCTCCGTCCATCAGGGGTTATTTTACTGCCTATGTAACAGAATTCTTTAAACTCCATCTACTTCGTGACCATCAATCTTGATGTTTTTATTTCTGCGACTTCTCAGTACTTTCGTCTTTCTTCGATTTCCTCCCAGTACTTATTCTGCACTCATTAGACTGTTCATTCCATTCAGCAGATCCTGCAATTCTTCTTCACTTTCACTGAGGATAGCAATGTCATCAGCGAATCTTATCATTGATATCTTTCACATTGAATTTTAATTTCCTTGTTGAACCTCTCTTTTATTTCCATCACTGCTTCTCCGAGGTATGGGTTGAACAGTAGGGGCGAAAGATTACATTGTGTCTTACACCCTTTTTAATCCGAGCACTTCGTTTTTGACCCTCCACTCTTATTATTCTCTCTTGCTTCTTGTGTCTCTTCCTATAACTTACCCCTATTTTCCTCAGAATTTCGAACATCTTGCACCATTTGACATTGTCGAGCGCATTTTACAGGTCGTCAGATTCTACATATATGTCTTGATTGTTCTTTGCTCTTGCTTCCAATATCAGCCTCAATGTGAGAACTGCCTGTCTGGTGCCTTTACCTTTCCTAAAGCCAAACTGATCGTCATCTAGCACACGTTCAGTTTCCTTATCATCCTTTATGTTATTGGTGTCAGTAGCTTGGATTCATGAGCTGTTAAGCTGATTGTGCGATAATCCTTGCACTAGTCAACTCTTGCAGTCTTCGGAATTCTATGGATGATATTTTTCCGGAAGTCAGATTGTATATCGCCAAACTCATGCATTCTACACACCAACGCGAGTAGTTGTTTTATAACCACTTTCCCCAATGATTTTAGAAATTCGAATGGATTGTTATCCATCTCTTCTGCCTTATTTGACCTTAAGTCGTCCAAAGCTCTTTTAAGTTCTTCTTCTAATACAGGATCCTCTATCTCTTCTAAATCGCCTCCTGTTTCTTCTTCTATCACATCACATACATCTTCCCTCTCATGGAGCCCTTCAGTGCACTCGTTTCATCTATCCTCTCCGTCCTCTACATTTTAGTATGCAATTCCCGTTGCACTCTTTATGTTACCATTCTTGCTTTTAATTTGTTCGAATGTTGCTTTGACCTTTCTGTATGCTGAGTCAGTCCTCCAGACAGTCATTTCTTTTTCGGTTCGGTTTCTTCGCATTTTTAACGTAGCCACTTCGTCTTAGCTTCCCTGTACTTGCTATTTATTTTATTCCTAAGCGACCTGTATGTATGTGTTCCTGAATTTCCCTGAACATTTTTGTACTTCCTTCTTTGAGCGATCAGCTGAAGTATTTCTTCTGTTACCCATGATTTTTTTCGCAGTTACCTTCTTTGTATCTTTGTTTTTCTTTCTAACTCCTGTGATTGTTCTTTTTAGAGACGTCCATTCCAATTCACCTGAACTGCCTATTGAGCTATTCCTTACTGCTGTATCTATAGCCTTAGAGAACTTCAAGCGTACCTCTTCATTACTTAGAGCTTCCATATCCCATTACTTCGCACATTAATTCCTCCTGACTAGTCTCCTAAACTTCAGCCTACTCTTTGTCACTACTAAGTTGTGATATGACTCTATATCTGCTCTTGGCTACGCCTTGGAATCCAATATCTGATTGCCCGCATCTCGTGGTCGTGCGGTAGCGTTCTCGCTTCCCAAGCCCGGGTTCCCGGGTTCGATTCCCGGCGGGGTCATGGATTTTCTCTGCCTCGTGATGGCTGGGTGTTGTGTGCTGTCCTTAGGTTAGTTAGGTTTAAGTAGTTCTAAGTTCTAGGGGACTGATGACCATAGATGTTAAGTCCCATAGTGCTCAGAGCCATTTGAACCATTTGAACCTAGACTACGGTTCCTAATGGAACGTTACAATAAAACACTGATTTCCCTCCTCTAGTGCAGACTCGATGCAAACACTGACAATGGACACTGACTAACAGCTACGGGTTTCATAATCCCGTAGGAGGCCTTACAGATGCCCAGTCTCCATCGCTGGAAGGCAACCGGAGTTTCTGGATGGCAAATCCCTCGCCAGTAAGCTCTGTTCTGCCTGGTCCCAGGAAACCTCTGTAGATCTGCAGATGGAACCCTTAGCACTGCCTCTGTTCCTGCTTCAGGCTTTCAAAATAGCGCCAACGTAGACCTTAACTTCCAGTGAGACTACAGGTTTACTATCTGGAGTTTGGTCGCTGGACAGTACCACACACAATTAGAACTTGCGATCGCAAGGATATCGCTCCAAGCCGGAGGCGTTGGCTATTGGCTGGTTTACCAACAAGAAGAAGATTACTGTTGTGCTTGTTTTCGAATAAGATGCGCCACAGAAATTTCACAGTGGTCTATCTGAACAGAAATCAAACTGGCCACAAAGAATGTTTGTGAGTCATATTGTCTTTATTCGTTAGAACGCCTAATATTGGGATCTTTTTTTTTCCTATTTGAAAAGCTTAATGCAGCATCATAGCTAGTTCATAATCTGTTTCTCTCGTCGCTAAACGGCTTCAAATTAAGTTTCTGGAGCAAACCTAAGTTTTTTCCTTTATCGCGAAAAACAAATTAACTGTGAAGAATCCGATACTCATACCGGTAAGGTAGGCCAGCCTCCATTCTCACTGCTATTTCAATATACTATCTCCGCCAAAAGAGGAAATGGTATGCCGATGTAAAAACTACAAACAAAATTTGTAATATTCTCTTTATCAGACACCCATCCCAAAAAATGGAATTTCGACATTTCATATTAACTATTGTAATATTTTGCAGCTTGATCATGCGAGGAATTCGTCATAAATTTTTTTTATCGTCGCTAAATAACTTCATAATACTCGTAGAATTAAGTTGAAATGTATTTCGAGATATAGATAATATGGGGAACATCAGTGAAGGTGTATTTGGATGGCAAAAAGATAAATGATAGTAGATGAGACATATATTGCTGGAAAAATGGTCCCAAATAATACAATTATGGTGCGCCTCTGTCTGGAGGAATTAAGTAAATAATACACAGAATAAAAAATGCTGTTCAGCTGAGTAGTATATATCTCCTGGAGTACACGCTTGCTGTCTATGAGATGATACGACAAATTAATTTAAATTTTATTCCTTTGGAATTATCACTTCATATTGTCACCTGAATATTCACAACAAACAAGGAACTTTGTAAAGGAATGGAAAGTAATAGTATAGAAAAGCTGAACTATAGAATGCAAAAGAAAATAACAATTAAAACAATAATATTAAAAACAAATTTTCACGTGAATTTACAGAGCTTAATGACGCGCAAAGAAAATGGAGGTGACAGGAGTGACCAATGTACGATTGTAGGAATCCTCCTCGCTTTTGCTTCAAATCGTTTGAGAAAACCCAACTCAAGTAACCAAGCCTGGACACATGAACAAATGAACACATTTTTCTAATTTTGAATGAATCGCAATGAGTTATTATTACTGTAAGGTAAGAGGTCCTGAAGTATTAATACATACACAGTACTTACTTTGCCATTCATTTCGCTGAACTGAATATCGTAATCCTAAAATATTCTTCCAAGAGGGATGAATTTGCCATGGAAAAGTCTTCAGTTTGGACGTTAAAAGAAGCCTTTTGTATCCAACAGTCTTCTGTTCTTGTGGGAGCTGTTATTATTTTTACCTGTTGGTTTCCGTAACTATTGGAGATAAGCGGCCCCCCCGTGCTACTTCACACGCACTGTTCTGCGAATTTTAGAGCATATGATGGAACATTTAGCACTGACAGGTTTCCGATAACCCAAAAATGTTTATATCATGCGCTTGTTTCTCGTTGTTTTATTTTTAATTATTACGGGATGTCAAAACTTTTGATAACTGCTCTATACTACTATCAGGGAACCCTCAGTAATAATGTACCTGCTTGCTGGAATATATTTTCCGTTAGCAAATAGGAGAGTCAATCCTTTTCGTATGAGTCTGTGTGCCGCAGACGAAAATACTTTTGTAAGCAGTCGCACAGATTGCAACGAAAGTAGCGATACAGACTCTGGCACGAATATTTAAATACTTCACATCACAATTAGTTTATCGCTCTCCTACGGTGTGGCTTCTACTTGAACATACACTCTACAACTATGCTCTTTAATTTTAGCGACGATCACAAAGGTTATTTGTGTATTTACTTTGGCAACAGAAAATGCCCATTGCGGCCGCGCACTATTGCGCATCAGCCGTCACTTTAATAACTGGCATTATTGTTTTCAGCGGAGCACGCCAACAGCGACATCTGGAAATTTTTGAATCAAGAGAAGAAACCATATTTATTCTTCTTCGTACATCCATATTTAAATTGGATTATGGTGGGACACAGCTGGTATAATTTTTATTAAAAATGAAACTCCTCCATCTGTACTTAAAATTTTATATTTATTTGGCTACTAGTTTCGACGTTGCATCAACGCCATCTTCAGGCCCGTACTCTTTGATGAAATCAGTTGTGTGTGGATGAGTACTAGAAGTCCGCGATAAGATCAATACGTGCTCCACATGGATGGCGCCAGTTTTCCTAGTCGTGGCTGTATGTGTTACGTATATGATCTTTATCTTCCTGACTTCTATCCAGACAGTATGTCACCTAGAGTACATCGCGTGGCCAAAGATCTAATTGCTGAACGCTCTCCTGACAACAGGCTACGCGTCAGAGGAAATAATGTCAGACGTGCTCCTGACCTAAAGAGTGAAAGAAGTCGACTGAGCGTATCCGCTGGGGTATGAATTTTCGGACAAACGTGCTATGTACTGCGTCACATGAACAAATTGCCACGGATATTTGTCAAGTATTGCAGACTACATCCAGTACTAATTTAGATCAGTGAGTAAATCTATAAAATAACTCGAGAAATAGGCAACGAAATAATAATACAAGTTACGTTGCAGAATCTATGAGATTGGCGACGTACCATCAGACTTTCAGATATATATCATCCACACAATTCCCAAGATAGCAAAGACAGAAAAGTGCGAGAACCATCGCCAGTCAGCTTAACAGCATGCGCTTCCAAGTTGCTGAGAAGAAGACTATAGATAGTAAGAAAAGAGATTTGAAGACCTGTTAGATGACAAACAGTTTGGCTTTAGAAAAAGTAAAGGTGCCAGAGAATAGTTCTGCCCTTGCACTCGATAATAGAAGCCTAAGCTAACATAGATCAACACATTTTATAATGTTTGTAGACCTAGACAAGGCATTCGATATTGTAAATTGGTATAAGATGTACAAAATTACCAGAAAAATAGGGGCAATCTTTAGGAAAAACCGATAATATTCATTATGTACAAAATCCAAGAGGGAAAAATGAGAATGGAAGACAAAGTAATTGGATTAAGAATGATCTAAGAAAATAAATGAAACAATTTGAAGTGGGACTGAAATTCAGAACGAAAGGATATCAGTGATAAGATTCACTAATGATATTGCTATTATCAGTGAAAGTAAAGAAAAATTACACGCATTGCATAGAAAGAAACTGAAGAAAGATAAAAGTTATGAGAAGTAGTAGAAATGTGATTAGTAACTTGCGATCAAAATTGGGAACCGTGAAGTAGGCGAACTGAACGAATTCTGCTATTTTGGAAGCAAAATAACAAAATGGTTCAAATGGCTCTGAGCACTGTGGGACTTAACATCTGACTTCACCAGTCCCCTAGAACTTAGAACTACTTAAACCTAACTAAACTAAGGACATAACATCCATCCATGCCCGAGGCAGGATTCAAACCTGCGACCGTAGCGGTCACGCGGTTCCAGACTGAAGCGCCTAGAACCGCTCGGCCACATCGGCCGGCCCAAAATAACACGTAACTGACCTAACAAGGAGGGTATAAAAAGCAAAGAGGACACTCCTGGCCAGAAGCAGTCTGTTAGTGCAGTCAGAAACAACAATCGGCTTTAATTCGAGGAAGAAATACGTGAGAATGTGCATTTATTACATGTAAGTGATCCATGGACAGTGGGAATACTTAAACAGTGATCCATGGAGACTTTGAAATGTATTGTTATAGAAAAGTGCTGAAAATCGAACTGATAAGAAAAGACAATGATCATTGCAGAATCGGTAAGGAGAGAAACGTGTGGAAAACGCTGACAAGAAGAAGGGAAAAGCTGATAGGACATGTTTTAAGACATTAAGGAATAACTCAAAAAAATGGTTCAAATGGCTCTGAATGTTGTGGCGTAACAAGCTAGTCACGCCACACTGAGGAGGAAGCCGAAAGGCACGCGTACACACACGCCGACTGGCGTCAAGTCTGGAACTGGATAAGTTATGACTGCTATAACGAAAATACGTAGCTTTGGAATATACTTAACTTTTAATGCTTCCTTTGGTACATCTCTCTTGACTATACAAATGAGACTCGTAAGATACATGCACTGATACAATTGGCGCCTTGCTAAGTCGTAGCCATTAACTTAGCTGAAGGCTATTCTAACTGTCTCTCGGCAAATGAGAGCAAAGGCTTCGTCAGTATAGTCGCTAGCAACGTCGTCGTACAACTGGGACGAGTTCTCGTACGTCTCTCGAGACCTGCCGTGTGGTGGCGCTCGGTCTGCGATCACACAGTGGCGACACGTGGGTCCAACATGTACTAATGGACCGCGGCCGATTTAAGCTACCACCTAGCAAGTGTGGTGTCTGGCAGTGACACCACACTGAGCACTATGGGACTTAACAGCTATGGTCATCAGTCCACTAGAACTTAGAACTACTTAAACCTAACTAACCTAAGGACATCACACAACACCCAGCCATCACGAGGCAGAGAAAATCCCTGACCCCGCCGGGAATCGAACCCGGGAACCCGGGCGTGGGAAGCGAGAACGCTACCGCACGACCACGAGATGCGGGCAAGGAATAACTTCCATGGTACTTGCGGAGGCGGTGAAGACAGAGTGTGGAGGACGTAGGGTGGAAGCACCACTCTGAGATGAGGAGACTGGCGCAATAAGTCATGGTTGGCCGTATCAAACCAGTCAGAACCCTGTATGGAAAAAAAAAAAAAAAAAAAAACTCTGAGCAACAACGACAACGAGAAAAAATGCGCCTTGTCATGTAGATTTTCTATAGAGTGTCGAATCATAGGTATGGGCTTGGTCGATGTTTTCGGAGAGACATTTATCTAATGGTGTCACCAAGACAGTGAAATTAGGTTGCGGTGATGATATCATCTGAGGCTGTTTTCCATAGTTTTTAACTTGTAAATTTAGTTTTGGTCGATTGAAAAATAAAAGTAGGAATTTATGATAACATTTTATAGAATAGTATGTATCTCACACTTTGGTCACAGTTTTGACTCGGAACTTTCCGCCGTCGTTATTATAATGTCGCTGTGCAGGAAGAAATGATAATTGTATCCAAGTTCGAAGAAACTCAGGAGAGGTAGAGTGATGAAAAAAACACAGTAAAGTCACAGTTCTAAAAATCAGTCTTGGAAGTGATTATCGGCACTAAGCAAATGAAAGTCCAGCCAGAATATAAAACAAACCATGTTCAAGCAGGTTAAGCGGAAGTTTTATAGAATAGACGGACGGAGAGTAACAGCAAAACAGCAGCACTGAACATTCACGGATCTGTCTTTTGCTTGTCAATCCGATGTCAATAGCTGCTCTGGAGATGGCAGGATCCCTCCACTTGACATGGCGTGTTGTAGAGGGATGTGTGTGTCGGGCAGTGCGGCGTTTTCGATGAAGTGGGCCTAGTGCGCCGCTGCCGGTGCATTCTGGCACATCATATTTCTGCCTTCAGTACCGAACTTACTGCCATGTATAACATCAGGGGGTGAATTTGGTGGAATGAACTGATGCAAGCACCGACCTCTATTCCGTAAAATATCTCTGTGTTGAAACAGAGCGTCGGTACTTCCCTCACAAATTTGGCCACAGTCTCGGTTTAGCAATGTACCAGTGCTTCAGGAAAAACTAAAACAATTCCACTTCCAGCTGTATCAGAACTTCGTGGAAAGCTTTCTTGTTGATTAAGTGCTGATGAGATGACGAGGCCGTAGAAACTGTTAGTTACCTGATTTGCGTTTCTGATACCAGCGGCAACGTTTGACCAAAAACTTCTGGTCACATGGCTTACAAGGGGAAGGCCTCATACACGGCCAACGGATTCGGCTCAAATTTGGCAGGTCGCTTGTGTACAACCTAAAACGAAGGAATCTAAGTTATTTTGGGTCAACACCTCCGCGTTTTTGAGAAAATCACCCCTAAAGGTTGTCAAGAGCAATCGACTCAAAATTGGAGGGATCGATAGATAATTGTAAATAGAGCATTTTTCATCATCGGGTATGGGGCCCGCAAACGCAAACTTTTCCAGAAATCGAGGAAAGAAACTTATATAACTGCCGCTTCTGTACCCAGATGGTAAACGCTGTTCGGCGACAGCCCTGATAGCGCACCGGCCAAGGTAACTGGCTGGGTCTCGAAGAACCCGGGTTCGAATCTCGAAAGATAGGACACCACAAACAATAACTAGTCACTACAGCATAAACAGACGAGCTAATTACTACAAACTACATACAGTACTCGTCATGTGTTACTTACGGAAGGGCACTGTATTCATTCACAAAAGTATTTAATTCGGTGCATTAACGATGGAAAAATCACTACATGTATCTGCGAGGTTCGCGGCAGCCTAATGACGGAAAACAACCCTTTCCGATTGACTTCTATAAGGTTCGTGCTGGACACCTTCACTCTTCCAGGTTCACAACTATGATATGACGAAGGGGCAACCGGGACAACATAACTCTGCGCGTGCATTCTGTTCCGTGCCTCGCTGTAAACAAGCGTCGCGCGGTTAGCTATCTGTGATCCCTCGTGAGGAATTAGCAGCACTCTTACTCGGAGTTGTTTTCATGTGACAAGGCTTAAAAGTTTGATACTTTACTAACTCATGGCGTTTGGGAAATTAGTTTGCCTACCTTATTATTATCATTCCTTATTGATTTACTTATCTTATTAACCCTCCTATCCCTATCAATTGAGATATGGAAAGATACAAACGTAAAGAATAACATCCGCTAGGTTTCTTCGAGATTCGAACCCGGGTTCTCCCATTCCGAGCCAGTTACCTTGGCCATTGTGCTATCGGCGCTGCCGGCGAAAAGCTTTTTGCATGTCGGTGCAGAAGCGGCAGTTGTAAAAGTTTCTTACCCCCATTTCTGGAAAAGTATGCGTTTTCGGACCTCATACCTGATGATGAAAAATGCTCTACTTACAATTATATACCGATACCGCCAATTCTGAGTCGATTGCTCGTCATTACCTTTAGGGATGATTTTCTCAAAGACGCAGGGGTGTTACCCAAAATATCTTAGATTCCTTCGTTTTAGGTTGTACACAAGCGACTTGCCAAATTTGAGCCGAATCGGTTGGCCGTGTCTGAGGCCTTCCCCTTGTTAGCTGCAAAATATTAGCTGACTCGAAATTTTGGTAGATTGCTTGATTCTAGTGTTTAATATAAATGACGTAATCGGTCTTTACGTAAATACAGTGTTCCGTGACTTTTGTCACCTATTAGCAGAACAGATCAGTTGGAGTATTCTTTAATAATATGGAAACAATTGATTTTTTGAGCATCCTTTCATGGTCATCACGTAAAATAGACTGGATTAAGTATTTCTGTAGCATACTGATTTGTGTTCTGTGGTAAAGTGCCTAGACGACGTTAGACAGTGGTTTACGGGCAGCAGCTGCTGGGATGTCAAAGCACTTCCGGCTCCCCGACTTGTGCCGATGAGGAGCGGAGTGTGCTGCTTGGGGGGGGGGGGGGGGGGGAGTGGCTACGGTTGCTATCGACGACCCGAGTTTCTCAACTGCAGTCGGCGAGTGGCCCTGTTCGATGAAGTCCCGTCTGCAACTAGCGGGCGGTGTAGGACACACCAGATGCGAGGGGTCGTGGACAGTGAAACTGAGAAGGGAAAGGCTCAAAATACTTAATCGATATCATCAGCTACCTTATTAGTACGTTCCATAAATAAATAATATTTCATATCTTATCATGAAATTTGATTCACAGATGGCGACCTTGTTTCAAGTGAACTCGTTCCATGGAAGACAGTGGAGAACAGTTCATAGTTAAGTAACAGTTTTAAAATGTTATTATGAAAGTAGAGACGGCTGCATGGCAGATTAAAACGAAGTCGAATCTCTGCTGCACAAAAAAAGAACGAAGGTAAAACGCAGGTAAAGACTCGTACGCTAGACGTATTTAATGAAATCTGAATCAAGATCTTCAATGCGGTGAAAGTGTTTTCGAAAATTTTTCTCGTACATAAAATCGGTCAATGGACAAAGTTTTCTGTCCAGATATTCTTTAATTACCATGGCAGCGGTACAAAAGATGACAAATGAAAAGTGAAATGCTAAATTCTGTCCTCTGAAATTGCTTCCGTGAAGAATCTCATAGCATAGTTTCAACTTTCGTGGGTGGAACAGATGTTCAGACGTGGCAGATGTGGAAATAAGTGAACGTGGAAATTAAAATCAGAACAACTCACTCGTTAGACGAAAAGCGGAGGGGGTGACGATGATATTCTGTATCGAATATGCGGAAGAACTGATCCCACACCTTGCCGTGAAATCAATGAAGCGTGGTACGTGACTCAAAGGTGCAGTTTGTTTTAATCTACACCGCTGGTTCTTTTAAAAGTGCAACACCAGGAACGGTAATGGCTAAGAAAATTATTCTTGGTGTGTGTGTGCAGTGTACTAGGACGAAAACTTGATTAAATTTGTCTATGATTTGGGGGTTTACAAGGTGCGAAATCTCTATAATTATATGAAAGGCAATATCCGGACTGACTGTCTCATTCACCGACTTATCATCGCCCAGCTCAAACCGCTAAGGATAGAAACTTGAAATTTATGCTGATTCTTGAACTTTTTTAAACCGGCGTTTCGCGGGGTAGCTCACGTGTATTTTCAATCATCTGCCATTTCAAGTTATTCCACTTCTCACTCTGGCGCTTGAGTCAGGCAAATCTGTATATGCATTCAGCATACCCCGACAGTCCTGTCTGTTGCAGGTCCCACACACTTCAGCAATACTCTACGAAGAGTGACACGAGTGTTCCGTAAACTATATTATTTCTTGACGAGTGCATTTTTCCAATATCCGACCAATGAAACGAAATGTGCCACCTGTTTTACCTATGGCTGGGCCTACAGATTCGTTGGAGTTCATATACCTAAAAATTGTTAGACTCTAGTATTTGTATGAACTAATTGACACTGAGGTTAAGGATACTATTTTTTCGTTTTGTGGTGTACACAATTTTACATTTTTGAACATTTTAAGTAAGTTATCAATATTTGCACCACTTTGAAACTTTGTCCATATATGACTGAATATTCGCGCAGCTTTTTTCTTTACAACTAAGTGCATCATCTGCGAAAAGTGGCCGGCCGGGGTGGCCAAGCGGTTCTAGGCGCTACAGTCTGGAACCGCGCGACCGCTACGGTCGCACGTTCGAATCCTGCCTCGGGCATGGATGTGTGTGACGTCCTTAGGTTAGTTAGGTGTAAGTAGTTCTAAGTTCTAGGGGACTGATGACCCCAGATGTTAAGTCCCATAGTGCTCAGAGCCATTTTTTTTTTGCGAAAAGTGTGTGGTTACTATTAACTCGTTGCTTATGTTACAGATCGTTTCGTTACTCTCTGTATATTGTATGTCCCTTGGGGAATGATCAGTATTCTGAGATATGAGAGGAACGATCATTCGAAGCAAAAAGGTCTAGTAAACAAGGGTTCTAAAATGCATACCTAAAGAGTTGTGGGCATTTCTTCTCTTTTCTACTGCAATCTCTTTGCTTTCCATATTTTGGGAGGAGGTAGTATGGGCCAAAAGAAGAAAAAATTCCTAGTAAACATGGGCCGTAAAACGCTTATTTTAAGGGCTATGACCATCTGTTCAGTGGAAGAAATGTGTTTCACAGTAGCGAAGATGGGCAAGTGCTCATAGCTCTAAGTTAAGCATTTAGAACCCATGTCTACTGGACATTTTTATCTTGTTTTGGTCCATAATATCACTTCTCAAAATATTGAAAGGAAAGAACTTTCAGTAGAAGAGATTTGTTTCACAGTATCGAAGATGAAGTGTTCATAGCTCTAAAGGTATGCATTTTGTAGCCCATTTTTACTACACTTTTTTGCTTGGAATGATCGTTACTGTCATATCCATGAATACTGATCATTCCTCGTGGGACACCCCGTATAATACCTCCACTACAAAGAGTGGGAAGTAATTGATATCTTGTTTGTCTTGGAATTTATTTCCACAAACTGTATAGATTTCATTTATTCACGGTAATAGGCTACGTTTATCCTCTTTGCGGCGCGTTGCAGGACCGAAGGTTCCATCTCTAGGCTCCGCGAGAATCTAAATTTACTTACGGTCTGGGACCATATATTCCGAGACGAGTAGCAAAGACCAGTATACAGTAATTTATATTTAAGCAGGTCCGAATAGTATTGTTAAGCTTTCATCATTGTGAAACAATGAATATTATACGCTTTTAACCAGTATTACTCCTTAATTCCTAGATAGCAGATAGGACTACCGTGTGAATTCCTCCTCGCTGCTTTATGTGGTGACCGGACTTCCTAACTGTGTGCGATGTGTTTATAATTCATTTGCTCTTAGTGAGAAGAAGAAACATCGTCGATAATTTTCAAGTTGTGTGTATCTGCCTATTTAAAGTTTTCTATGAAAGAGAACGGGTCATGCCTCTTATGGACCAATTAGTTTTTTTCTACATGTGTTAGCAAATATGCGTTTCGTTTTAAAGGTGAATAGTGGCCTTTCCTATTAATCGCTGTTTCTGTTCTATTTGGAACAGCTTTTGTACAATTTTTGAGAATCGGCTTTATGACGTACTTGCTACTGAGAGTTCAAAAACATACGTGTTGAATAATGTCGTTCTTCTCGGGTTGACAATTACCTCTGTCATAACATGTGGAATTTGAGAATTCGTTAAAGTTGTGAATAATGTCGTTCTTCTCGGGTTGACAATTACCTCTGTCATAACATGTGGAATTTGAGAATACGTTAAAGTTGTGTGGGCACTGACATGAAAGCTGCGCTGCAAAGCTGCCAGGTTCTACATGTTTTACATGTGGTACCGAGCCCAGACGAGGAATGATATTAACGTATATATGCTCGGCTGCCCTGTAATGTGAACGCCCTAAACAGCCGGTCTAAATGCTCTTTGGCGAACCTCCAAAGAAAGATAGACGTCCTCTGCTAGAGAGAGAGAAATGTGCGGGCATGCAGTCCTCTCCCGTCCACTCGTCGTTTTTTCTGCCTCCTATCTCTTGCTGTTTGCTGGCACCGTTCTGTTGACAGAGATTGGATGGAAATTAAGCAATTTCCAGAGGTTCATCTTCTACTGTCATTCCGAATTAAACAAATTCTCATGTTGCATGAGCAGGAAATTTAAAAAAACAGTAGATATTCCCTATTTACGTATTTCAGTTCTAGTCGCCGCCGAATGAAATGCGAAATAATGTCGGAAATTATGCACCTTCACTGATTTTTTTTCTCTACTATTTATGGCAGTCGTTTCGAAAATATTTTCTCATAATCATTGATTTTCCTTGTTGCCTTATTATGGCCTTCAGTGGTTGGTACTAAGACAATCGCCGGCACGATCGGCCGTGCGGTTCTAGGCGCTGCAGTTTGGAGCCGAGCGACCGCTACGGTCGCAGGTTCGAATCCTGCCTCGGGCATGGATGTGTGTGATGTCCTTAGGTTAGATAGGTTTAATTAGTTCTAAGTTCTAGGCGACTGATGACCTCAGAAGTTGAGTCGCATAGTGCTCAGAGCCATTTGAACTATGACAATCCTACAGTCTAGCGGTTAGCACGAACCCTCGCATCACGTCTGTCAATCTATTTAACAGTTATTTGCAGTCTATAATATTGTGAATCGTGGAGTTTTGAATGTTACAGAGGGTGGGGGTGGGGGGGGGGGAGGGGCGGGGGGTTAGCGAACGTAGCGAACGCAGAGTTTACAAGTTAAAGCAGTGGTTTCTTTTGCACTTCAAATCTAGTCCTGAACTGTGAGGGACTAGAACATCGTCATGATTGTTCAGAAATGGTGCTGTAAGTCCGGTTACAGCCGTCCAAATAGCACCTTCTGCTGAATCTTGCTAGTTCGCCGCTCATCAGGGCCAAGCATATTTCTCAGCGACCCCGGAACACAGTACCCCATATTAAGCCTCCAATGCAAACCCTCCTTTCTCCCCAGAAATTCCACCCGATCCAACCGCCAAGTACGTTCCACACTTTTACCTAAGGCAAGGCTCAGAGACTGTAATACATAGGTGGCAACCTCGTGTTTCTGAGTCTATAGTGCAAGTAACCTTCCGGTAAGACGTCACAAGAAATGTGTTGACTCTCTGTAAGAAGAAGTGTTCTTCCGCTTCAATACCTCCAACAGCGTTTCCGTAGAAGCTGTACAGAGATACAGGAATCTGCACAAAACCTGATAAGTGATTGACGTATGCATTACAGTTTATTCATAAATATGTTTCAGAATTAGAATTAAACTGTGTGCTTGAATGTGCAGTTACA
The DNA here is from genome assembly GCF_023898315.1 of Schistocerca nitens. NCBI lineage: Eukaryota > Metazoa > Arthropoda > Insecta > Orthoptera > Acrididae > Schistocerca > Schistocerca nitens. Next base: position 244,223,557 of record NC_064614.1, on the reverse strand, counting down.
ACTCTGTCATTAAATACACTTTACATAAAATGATGGAAATGATTCCGTGTGTTCCCGTACGATGCACTCATTATTTCTGTAATGGTAAGCCCGCATCTCGTGGTCGTGCGGTAGCGTTCTCGCTTCCCACGCCCGGGTTCCCGGGTTCGATTCCCGGCGGGGTCAGGGATTTTCTCTGCCTCGTGATGGCTGGGTGTTGTGTGCTGTCCTTAGGTTAGTTAGGTTTAAGTAGTTCTAAGTTCTAGGGGACTGATGACCATAGATGTTAAGTCCCATAGTGCTCAGAGCCATTTGAACCATTTTTGTAATGGTAAAATACTGTTATACGTACAGGCAACGTATTCGAATATTAATCTGTGTTTGTACAGGTTTATGGAGAAGGGCTGATGAAGAAACATGTTGCTTGTAATATGAGTTCATTATTTCCAAGAACGTTAATGACATAATTTTCTTCATAGATAGCTACCACAATTTGACATTGCCTGAATCCTGACGAATTATCACTTAAACGTTACGTGTTAATTTTAGTATTATAACTAAAAAAGGGAGGTATATTAATTTTTGACACGTTCATGGTCTTTGTTTACTACGGGTATGGTGTTAAGTTGAAAATTCGTATGCGTTACAACGCTATCCTCAGATCACACATTTTGAGTCTCCGTACGACGGATATCGACTAAGACGCATCTGTCATGAGCGTGCGTTCGAATAGCGCGTTATAGAAAACTGTAAGACAAACTGGCACTGGCACCATCCAGTAAAGTTTATAGTTTACGGTGGCAGAGAAGAGACTCTTTGTTAGTTAAGACTGAAGGAATGGCTATTTTATTTTTGATGCGTGGATCGTCAACACTGACGTTTCACAGTGAAAAAGAGCTACAGTGATGACTTACATTGCCAGACTATGCATAAATTATTTTATGTCTCATTAAGACAGAGCATCTTGATCGAATTATCATGGATAAAAAGGAATGAAGTATGAAAAATATACACTCTGCAGAGCACAATTTATATGTGCTGCTTAGGAATAGGATAGATAAGAACGACCCAGTAGAAGGAATATAGTCAGTTGATGATCAGTTTGTAAGAGTTTATGTTTTATTTAATTTTTCATATATCACAGTGAACATCGGTGTCACATGATCAAAGAATGTCGAAGTCACTGAAAGGTAAACCTAGTGGGGACTATTTAAATGATTGATTGTGTTGGCTTAATTTTAGTTTTCTAACAACATTTATTTTTCTTTAAAACAGACATAAATTATGCTAAATAAGTTGTTGATTGAATACAATAAACAACTAACAGGTGATTACACTGAACAAGGACCCTGCTTGGCAGAGGCAGTATTACTAGTGGAGTGAGTCAGGTACTTTGCCCCTAAAAATGTGGATAACGCAATCTGAATTGATCTGACGCTGAGCAGACTTTCATTGATCAAATCTACTGCAGTTTCTTGAGAGCAAGTGGCGATTGAGATCTGTACGCCCTGACAATGCCAGAGCGGCAGTACGTTACCCTGTTTGCTTCGTGCGAGATGTGTGTGGCGGAGGTAGACGTGGAGGCGGCACCTGTGAATCAGATTTGCCACAACACCAACGAGGGAAGTGCGTGATCTCGAACGCTCAGAACCGCATGGATATGTGCTTAGAATATATATATCGATCATCCCAAAAACAGTGGTATGACACTTTCGCATGCAAAATTGCACGACTTACCATGAGAGGTATTTGAATGATCGCCTGTTCAAGATCTAAGGAACTTTGTTAATGCGAAGAAACAAAAAAATCAATATATTCATTTCAATGCCTTCACTTATTACTGTCTTTCCCTCTGCTTCAAACAATTAAGCCAGGTGATCAGGAAACTTTTTCTGCTGAAAATGGACCATTGGTGGACCTGTTATTGGAAGTTACGGAATCAAGTAGATTTTGGCCACGCTGCACTCGACTTCGTTAGTTGCACAGGCTGGCGTAACACACTAAATAAGCCGTAAGGTTTCCATTTGAAGGCTCCGTTGGTCTTTGTGACTGTGGTTCGTCCGTTACGCCAGATTACGCTTGAGGCCTGAAGATGACGCTTTTACGGATCGAATCTGGTAGCATGCTTGAGTAAACGACATTTGAGTTATAGCACAGTTTCAATTTTAATTACTGAAGTATTTTATTTATTCGTTCTATTATACCCAAAGGCAATGTCTAAATTTCATGAAGACTGAATAGCGTTGCTGTGCATTCCGAAACTGTGTCTGTGTGCTTTTTGAGGTTGGGGTTTCGGATGTTGTCAGCCTCTGACTAGTGTCTCCCTAATGTTTCCTCCCACCCACACCTTGGGTGCTACCAGAGGAAACGAAGTACAACGAATAACATGATGACATCGCAGCTACCTCTAATGTGCATGAACTACTAACAGTGCCAACTATGATGAGTTCCTTTGCAAACTATGAAATTCCGATGTAGATGCGTCATAAAACCTGCACCCATGTTTTTTTTATTTTTATTTTTTAATTTTTTATCATCGGTCTTCTGACTGGTTTGATGCGGCCCCCCACGAATTCGTCTCCTGTGCCAACCTCTTCATCCCAGAGCAGCACTTGCAACTTACGTCCTCTATTATTTGCAGGATGTATTCCAATCGCTGTCTTACTCTACAGTTTTTGCCCTCTACAGCTCCCTCTAGTGCCATGGAAGTCATTTTCTCATGTCTTAAGAGATGTCCTATCATCCTGTCCCTTCTCCTTATCAGTGTTTTCCACATATTCCTTTCCTCTCCGATTCTGCACAGAAACTTCCTCATTCCTTACCTTATCAGTCCACCTAATTTTCAATATTCGTTTGTAGCATTACAATCTCAAATGCTTCGATTCTCTTCTGTCCCGGTTTTCCCACTGTCCAAGTTTCACTGCCACACAATGCTGTACTCCAGATGTATATTCTCAGAAATTTCTTCCTCAAATTAAGGCCGATATTTGATACTAGCAGACTTCTCTTGGCCACGAATGACCTTTTTGCCATTGCTAGTCTGCTTTTGACGTCCTACTTGTTCCGTCCGTCACTCGTTATTTTACTGCCTAGGTAGCAGAATTCCTTAACTTCATCTACTTCGTAACCATCTATCCTGTTCATAAGTTTCTCGCTGTTCTCATTTCGACTACATCTCATTACCTTCGTATTTCTTCGATTTACTCTCAATCCGTACTTTGTAAATTAGACTGTTCATTCCATTCAGCAGATCATGTAATTCATCTTCACTTTCACTCAGGATAGCAATGTCGTCAGCTAATCATATCATTGATATCCTTTCACCTTGAATTTTAATTCCACTCCTGAACCTTCCTTTTATTTCCCTCATTGCTTCCTCGATGTACCGTTTGAACAGTAGGGGCGAAAGACCACATCCTTATCTTACACCCATTTAATAAGCGCACTTGGTTCTTGGTCGTCCACTCTTATTATTCCCTCTTGGCTGTTGTGCATATTGTGTATGACCCGTCTCTCTGTATTGCTTACCCCCTATGTTTCTCAGAATTTCGAAAATCTTGCACAATTTTACGTTGTCGAACGCTTTTTCGAGGTTGACAAATCCTATGAACGTGTCTTGATTTTTCTTTAATCTTGCTTCCATTATTAACTACAATGTCGGAATTGCTTCTCTCGTGCCTTTACCTTTCCTAAAGCCAAACTGATCGTCATTTAGCGCATCCTCAATTTTCCTTTCCGTTCTTCTATATATTATTCTTGTCAGCAACTTGGGATGCATCATCTGTTAAGCTGATTGTACCATGTTCTCGCACTTGTCAGCCCTTGCTGTTTTCGGAATTGTGTGGATGATGTTTTTCAGAAAGTCAAATGGTATGTCGCCAGACTCGTACATTCTACACACCAACGTGAATAGTCGTTTTGTTGCCACTTCCCCCAACGATTTTAGAAATTCTGATGGAATTTTATCTATCACTTCTGCCTTATTTGATCTTAAGTCCTCCAAAGCTCTTTTAAATCCTGATTCTAATACCGGGTCCCCTATTTCTTCTAAATCGACTCCTGTTTCTTCTTTTATCACATCAGACGAATCTTCCCCCTTATAAAGATTTTCAATGTATTCTTTCCACCTGGCCGCTCTCTCATCTTCATTTAACAGTGGAATTCCCGTTGCACTGTTAATGTTATCACCCTTGCTTTTAATGTCACCGAAGGTTGTTTTGACTTGCCTGTATGCTGAGTCAGTCCTACCGCCAATCATTTCTTTTTCTATTTCTTCACATTTTTCATGCAGCCATTTCGTCTTAGCTTCCCTGCACTTCCACCTCGCGGGGTAGCCATGCGGTCTTAGGCGCCTTGCCACGGTTAGCGCGGCTGCTCCCGTCGGAGATTCGAGGCCTCCTTGGGTGTGGATGTGTGTGTTGTTCTTAGCATAAATTAGTTTAAGTTGGATTGTGTGTAAGCCTAGGGACCGATGACCTCAGCAGTTTGGTCCCATACAACTTACCACAAATTTCCAATCTTTTCCCAGCACTTCCTATTTATGGTTTTACGGTTCTCTTCAAATTGGACTATTGGTACTATGAAGAAGCAAGTGTGCAGGTGTCACCAAGAAGTAACGTTTGACTGGGAACGATATCCTACAAATCTACCAAGCGTCCATCTATCACTAATCAATGCAGCGTGACTATTTGTCAGACTACACTACTATCAGAATAAAGTTCATAGTATTATGCGGACGTTCAAGGAGTGTTGCCAAAGCAGGTGTGATTAAATCCTATAACCAAAGCAGACAAACGTTATTTTTACAAGGTGACAAAAGGCAAATGACCTCTCGTACTCAACAAGCACTCTACTTACTATCATATTTGGCAGAAATAGCGCGTCGTAAATTGTTCTTAAACGAAATTTCAGGCTGCCACGATCGACGTTTGACCAAAAGGCTAACAATTGCTCCGGGCGTCTGCAAGTCTCCTGACCACCGAGCGTTAACAAGTAGATCGAGAGACACGTATGAATTTATTATGTGATGGGGAGCGTTCGTTCAACGGGAATTAAATAGCACGTTGTATCTGTATGTGTAAGGTGTAATATTTTCCAGTTGGTGTTTTACGCCAGCCAAATCCCATAATGTTGGAGTCGAGGAAGGAGGACAGATACAATTATCGACAAATCTGGAGTTTCGGCATGGTTGGAAAAGCTATAGCTGCGAAATAATGCAATTAAAGATAACAAAATATCCCTGTGTCGAAAATATCAATGTTTTGAAGAACACATGTTGACATTTATCCTTCTATATTATACGTACTTCCGATATATCGACGGTATCGATACATCTCCAATATACCCCGTGTCTATCTTTTAAATCTTCCCCCATGAAAAATGGACCTTGCCGTTGGTGGGGAGGCTTGCGTGCCTCAGCGATACAGATGGCCGTACCGTAGGTGCAACCACAACGGAGGGGTATCTGTTGAGAGGCTAGACAAACATGTGATTCCTGAAGAGGGGCAGCAGCCTTTTCAGTAGTTGCAGGGGCAACAGTCTGGATGATTGACTGATCTGGCCTTGTAACATTAACCAAAACGGCCTTGCTCTGCTGGTACTGCGAACGGCTGAAAGCAAGAGGAAACTACAGCCGTAATTTTTCCCGAGGACATGCAGCTTTACTGTATGATTAAATGATGATGGCGTCCTCTTGGGTAAAATATTTCGGAGGTAAAATAGTCCCCCATTCGGATCTCCGGGCGGGGACTACTCAAGAGGACGTCGTTATCAGGAGAAAGAAAATTGGCATTCTACAGATCGGAGCGTGGAATGTCAGATCCCTTAATCGGGCAGGTAGGTTAGAAAATTTAAAAAGGGAAATGGATAGGTTAAAGTTAGATATAGTGGGAATTAGTGAAGTTCGGTGGCAGGAGGAACAAGACTTTTGGTCAGGTGATTACATGGTTATAACTACAAAATCAAATAGGGGTAATACAGGAGTAGGTTTAATAATGAATAAAAAATAGGAGTGCGGGTTAGCTACTACAAACAGCATAGTGAACGCATTATTGTGGCCAAGATAGACACAAAGCCCATGCCTACTACAGTAGTACAAGTTTATATGCCAACTAGCTCTGTAGATGATGAAGAAATTGATGAAATGTATGACGAGATAAAAGAAATTATTCAGGTAGTGAAGGGAGACTAAAATTTAATAGTCATGGGTGACTGGAATTCGTCAGTAGGAAAAGGGAGAGAAGGAAACATAGTAGGTGAATATGGATTGGGGGGAATAAATGAAAGAGGAAGCCGCCTTGTAGAATTTTGCACAGAGCATAACTTAATCATAGCTAACACTTGGTTCAAGAATCATAAAAGAAGGTTGTATACCTGGAAGAATCCTGGAGATACTGATAGGTATCAGATAGATTATATAATGGTAAGACAGAGATTTAGGAACCAGGTTTTAAATTGTAAGGCATTTCCAGGGGCAGATGTGGATTCTGACCACAATCTATTGGTTATGAACTGCAGATTGAAACTGAAGAAACTGCAAGAAGGTGGGAATTTAAGGAGATGGGACCTGGATAAACTGAAAGAACGAGAGGTTGTAGAGAGTTTCAGGGAGTGCATAAGGGAACAATTGACAGGAATGGGGGAAAGAAATACAGTAGAAGAAGAATGGGTAGCTTTGAGGGATGAAGTAGTGAAGGCAGCAGAGGATCAACTAGGTAAAAAGACGAGGGCTAATAGAAATCCTTGGGTAACAGAAGAAATATTGAATTTAATTGATGAAAGGAGAAAATATAAAATGCAGTAAATGAAGCAGGCAAAAGGGAATACAAACGTCTCAAAAATGAGATCGACAGAAAGTGCAAAATGGCTAAGCAGGGATGGCTAGAGGACAAATGTAAGGATGTAGAGGCTTGTCTCACTAGGGGTAAGATAGATACTGCCTACAGGAAAATTAAAGAGACCTTTGGAGAGAAGAGAACCACTTGTATGAATATCAAGACCTCAGATGGCAACCCAGTTCTAAGCAAAGAAGGGAAGGTAGAAAGGTGGAAGGAGTACATATAGGGTTTATACAAGGGCGATGTACTTGAGGACAAAATTATGGAAATGGAAGAGGATGTAGATGAAGATGAAATAAGATACTGCGTGAAGAGTTTGACAGAGCACTGAAAGACCTGAGTCGAAACAAGGCCCCGGGAGTAGACAACATTCGATTAGAACTACTGATGGCCTTGGGAGGGCCAGTCATGACAAAACTCTACCATCTGGTGAGCAAGATGTATGAGACAGGCGAAATACCCACAGACTTCAAGAAGAATATAATAATTCCAATACCAAAGAAAGCAGGTGTTGGCAGATGTGAAAATTACCGAACTATCAGTTTAATAAGTCACAGCTGCAAAATACTAACGCGAATTCTTTACAGACGAATGGAAAGACTGGTAGAAGCGGACCTCGGGGAAGATCAGTTTGGATTCCGTAGAAATGTTGGAACACGTGAGGCAATACTAACCTTACGACTTATCTTAGAAGAAAGATTAAGAAAAGGCAAACCTACGTTTCTAGCATTTGTAGACTTAGAGAAAGCTTTTGACAATGTTGACTGGAATAACTCTCTTTCAAATTCTAAAGGTGGCAGGGGTAAAATACAGGGAGCGAAAGGCTATTTACAATTTGTACAGAAACCAGATGGCAGTTATAAGAGTCGAGGGGCATGAAAGGGAAGCAGTGGTTGGGAAAGGAGTGAGACAGGGTTGTAACCTCTCCCCGAAGTTATTCAATTTGTATATTGAGCAAGCAGTAAAGGAAACAAAAGAAAAATTCGGAGTAGGTATTAAAATTCATGGAGAAGAAGTAAAAACTTTGAGGTTCGCCGATGGCATTGTAATTCTGTCAGACACAGCAAAGGACTTGGAAGAGCAGTTGAACGGAATGGACAGTGTCTTGAAAGGAGGATATAAGATGAACATCAACAAAAGCAAAACGAGGATAATGGAATGTAGTCACATTAAATCGGGTGATGTTGAGGGGATTAGATTAGGAAATGAGACACTTAAAGTAGTAAAGGAGTTTTGCTATTTAGGGAGTAAATTAACTGATGATGGTCGAAGTAGAGAGGATATAAAATGTAGACTGGCAATGGCAAGGAAAGCGTTTCTGAAGAAGAGAAATTTGTTAACATCGAGTATAGATTTAAGTGTCAGGAAGTCGTTTCTGAAAGTATTTGTATGGAGTATAGCCATGTATGGAAGTGAAACATGGACGATAACCAGTTTGGACAAGAAGAGAATAGAAGCTTTCGAAATGTGGTGCTACAGAAGAATGCTGAAGATAAGGTGGGTAGGTCACGTAACTAATGAGGAGGTATTTAATAGGATTGGGGAGAAGAGAAGTTTGTGGCACAACTTGACTAGAAGAAGGGATCGGTTGGTAGGACATGTTTTGAGGCTTCAAGGGATCACAAATTTAGCATTGGAGGGCAGCGTGGAGGGTAAAAATCGTAGAGGGAGACCAAGAGATCAATACACTAAGCAGATTCAGAAGGATGTAGGTTGCAGTAGGTGCTGGGAGATGAAGAAGCTTGCACAGGATAGAGTAGCATGGAGAGCTGCATCAAACCAGTCTCAGGACTGAAGACCACAACAACAACAACATCTTTTAAATAGTCTATTTTCTGTATTATTCTACTGGGTATTTGCTGTATGTAATTATAATTTTTTACCTATCCTGTGAAGTAAACTTAACGAATATTCGTTAAGTGTGTGTATTGATATATGACAAGTAATGAAGAAGATGAGAGACTTAAAATTCATATTAAAGATTTGAGATAAGAACAAAAATGTGAGGAACTGTGGAAGAAGAAACGTTGCAATTCGGACTTGATGCGACATTGCACTGAAACTCCACGTTCCACACCATGGTACGATTTTTAGATTAATCAGACATTGTCCGCGGAGTTCTTATATGTAGGCCTCAGTGTCCTTTTACTTAGACTGCTACGGAGTTGGAACTTTTAAAGAATTATTATTTGACAGGAAAAATATTATGAGAAACCCATGTTACAACAAGTATGGAAATTTCATTACTAAATTCTTCCCCTAATCAACATTTACATATTCTCGAAAATTAAGTTTGACAACCAACTTGAAAGGTCTTATTTTGAAAGTATTTGATACAGCGTGTAAGCATGTGCTCTGCTATATCTGTGGAGCTTTTTGGATTCAAATTTATCATCATGAGTAAAATGGATTTAAAATCTCGTTGCATCGCTGTCTGGAAAGGAACGATTATCGGAGTCAGATACAGAACTGGAAACAGTAAGAGGTTTCACGGATACATTGCATGAGCATATCACAAACTGCTCGCATTGAACACAGAGAAGTAATTGGGTACTGGTTTGTTCTGCGCTGCAAGCCTTGAGTTAACAGAACTTGTTAGCTTCTGTAGTTGTCAGTCACAGATCGAGTCCTTTAGAAAGATTAGAAAATCTCAGCCACGAGTTCCCGACGCACTGTCTACCATGACAGTACGTGTGTATTGTTGCAAATGCGGTGCTAGAGGCTATTTTCAAAGGCCAGCAACACCATCTCTGACAAAAGCAACAGATTAGGTGGCAATATCCTTTTTTGAATCGACTGCATCAGCAGACATCTCAGAGGTAATAAATCATGATACGTGTTAACATTTGCAACATTGTTTGCAATTTAGAACTGTTATCTCTCAAGTCTAAATTAATTTAAGTCCGACGTAATAAAGCAGCTCTATACATTTTCTTCATTACAAAAACTATCAAAAGTTACTGATTTTTAGGTATAAAATAGAGGCGAATCTTCTGAAAGAACCTGTGTATAAGTCAACAGTTACACTTATTTCACAGAACTAATTTAAATAATAACATACTGTCACAAAAGTAACAACTTTTCCAAATAATATTCGGTCTTCTCGATATATTATAAATTAAATACATGAAAAAATCAATGTTTTGCCTCTTATATATCGGCGGTATAAATTTGGCGTAATGTTGATCCGTAGATACTTTAGAAAATTTAGCCATCTGTAGCTTAAGTGCAACGGAGTGGCAAGTGAGTATCTATCAATAGTGGAGCTTAGGAGATTTGCAGATACAAAAAAAAAAAAAAAAAAAAAAAAAAAAAAGGCTCAGGCATCATTCATTACAGTTCTTAGGCCAATTAATAAGTATCTACAGGGTGTTTCAAAAATGACCGGTATATTTGAAACGGCAATAAAAACTAAACGAGCAGCGATAGAAATACACCGTTTGTTGCAATATGCTTGGGACAACAGTACATTTTCAGGCAGACAAACTTTCGAAATTACAGTAGTTACAATTTTCAACAACAGATGGCGCTGCGGTCTGGGAAACTCTATAGTACGATATTTTCCACATATCCACCATGCGTAGCAATAATATGGCGTAGTCTCTGAATGAAATTACCCGAAACCTTTGGCGGAATGGCTTCACATGCAGATGAGATGTACTGCTTCAGCTGTTCAATTGTTTCTGGATTCTGGCGGTACACCTGGTCTTTCAAGTGTCCCCACAGAAAGAAGTCACAGGGGTTCATGTCTGGCGAATAGGGAGGCCAATCCACGCCGCCTCCTGTATGTTTCGGATAGCCAAAAGCAATCACACAATCATCGAAATATTCATTCAGGAAATTAAAGACGTCGGCCGTGCGATGTGGCCAGGCACCATCTTGCATAAACCACGAGGTGTTCGCAGTGTCGTCTAAGGCAGTTTGTACCGCCACAAATTCACGAAGAATGTCCAGATAGCGTGATGCAGTAATCGTTTCGGATCTGAAAAATGGGCCAATGATTCCTTTGGAAGACATGGCGGCCCAGACCAGTACTTTCTGAGGATGCAGGGACGATGGGACTGCAACATGGAGCTTTTCGGTTCCCCATATGCGCCAGTTCTGTTTATTGACGAAGCCGTCCAGGTAAAAATAAGCTTCGTCAGTAAACCAAATGCTGCCCACATGCATATCGCCGTCATCAATCCTGTGCACTATATCGTTAGCGAATGTCTCTCGTGCAGCAATGGTAGCGGCGCTGAGGGGTTGCCGCGTTTGAATTTTGTATGGATAGAGGTGTAAACTCTGGCGCATGAGACGATACGTGGACGTTGGCGTCATTTGGACCGCAGCTGCAACACGGCGAACGGAAACCCGAGGCCGCTGTTGGATCACCTGCTGCACTAGCTGCGCGTTGCCCTCTGTGGTTGCCGTACGCGGTCGCCCTACCTTTCCAGCACGTTCATCCGTCACGTTCCCAGTCCGTTGAAATTTTTCAAACAGATCCTTTATTGTATCGCTTTTAGGTCCTTTGGTTACATTAAACCTCCGTTGAAAACTTCGTCTTGTTGCAACAACACTGTGTTCTAGGCGGTGGAATTCCAACACCAGAAAAATCCTTTGTTCTAAGGAATAAACCATGTTGTCTACAGCACACTTGCACGTTGTGAACAGCACACGCTTACAGCAGAAAGACGACGTACAGAATGGCGCACCCACAGACTGCGTTGTCTTCTATATCGTTCACATCACTTGCAGCGCCATCTGTTGTTGAAAATTGTAACTACTGTAATTTCGAAAGTTTGTCCGCCTGAAAATGTACTGTTGTCCCAAGAATATTGCAACAAACGGTGTATTTCTATCGCTGCTCGTTTAGTTTTTATTGCCGTTTCAAATATACCGGTCATTTTTGAAACACCCTGTATTTTCAGGCATTGATGGTCTTCTAAGGAAGTTAATGGAGAAGGACGAGGCTTTTGTAAATTCCATTCCGGCTACGGGCGGGGTGGTAACACCATACAAAACCACAGAACAAGTAAGTCAGCGACTTTTCTGGAATATAACGTGTCGAAGTTCAGAATAGTAGTTCACGTATTTCCAAGTGAATTGTGCTTAAGAATTACGGAAGTTCAGTAGAAGACAGGCACATGCTTTCATGTTGAAAAATTTAACAATTTTGAGAGTCATCATTGCAATAATATATGTGAAAATGGAAGTTGTTAGATGCGAACAAACTACCTATGACCGGTAGTGCCAGTTCATTGATGAACTGTACTACTAATGTACTGTCGTCCCAGAGTTTGCATTCACTATGGCTTATAGAGGTCTCTGACTCCAATGGTCCCATTACCGATGGGTCGTTAAACTCTAGTCTTTCTTCCTTCCCTCTTTCGGGAACACACTTTTACGTAATCTCCAATCCTTGTGTGTGTTAGGACATATTGCATTTCTTTCAGTGCTCACACGTCTTAAGAAAACTGTAAATTCCTAATTCTCCCCTACTCCCTTAGTTGTGAAATTAAAGCAATAAAGGAGTTGCAGTTGCATTAAGTAGGAAAAAAAAGCCAGTAATAACGATCTTTCAGAACTCGATATCGGAGATACATTTCTCATAATATTACTGCGGATGTAAACATACAGTTTCTCGCAGATGTGGTTACAAAAGTCGTTCAAAACCATTGCAAAAGACAGCCACGACGCCAGGAAAGAATGCAGTATTCTTAAAACGTGAGATTTCAGAGAAAGTAATGCGGCACTGAAAATGCAGACAGAGGACAATATCCACTTGCAAGAATACTGCAGTTTCTTTAGAAATGCTCGTTTAGAAAGCGCGAAGCAGAAAAGCGACCGTAATTATGCTCTTTATCTGCACAATCTGAGTGCAGACATGGGCGGCGGTATGGAAATCAGTCTCGCTGCCTCTCGCGATCTTTTCGTTCAAAGGAAATGAAGCGCGAAAGAGAGAAATAAATCCGTGCTCAAGTTGCAAGGTAGGAGAGATGGCTCGCCGGCTTGTTAAGTAGCTTAAATCGGAGAGCGCGAGCTGTGAGTACAAAGGGTCAGGCGCAGCTTCGTACGTCGTGTGCCATCATACCCTGCTCCCCTCTCTATTCACTCCTCCTCCGTTTTCCGCCTCTTTTGTTTATGGACAGTGGACGGAGATGGAGAGAAAGAGAAGGAAGGGGAGAGAGAGAGAGAGAGAGAGAGGATAGAAAGTGAAACCGAGGTGAAAGGCGAAAATAAAGCGACAACAACTCCCATAGCTACCTGAGCTGTACTGCGGGTGGTGGGGGAGGGGAGGGGGTAGGTTTCAGTCAGATGTCTGCCGCCACGCCGACAGGAGAGATAGTGTGACTGTGGGATGCTGGCTTGTGTCTGGACTAACTGCCGTTTGTAGGGCACTCTCGCGCTTCCCCCAACACAATGGCCACAGCCCTTTCAAATACTTGGGACATATTTGTCCGACTTATAAATCTCCTTAATAATTGTACTGTAATCACACTAGATGCAGTACAGATGTTCTACTTAATGCAAGGATGATTGTTTTCTTTAATTTCGTTGATTTTTTGGTGGAAACAAGTAATATAACTGCCACCAATTGTTGGTTATTGCTGGTGATTCTTGCTTCAAGCGCACGTGCATATTTATTCACTTATTATGTGTGGTTTATGATTTCTGCCTTACCTTCAAAGCTTGAAACAATGTTCAGGTAATTAACTTCCCGCAGTCGGGGATCACAGTCATGTAGACGTTTTAAACGACATCATATTGGCCGTTGACTGTAGAAATTATTTATTTTAGATTTGTAATTTCATGTTTTGGCTACTGCAAAACTAAGAATTACAAAAATGAAGCGCAAATTGTATATAAATAACTGCACAAACATGTTATGCAGACAGTACTACATTTAAAAAACTGTGAAAATGATACATAACTTACATTTCTTTGAGCACATGTTAGGCTTTAAAGTCCTTTTTTTTCACTGTAGAAATACAGTAACAGCAAACGAGTGCGAAGTTCTCTACATCGTGAAATGATGTAAACTACGTGAATTGTTACCAACGTTAAAATCCTTCACATAAATCGCTACAAATCGATTATCTAACACAGTGTTTACACGTGAACTAAGGCTGTTCTTACGAAAATACACTAACAAGTCAGACTGTCTGTACACTTATAAAAGAGAGTACATTCACAGATAACAAATGTACGCTTCACATCATATCACCTGTTTTCATTTGTTGACAATGACAGATTATTAGGTCGTAGGACCGTTGCTACTCACAATATATATAAATGACTTTCTGGATAACATCGGAAGTTCACTGAAGCTTGTTGCGGATGATACTGTAGTATATCGAGAGGTTGTAACAATGGAAAATTGTAGTGAAATGCAGGAGGATCTGCAACGAATTCACGCATGGCGCAGGGAATGGCAATTGAATCTCAATGTAGACAAGTGTAATGTGCTGCGAATACATAGAAAGAAAAATCCTTTATCATTTAGCTACAATATAGCAGGTCAGCAACTGGAAGCAGTTAATTCCATAAATTATCTGGGAGTAGGCATTAGGAGTGATTTAAATGGAATGACCATATAAAATTAATCGTCGGTAAAGCAGATGCCAGACTGAGATTCACTTGAAGAATCCTAAGAAAATGCAATCCGAAAACAAAGGAAGTAGGTTACAGTACGCTTGTTCGCCCACTGCTTGAATACTGCTCACCGGTGTGGGATCCATACCAGATAGGGTTGATAGAAGAGATAGAGAAGATCCAACGGAGAGCAGCGCACTTCGTTACTGGATCATTTAGTAATCGCGAAAGCGTTACGGAGAAGATAGATAAACTCCAGTGGAAGACTCTGCAGGAGAGACGCTCAGTAGCTCGGTACGGGCTTTTGTTGAAGTTTCGAGAAAATACCTTCACCGAGGAGTCAAGCAGTATATGGCTCCCTCCTACGTATATCTCGTGAAGAGACCACGAGGATAAAATCAGAGAGATTGAGCCCACACAGAGGCATACCGACAAACTTTCTTTCCACGAACAATACGAGACTGGAATAGAAGGGAGAACCTATAGAGGTACTCAAAGTACCCTCCGCCAGGTTGCTTGCGGAGTATGGATGTAGATGTAGATGAACATAAAATAAGCCAGACACTTTATACATGCAAGACATAGCTGCACAGAACCCCCCGCCCAAAGAAAAAGAAGACTTCTCCTACAAACTAATACTCATTTTCTTACACAAAAAAAAAAAAAAGTAAATTTAAAGTAAGAAAAAGAAACACTATCTTCTAAATATATAATAACAAACAGAAAATACTTAAAAATGTAGAAGTTGCCACTCTCGCTTTCTCAATCAATCAATAAGTGAACGACCACTAACACCGATCTCGTGGACACGGACGAGCTACAACAAAAGTAATAAGTGAAAGAAATGTTGTTGCGGATAATGGGCCTAGATTTTTCTGATGAGAATGTCACAAATTCACCTTCCCACAGCGTCACATACAATCATCGCTGCTGCAGGAAGGAAACACTTTACAGCCGTCTGCATTTCTTACATTTTGCTTGTTACACCACACCGTGCTTCTGTAGGTAAGTTATGGTACTCGGTATGTCAGTTATGCCCTCCGTCAAAATACGGCTGTCCACTGTCGGATCCATCATACAACCAATACCCAAAAATTTTCCTGTCATCGATATTTACAAGAGAACACTATCTCAAAACTTTCAACTACACCGTCGGCGAGGTACATATGAAAGATAGGTCGTGGCGCGTAGGTCACAGCACATGACACTGCAGGTCGTATGAGAGCCGGCAGCCGTCTCCGGCTGGGAGCGAGTAACTATTTCAGACGAGTTTTATAATTCTTGACTGTTCTCTGTAGCATACAACAAAATTAAGACAGTTAGTGGGTACCTTTTGAATTAAATATTAATTTCCTGTGGGTCCTTGCGTAGAGCCGAGCGTTCGCGAAGCGTGGCGTACAGGCCGACTAGTGTGACGTCACAAGCTCGTTGCAGGGCCCATGTATTTCTTTGGCCCCGACCATACGTATTTGACGTCACACTCCACAACAGGGGCCCACGGGAAATACGAGCCCATAACGAACTAGTCGCCTTGCCGGATATACTTCGCGAATGATGCAGGGCTCACGTGAAATCAGTATGTCAATGAAATGTAATTTTGTCGTATGCGTGAGCTTGCATGCATTTAAGCATTGTTAAACTGGTCTGGAATAGTTGCTCGTTCCCCGTCTGTAGTGTCAAATGACGCCACGTGCGCGCCGCGTCCCGTCTTTCTCATAGGCCTCGCCACATCATCATTTCACCGACGCCCGCTCCGATCGCTCTGATCCACACACTGCATCGTCCGCTCCTCGACACGTAAATGCCGCCACCAGCTAGCTCGCTGTCTCACGCCTGTATAATCGGTGTGTTATCACACTCGCTCGATCTGCTGTTGACGCATCTGGCAGTGTTGATTGATGTGAAGTGCGTGGGGGATAGAACGGCGAATAGGTTGCGGGAAATGAGATGAGAGGGGGGAGGGGGGAAGTAGTGTGTTCGCATGACTGCTCAATCGCCCATTCCCGTGTCAGGCCATAGAGCCGCGGCGCGGCAGTGATAGCGAAGGTGGTGCGGGAGTTGGTGGAAGACTGCCACGGGGCGGTAATTACCGGGGCGCAGAATTCACCGCTCTGGGGCCTAATTGCCGGGCTTAACGGAGTGCAGCGGTGGCCGTTGTCGCCTCCACGAATGGCTTCGCCAATACCTGCGCCAGAAAGGGCAGGGAGGCGGACTATCTGCGTTGCCGGATAACGGGCCGCGAGCGAGATTGCTACGGTGGAAATCGGAGGAGGTGGCCGCCAAAGTTTCCTGAGAGTGTAAATAAGCCACATGATTAGACACTTTTCAGTGAGCATCATAATTCTGATTCTTACAGCCGTGTTAGGCTCCCACGTGAGTAGACTTTTTGCCGCTTAGAATCCACATCAATAACTTGGTTGTCAGTATTCGCCAATATTGTCACACATAATCTCCGACAGTAAACAATATATGAATGGGCGAAACTCTAAAGACCTAGAGGCTTATTAGCTGAGGTTATGGGGAATTTTTATCGTGATAGTTCACTAGGACACGCTGAACCATTTGACAGTATATGAACAACTGTCTTGAAACCATTCACAATGCGATGCTTTTTCCTTACTCGCCACTGTAGCTGTTTACTGTAACGCCGCTGCTTGTTTCAGACAGCGACCACGGGAGGTCAAGTGCAATAATATCGTGGTCGAGTAGTACCCGAATAAAAACTAGAGAACCAATCAGGATAACCAATGGCTAATTCGTCCCAGAAATCTATGATCCGAGAGAAGAATGGAGAAATCAATGGACGTCCTTACATGATCGTGAGAAGAAAGGTAGAACAGATCGCACAATCCAATCCTCGGGAGTGACTCATCCAAGAAAAATATGGAGCTCCCTCAACCGTGTCCAAACTGGCCACATCATAACAGAAGTATCGCTACATACCTATAAGTGAGGAATGATCGCTGATGACCAACGTGACTGCGGAATATCAGAGCAAACATTGGACCACATTTTGTTGGGGTGTACGGGCGCTCAACAGCTCGGTTATCAGCGACTACATTTTGCACGAGTGCCCAAATTCATGGGTACCTCTAAAGACTGCAACGGCAACATCTGCAGCAACTAGCTGGAGTCTTTGAATATTCAGGTATGATGGAAAATTACTATCCGAAGCCCTTTTAGCTACTGCCAGTTCTCCAGTCATCTGCTTTTGCACTTTCATATTATATTACCTCATCTCGTATCAATTTAATGTATATACTTGCAATAATTCAGTAAGTCATTTACTAAACAAATAAGCGAGTCCCATTTTATTTTATCACCTGTGGTACGTTTACTCTTTCTGTATGTTTATTCTCAACTGGAATGATGAACTGGTTTGTAACACTTTATTTTCCTGTTCTCCTTTTTCAAGGAGACAAAACGTCAGCACGGAACGTCTTTTAGAGTCTACCAGTAAGCTCCCGATTATTTAAAGAATTGAATATGGATGTATAAAACATCTTCATACGACTGATTACTTTGAAAATGAATTAATATGTTAAATATTTCACGTGAAGCATGCAATCAGGAAAAAAGTTTAGAAAAGGTTCGAAACTATGTTTAAAGTTTGTTAGAAGTCGCTGAGTGCTCTCATTATGAAGCCCTGGGTGAATACAGTCTGGGTTATATGCGCTGCATTTTAAGCAGAAGCAAGTTTTTCACTCATTTCAGTGTTTATAACGTAATACCTCCGGAACTATGTGTCGTACAATGATATAAATTTGCAGGTACAGTCAGTGACATATGCAGTTAGCTATAAATCTTGCCTCCTTAGTACTTTCTTACTTCAGTTCAAATGTTAGATTCTGTATAAATTTTTGCCTGACTTGAGTTTATTTTTATACTTAAATTAGATATTCCACTATAAACATAACTTTGCACATATTTGATCACCAAAACGCAATTTTTCTGTTAATATCATTTTAATTCTCATATCAATCCATTTAGAAACATCGATGTTGTACCATGAAAATTAAATGAGTCAAAGACCCCTTTACAATGAAACTAATATTATTACGCTTTAGTTTTCATGTAAACAAAATTTCTGTTTCTATTTTACTATAGCTAATTCAATAGACTGCTATGCAAAGACAAAAAGCTGACAGGTTTTATATCGTCAAAATCTGCAACCTTCATTATTAATTATTAGGTTCGTAAATCTTTATATAAACAATTATTTCCAGCAAACATTCTGTAAATTATACCTGAAAAGTAATTTCAATTAATGGTCATAAAAAAAATTCTCTTGAACTGCATCTGGTCTAGAAAGATCTACAAGCCATGTAAGTAATACTTATAGATATGTTAGACGCCAAACGCTCCATAATAGTTCCATTTGTTGTCGAGATTGGTCAATGTAATTATCACATTCTGTGCGTTGTGTTGAAATGTTTCAGAATATAGTTAGTTGACAAGTGCTGTTGTAGAAAGTATCAAGAATTTGTGAATAAATACTGATGATGTCAAAAAGCAACAATATTCCAGCGATTTTTACTGAAACAAAGAGCCTTGGATCTGTTAATTGGAAAGCATAAACAGGAACCGAAACCCTAGACAACGAGGCAGCTACAGTTATTTAAGTAACATTTATCTGCTAATGCAGTATTTCTTCCCTTATAAAATTATGTGAACGGTGACAAGACTAGAATAATTAGTTCAACATTTGGATATTTGCTTCATGGACAACTACATTTTGATAGTAAGGGGTATGTAACAATATAAGTTACTGTCTGCAAGGAGTGTTGTCAATCGAGTTAGCAGTAAAGAAGTAATCACCTGAAACGTTATGCCTACGTTGATATTTTAAGCACAAGCTAGTTTTCCACGCATCCAAATGTTTATGACGTCATATCTCCAGAACTACATGTAGTACAGTCATAAAGTTTGCAGATATTGGTATATGTGGATACAGTCTGAAAACTGTGTAGCGATTATAGCCGGTAGTAACAAAATGCTAAATTAAAATGTCATGTCTAATACTGCATGGACAGCGAAAAACTATAGCTATAAACTTTTTTCCTTTTGTTATTTTGTGTTTGTGAAAGGGCGAGGAAGGAGGAAGGTGGAAGTGTTAGCAATAAAAAGTTTCGTGAAGGCTTGAATGTTGTGTAAAATTTGTTGGAAGTCGTTAAACTTTCTCATTCAGAAATACTGGATGAAGAACGTACGGATAATTGGGGAATGTCAGTTACGTTGCATTAATAAGAACTAGTACTTTCTAACTGTCAAACCTGTCTTATTGTCCTAAACTTTTAACATAAGATTAAACCTCTTAATGACTAGTTTACAGATTTTAATTTTCTAAATTCTACCAGTAATCATGAGAAATATTGAAAATCAAATTTTTGTTGCCCCTGGAAGCTCTTAAATAGGCAACTTGTAAATGGTTTCCTGTTGCAGGCTCCAGTATAGTCGCTTATACACCCTAAGAGAAAAAAAGATGAAGGTGAGAAAATCGCATTTTAGACTTTCTGACATACATAGTCCAGTTCTCTAGGCTAAGTGTAGTTAAAGAAAACGCGAGGTTTGAAGAATTCGTAGTGGTCTTGAAAGAATTACAAGAATGATTTTCTAAACGTTTTTAAGACACTGCCAATATTACATCTCTTTGCAAGCTGTTTTTCAGTCTGTTCTCCTGAGCATGTGCAGATGTAACTGATTTATCTGCATTGTAATTCCAGTTTTAAAGACTCATCCTATTATGTTAATACTGTCTAGGAAGTCTTCGTTGTTTTCCTTGGGTAGAGTTTCCACGTCTCCATAAGGAAGCTGCAAAGTTGCTGCAGTATTTCCGTTAACATGTGTGAAAGACCTTTCTTTGATTATGAAACTAAATAAGTCACAATTGCGTAGCAAACTGAATCCGAAAATCTGTGAAATTGTCTGCGTCCGTTCGTATGACGACAGTTTGTATCAAGTAAAACTTATATTGCGTCTTCATTACGCCAAAATAATTAAATAAAACTGACAATTTGTTTTGTATATGGTCTTTATTGTTGAGAAATATGAAATATTGCCACCTAAACACAGTGTGCTTGTTATTTCCTCCTCTTCCTGCGCCGACAGTGTGGCGTAGCGGTGGGGGTAGGTGTGCTGCTTGGCTGAGCGCTATGGCACACGAGCCATGGCGTGGATCGCAAGCCGAATTCTTACCGGCCTTTGCACTATGGGATGAAATGGTTTTCCTAGCCAAACTGGAGTTTCTCAGAAGCCTACCAATAACAATCGCATAACAGGAAAAATTCTCTACATGTCGCCGATAAATAGCAAACTGCGAAAGGCATCCTTATAAAGATAAAAGATTTGCGATGGGATCACCTGAGTGATCGTTCTGATTGTATTAAGACGCTGTTACGGAGATATTAGTTTCATAGGTCGATACAGGCAGTTTGTGGGCGAAGATAGAAAGAAAAACTCAGCTTTGTGACGGACAAACGTGGAACAGTTATGATGAATTTAGGCGATCTTTGCGGAAAAGTCCAATTTCAGTATCTTCTTCTGTTGCAATGGTGCGCTTTCATGTGGACGAAATCAAATCTGGACTTGTCTGAAACGGTGTGAAGGAGATTCTCAACGTGTTATGGAAAGAAAAGTCGTATGACATTTTTCCTGGGAGACGTTGAGGTTGGGAGACCCTGATCAAAAAGGGCTTTCTTCCTCTGGACACAACGTCCCCAATCTTCGATTGCGTGACAGTTGTTCATTAGTTGACTCTGTTGAGTGTAGGTGGCTGTAATGAATGTATATTGGGTATCTGTATTGTTTGACGATCAGAAAAGGGTGAGATCCAGTATCGTACTCAGCCTACTCCTTTCAAATAGCGTCAGAGGTGGTGACGAGCTTGGCTTTCCCACCCGACGGACGAATCATCACCAACAGTTCTGTAAGTCATTGCGGAGAGGTTTGAAATTTGATTCGTGATATTGACTCAAACTTTGCTGACCAGTAACTTTACGTTTCAACTATACTATCTAGTAGCTGTTCAAATACTGATAGTGTAAATGTATTCCATCCGCAGGCTTCGAACCGGCTACTTTCGAGTAGAACTCTAATGCATTGGCGTGCTTCAGCAACTTCGGCTATCGAATCACCTGCAAATGCAGTGTATGGACAGAAAGTTGGAGCCGACCGGAGTGGCCGTGCGGTTCTAGGCGCTACAGTCTGGAACCGAGCGACCGCTACGGTCGCAGGTTCGAATCCTGCCTCGGGCATGGATGTGTGTGATGTCCTTAGGTTATTTAGGTTTAATTAGTTCTAAGTTCTAGGCGACTGATGACCTTAGAAGTTAAGTCGCATAGTGCTCAGAGCCATTTGAACCATTTTGGAAGAAAGTTGGAAAGTGCGGGTCTCACGGGAGCGTGCCCCTATAGTCGCACTATCGTCTGTGTCCTCGGTGGCTCAGTCGGACAGAGCGTCTGCCATGTAAGCAGGAGGTCCCGGGTTCGAGTCCTGGTTTGGGCAAACATTTTTCAGCTGTCCCCGTTGACATTTATCACCGCCTGTAAGCAGCTAAAGGTCTAGATTTCATTATAATTCCAATGCATGACGGGGGAAGCGCTATAGTTTCTCTCTGTACGTAGGTAAGGGGTGTCAGAAAACAGTTGTTATTTCCCCCTCTTCCCCACACTCAGACAGCGTGGCTGTGGCGGGAGGTGTGCTGTGGCACACGAGCCATGGCGTTGACTGCAAGCCGAATTCTTACCACCCTTGCATTGTGTTAGATGGCGACCCACTAAATATCCCAGTGTCTTAATATTCAGACGAATAATTACGTAAACACAGTGCTACGAAACTAGAGCTTATAAAAAGCTTACGGTATCACAGGGATAGTTAACCTAAGCGTGTCAACGAAGCTGTAAGATTGTGGCTGCTTGACAAAATTTATGAGGTGCTGCATAATTTTATTGAATCTGCGAGTAATAATCAACATGTGGAAATTACGGATACAGAAATAAAACCAATTCATTTGAAATAGTATTTATAATGGAAGAAGAATGAGTATGCCAGTTTGGTGATTTAATTTGGAACTTGGCAATGTTTACGCCCTGTAGGCTCCAAAATAATATATACAGAAGGGAATGCCTACGCTTTACTTACTTGTTATATTCTCTCGTAATACCCGAATGATGTTTTGGCAGAAAGATATTTACATTTGATATTATGCGGTACGTGTTTATATCTTTTACTTTTTCCGTCCTTACATGTAAATTTCAAGCGCAGGTTTGACACCGACTGCAGCCACGGCAGCGTTAAATGCGCTCCGAAATGAGGACGGTACCGAGACCCTATAAACGTTCGTGTAGACCAGTATTAGGTTGAACAGGGGAGACTACTTCACAAAAAAGATAATCGTCTACGGAGTTTACGGCTTCAGTTATCCGGCAAACTGTGTTTTTGAGGCCGAGAGCAGTTGTTCTGTATGCCAGCCGTCAATCAGCTTGTATCTCGCTCATGACAAACAGTAAATACTGCGGAGTTAGCAACATCGAGCAGAGCAGCGCCGACACTGAACCACTAATGATCGAACAAATATGATTTTCACAGACAAATCTTGCTTGAGTTTTCAAAGTGATTTATATCAGTCATTGGCGTTTAAGGAAACTGATGGCCACTGTAATCATGGAAAAGTCATGGAAAGTCATCAGGTTGGTCGTGATTGGATTATAGTGTATAGAGGCAACATGTTGTATGAGCTTAAGAAGAATAACATTCTCGTTGGTTTTTTTTTTTTTTTTTTTTTGCTCTGAGCACTATGGGGCTTAACATCTGAGGTCATCAGTCCCCTAGAACTTAGAACTACTGCCCGAGGCAGAAGTCGAACCTGCGAGCGTAGCAGTCGCTCGATTCCACACTGAAGCGTCTAGAACCGCTCGGCCACAGCGGCCGGCATTCTCATTAGTGGTTGAAGGAATAAATATTCGGGAGGACGACGGTTCAGATCGCCACATTGGTTTAGGTTTTCCGTGATTCACTTAAAGCGAATCTGGGTGGTTCCTTTGAGAGGACAAGTCAGAGTTCCTCTTCTCTTCTTCCTCATTCTGTCTCTAATCACATCGTCGTCCGCAGGACATTGAAATTAAATCTCCCTTCCTTCGAAGATAACTGCTAACGCCCAGCCGTACAAATACCTACTTCAACAACATCTGAGAATTTTCAGGGATGAAATTTGTCCACATTTTATATTCACGTTATATAAAATATCCTCCCACAGCGAGCTGTGTGTCCAGCTAGTCCAGTTATCCACTGCATGGAGTGGCTACCGACGTTTGCCAATCTTAATTCTGTCGAGTATGTATAGGATTCACTAGTGAGACTATAGGGTAGATTGCCGATAGAGCTCTTGAACCACCTCACAAATGGTTCAAATGGTTCTGAGCACTATGGGACTCAACATCTGAGGTCATCAGTCCTCTAGAATTAAGAACTACTTAAACCTAACTAACCTAAGGACATCACACACATCCTTGCCCGAGGCAGGATTCGAACCTGCGACCGTAGCGGTCGCGCGTTTCCAGACTGTAGCGCCTAGAACCGCACGGCCACTCCGGTCGGCTCCAACTTTCTGTCCATACACTGCATTTGCAGGTGATTCGATAGCCGAAGTTGCTGAAGCACGCCAATGCATTAGAGTTCTACTCGAAAGTAGCCGGTTCGAAGCCTGCGGATGGAATACATTTACACTATCAGTATTTGAACAGCTACTAGATAGTATAGTTGAAACGCTCGGCCACATCGGTCGGCGAACCACCTCACACAAAGCATGCCGTGTCGCTGCCAACTGTGTATGTGTATGTGTTTCAGACAGGCTCAACCATGTCCTCTAATATCTGTTTTGTTGTTGTGGAAGAGTGATTTTGTTTTCTCGACACTGTTGTATGCCACATGAGTTTGGGATTTATCTAGTTCTGAAGCCTTTCTCATCCAGGACATATGCTGTCATTTCAAGAGTTTGCTTAATTTTTGGACAGTGCGTTAGTAGTCCTAAAGGCCTGTTAAAGATGAGGGAATAAGGAAACTACCATGGCGTCTTGGAACAAGGTTTTTGTTACTCACCTCAATAAATTTAGTGGGAGAATCTTACGAACACTTTGCCGCAGGACAGTGTTTATCTGGACGCCTCTTTCCCAGAATGTAACTAAGTGTTGCATCTCCTGACTTGGTGTTCATCTAGATTACAAGTGTTCTTTGATGGCAACAACGGTAAGGTATTCACTTTGAAACAAACTATCCATGCCAAGTGCTTCTAGGCTTCTGCCTGAAGTGATATTTGCATAGATCTCAGACGTTTCGCTTCATTTTCTAGAATGTGCCTCCCTGATGCTCGTGGAGTTTACTAAACGGTCAGAAGTTCTTCACTGATTCACTTATGGGCTTGCAAATGATGGCCGATTGGAAAATCTAGAACTGTTGAGGCTTTCACTGACGTATCGGCTGTTGGCGTCGTATCGGGATCTACAGCGGACTGTCGCTTAGTGTCTTTTTTCGTTTCTTGTTCTTCTTTTTCCCCCAAGGTTTTGCCAGCACGAGTGGCTAGCATTATTAAGTATTCATCCTGCAGTGTTGGTGGCGGACTGGAGTCGAGACCGCTGCCGGAAGCTGTATTTACTTGCCGCGCCAACGTCTGCGGGCATTTCCCGTCATTACAGCTGTGGCTTTCCACTTGTTACATGCGCGGTCGTTCGCAGCAGTGATGGGATCCCGGCTCTGTTTGTTTTAAAACTTCCCTTTTCTTGTTCGACCTGTTATCTCGCTTGTGAATATCGATGGCTTCCTTGAACAAATGGATGTGGCAGTTCTTCTCGATAGCGAGAACCTACGTATCGGCCAGTTTTATTACGTGCTCTGTCTCCCATAGGCGTGATTTGCCGCGACCGACTTTTCCGTCACTCCCGATCCATCACACTATTTACGTTCATTAATTCTGGTATCGATGGACCGACCTGTCTCTGCAACATATATTGTATACGGCCGAGATTGCGAGTTTTTCCTGCGCCATCAGCGTTATTCTCTAAGCTTCTTGTTGGCCCTGGAAGCTCTTAAATAGGCAACCCGTAAATGGTTTTCTGTTCCAGGCTCCAGTATAGTCGCTTATTAATACACGTACGCTCTGTTGTTGTTGTTCTTGTTGTTGTGGTCTTCAGTCCAGAGACTGGTTTGATGCAGCTCTCCATGCTACTCTATCCTGTGCAAGCTTCTTCATCTCCCAGTACCTACTGAAACCTACATCCTTCTGAATCTTCTTAGTGTATTCATCTCTTGGTCTCCCTCTACGATTTTTACCCTCCATGCTGCCCTCCTATACTAAATTGGTGATCCCTTGTTGCCTCAGAACTTGCTCTACCAACCGGTCCCTTATTCTAGTCAAGTTGTGCCACAAACTCCTCTTCTCCCCAATTCTATTCAATACCTCCTCATTAGTTATGTGATCTACCCATCTAATCTTCAGCACTCTTCCCTAGCACCACATTTCGAAAGCTTCTATTCTCTTCTTGTCTAAACCATTTATCGTCCACATTTCACTTCCACACATGGCCACACTCCATACAAATACTTTCAGAAACGACTTCCTGAAAACGACATGTTTAACGCAATTTAGCGCTGATTGTACGCTGGGACTTTATGAAAGAAAGGCCGTGTTCTACTTCACCTGACATGTCGTTCGTTTCACAGGGAGGTAGGCTTCTTGATAAGAAGTAGGGTGAAACTTGGGCCACGCATCAACTCCTCTGGCAAATAATCAGAAATACCACTAAGAAATCGGCTGAAAATACCGAGACGAACGCCGTCAAGGAACACGTAGTTGAGAGAAAATTATTTTCTCTCTTTCATATCATGCTGACAAGTGGACTGCTCAAACTTCCCTCACCGATTTGATTTGTAATGATAGGACGTGTAGGGCACCACTACAATTTGAATAAATGTAAAAAGGAAGCCGCAACTCTCAGATGTTTTCGAGAAAATCGAGTTTGAATATTTTACCCGTATTTATGTATTTTGTATGGTCGCTATTGTTTGGTTAAGAAGCTGCAACTGGGCGTGTTAAGTGGTTAGTTTCAGGAGCACGAGGTCCATGGATCGAATGTCCCTGCCTGCACTTTTTTTTATTCCCACGTATTTATTATTACTGTGCAAACAGTCATTATTGAACGATTCATTTAGTATTTTCATTATATTTTTCTTGAAAAAATGAGAAAAAGTTCTCGTAACCCGATTGAAAAAATTTTCTGCAAGAGGAGAACTTTCAGTCAGATCAGTGTAATGTTTTTTTTTATATTGTTTTATTTACGTGTGTGGCAAGTGTAATTGTGTAACCTATGGAGCGCTGTACGAATCAGGACACGAGAAACAATATTTTTGGCGACTTACAGAAACTGTAACGAAC
This sequence comes from Schistocerca nitens, assembly GCF_023898315.1. Classification (NCBI taxonomy): domain Eukaryota; kingdom Metazoa; phylum Arthropoda; class Insecta; order Orthoptera; family Acrididae; genus Schistocerca; species Schistocerca nitens. Next base: position 244,196,743 of record NC_064614.1, on the reverse strand, counting down.
GCCGAATCTTTTTCTTTCAGTGTGTTTGTTGCAAAAAGAAAAGAAAAAAAACGTAAGTGAGATTCGATCCATAAAGTTAAGCGCTTACCCAGTTGGCTATGGAATCCTTGATTACAAGCGACAATACGAACTATGTAAGCACATGTTAAGTGTTCAGACCTGATCTTTTCAAAAACGGTTGAAAGTTGCGTTTTGCTGTTTACATATGTTGAAATCAGGGGCGATTCTAGAAGTCGGTCAAAAGGGGGGGGGGGGGGTTGGGGGTATGGAATATCGCTTAACGAAAGGAGAGTTGGGGTCCTCCACCGACAAATTGGTAAAATTTACTGTTACTTAAAGTTGTTTTTGGTAACTGTTTTGTAGTTCATGGTAAAAATGTATCTACAGAATGTGTGTGCCCGGGAAAATAATACGATTGGACCCAGACGTCCGGCTATTTCGAAGTTTTCGTCTGGGGTCATCAATTTAAGTGCTGGTAGACGTAGCCGGCATATTTAGCTTTCTTGATTATTGTAAGTGGTACTCGTACATTAATATACATCCACTATATATTAATAAATAATAAGACGCCCATTTTAAGGTAAATGATATTTATTGATTTAGATACAAGGTGTACAACTTTGCTTCCGTCGTTTTTTCGCCAACATTTGAGGCTTTAATGAAACAAATTGGTTACACATGTATCATTAAAATTATTTTCCATCGTTGGTCAGTACTTTCTCCCATCTTTCGGGCAGTCAACGAATCCGACGTCGAAAAAATTGTTCATCTTTTGAAGTGATCCACGAATCGATCCAATTTGTGACTTCTTCATGAGATCGGAAGTGTTGGTCAGCCAGGCCATGTGCCATTAATCTTAACAGGTGATAGAGGGAGCAATGTCTGGAGGATACGGCTGGTGGGTAGGATTTCCCGTTTTAACGTTTCCAAGTACGTTTTGACCCCTTTTACAACGTGGGGTCGAGCGTTGTCGTGCTGCAAAATCACTTTATCGTGCCTCTCACTGTATTGCGGCCGTTTGTCTTTCAATGTTCAGCTCAAACGCATTAATTGAGTACGATAAAATGTTCAACTCAAACGCATTAATTGAGTACGACAACGAGCACCTGTGATTGTTTCACTTGGTTTTAACACCTCATAGACGCCGAGCTGGTACCTCCAAATGCAGAGCATGATCTTGGAGTCGTGAATATTCGGTTTGGCTGTTGACGTGGAAGCATGTCCGGGATATCCCCATGATTTTTTGCGTTTACAATTGTCATAATGAACCCATTTTTCGTCCCCGGTCACAATGCGATGCAGAAATCCCTTCTGTTTTTGCCTCTGAAGCAACTGTTCAGAAACACATAAACGCCGTTCAGCGTCTCTTGGTTTCAGCTCACACGGGACCCAAGTTCCGTCTTTCTGCCCATAGCCTTGAGACGTTTTGAAATGGCTTGATGTGTCACTCTTGCCAATCCTTCTTGAGTTTGATGTGAGTCTTCACTCAGCAATGTCTCCAATTCTGCATCTTCGAAAACATTCCCTCTTCTACCACTATGCCGGTCTACGTCGTTAAAATCACCGTTCTTGAAGCGTTGAAACCACTGATGACACGTTCTTTCACTAATAGCGTCCTTAACATACGTACCTGAGAGCATTCGATGACACTCAGCCGCTGTTTTCTTCATATTGAAAGAAAACAGTAATACCTCCCGCAAATGACGAGAATTAGGCTCGTAAACTGACATATTCAATCAAAAACAACTTTATGATGCAGACACAAATCGACTAATGTTTTAATAAGGTTATGTTGACAAAGGTCCAAGCTAACAGCCTGACGTCTGCGATCTGTTTATTTCACCACCTATCGGCAAACGGAAGAAGCAAAGTTGTACACCTTATAGTAAGCTATTTGCTGCTCTTATTCTTTTGTTAACATATGTCTGAAATACATTGCAACCTATTCTTATTTTGCTTGTCCCTTTGTCCCACGGTTTCACAGGGTCGGCAAGGTTAGGGTCAGATTTGGCAAGGTTAATTTAAGGGTGGCCGGATGCCCTTCCTGTCACCGCCTCGTAACCCCCCCCCCCCCCCCCCGGGACGGAATTAGTGTACCACAGCTATCTGCGTCTAGTGTAATCCATGGAATAGGGCGAACATGTTCAGATGTCTGCGAGTTGTGTAACTGAGGCGGGCCGTAGGGACTAGCCCGGTATTCACCTAGTGGGATGTGGAAAACCGCTTAAAAAACCACATCCAGGCTGGCCGGCACACCGGCTTTCGTCGGTAATCCGCCGGGCGGATTCGATCCGGGGCTGGCACTCCTACCCGAGACCAGGAAGCAGCGCATTAGTGCTGTCGGCTAACCCGGCTGGTAAATAAATTGCAACCTACATTGCTACATAATTATATTAAAAAAAATGATTGAATCTTTTGAGGTAATATATTTGCTGATTTCTGAAGTCATTTTATCCAGTGTAATATGATACGCCATTGGAGGGGGGGGGGGGGCTATAACCAGCATAACGCCCTCCCCTTGCCACCGCCCATGGTTGAAATCCTAGTTGCGCCCTAGACAGCCTGTTAATAAGAATCAAGTCGATGAGGGGAAGTTCATACAATCCCCCTGCCAGTTACGTACATGTCGACAGACAGTGGAACAGGGGCAAAACATTGAAGAAGTCGTGTGAACAATTTAAAGCCATATTGATGTTTCCTTTCCATTGCACGGTAGAGTTGATTGTGACATTGTATTTTAAATGTTCCCTGAAAATTTATGAAAATTGGTTAACAAAATCGAAGAAGTGATTTAAAAGTCTTTATGTGAAGAGCAGACCGAAAAGCGAAGTGAATATTCCTTCATACGTCGATGGAAAAAATCACAACACCGAATAGTAATTAACGTGGAGTAATGAAATTCCGGGAATAAATTTATCTAGGTAATATATTTAAGTGATTAACATTGCAAGATCGCAAGTTTATGGAAGCGCAAGATAAGCTATAGCAAATGTGAAATGCTGGTACATTAATAAACGGTATAACCTAAAGAATATTGAATGGAAGCATGCAGACGTGCCAGACGTCAGTTTGCCTGTTGCACTTGGACAGTCAGTACAAGGACTGTTAATGTTGGTTGTGGATGACTCTGTAGTTGTCGTCCGAGAATGTCACATTTGAGGTAGATCCGGTGATTGAGCAGGCCAAGGCAACAGTCGATACTCTGTAGAACAATTTGGGTTACAACAGCGGTATGGGTTCGAGCGTTAGCCTGTCAGAAAACACACTCTGGAATGCTGTTCATGAAATGACAGCACAACTGGTCGAATCACCAGGATGATGTATAATTTTGCAGTCAGCGGACGTGGGATAGCCACGAGAGTGCCCCTGCTGCCATACGAAATCGCACCACTAGGCCATAACTCCAGGTGTTGGTCCACTGTCTAGCACGCAGATAGGTTGGTTGCAGGCCCTCAATTGCCTGCCTTCTAATGAACACATGGCCATCGAGACAGATCGAGCTCTCATCCGAAAACACAATAGACCTCCACCCTTCCCCCCAGTGAGCTCTCGCTTGACACCTATGAAGACACAAATGGCGGTGGTTTCGGGTCAGTGGAGTACACGCTACAGGACGTCTAGCTCGAAGCTGTCCTTGATGTAACCGATTTGGAACAGTTCGTTGTGTCACTGCGGTGCCAACTGCTTCTCAAATTGCTGCTGCAGATGGAGCACTATGCGTCAGAGCCACACGCCGAATGCGATGGCGTCTCCTCTTGATAACGCCACGTGGCCATCCAGAGTCCTGTCTTCTTGCGACCGTTCACTCTTGTGACGACCGCTGCCAGCAATCATGTACAATGGGTACGTTACTACCAAGTATTTCTGTAAAATCACAGAAGGAACGTTCAACTTGTCGTAGCCCTGTTACACGACCCCGTTCAAACTCTGTGGGTGTTGGGAAAAGCATCTTTGTCGCTTTAAGGGCATTCGTGACTAACATCAACTCATCACATTCGAAATCTGATTTGCATTCTAAAAGAGGCCCTGCTGTCACCACTCTTATTCGGCGAGTGTGAAATCTGAATAGACGTTATCTTTAAGATGTAGAAACACACCTACCAACTCTGGTTTATATCGTGCAACACATTCCTGATACTACGATTTTTTTTCGTCAATATAATACACTACTGGCCATTAAAATTGCTACACCAAGAAGAAATGCAGATGATAAACGGGTATTCAGTGGACAAATATATTATACTAGAACTGACATGTGATTACATTTTCACGCAATTTGGGTGCATAGATCCTGAGAAATCAGTTCCGAGAACAACCACCTCTGGCCGTAATAAAGGCCTTGATACGATACGCCTGGGCATTGAATCAGACAGAGCTTGGATGGCGTGTACAGGTACAGCTGCCCATGCACCTTTAACACGATACCACAGTTCATCAAGAGTGTATTGTGACGAGCTAGTTGCTCGGCCACCATTGACCAGACGTTTTCAATTGGTGAGAGATCTGGAGAATGTGCTGGCCAGGGCAGCAGTCGAATATTTTCTGTATCCAGAAAGGCCCGTACAGGACCTGCAATATGCGGTCGTGCATTATCCTGGTGAAATGTAGTATTTTGCTGGGATCTAATGGAGGGTAGAGCCACGTGTCGTAACACATCTGAAATGTAACGTCCACTGTTCAAAGTGCCGTCAATGCGAACGAGAGGTGACCGAGACGTGTAACCAATGGCACCCTATACCATCACGCCGGGTGATACGCCAGTATGGCGATGAGGAATTCACGCTTCCAATGTGCGTTCACCCCGATGTCGCCAAACACGGATGCGACCATCATGATGCTATAAACAGAACCTGGATTCATCCGAAAAAATGACGTTATGCCATTCGTGCACCCAGGTTCGTCGTTGAGTACATCATCGCAGGCGCTCCTCTCTGTGATGCAGCGTCAAGGGTAACCGCAGCCACGGTCTTTGAGCTAATAGTCCATCCTGCTGCAAATGTCGTCTAACTGTTCGTGCAGATGGTTGTTGTCTTGCAAACGTCCCCATCTGTTGACTCAGGGATTGAGACGTGGCTGCACGATCCATTACAGCCATGCGGATAAGATGCCTGTCATCTCGACTGCTAGTGATACGAGGCCGTTGGGATCCAGCACGGCACTCCGTATTACCCTCCTGAACCCACCGATTCCATATTCTGATAACAGTCATTGGATCTCGACCAACGCGAGCAGCAATGTCGCGATACGATAAACCGCAATCGCGATAGGCTACAATCCGACTTTGATCAAAGTCGGAAACGTGATGGTACGCATTTCTCCTCCTTACACGAAGCATCACAACAACGTTTCACCAGGCAACGCCGGTCCACTGCTGTTTGTGTATGAGGAATCGGTTGGAAACTTTCCTCATGTCAGCACGTTGTAGGTGTCGCCACCGGCGCCAACCTTGTGTGAATGATCAGAAAAGCTAATCATTTGCATATCACAGCATCTTCTTCCTATCGGTTAAATTTCACGTCTGTAGTACATTTTTGTGGTGTAGCAATTTTAATGGCCAGTAGTGTAGATTTTCCTTCTCTTTCTCCCTGTGATAACTACAGTAGACGCCAAGAGTGTACAAAGTAACTTTAATATTCTGTGTATATGTACCTTTGGTAAATCTACTCTGACGACGAGGTTTGTATCTTGATACATGTTGCTCCATCAAATAGTTTAAGCAATTCAATAATTTTTTGCGGTCTCTGAGAAGCCTTTTCACTAGTCATATGGAGCTTATAGCCGGTCGAGGATCTGCTTGGGCTGTCGAGTTGGAGGGTTCTGAACGTCGGAGTCCGTGGAATACTCACACCATAGGCAGCCAAACGTCTGAGAGTGGAGAGACGGTTAATGGTGGGGCGAAGGGGGGGGGGAGGAGAGGGGGCGCGCTGGGGGTTGCAGCTGGCGCACGCCCAGCCGCCAGCCGGCAGACAGGTGCTCGCCGCAGGCACTGCCGTTAATTAAAAGCGGGATATACTGCCGGGGCCAGGAGGAGGCACCTCTTCCGCCGCCACTCCATCTCTGGTCCAGGGCTGTGGACTGTTCTCTGCGGAAGCGCTCCCCTGATTGGCCTCTACCGTTACTGGGACGGAGTCCACTGCGCAGTGACGGAGCTCGTTTCCTGCCGTAGAAAGATCGCTACGGCGTCAGTCACCTTATCTGCGGCTCCTGTGCAGTTTTCATCGGGTTCCCATTGTTTCTTTAGTCAGGACAGGAACCAGCCCTCCGTAGAATTCAGGGCAGTATCTACGAGGGGCTTTCAGTTAATAATGCAAAACACTTTTGTTCCCAAAGCTGGTTGGTTTTATTTAGGATTACAATACACCATATTATTCACCGCTCTTTTGGTCACAAAATAAAAAAAAATCTTATGGGACTTAACTGCTAAGGTCATCAGTCCCTTAACCTAAATTATCCTAAGGACAAATACACACACCCATGGCCTAGGGAGGACTCGAGCCTCCTCCGGGACCAGCCGCACAGTCCATGACTGCAGCGCCCTAGACCGCTCGGCTAATCCCGCGCGGCGGTGACAAAGTACTATTTTTCAACACCATCTACGTTCAGTGCGACGGACTTACACCACCTTGGTGGGAGCGCCTGTATGCTACCTGGTACCACTTTACACTTCTGTTGACACGCACACCCTGAAGTCGTTTCTTCTGTTTCCTGAGGATAGCACAGTACACTTCAGAGTTGATCGTTGCACCATGTGCGAGGACATCAATCGGAATAACCCCTTGAGGGTTCCAGAGGACCGTCACCGTGGCTTCACCGGCAGATGGTGTGACTTTGAACGTTTGCTGCGGAGGAGAGCTGGTGTGGCGACACTCCACGGATTAAACTTTTGTTTCCGGTTCAAAGTGACAATCTCATGTTTCATCGTCTGTGACGATGTTAGACAAAAAAATTGTTACGATCATCCGCGTCACGCACGAGAAATTCCGCACAGATGGGCCTTTGTTGCTCTTTATGGTCTTCTGTTAGACGGGGAGGAACCATGGAGCACGCACCTTTGAGAACCCTAATTGGTGGACGAGTCTCTCAGCACTACCAACAAAGACGTCCAGTTGTGCACCGAGGTCTTTGACTGCGATCCATCGATCACGTCGAATGAGACTGTCCGCACGTTCCAGATTGCAGGAATCACAGCTATGTGCGTCCGGTCAGTACTCGGGAGATCAGACAGGTCTGAGCGGCCTTGTTGCGATAATAGCCTCGAGGAACGACTCACCTTGTGTGTTTGTTCACTTCCAGAGCTCCGTTGACGCCCTCCATGCGGCTGTGGATATCTGCGACGCTTTGGTTTTCCACCAAAAGAAACTCATTGACAGCTCTCTGGTTGGAACGCATCTCCGTTACAGACGCCATTTTTAATGCTACGTACTGTATATCATCGCCACCTATTGGCACTTAATGAAACTATAGGAGCTGAGGCAGGGACTGAAGCCGAAACATTCCACGATGTCCCACAACAAGTTCCGCATTTCTTCAACCGAAAAGGGGAGAGAAAAAAATGTGGCGCATTTCTTATTGAACACCCCTCGTGACACCGGTAACCCTCCGGCCGAAACTCCGTGCCTGTTGAAGCACCGCTTCCGGGACGGGGAATTGTGGCGCCCATCGCATTAACGACGAGGGTCAGAGTGTCAGTCAGCCTGGATTTGGTTTTTAGGCGGTTTCCCGCATCCCACTACGGGCATAACGTACTGATCCCCAAGTCTCGACTCAGTTACACTATACGCAAACATTGCGGAAACTATGTAAGTCGGTAGGCTTTCGTGCGCGTTGCCACTCAGGGTAAAATCTTGTGGGTTGTTATGCTGCGCGGTGTTTCGACCCCACTGCTGGGTTCTTCTTCAGGACCTTCTGGTGTCCACGATTGACTGAGCAAGTAGAAGAAACGTGATTTGAGATAACAACCCTGCAGATTTTACCTTCATTTAGAAAACTTTCGCTAACTTTCACATGAATAACACTACACGCAGACAGTATTTAGGGTACAAATATTCCGTCTGGGGAATAGCGGGTGGGGGATATAGGGTGGTTACAAGAAGGACAACTGGCATACCCATGAAACTAACCACACGACATCCGTAAATATCCACGCCACTCCTGCGCCGATGTGGGACAAAGATACAAGAAAAAGATGATTTGATTGATTCAAAGAACATTTTTATCTGCACTCAACTATGTCTTGGTGTAACTAAAAAACGGAGCGGAGCTGTAAATGTACAAATTACGATATGGTCTTTATCTTGATGCGTACAAGGGAAGCAATATACACTGCTGGTCATTAAAATTGCGGCATAATGTGGGTGACATGCAACAAACGTAAAATTTGCTTGATTTGTACTACACAGCCTACCTGAATATGTAAATTATAAGCATTTCAGTGCAACGCCATTCTCGTTTATTTCATATTGAGGTATCGCATTGGAATGTAGGTTTGCCATTTTTTCCTGTTTTCCGTCGTTCCTTAGTTGCTTCAAAATTCATGGAGGTATGTTCCGTCTATGTAGTTAAATGAAGGGCTGTTTTCTTTATTGCCATACGCGCTTCGCTTCTTTTATTTGTGAAGCATCTTCAGTAGCCTGTAATACATGTTTCTTTTTATACATATAATATATGTATTATGTTTTAGTTACAATATGTTACTACGTTACATTTTTTCATATTTTTCTCTTGTTTCTTTTTCAGATTAGAATCAACTTTTGTAGCACAAAGTTTCGTGAGGTGAAATTATCGTTCGGTGTTACGATTTCCAGTGGTGTTAACCATAAGTGTGGTCCTGGAGATGTGCTTATTAGACCCCATGCTCCAGCTGGCCGATTTCCGGCGTTTTCTAACCCACATTTGTTACACCACATCTCTTACATCACTTGCACACATGGACATGAATCATCCAACATGGAACAAGACATGAAAGTTATTAGAATGAATAATCACAACAAAAAACTTCTGGCATTACAAAACCTTTCACATACAAAGAGCCCTTGCAATGTAAAACAATGTACTTAATGACCAAATCCATATAAGCAATAACTCTCTGATCATGTTAGCCACTAAAACATTAACAACAGAAATATGAAACATAATAAGAATAAATAATTAATGAATCTTACTCCTCCCTTCTCTCTCTGTCTCTCTCTCTGTCTCTCTCTCTCTCTCTCTCTCTCTCTCTCTTTCTCCTTCCCTCTCATACACACACACACACACACACACACACACACACACACACACACACACACACACAAAACAAATGATCGGTATCAAACCACAAACGCGACACAAGCGAAAGATGAAAGATAAACACTCAGCGACAGTTGTCAACACTACACACTGTAACCACACGTATGTTGATCACAAACTGAAAAGTGCAAATGATGTAAGTAAAGTGGCGTAACAAATGTAGGTGGAAAAAAACGCCATAAATCGAGAAGCAGGAGCACGGAGACTAATGAGCACCTCTCCAGAACCACACATATGGGCTAACAGCACTGGAAATCGTAAGTAATATCAAACGATAATTTCACCTCAAGAAAATTTGTACTACAAAAATTGATTCCAGTCTGAAAAAACACAGGAAAACGTGACAAAATGTAACACAGTAACATATTGCAACTGCTACATAATACGTTTATTATACACACACCAAAAAACTTTTGCATCACACCGCTTAACAGAACTCCTGAGGATAGGCGTTGACTGCGCATATTGTATCACAGACACAGTCCCTCTGACTGTTCAGAGATGTAACTAAACCCGCCCAAAGATGTAAACAACCATGTATGAGCAGTGCCTATAAGACGGAGGGGGTCCGACAGCCGATCAGTTCCAGTCATTCTACCAGGAAGGTGGTACACGGCTCGTGTTGTCTGTAGTTCAACCACGCCTAGACGATCAACACCGCAGTTCCGATCGCGTCCGCATTGTTACTTTTTTGCCAGGAAGAGCTCTCAACAAGGGAAGTGTCCAGGTGCCTCGGAGTGAACCAAAGCGATGTTGTGGAGGAGATACCGAGAGACAGGAACTGTCGATGACATGCCTCGCTCAGGCCGCCCAATGGCTAATACTGCAGTGGATGACCGCTATCTACGAATTATGGCTCGGAGGAACGCTGACAGCAACGCCACCACGTTGAATGACGCTTTTCGTGCAGCCACAGGACGTCATGTTACGACTCAAACTGTGCGCAATAGGCTGCATGATGCACAACTTCACTCCCGACGTCAATGGCGAGGTCCATCTTTGCAACCACGACACGATGCATGTCGGTGCCGATGGGCCCAACAACATGCCGAATGGCCCGCTCAGGATTGGCATCACGTTCTCCTCACCGATGAGTGTCGCATATGCCTTCAACCAGGCAATCGTCGGAGACGTGTTCGGAGGCAACGCGGTCAGGCTAAACACCTTAGACACACTGTTCAGTGAGTGCAGCAAGGTGGAGGTTCCTTGCTGTTTTGGGATGGCATTATGTGGGGCCGACGTACGCCGCTGGTGGTCATGGAAGGCGCCGTAACGGCTGTACGGTACGTGAATGTCATCCTTCGACCGATAATGCAACCATATCGGCAGCATATTGGCGAGGCATTCGTCTTCATGGACGACATTCGCGCCCCTATCGTGCACATCTTGAGAATGACTTCCTGCAGGATAACGATATCGCTCGACTAGAGTGGCCAGCATGTTCTCCACACATGAACCCTATCGAACATGCCTGGGATGGGTTGAAAAGGGTTGTTTATGGACGACGTGACCCACCAACCACTCTGAGGGATCTACGCCGAATCGCCGTTGAGGAGTGGGACAATCTGGACCAACAGTAACTTGATGAACTTGTGGACAGTGTGCCACGATGAATACAGGCATGCTTCAATGAAAGAGGACGTGCTACTGGGTATAAGAGGTACCGGTGTGTACAGCAATGTGGACCACTACCTCTGAAGGCCTCACTGTATGGTGGTTCAACATGCAATGTGTGATTTTCCTTAAGAATAAAAAGGACGGAAATGATGTTTATATTGATCTGTATTCCAGTTTTCTCTAGAGGTTCCGGAACCCTCGGGACCGAGGTGATGCAAAACTTTTTCTGATGTGTGAATGTATAAAATGAAACATGTATTACAGGCCGCTGAAGATGTTTCACAAATAAAAGAAGCCAAACGCGTATGACAGTAAACAAATGTGCCTTTCGTTTAGTTGGATAGATGGAACACACCCTAATGAAGAAACGTAGTTTGTTGTGAGAAGATTGTCTTATTCCTCGTTTTGGAAGGAGAAACATTTACCAACGAACGTAGGAATTCGCCAAAGGCAGGATTGTGAATTACAGAAATGGCTATCATTCTCCAATAATATTGCTAGCATTTGTTGGGATCACACAACTGTCTTCTATATAGGGAAACTTATTCAAGGCCATGCAGGATCGCAACGGCCCCACGCAACCAGAATTGTTCGCTCAGATATGTAGGATCGTACAGCCATGTCACGTATCTTTATATAGTCTTATATGTCGCAAGATACTGACAGTATCTGGAGCTTGATAAGACGGTATGCACGGCGATCATTCTTGGGGCTTTTCTGTGTGCAGCAGCAGGGCGGGACGTGCGAAAATTGTGGGCACCACTCTATTACTCTACACTAGACTGGAGCCGTATCATCCTTTCTGAGTTCTGGTTCCATACCTTGAGGAGAACTAACATTTTCAGACTGCGTTCATCAAAGTCGTATGACCCCAGCAGCTGGCTTGATGTTATGGGGTGCGACTGGGTACACAACTTGATCACATCTATTTACTTAAGCGCTGATTTAAACATCAGGCGTTACCGTAGGCGACTTGTCAAGGAAGGTAATTGTCTCCATGATGTTACCATTCAATATTGTAAACAAGATAGCGCAAGTCTGCATTGCCTCTGGTACCCTCACTAAACTCGACATACAAGGGGCAATCAGCCGGCCGCTGTGGCCGAGCGGTTCTAGGCGCTTCAGTCCGGAACCGCGGTGCTGCTACGGTCTCAGATTCGAATCCTGCCTCGGACATGGATGTGTGTGATGTACTTAGTTAGGTTTAAGTAGTTCTAAGTCTAGGGGACTGATGTCCACAGATGTTAAGTCCCATAGTGCTTAGAGCCATTTGAACCATTTTTTGAGGCAATCAAAAGAAAACGAGACAGACGGAAAAAAAGTAAGTAAACTGTTGCACGCCCGGTTAGCCGTACGGTCTAACGCACGGCTTTCCGGATTGGGAAGGAGCGCCTGGTCCCCGGCACGAATCCGCCCGGCGGACTTGTGTCGAGATCCGATGAATGGCCAGTCTGTGGATGGTTTTAGGCGGTTTTCCATCTGCCTCGAAGAACGCGGGCTGGTTCCCCTTATTCCATCTAAGCTACACTATGTCTCCTACCTGTTACCAACTGTTCGTCTAAAATTATGAGCCATATGTTTGTAACTATTACAGTGCCATCTATCACAAAGCGAAAAATTGGTCTAACTAAAACATTCATATTTGTTTACGTACTACACGAATATGTAATAAAAATGTAGTGACCCACCCCAACACACTCATTACTCGTGGAAGACATTCTTACCAATTCACGTAAGAGTTCGGGGAATATGTGTGCATCCGCACATGGACAAATCCGAAAGAACAGACGCCATATTCATATAAGTTTATAGTTCTGGCAAGAATGTCTTCCACGACTAATGAGTGCGTTGGGGTGGGTCACTACGAATGTAGTGTGTGGACACACAAGGTGAGAATGTGGGTCTCGCGGGAGGCATGCGCGAGATAGTCCCTGCAGTCGCTCTATCCACTGTGCCCTCGGTGGCTCAGATGGATAGAGCGTCTGCCATATAAGCAGGAGGTCCCGGTTCCGGGCACACATATTCACCCGTCCCCGTTGGTCTATGTCAACGCCCGTCATCAGCTGACGGTACTAATATAATTCCAATTTCGTTAATATATTTAGCGCACTGGTCACTGCCTCCACGCAAAAATGTTTGCGCTGCCTACGGAACCACGACTGTACCCAGGCGTGCAGCTCTTAATCTGAAGCAAATCTACTGCCACGAACGTCTTTCTTCGGGGTCCGAAAATATGAAAATAATTTTCGGAGAGATCGGGACTTTATGGAGGATGTGTGAGTGCTTAGCACCGAAATTACTAAAGCGTCGTCGAAACAACAGTTATGATGACCTTTTTCTTTGACTGCATGGGCCTACTGTCATTGACTTTCTGGAACGTCACAATTAACGTACAGCGGTGTGTGGACACATTACAAAAATTGAAGCGCACCGTCAAGTCCAAACATCCAGGAACTTTGATAGACGGAATAATTCTGTCGCAGGACGATGCCCGACCACACTGCTACCAATGTTGTTTTAGAGTACGGTGCAGAAGTTCCGCTGCGAAGCTCTTACACTTCCTCCATACACTGCCGATCGCTCCCCACACGATTTCCGTATTTTTGGAGTCCTGGAGGAAGACATTCGTGGCCGTTTATTTGCTTGCGACGATGAGGTGCACGCCTGGGTACAGTCGTGGTTCCACAGGCAACCAAAAAGTTTTTCCATAAATGCATTCACTGTCTTTCCTCCCAGTGCGATAAATATATTAACAGTGACGTCGATTACTTTTGAAATAATAAACAGTTTACTTGTACTGTTTTGTATTGTATGTTAACCGGAGGCCTAGAAACGACGGAGAGGCTCCGTCCCGGCCGCAGCCGCAGTGGTCCACAACCCCACGACGACTACCGCAGTCCACTTCACCCCTCCGCAGCCCTACACTGAATTAATCTAAGCCGGTTGTGTCCGAACAGTGTGCCTTGGTTTGATGAGGCCTCCAAAACAGCGCTAAAATGTGATATCTGTTACACCGACTTGCTATGAGAGCTAAGTGAGACTGGGTACAGGGAGCGTCTGACGGTAGTCGGTGGACGAGAGTGGAGTAAGGGAGCAGCGCCGCCCACACCTCGCCCCGCCTCGGATATCTGCAGGGAGGAGGAGGTGGGGGGTGGAGGCGGAGGCGTGTGCTTTGCGGGCCGGCCGCCCGCCGTTAATGGAGGGCGCGTGATCCGTCACGTGACGGCGCAGGCGGCGGCGGCGGCGGCGGCGGCGGCGGCGGCTGCGGTCCGCCTAATCGGCTTCCAGAGGCGCACAGTGGCCCTGGCGTGGCCTACCGCGCTCGTCGCGTTTCACGGACGGCCGGCGTCCTCTAGGTAGCAGCGCCTCACCACTTAAAGCAGTGCTGTGCACGAAACGGGCGCACAGTGTGAAATGACTAGGCACTAGGGGTCGCACCTACTAGTCGTCACTGATTTCCTCTACATTTACGGCAAGAGGGTCCTTCAATAAATAATGCAACCGTTTTTGTTTTCTGAAAGCTGGTAGCTTTTATTCAGAATACCAAAACATCCTATTATTCTCTACTCTTTTGGCCACAAAACTCAAATTTTCAACGCAATCGCCATTCGAAGCGACGGCCCTACGCCACCTTACTGGGAGGGCCGATATGTCCGCACGGTACCACTGTACCGGTCGACGTCGCAGCCAACGTCTTGCTCCATCAACAACCGTCCCGTGGGACATGTACTGCTTCCCGCAGGTTGCATCTTACATTGCGCCAAACACATGGAAGGCGGAAGGAGCGAAATCCAGGCTGTAGGGTGGATGTGAAGGAACAGTCCAATGAAGTTTTGTGAGCTCCACCCCTTGGGTGTACAGACTTCTGTGAGACCTTGCGTTGTTATGCACAAAGAGAAGTTCGTTTGCATTTCTATCGACACGCACACGCTGAAGTCGTTTTTTCATTTTCGTCAGGATAGCACAGTACACTTCAGAGTTGATCGTTGCACCATGTGGGAGGACAGAAAACAGAATAGTCCCTTTTGAGTCCCAGAGGACCGTCACCGTGACTTTGCCGGCTGACGGTGCGCCTATGAAAGTTTTCTGTGGAGGAGAGGTGGTGTGGCACCACTGCATGGATTGCCGTTTTGTTCCGGTTGGACGTGAAGAAGCTGTGTTTCATGGCCTTTCTTTTTTTTTTGGTCATCAGTCTACTGACTGGTTTGATGCGGCCCGCCACGAATTCCTTTCCTGTGGCAACCTCTTCATTTCAGAGTAGCACTTGCAACCTACGTCCGCAATTATTTGCTTGACGTATTCCAATCTCTGTCTTCCTCTACAGTTTTTGCCATCTACAGCTCCCTCTAGTACCATGGAAGTCATTCCTTCATGTCTTAGCAGATGTCCTATCACCCTGTCCCTTCTCCTTATCAGTGTTTTCCACATATTCCTTTCCTCTCCGATTCTGCATAGAACCTCCTCATTCCTTACCTTATCAGTCCACCTAATTTTCAACATTCGTCTATAGCACCACATCTCAAATGCTTCGATTCTCTTCTGTTCCGGTTTTCCCACAGTCCATGTTTCACTATCATACAATGCTGTACTCCAGACGTACATCCACAGAAATTTCTTCCTCAAATTAAGGCCGGTATTTGATATTAGTAGACTTCTCTTGGCCAGAAATGCCTTTTTTGCCATAGCGAGTCTGCTTTTGATGTCCTCCTTGCTCCGTCCGTCATTGGTTATTTTACTGCCTAGGTAGCAGAATTCCTCAACTTCATTGACTTCGTGACCATCAATCCTGATGTTAAGTTTCTCGCTGTTCTCATTTCTACTACTTCTCATTACCTTCGTCTTTCTCCAATTTACTCTCAAACCATACTGTGTACTCATTGGACTGTTCATTCTGTTCAGCAGATCATTTAATTCTTCTTCACTTTCACTCAGGATAGCAATGTCATCAGCGAATCGTATCATTGATATCCTTTCACCTTGTATTTTAATTCCACTCCTGAACCTTTCTTTTATTTCCTTACCTTATCAGTCCACCTAATTTTCAACATTCGTCTATAGCACCACATCTCAAATGCTTCGATTCTCATCTGTTCCGGTTTTCCCACAGTCCATGTTTCACTATCATACAATGCTGTACTCCAGACGTACATCCTCAGAAATTTCTTCCTCAAATTAAGGCCGGTATTTGATATTAGTAGACTTCTCTTGGCCAGAAATGCCTTTTTTGCCATAGCGAGTCTGCTTTTGATGTCCTCCTTGCTCCGTCCGTCATTGGTTATTTTACTGCCTAGGTAGCAGAATTCCTTAACTTCATTGACTTCGTGACCATCAATCCTGATGTTAAGTTTCTCGCTGTTCTCATTTCTACTACTTCTCATTGCCTTCGTCTTTCTCCAATTTACTCTCAAACCATACTGTGTACTCATTAGACTGTTCATTCTGTTCAGCAGATCATTTAATTCTTCTTCACTTTCACTCAGGATAGCAATGTCATCAGCGAATCGTATCATTGATATCCTTTCACCTTGTATTTTAATTCCACTTCTGAACCTTTCTTTTATTTCCATCATTGCTTCCTCGATGTACAGATTGAAGAGTAGGGGTGAAAGGCTATGACGATGTTAAACAAAAAATTGTCACGATCAGCTTCGTAACGCGGAAGCAATTCCGCATAGATGGACCTTCGTTGCTCTTTATGGTCTTATGGAAGGAACCATTCGGTATACACATTTGAGAACCACAATTGGTAGACGAGTGTCCCAGCACTACCAGTAGAGACGTTCACTTGTACAGAGAGGTGTTTGATTGTGATCAATCGATCACTTCGAATGTAACTGTACGCAAGTTCCTTTGTTGGGTGATGATGATGATGATTGTTTTGTGGGGCGCTCAACTGCATGGTTATCAGCACCCTACAAATTCCCAACCTTTGCTCAGCCCAGTCTCCCCAATTTCTTGAATGATGATGAAATGACGAGGACAACACAAACACCCGGGAATCGAACCCGGGACCCCGTGCTCGGGAAGCGAGAACGCGAACGCGAGACCACGAGCCGCGGACTTTATTGGAGGAGTCATAGATGTGTGCGGCCGGCCGGCATGCGGGAGATTGGACAGATTTGCACATCCTTGTTGCGGTGATGACTCACTGTGCTTTCGTTCACTGCCGTCTTTCCGTAGACGTTCTAAAAACGCGTATGAATACCGGCGATTCTCTGGTTTGCTGCCGAAAGAACGACAGCTCTCTGGTTGGAACGCACCTCCGTGCAGGCGCCATTTCGAAGGCTATGTGTAGAGTCGCCACCAGCCGAAACTTCGCGGAACTATAAGGGCTGAAACGGAAATATTTCACAATGTCCCACGGCAAATTCAGCATTTTTTAACCGAAACTGGCCGAAAGAAAGTGCTGCAGTCCGTATTGAATGCCCATCGTATGTGCAGGGCTTGGCTGGAAAGTGATAGTAGTAGTCCAGATAGTCAAGTATTTAGAAAAAAAACCACTTGTTTTTGTTTCTTGTCAGTTGAGACATGAGCCATTTATGTTATTTTAGCTTGAGGCAGTGGGACCAACTTCTGTACTTATACAACCTCATATCCTACCAAATCAACAACCGCAAATCCGCCACTTTTATCTCCCTAGATCTTGTGAAAGCTTATGACCATGTATTCTACGCTCCTCTTTAAGCTCCAGACCAACACCTCCCATAAATTATCTCCACCTCATTGCCTCCTTTCTCTCCATCTCATATCGCCATCAGCAACACCATCTCCCATATCTTCCATCCCATTGCAGGTGTGCTCCAATGTTCTGTCATCCCACCTCTCCTGTATGTGCTCTACAATGCCGATGTGCCGAAGCCTCTCGTCCTGTTCATTTCCTCCAGTACCGGTGAGAGTACCTTCTTCACCCTCTATGCCACCCTCCAGAAATCCCAATGATCCCTCCAGTTCCATCTCAATCAGTTTACCTCCAGGTGCAATCAGTGGCTCCTCAACATCAACCCTACCAAAACGCAGACAATAATTATAGGCCAAACCACCCAGAGCCTCCATCCTCATGATTTTTACCTAACCATTTACAAGTCCTGTGCAGTTGACTAACACGTTAAAATACCTTGGACTAACACTTGATGATGACTAACATGGAGGCCTCATCTGCTAATCATTCAACAGGAGGCCCACGCTAGACTTAAACTACTAAATCTATTAAGTGGCTGGACATGGGGATTGCACCCATCCACAAACCTTCACATCTATAAAACCCATCATCTACTATGCCGATGTGGCTCCTCCTGTGGCTCCCCGCTCCTTGTATCACGCCATACAGATCCTCGACCGTCCTGCACTCTGCCTAGCCTTTTGGATCCACTTACCCACACCCCACCTGCCTACTCTTCCATCTTCAACACCTCCAAATATAATGTCTTACCTGTAAAGTTGATGCTACACATTCCCTAGTATCTCCACTGCTCAGTGATCGTGGTACACTGCTACACTCTATCACCACATTCTCCCAACACTACACCTCCGTACCCTCCATGCCTTCTCCCAATGAAATTTTAATTGCCTTCCCTTACCAGACCGTGAAATCTATCCTGATTTTTGCCCATTCTATCAGATCTAGGAGATCCCTACCATCCCCCACCCCTACCCCCTCTCGTCAGGGTTCCCTATCTACCAGTCCTTGACTTGGAACCACATCCTTCTCCACTCTTACCCCAGCCTTTCTCCACACATCCACTTACGAACCCCCTCCCACACTACCTTTAAATGCTACATTCCCCTGATACCCTTCTCCCTGCGAGTCTATTTCCACTCATCCCTTCACTCATCCATCTATCTCTTTTAATAACTTACACATTGGCCTTTCCATTTTACTTTACGCAGCTATCTATCTGTTTTTATATCTTTCTGTACGAAACTCATTTTCCATTCATATGTGTCTATGTTTTAATTAATCATCGAATCAACAGTAAATATTTTAACTTACGCAACTGACGATCTGTCTTTTTATTTTTGTCAAATGCCTTGTTCAGTTTTTATATTTGTACACACACACACACACACACACACACACACACACACACATATATATATATATATATATATATATATATATATATATATATATATATATATATATATATATATCGTGAGTCACTAACTATTGCCTCCGAAAGTATGATAGGAACTGAAAATTGTGTGGGACGAAAGTTGCATGGGACAACGGGTGCCATAATATGACATTGGTTTTTTGTTGCTACATGTGGTCGCTTCAGAGATGTGAAGGTCAACTTTTTTTTTTAAATGGGATGCTATAGCTTTGTACTTATTTACTGATAGCGGCTATCGAGACGAATCCAGTGATGTGTAAAAGTAAGGACTTTGAAAGTCAAAGAAGGTCAGAGAAGTGGCATGAACGTCCATTTACAGAAGGTGCTCGAAGTGATGGCCATTGGTATCAATGCAGTGCTGCAATCTTCTTATCATGGATTGAGTGGTATTTCTTATCACATCGGCACTTATTGATGCACATGCTCTGACAATTCTATCTCGTATATCATGCAAATAGTAAATATTCGCCGAATACGGCGTATCCATCTACCGTGCCATTGACATCTAAACACCATTCGACGGTTTCGCAACACAACACTAATAAGAACGGTAGGACTAGTATCGGAATGAATGAATGTGAATGATGTATTCCATCGAAGAACAAGTCGACATGCTTCTCATTTACGGAGAATGACAACGAAATTCAGTGAGAGCTAGAGATTTATACGCTGAAAGATATCCTCAACGTACTCACCCTACACGTCGTACTTTCAAATGTGTGTATGATAAATTGAGAAAATCTGGATCTTTAACGCATTGGAAACACACGCGGCAAAGGAACGTTGCTAACGAGGAAACGGAAATTGGTACTCTTTCACTGTGGTTAGAGAGCCATGTGTTAGTTCGCGTCAAATCGCAAGGGAATCTGGCATGAGGCATAGTAGTGCTGTTCGTGTTCTGCATCGCCGAGCGCTGTTGGCAAGCGGGGTGCAGTTAGCGGCTGTGTGGCCAACTGAGGAGCTGCTTGAGAATTAGCGGCTCAGGCCACGAAATCTGACAACGGCCGGGAGAAGAGTGCGCTGACAGCGCACCCTTCCATATCTGCATCCAGCGAGGCCTATCAGCCGAGGAAGCACGGCGGCCGGTCGGTACCGTTGGACCTTCCGAGGCCTATTCGAACGGAGTCTAAGTTTTTGATTTCTAGAACAAACAGGTAGGAAATTTTTGACAAGGTACATCGAGCATACAGACCCCTTCAGACTGGGCAGCTACTGCAGATCGGTGCTTGCCAAACTTATAAATGGGTTAGCTCCTAAAAGGTTAAGAGGATTTATAGGTGATGCATGTAGTTAAGAAAGGAAAGGAACTCGACCTGCTTGAGGAACTTGGAATAATACTTCACCAGGTTTAGTTCGATAGTGCATGTCGTATACAAAGTGTTGATAACGGTAATGCCTTCTTCAATGTTCTATTTCATTATATTTCTTTAATGTTGGCGTTAATACGATAAATGTGAACGATTTTTCACAGACAGCCATTGGTATGGCGTATCCATGTTATTTGTAATATCTTTCGAGTGTTACTGAACGGCTGCTGGCTCAGTGTAGTCTGGCACAGCTGTACACATATTTGTGAAGTAGAGATGCGAGGAAAGGATTCTGGTGTGACCGGAGTTAACTGCTTTACAGAAGGAACGCCTTGGTGGATGGACGATAACAGGGATAAGCAGAGAGTCTGGTGGTACCATTTTTAAAATAATACGAAGGCTTCATGTCTAAATAATTCAATTTGTTTTTATTTTTTGACATTATGTGCATTTGAAGTGCATATTTATGTAGTATTAACTTAGACAGCCAGATGATGGGAACTGACTCCTGAAACGCGTTGCTGACAATTGTGTTCCTAATGTTAGTGGTTATATGCTAAAATATTTATAACTATTATCTTAACAACCAGTACCGCAGGTCCTTAAGGCGGACAATATCGGAATACGATACTGCAGTACCCATGTTATTCAGAATTACGAAGCAAATTTCCTTCGGACGTGCATACCTGCATACAATGCGGCGAATGCAGCCGTCATGAAATACATGAAATGTTTTTGCAGTTGCGAATATAGATTACCGTAAACTGCATAACGAAATGACGATAGTGACAATTTGTGCTGGGCCGAGACGCGAACCCAGATTTCCTCCTTATCGCGAGCTGTCTTCTTAGCATTTGGCTATCTCTGCGCGACTGACGGCCAGACTCGAACTTTCGTACGTCGTCAACCACGTCTCCACAACCTGTACTCGTACATCCTTTATACATATTCCCGTACAGGGGAGATATTTTACTTGAGTGTCGCTTGTCCGATGTCGGCGAATAAATAAGATGTTGCAGTGCCTTTATTATTTTGAATTACGTTGCAAAGTTCCTTCGAACATGCTTGCACATACAGGTTGTAGACAAATGGTTGACGACATATGGAAGGTTGTGTCTGGCCGCGAGTCCTGATCGGGTAGCCAAATGGTAATGCGACTGATCTCGACAAGCGAGAAATCTGGGTTCGATTTCTGGTCCGGCACAAATTTTCACTGTCGTCATTCCGTTATACAGCTGAAAGTAGTCCGTATTCTCAACTGCGAATACATTTCAAATATTATGACGATGTTTGGTTTGGGGACGCTCAACTGCGCGGTCATCAGCGTTCGTACATATTCCCAATCTGTACACAGTCCCATTTATACACTTACATGAATGATGGTGGAATGATGAGGACAACACAAACACCAAGTCCCCGGAATCGAGACTACAATTATAACAGCCGAAGGGCACGAAAGGTGGGAAGTACTTGAGGAGAGAGTGAGACAGGCTTGAAGCCTAGTCCTACGAATTGAGTACATTTCAAATACGAATACATTTCAAATATTATAAAATTCGAAACTATGGCAAGTATACAATACAGGCAGTGACAGGTAATGTACGATGGGCGTTCCGTAAGTAATGCAACACTTTTTTTTGATAGCAAGTTGGTTTTATTCAGGAGTCTAATACTTTCTGTTATTCCCCACTCTTTTGGCTTCAAAATACGTTTGCTGTCGGAACGTTGTGAAACTATAGGGGCAGGAGTCTGAATATCCACGATGTCCCACAATTTTCAAGTCCGCAGCTCGTGGTCTAGTCGCTAGCGTTGCTACCTCTGGATCACGGGCCCCAGGTTCGATTTCCAGCCAGGTTGGGGGTTTTCTCTGCCCGGGGACTTGGTGTTTGTGTTGTCCTCATCATTCCACCATCATTCATGTAAGTGAATAAATGGGACTGTGTACAGATTGGGAATATGTACGAACGCTGATGACCGCGCAGTTGAGCGTCCCCAAACCAAACATCGTCATTATCAATTTTTCATCTGAAACTGGCCGAAGAAAATATATCGCATTACTTATTGAATACCCCTTGTATAACGTGCATGGAATCGAGACTACAATTATAACAGCCGAAGGGCACGAAAGGTGGGAAGTACTTGAGGAGAGAGTGAGACAGGCTTGAAGCCTAGTCCTACGAATTGAGTATCACCATTTAGGAAGCAGTAACGGAAATGAAAGAAAAAATTTGAAAAGATATTGTCATTCTGGGAGAATAAATCATGTATCTGCTACTCTTCATTACTTTCGTCTTGCTTCGGTTTAGCCTTAGAACACATTCTGTGCTCACTTCTCGTACAATGCTCATTCTGTTCAACAGGGCTTGTAATTCTTCCTGTTTTACTTCACCGAATCTTATCAACATCTTTCAGGTCCTGTAGGTATTCTCACATTCACTGAGGATAGCAATGTCATCAAGGAATCATATCAATGAATTCCTTTTATCGTCAGTTTTAATCCAACTGTGGAAGCTATCTTTTATTTCCGTCGTTACTTCATCAATGTACAAAATGGGCTGTAGGGGAGAAACATTGCATCCTGACATTACCCCCTATCCAGCCTGAGCTCTTCTCTCATGTTCTTTCATTCTTATTGTTCCTTCTTCACAATTATACGCCAACAAGGCAATGAAGTTAATTCCTTTAAAATTTATGTAGCTTAAAACTACGTATTTTCATTTCCGTCTTTTCTAAATCCGAAGATGCTTGTTTAATAATCGAAACAGGTAATCTGAAATGTAATTTATGGTGAATGCGAATAAAATTTGTATTTAGTATACCAACTGTTGCCAAATAGTTTAACACTGTTGATTTAGAGACGATCATTTGAGCCGGCCGCTCTGACCGAGTGGTTCTAGGCGCTTCAATCCGGAACCACACTGCTGCTACGATCCAGGTTCGAATCCTGCCTCGGGCATGGATGTGTGTGATGTCCTTAGGTTAGTTAGGTTTAAGTAGTTCTTAGTTAGGTTTAAGTAGTTATAAGTCTAGGGGACTGATGGCCTCAGATGTTGAGTTCCATAGTGCTTAGAGCCATTTGAACCATTTTAAGCTGGACAGCCGTCTGTTGCAAATACGGTTGTGGTAGTCGAGCCACCAAGACATCTCTTAGCAGCTATTTCAAAGTTTTAACTGCCCATTGGCTTCTCTCCGATGCATCCGAAGTGCACAGAGGCTCTTCAGCGGTGCTGTACTACTAGCACCGAAAGCGTACAGCGAAGAATTTGACTTCGGTTCTCACTAAAATGAAAATCAAGGGAGTTCGGCTGAATAGCGGGAGAGCCACTGCATAGTTTGAAATGAACGGAGAATGGCCAAGTGTGAAGATTTGGTACTCTCTGCAAAACATGGTTGAGAGACTCACTTGGACGAGAGATCCTTCAAAAGCATTTCTAGGCGTCTAGCAAACAGTTTTAATACGTGGCAAAATGTTGCATGCTGTCGAAAGTATAAGGACTTAATCTCAAGACAAGGAATTTCATCAAAATATTCAAGTGTCTGAGTGTGGATAATAGGTAGTACACCATTGTTTTCCTGTAGCCTGCCTGCTGCTATTTGTCGCTGAACTGATGTGTGCAACTTGTGAAATTTACATTTGGGCTCATACATTAGTAATGGTAAATGAAGAACACATCTATCACAGTGTTATAGAACGCACAATGAATACTTCATCATTTCCATGTTGGACTACTGATATTCATAGCTGTTTCTCAGAGCAGAAATAGAGTTATCAGAAAGAAATCTGAGAGGAGGATCTCGTTGTTAATGATCAGAAACATGTATCAGAGTATGTACTAGGTCAACTAAAAATCATCTTGAGTGGTGGCCTTCCGTCTAAAAGGGCTACTTCATTCGGCGTCCCTTAAATATAAACATTACTTTTGCCACGAATATAGAGAATACTGAGCCACGGCTGATCAATGATGCATTGTCTGCGTCATGTTAACGTTTGATAACAGGATCAGAGATTGTCAGACAGCCTCGAATATTCCATTTTTGAACTATATCCAAACTGTGTTTGAAAATAAAGGATATTAAAGATGGTGACTATATTCTAAGGTGGTCATTTGCTCCACGATGCTGTGTGACAGTCTTCCTCAATTTTCGATGATCAGCATTACTAAGGATCCATGTTTAGCACCTCACTTTTACAGCGTCGTATCACAGCTTTGAATACTGCTGCTCCCGCCCAGAGAATCGGAATGAAACAACTTTACATAGTCAATATTGGTATAAACTTTTTACACAAGACCAAATATACTATTAATACACTCACGTGCTCAGAAACGTTTATTGGACGGGAATGAAACTATACATAACCATGTGTCTCGTGAGATACGTGAAAAATAACTAATTTCTTCTACACGAGGAACGTGTAGTCAGCTAATACTGTGTTTCGTGGCTGGCAGGAGGTTGGGAGAGGCGCAGTACATGCAGCGCACGTTACATAAAGCTCAAACAAAAATATCACAACAGTTGAGATCGGATGACCTTGATGACAACTTGCGAAACAAAGAGCTTCGCTAGTCACGTGTCCAAGTTAGCACAGAGGCGCAAATTCATTGAGGTAATTTTGCACTTTGCAAACAAAACTTCCAGAATATTCTTTGTCATAGTACTCTACACAATTCTCCGTCGCATTTATTTCTTCGTGGACGTTGTGGAAATTGTGTCGCCATCACTGACTTGCCCTAAAAAGTAAGGTTAATGAACAAAATCATTTCAATGTTCTGAAAAACTAACCGTTTGTTTTTTTTTTGGTCATCAGTCTACTGACTGGTTTGATGCGGCCCGCCACGAATTCCTTTCCTGTGCTAACCTCTTCATCTCAGAGTAGCACTTGCAACCTCCGTCCTCAATTATTTGCTTGACGTATTCCAATCTCTGTCTTCCTCTACAGTTTTTGCCATCTACAGCTCCCTCTAGTACCATGGAAGTCATTCCCTCATGTCTTAGCAGAGGTCCTATCATCCTGTCCCTTCTCCTTATCAGTGTTTTCCACATATTCCTTTCCTCTCCGATTCTGCGTGGAACCTCCTCATTCCTTACCTTATCAGTCCACCTAATTTTCAACATTCGTCTATAGCACCACATCTCAAATGCTTCAATTCTCTTCTGTTCCGGTTTTCCCACAGTCTCCAATTTACTCTCAAACCATACTGTGTACTCATTAGACTGTTCATTCCGTTCAGCAGATCATTTAATTCTTCTTCACTTTCACTCAGGATAGCACTGTCATCACCGAATCGTATCTTTGATATCCTTTCACCTTGTATTTTAATTCCACTCCTGGACCTTTCTTTTATTTCCATCATTGCTTCCTCGATGTACAGATTGAAGAGTAGGGGCGAAAGGCTACAGCCTTGTCTTACACCCTTCTTAATACGAGCACTTCGTTCTTGATCGTCCACTCTTATTATTCCCTCTTGGTTGTTGTACATATTGTATATGACCCGTCTCTCCCTATAGCTTACCCCTACTTTTTTCAGAATCTCGAACAGCTTGCGCCATTTTATATCGTCGAACGCTTTTTCCAGGTCGACAAATCCTACGAAAGTGTCTTGATTTTTCTTTAGCCTTGCTTCCACTATTAGCCGTAACGTCAGAATTGCCTCTCTCGTCCCTTTACTTTTCCTAAAGCCAAACTGATCGTCACCTAGCGCATTCTCAATTTTCTTTTCCATTCTTCTGTATATTTTTCTTGTAAGCAGCTTCGATGCATGAGCTGTTAAGCTGATTGTGCGATAATTCTCGCACTTGTCAGCTCTTGCCGTCTTCGGAATTGTGTGGATGATGCTTTTCCGAAAGTCAGATGGTATGTCGCCAGACTCATATATTCTACACACCAACGTGAATAGTCGTTTTGTTGCCACTTCCCCCAATGATTTTAGAAATTCTGATGGAAAGTTATCTATCCCTTCTGCCTTATTTCACCGTAAGTCCTCCAAAGCTCTTTTAAATTCCGATTCTAATACTGGATCCCCTATCTCCTCTAAATCGACTCCTGTTTCTTCTTCTATCACATCAGACAAATCTTCACCCTCATAGAGGCTTTCAATGTATTCTTTCCACCTATCTGCTCTCTCCTCTGCATTTAACAGTGGAATTCCCGTTGCACTCTTAATGTTACCACCGTTGCTTTTAATGTCACCAAAGGTTGTTTTGATTTTCCTGTAAGCTGAGTCTGTCCTTCCGACAATCATATCTTTTTCGATGTCTTCACAGTTTTCCTGCAGCCATTTCGTCTTAGTTTCCCTGCACTTCCTATTTATTTCATTCCTCAGCGACTTGTATTTCTGTATTCCTGATTTTCCCGGAACATGTTTGTACTTCCTCCTTTCATCACTCAACTGAAGTATTTCTTCTGTTACCCATGGTTTCTTCGCAGCTACCTTCTTTGTACCTATGTTTTCCTTCCCAACTTCTGTGATGGCCCTTTTTAGAGATGTCCATTCCTCTTCAACTGTACTGCCTACTGCGCTATTCCTTATTGCTGTATCTATAGCGTTAGAGAACTACAAACGTATCTAGTCATTCCTTAGTACTTCCGTATCCCACTTCTTTGCGTATTGATTCTTCCTGACTAATGTCTTGAACTTGAGCCTACTCTTCATCACTACTATATTGTGATCTGAGTCTATATCTGCTCCTGGGTACGCCTTACAGTCCAGTATCTGATTTCGGAATCTCTGTCTGACCATGATGTAATCTAATTGAAATCTTCCCATATCTCCCGGCCTTTTCCAAGTACACCTCCTTCTCTTGTGATTCTTGAACAGGGTATTCGCTATTACTAGCTGAAACTTGTTACAGAACTCAATTAGTCTTTCTCCTCTTTCATTCCTTGTCCTAAGCCCATATTCTCCTGTAACCTTTTCTTCTACTCCTTCCCCTACAACTGAATTCCAGTCTCCCATGACTATTAGATTTTCGTCCCCCTTTACATACTGCATTACCCTTTCAATATCCGCATACACTTTCTCTATCTGTTCCTCTTCAGCTTGCGACGTCGGCATGTATACCTGAACTATCGTTGTCGGTGTTGGTGTGCTGTCGATTCTGATTAGAAGAACCCGGTCACTGAACTGTTCACAGTAACACACCCTCTGCCCTACCTTCCTATTCATAACGAATCCTACACCTGTTATACCACTTTCTGCTGCTGTTGATATTACCCGATACTCATCTGACCAGAAATCCTTGTCTTCCTTCCACTTCACTGACCCCTACTATATCTAGATTGAGCCTTTGCATTTCCCTTTTCAGATTTTCTAGTTTCCCTACCACGTTCAATCTTCTGACATTCCACGCCACGACTCGGAGAACGTTATCCTTTCGTTGATAATTCAATCTTTTTCTCGTGGTAACCTTCCCCCCCCCCCCCATGAACCATGAACCATGGACCTTGCCGTTGGTGGGGAGGCTTGCGTGCCTCAGCGATACAGATAGCCGTACCGTAGGTACAACCACAACGGAGGAGTATCTGTTGAGAGGCCAGACAAACGTGTGGTTCCTGAAGAGGGGCAGCAGCCTTTTCAGTAGTTGCAAGGGCAACAGTCTGGATGATTGACTGATCTCGCCTTGTAACAATAACCAAAACGGCCTTGCTGTGCTGGTACTGCGAACGGCTGAAAGCAAGGGGAAACTACGGCCGTAATTTTTCCCGAGGGCATGCAGCTTTACTGTATAATTAAATGATGATGGCGTCCTCTTGGGTAAAATATTCCGGAGGTAAAATAGTCCCCCATTCGGATCTCCGGGCGGGGACTACTCAAGAGGATGTCGTTATCAGGAGAAAGAAAACTGGCGTTCTACGGATCGGAGCGTGGAATGTCAGATCCCTTAATCGGGCAGGTAGGTTATAAAATTTAAAAAGGGAAATGGATAGGTTAAAGTTAGATATAGTGGGAATTAGTGAAGTTCGGTGGCAGGAGGAACAAGACTTCTGGTCAGGTGACTACAGGGTTATAAACACAAAGTCAAATAGGGGTAATGCAGGAGTAGGTTTAATACTGAATAGGAAAATAGGAATGCGGGTAAGCTACTACAAACAGCATAGTGAACGCATTATTGTGGTCAAGATAGATACGAAGCCCACACCTACTACAGTAGTACAAGTTTATATGCCAACTAGCTCCGTAGATGACGAAGAAATTGAAGAAACGTATGATGAAATAAAAGAAACTATTCAGATAGTGAAGGGAGGCGAAAATTTAATAGTCATGGGTGACTGGAATTCGAGTGTAGGAAAAGGGAGAGAAGGAAACGTAGTAGGTGAATATGGATTGGGGCTAAGAAATGAAAGAGGAAGCCGCCTGATAGAATTTTGCACAGAGCACAACTTAATCATAGCTAACACGTGGTTCAAGAACCATGATAGAAGGTTGTATACATGGAAGAACCCTGGAGATACTAAAAGGTATCAGATAGATTATATAATGGTAAGACAGAGATTTAGGAACCAGGTTTTAAATTGTAGGAAATTTCCAGGGGCAGATGTGAACTCTGACCACAATCTATTGGTTATGACCTGTAGATTAAAACGGAAGAAACTGCAAAAAGGTGGGAATTTAAGGAGATGGGACCTGGATAAACTTAAAGAACCAGTGGTTGTACAGAGTTTCAGGGAGAGCATAAGGGAACAATTGACAGGAATGGGGGAAAGAAATACAGTAGAAGAAGAATGGGTAGCTTAGAGGGATGAAGTAGTGAAGGCAGCAGACGATCAAGTAGGTAAAAAGACGAGGGCTAGTAGAAATCCTTGGGTAACAGAAGAAATATTGAATGTAATTGATGAAAGGAGAAAATATAAAAATGCAGTAAATGAAGCAGGCAAGAAGGAATACAAACGTCTCAAAAATGAGATCGACAGGAAGTGCAAAATGGCTAAGCAGGGATGGCTAGAGGACAAATGTAAGGATGTAGAGGCTTATCTCACTAGGGGTAAGATAGATACTGCCTACAGGAAAATTAAAGAGACATTTGGAGATAAGAGAACCACTTGTATGAACATCAAGAGCTCAGATGGAAACCCAGTTCTAAGCAAAGAAGGGAAAGCAGAAAGGTGGAAGGAGTATATAGTGGGTCTATACAAGGGCGATGCACTTGAGGACAATATTATGGAAATGGAAGAGGATGTAGATGAAGATGAAATGGGAGATACGATACTGCGTGAAGAGTTTGACAGAGCACTGAAAGACCTGAGTCGAAACAAGGCCCCCGCAGTTGACAACATTCCATTGGAACTACTGACGGCCTTGGGGGAGCCAGTCATGGCAAAACTCTACCATCTGGTGAGCAAGATGTATGAAACAGGCGAAATACCCTCAGACTTCAAGAAGAATATAATAATTCCAATCCCAAAGAAAGCAGGTGTTGACAGATGTGAAAATTACCGAACAATCAGTTTAATAAGCCACAGCTGCAAAATACTAACACGAATTCTTTACAGACGAATGGAAAAACTAGTAGAAGCCGACCTCGGGGAAGATCAGTTTGGATTCCGTAGAAATACTGGAACACGTGAGGCAATACTGACCTTACGACTTATCTTTGAAGAAAGATTAAGGAAAGGCAATCATACGTTTCTAGCAGTTGTAGACTTAGAGAAAGCTTT
Organism: Schistocerca nitens; assembly: GCF_023898315.1. Lineage (NCBI taxonomy): Eukaryota > Metazoa > Arthropoda > Insecta > Orthoptera > Acrididae > Schistocerca > Schistocerca nitens. The sequence continues at coordinate 244,166,762 of NC_064614.1, read as the reverse complement.
TGACAATGTTGACTGGAATAACTCTCTTTCAAATTCTAAAGGTGGCAGGGGTAAAATACAGGGAGCGAAAGGCTATTTACAATTTGTACAGAAACCAGATGGCAGTTATAAGAGTCGAGGGACATGAAAGGGAAGCAGTGGTTGGGAAGGGAGTAAGACAGGGTTGTAGCCTCTCTCCGATGTTATTCAATTTGTATATTGAGCAAGCAGTAAAGGAAACAAAAGGAAAATTCGGAGTAGGTATTAAAATCCATGGAGAAGAAATAAAAACATTGAGGTTCGCCGATGACATTGTAATTCTGTCAGAGACAGCAAAGGACTTGGAAGAGCAGTTGAACGGAATGGATGGTGTCTTGAAGGGAGGATATAAGATGAACATCAACAAAAACAAAACGAGGATAATGGAATGTAGTTTAATTAAGTCGGGTGATGCTGAGGGAATTAGATTAGGAAATGAGACGCTTAAAGTAGTAGAGGAGTTTTGCTATTTGGGGAGCAAAATAACTGATGATGGTCGAAGTAGAGAGAATATAAAATGTAGACTGGCAATGGCAAGGAAAGCGTTTCTGAAGGAGAGAAATTTGTTAACATCGAGTATAGATTTAAGTGTCAGGAAGTCATTTCTGAAAGTATTTGTATGGATTGTAGCCATGTATGGAAGTGAAACATGGACGGTAAATAGTTTGGACAAGAAGAGAATAGAAGCTTTCGAAATGTGGTGCTACAGAAGAATGCTGAAGATTAGATAGGTAGATCACGTAACTAATGAGGAAGTACTGAATAGGATTGGGGAGAAGAGAAGTTTGTGGCACAACTTGTCCTACCAACCGATCCCTTCATATGGTCATGTTCTGAGGCATCAAGTGATCACCAATTTAGTATTGGAGGGCAGCGTGAAGGGTAAAATCGTAGGGGGAGACCAAGAGATGAATACACTAAGCAGATTCAGAAGGATGTAGGTTGCAGTAGGTACTGGGAGATGAAGAAGCTTGCAGAGGATAGAGTAGCATGGAGAGCTGCATCAAACCAGTCTCAGGGCTAAAGACCACAACAACAACAACAACCTTCCCCTTGGCAGTCCCCTCCCGGAGATCCGAATGGGGGACTATTCCAGAATCTTTTGCCTATGGAGAGATCATCATGACACTTCTTCAATTACAGGCCACATGTCCTATCGATACACGCTACGTGTCTTTAATGCAGTGGTTTCCATTGCCTTCTGCATCCTCATGTCGTTGATCATTGCTGATTCTTCCGCCTTTAGGAGCAATTTCCCACCCCTAGCACAAGAGAGTGCCCTGAACCTCTATCCGCTCCTCCGCCCTCTCTGACAAGGCCGTTGGCAGAATGAGGCTGACTTCTTATGTCGGAAGTCTTCGGCCGCCAATGCTGATTATTTATCAAAATTTAGGCAGTGGCGGGGATCGAACCTGGGATCGAAGACGTTTTGATCATGAATCAAAGACGCTACCCCTAGACCACGGGTACAAACCATTTGTTATATTGTGACAAATACACTACTGGCCATTGAAATTGCTACACCACGAAGATGACGTGCTACAGACGCGAAATTTAACCGACAGGAAGAAGATGCTGTGATATACAATTAGCTTTTCAGAGCATTCACACAAGGTCGGCGCCGGTGGCGACACCTGCAACGTGCTCGCATGAGGAAAGCTTCAAACCGATTTCTCATACACAAACAGCAGTTGACCGTTCTTTCCTAGTGAAACGTCGTTGTGATGCCTCGTGTAAGGAGGAGAAATGCATACCATCACGTTTCCGATTTTGATAAAGGTCGGATTGTAGCCTATCGTGATTGCGGTTTATCGTATAGCTGCAATGCTGCTCGCGTCGGTCGAGATCCAATAACTGATAGCAGAATAAGGAATCGGTGGGTTCAGGCGGGTAATACGGAACGCCGTGCTGGATCCCAACGGCCTCATATCACTAGCAGTCGAGATGACAGGCATCTTATCCGCATGGCTGTAACGGATCGTGCAGCCACGTTTCGATTCCTGAGTCAGCAGATGGGGACGTTTGCACGACAACAACCATCTGCACGAATAGTTCGACGACGTTTGCAGCAACGTGGACTATCAGCTCGGAGACCATGGCTGCGGTTACCCTAGATGCTGCATCACAGACAGGGCCGACTGCGAAGGTGTACTCAACGACGAACCTGGGTGCACGAATGGTAAAACGCCATTTATTCGGATGAATCCAGGTTCTGTTTACAGTATCGTGATGGTCGCATCCGTGTGTGGCGTCATCGCGGTGAACGCACATTGGAAGCGTGTATTCCTCATCGCCATACTGGCGTATCACCCGGCGTGATGGTGTGGGGTGCCATTGGTTACACGTCTCGGTCACCTCTTGTTCGCACTGACGGCCCTTTGAACAGTGGACGCTACATTTCAGATGTGTTACGACCCGTGGCTCTGCGCTTCATTCGATCGCTGCGAAACCCTACGTTTCAGCAGGATAATGCACGACCGCATGTTGCAGGTCCTTTACGGGCCTTTCTCGATGCAGAAATTGTTCGACTGCTGCCCTGGCCAGCACATCCTCCAGATCTCTCACCAACTGAAAACGTCTGGTCAATGGTGGCCGGGCAACTGGCTCGTCACAACACGCCAGTCACTACTCTTGATTAACTGTGGTATCGTTTTGAAGCTGCATGGGCAGCTGTACCTGTACACGTCATCCAAGCTGTTTGACTCAATGCCCAGGCGTATCAAGGCCGTTATTACGATCAGAGGTGGTTGTTCTGGGTACTGATTTCTCAGGATCTAAGCACCCAAATTGCGTGAAAATGTAATCACATGTCAGTTGAACTATAATATATTTATCCAATGAATACCCGTTTATCATCTGCATTTCCTCTCGGTGTAGCAATTTAATGGCCAGTAGTGTAGTTATCTACACTCATAGGCGGTGCATTTATGGTGCTCATGGCAGCTTCGTTGCACATGATCGAAGTAATGTTCTCCAAGCAATTTATGTTTTGTCTCATTATCGCATGGCCAAATGCATAATACATCGCTTTGAGTTCTCCAGCTGATCCTACTTTACTTTTGTAAAAAAGAGTTCAAAGTGTGCGAAATTTCTGCGAGATCACTTTTTAAAAAGACTGTGTTCTGAAACAAGAGGTATTTACGTCATTTTAATAACGGTTTCGAATTATGCCGCTTCAGTTTTGTTTACCAGACTAATCTCCGTACTTGGTGTCTGCAGCTCGTGGTCTAGTGGAACCGGCAGGGTAACTCAGAGTGTTCGCTCAGAGGATGGTTGGCTGAGTGAAGTATTCAACAATGTGCTGGAAGGGGTATCATGTGACGTCCGACCAGACCAGATGACTAGGACAAAGACGAACAAAGTGGAGAAAACAATGTTTAGCGCCGCTGCCTTCGTATCACAGAGCCCCGTGTTCGATTCCCAGCCGGGTCGGATATTTTATTCGCTCAGGGCTGGGTGTTTGTGTTGTCCTCATCAGTCATTCCATATTTATGGACACGCTGGCGTCAAACACACTTGAAACACAAAGGATCACTTTTTCGAAACCTTGTAATAGTACCACCATTGCGACGCACAAGTTTCAAATTTGCCTCAAAGGAGAGTACCACTCTTCCCTGTAGTGAGGCAAAAGCTCGGCGCCCTACATCATCACCCTCGGGCTTGGTTTCGCTTGAAACAGCAAGGTGTCCACACATACAAGGAAAAGACCAGAGCTCAAATGCTCGAGTGACGTGTAAGTTGGGTTAATGATATCACAATGGCATCAAATTTCACCACAATTCTGCCCAACGCCATCGTGGACATGTCACACGATGGGGAGGTCATCAAACCCGCTCTCGCCTGTATTTCATCCCTTTTTTTGACACATTTGCGATGGAAGGAAGAACGGCTTTGAAACCACGCAGTTTTCTTACAGGTGGTCTAGTAAAACATTTCTGACACCCCACCACTCAGAATCGACACGAAAAGGCCGCAGTGAAACCATTCCTTTCTTTGAGGCGTTGATTCCCACACATGTCACGTTCTAAAATGAAGTTCGCCGTGAGATAAGCTACAGGGCGACGTTCTTGATAACCTCTGACTCTGCTGACTCCCCCGACGTTTCAACCCTTCTCCACGGAAGTCGTGGGTCTGCCTCTCCACTGAACGAAATTGCACCTTTCGGAGTACAGGGCGACCGAAAGTTTTGCTCTCGTGTCCAGGTTGGAACCACTAGGGACCGTTCAAAGCCATTCGACGAAATTTGATGCTGATAGGAAGTAGCAAAGGATGTTTATGCATATTCAGCTCTCCGTTCATGTGGCGCGATCACAGGGGAATGCTTTGACATATGAGTGAATAAAACGGGGAAAAGCCCTTCTAAGATTCTACAGTTCAGCAACACATTTATGGAGAATTTTAAAAATGTATCTTCAGAGACAACCTGAGAAATAGTCTCAGGCGCCTGCTGGCAGGCATCTGGAATCGGAGGACTGTAAAGGGGTTGGCTCCGTGTGGGCGTCTAACGTGTGTTACTGGCTGTCTCTATACAGATACATTTTTAAAATTCTCATTGAAGATGGGCGGTGTGCCACCGAAAATGTTGTTGAACTGGGAAGTCCTGTAGGTACCATTTTACATTTTATTCACGCCACAGGAGGGCGCGAAATAGGAGAACTGCTGGTTGTGATCATGTTCTAGTTTCGTCGAATGGTTCTGAACGGTCCATAATGGTTCCAAACAGTGCACGAGAGCAAAAATTTAGTTCGCGCTGTACTTCAAAGGGGATACGACCACGATCAGTTGAGATGCAGCCCCACAATGTCCTTAGAGAAGTGTTGAAAGTCAGGAGGTGTCAGTAGTGTCAAAGCTAGGCAAGTGCATCGTCCACTTGCTCATCACACATTCGACCGGAGAATACGTGGGAATCAACGCCCCAAGGAAATGGATGGTTCCATTAACGCTCTTCAAATCACCCCCTAAAACCTTTTCATGCCGCTTCTGAGCGGCGAAATGTCAGAAATATTTTACTCGGCCACTCACAAGAAAAACTACGTGATTTCAGCACTGGTTGTCGCCGTTCTGACTTCCATTGCAGAGGCGTCAAAATAAGCGGTGAAAGGTGGGTAAGATGATGTGTGACGATCTTGCAATCACCTGACAAGTCCCCTGCGGCTCGGAAAGAATTTTGGTGAACTTTGGCGCCAGTGCGATATCCTTAACCCAACTTACATGTAAAATGAACTTTTGCGCTGGTACTAAACGCACATTTACATGATAATTTTTTCACCTTCCATGAGTAACCATACTGGGAACTCTGTTATCGTTATTGGATTAAAATTTGAATCATATATTGTCGTATATGTTCGTGTGTTGTAAACTACGGGTGGTTGTCGATGGGAGGGGTGGGGTGAGGAGGAGGGGGTGGGGGGTAGCTCAAAGCGTAAAGCGTCCATGGTATTTTCCATAAAGCCACACGTGCCCATGTGTCGTTCTAAATGACGATTACCTGAGGGAGCTCAGCATTCGAATGCTCGGTACGGGCTTGGCCAACCCGGGCTCTTGAGCAGTCGTCTGTAACCGTAAGCTCTGGGCACGCCGTTTAGCGACCGACGCGCGGCCTGACAGTGGAATGTTGTATGTCACAGGCAACGGGGATCTTTGCTTAACCGCCAGGACCGCGAGGATAGTAAAAACCTCTACAAAAACCCTCAATCTGAAGGTCTGTTGCGCGCTGATTAGACGTCTGGCTGTTGACATGGAACAGTCGTTAGCAGGCAATCTAAGGAGAACCTGCCGCATCTCAGTTGTATAAGGCTTACCCACGCAAGCGGGGCTCTGTCTGGGTGGACGCTTACTTTTCTAGCTGCTAGTGGGACTTCCATGCAGCCTAAATCACCTACTTCTACTCCCAGCAGTGTGGGTGGTCTGTTGGGCGTTATTAACATCCAAATCCTAAAGAGATGCAGTGTCAGTAGTCCACCTGAGACGTCTGCGAATTTCAGTGCAAGCAGTAATAGTGTAGGACACATGTTTTGGTAGACAATTTGTTTGTTGTGAAATGCATCGAAAATTCACTTGAAAAATTGTCACCTTTCTACAAAGATACAGCTTGCAGGACAATTTAAGTCTGTCAAGAGGCTTTGCAATGGTACAGTCCTGATCCAGGCACTGAAAGCTACCCAAGAAAACAAGTTGTTAAACGCCAGTCTGCTTGGAGAACAGACTACCAACGTTGTGCTGCCCGCTGGACTAAATTATTTTAAAGGAGGTGTAACCTACAGGAACATTACGGACACAGGTATCAATGAACTTTAACAGAAATGGGAAAGCCAACGTATCACTAAAGTACAAAATTTAATGAAAAGTGTTGGTGGTGAGTTCCAGAACTCAGCAACTTTTATCCTGGCTTTCAGCTTATCGAAGTTATCTGTTAACTAACTAAAAGTTAGGCTCTGAGTACCTAATCAAACTCTTTGCTTAAAGTGGCAGCGCTTCGGTAACTTCGCCACGTGTTGTAACGGTCAGGCAACGTGTGAAAGATGCGGCTTCGCTGTCTACGAACCAGATATTCAATGTGTTGCTTCACTCATGTGCCCATCGAGTACGGACCAAGGAATGTGCTGCCTTCGCAGATCTAGTCTGAAGCCATCAGACCATGCGACCTTGGTCCTATCTGATGGATCACGCGACAACCATACCATCGATAGTGTGCACGTTGATGTCTGCCTAAGGGAACTGGCAAGTCCCTCAAGTAACCTTCCCCTCGATGCAATCTCCCAACCACGCAAGAACCACGGAGGAATGACAGAGAAAAACCTCACCGTTAAGGTACCTTTCGTACTTCAGTTGAGCCTGAATGGTTTCAGGAATTACTTCTATTAGCTCAGGGTTGACCACTGTGTCTCTGTCTTCAGGAAAATGGAAATGGCTCTGAGCACTATGCGACTTAACATCTATGGTCATCAGTCCCCTAGAACTTAGAACTACTTAAACCTAACTAACCTAAGGACATCACACAACACCCAGTCATCACGAGGCAGAGAAAATCCCTGACCCCGCCGGGATTCGAACTCGGGAACCCGGGCGGCGTAAGCGAGAACGCTACCGCACGACCACGAGCTGCGGACTGTCTTCAGGAGATACAGTTTAAATTCCCCACCGTCCTGGAGCGACGTTGCTGTATTCTCCAAAATAAGGATAACCTTAGGGAGCAGAGAGCTTAAGGAGGAGTGGCAGTTTTCGTAAACAAAGGCCTGCCACTCCTCGTTTCTTTCCCTCACAAAGAGCCGGAAAGCAGTCTCTGTATCGGTGCGTGTGCATCATCGGTTGACAATATGTTCACTCTGCGTGCCCCCATATGAGGTGCCAGACTCAAAGACTCTCCGTGACCTCTTGACTCAGCTGCCCCCCCCCCCCCTCCCCACACACACACCCCTATTCGTCATCTGCGGTGATTTTAATGTATACCATGTGCTTGCGGATCTGTAACCACCTTACCCAAAGGTAGAGCAATTGAGAGCGTTCTCATGTCTTTAAGTGCCTGTTTATTGTACAGGGTTAGAGCACGCGCTTCAGCACTCCAGCAGGGTCTTTCACTGCTGTCTATCTCTTTTTACGCTCTCTGGGCCTTCCACACACCGCTCAGTAGTAAGTGGTTGATAACGTCCACTCAACTGATCACTTCCCTAGCTGGATTCACTTGCCGGATAGTGTGGTGCCCGAAAGAAAACAGCCACGATGGGTGCTTAATAGGGTAGAGCAGACGCTTTACTCCCAACTTGCTCTGTTTGACCGCGAAGACAGTTTCCAGCAATTGGTGAATCATGTTACTCAAATGATGTACGGTGCCTCTGAAGCATCCATTCCACAAACTTCAGGCTAGCTGGAAAGGCGGAGCCACGAATGTCGTCCTGAAATAAGGATCAAGGAGGCGGCTCTGCGTAGGTTCAAGTAGTGGCCAAATGCAGAGAACCTCACGCCTTTCGGGTAGCAAGGGCGAAATGTCTAATTATTAGAGAGAGAAAAAGGAGATCGTGACAACAGTTCCTGATCATTATAAATCGTTCCATTAAAAGTGCAGTCGTCTGGGAGATCACCAGAAGCATTTCTGGGAGAGGAGATATCTGCCCAGTGGCTGCTGTAATGGGGAATGGAAGTCCCCAAGACTAACACGTGGTTCATTGCCCAAACTATTGCGGGTCCTATTACCTCAGTCACTGTCACTGCCAGCCAGGATTCAACATTCCGACGCTACAAAGTGATTACTGAGAGGGATATCTGGTACTTCAGTTCCACCACTGACGAAGAATGCACCTGTTCTTATCTTGTGGGGCCTGGGTTCTACCTTATCTGCAGTCCGTGACACATCTGATCACAGTGGGGTCCATCATACCTCAAAGGGCGCAGCAAGGAAATCCTCCTTGTGCTGTTTAACCTCATCTGGTCGTCAGGTCACTTTCCTGACTCGTGGCGGGAGGTAATTTCAAAATGGCTCTGAGCACTATGGGACTTAACATCTGAGGTCATCAGTCCCCTAGAACTTAGAACTACTTAAACCTAACTAACCTAAGGACATCACACACATCCATGCTCGAGGCAGGATTCGAACCTGCGTCCGTGGCGGTCGCGTGGTTCCAGACTGAAGCGCCTAGAACCGCTCGGCACAACGGCCGGCTGAGGCAATTTCAATTCCACTTTGGAAACACGGGGAAGACCACCAACGCTCGCGTAGTTACAGTGATGTCGCTCTCATTAACTGCGTGGGAAAGACCTTGAGATGGGTAGTCAACTGCCGCCTAGTCTGGATCTTATATCCAGGCACCTTCTTAGTCGCTTTCAATATAGGTGTACCTTTGATAACCTAGCTCTCTTGGAATGGACTATACCACGGGCTCCTGCGCCGGCATCATCTCTTGGGTATATTTCTTGACATCGAGAAGACCTACGACATTACTTGGCGGTATATTATCCTCGGGCAGCTCCATGATTAGAGTTTCCGAGGATGTCTTCCCATGTTCAGTGCTTCCTTTCACAACGCTGTTGCAGACAGCGAGTTGGTGACATCCTTTTTGATCGCTTGGAGCAGGAGAACAGCGTCCCTCTAGTAGTGTTTTAAGTGTGACTGTGTTTCTATCGCTTTCTCCTTTTTTAAAGTTTTAGACTTGATATAATGCATACTGCTCGTATTTCTGTGTGTGTGTGTTTCTGTGTGTGTGTGTGTGTGTGTGTGTGTGTGTGTGTATACACATGTGTTGCTGAGTTTTATTATTAGCCGGCCGTTGGTGGCCGAGCGGTTCTGGCGCTACAGTCTGGAACCGCGCGACCGCTACGGTCGCAGGTTCGAATCCTGCCTCGGGCATGGATGTGTGTGTTGTCCTTAGGTTAGTTAGGTTTAAGTAGTTCTAAGTTCTAGGGGACTTATAACCTCAGCAGTTGAGTCCCATAGTGCTCAGAGCCATTTGAACCATTTTTTTTGAGTTTTATTATTTTTGAAATTGTAGTTGAAATTTTATAAGGTTGTGAACTGCATTTCATGGGTGGCGATGTACCTAATGGACAAGTCCAGCAGGGATTACGGAAAAAGTCTAATACTTTCCTGTTTACCAAAAAAATATAAAAAATAAAATAAATGCGGTGGTGATGCATTACAGTGCTTTCGACGTCGTTCTTTTCTTTTCGCCAGGTTAAGGCTCAGATGGAAGACTCCTTTTTGATACACAATCATTGCGGACAAAATTACTAAATTGTTATAGCAGTGGTAACAGAGAATACCAACGAAAGAACGTATTGCACGATACATACATTAAGAACAGATCTATAGCCATACAGATAAAAGAAAATATTCCGTCTTTTGTCAAATCATAAATTAGAACATAGTTATAAACTATGACAGATTTCGTATTTTAGTGGCACTAACAGTGTGCTTTTTACTCTTACAGTCGTGTTTGGTGTTGGGGTTGATGTGGCCTTCCACCATCATGTCATGGGAATATACGTCACGTAAGTACATCTAAACACAATTAATTCCTTTTTAAATATTTAAAATATTTAATACCCTGGCAACGAAATGAAGTAAATGCCTCCAAAGTGGTAATTTTTTAAATTCTTTTCTAGAAAGATGCTCCTGTTTGTGATAAACTTAGACGGGAACATAATGTATGTGTGTGTTATGTAAAAAGCATAAAGTTCCAGTGCAACACTAATTTTGCAGAAACGAAATGTTGCTACGTTCTTTCTGTGTGTTGTCTCATAGAGTGAAAAAGTATTCGATTCTTTGTTATTCGTGACATACTGTTTCATTCTTACTCTACGACTGGTTGGTACCGACTTCTGGAATATACTAATGCGGCTTTGGAAAAGCAACAATATCTCGTAAATGTTCCGTCGACCAAAGAATACACTACAAATGCTAAGGTGCGAAGGCAGCTTGTGAATTACGCATAGTGGATAGTTGACAGCCGTCCAGTTTGAAAAGTATTCCTAGCAGCGTTGGGAAATGTGTTCATGAATACGGCCTCTGTATCTACCTTGAAATGACATTTGCTGAGAAAGCTGTTACCAACACACGCCGGCTTGGGTTGCGGATGATACACACAAACGCCTGACGTCGTACATCGTCTAGCAGACCACACATTTGCGGACTGTAGTGATGATACAGTACAAAAGAAGCCCACCACTGACGCATTAGCTTATTGTTCTCAGGTACTGTTTCCGGACGAGTTTCAGTAATATCAACTAATATAGTTTAGTGATGATTCAGTACTAAAGAAGCCCACCAGTGACGTATTAGCTTATTGTTGTGAGGTACTGTTTCTGGACGAGTTTGTCATATCAACTAAAATAGTTTAATGATGATTCAGTACTAGAGAAGCCCACCACTGACTTATTAGCTTATTGTTGTCAGGTACTATTTCCGGACGAGTTTCAGTCATATCAACTAGAATAGTTTAGTGATGATTCAGTACTAAAGAAGCCCACCGCTGACGTATTAGCTTATTGTTGACAGGTAATGTTTCCGGACGAGTTTCAATCATATCAACTAAAATAGTTATGACATACTGCTTCTATTCGGTTGGACCATTCATCTTTTATGTTACCACACCGTATGTTCTGTATACCCTCACCTAGCAATCAGCCTACTAATTTCAAAATGATGAGAGACTCTAGTAATAAATACTACGGTACTAGACCATGAAGTTTTATAAATTTTATTCCAGAATTTCGTGGCTTTAAAAAGTACTATCTTTATACCAGTTGTGTCGCTTTGATGGCACCAGCCAAGAAGTTGCGTTGCTATTGCAACATAAATTCTCATCTGATTATTTTTTCTTGCCATTTAATTTTTACAAATGTGCATGTGCTAACCAGAGAGCTGTGCTTCAGCAGTATTAGTTCTGTGCTCACAAAACCCCCAGTATTCTGGGAAATTCAAATCAACAGCTCCGCAATAACTTAACAGCGAGCACCATATCAACCCACTTTTCTTAAGAGACAGTAAAAGTAATCGCGCCAGTCAGAAACGTTTGTTGGTAAAACTCTAGAATTATTAATGATAATTTTTTCCGTTAAGGACGGCATCATGAAAACTATTGACAATTTTTTTTACAGAATTTGGCCAGTTATAGGCCGCTTTGAGCCTAAGGTATAATCTTTTCGTTCTTCCCAGAACTTTTTCATGCGTTGGCTAATGGCCTATCTCTGTTCATTGCACTATATCCTCTGAAGCTGTGGTTTTTGATGTTGGACAGGAAATTTTGCAGTACTGATCAGTAACCTGAAATTTTCTCTGTCGCGTATGGTGTCTTCTGTGACGTTGAGTTTTCTCAAATCCTTTCTCGTTTCTTCCACTAATCCCGTGGTACTTTTTAATTTGCAAATGAAATTAAAAATTTTCTTCGTCAGCCTAATGTCATTTATTCTGTAAATATGATCGTAAAACTTTAATCTCCTCTTCCTGTGTTTCTGTATATTTTTTCTGTCCGTACAGTTGTTATCTTTTTATTCTTTTGTGGTCCTAAAATTTTTCTAGTTAATTTCCTTTCTTTATTTTTCAGTTGTTCTTGTTTGCATCTTTTATTCAGCGTTAGGCATTCAGACTGATAAAGTGCTTCCGGTTTAGTTACTGTTGTATAGTGTATAATTCTTGCCTTGAATAATACCTATCCTTTTTTGCATCGGTTTTGGGCGAAACTGTACTAATTACATTTTCATCGATCTCTCTTTACTTGTGGTATTATCTAATCCACTTGATTGTATCCATTCTCCCACTTACTTAAACATATCAACTCTTTTGATGTTTCCGTGTTCTGTTTGTGTTTATTTTTCGTCGTGTGTTTATGTTCAGTGTATTCCGTTTTCTCATACGCTATTAGTAATCCGATGTTAGCTGCACTTACGTGAAGTATTCGCATCTTTACCTTTGCATCTGTTTTATCCTTAGAAATTACTGCAATATCGTCAGAAAAAATGAAACGTTTCACTCCACATCTTCCTCTTTTTTGCCCTAGATGGATTCCTTCTCTTACAGTTCTTTATCCCACTTTCTCATCACCTTGTCTACGGCCAGGTTGAAGAGAATCGGAGAGAACCCATCGCCCTGCGGAAGACCTGTGTGAGTTGTGATAGTTCAGAAACTTCTCCTATGAATTTAACTTTTTGAGTTGTGTCTCTGAGTGTCTTTTTAGAGTAACTGTTTGGTACCTGCTTCTTCCAGCTTTAGGAATACTGTTTACAGACAGAACCGTAGATTTTTTTTGGAATCGATGAATGTTAACGACCATGTTAAGGTTCCTCATTGTTCTGATGTTGAAAATTATTTTCATGTTAAAAATTTGTTCTGGCCACGGTCTGTTTTTTCTAAATCCTGCTTGGTACAAGCCAGTTGTGTGTTCTGATTAGTCTTCCAACTTATTCAGTAGTTTTTTGGGTATAATTTTGTAGGTGACAGAGATATGCCTCGGTAATGGCTGGTGTCTCCCCTGTGTCTCTTCTTACATAGTGGGTGGATTATGGCTTGTTTATACTCGTAATCGTCTGGTATTCGTCATTTCTCCCAGCAACCTTTAACAAGCTCATGCTTGGGTTCAGCTGTCTACTTACATCCCAGTATCAACATCTCAGGTAATATCCCGTCTTCATCTGGCGTTCTATGTGTTTCAGCCCGCCAATGTATTGTTCAATTTGATGCAGTGACGGTAGTTCTGAAAGTGGATTTTTCCTTTTCAAACTGTCTGATAGTCGTTGTGTTGTTTCCTCGCAGTTTAGAAGATTTTTGAAGTATACTTGTCTTTGTTGTTGGTTTGCCTGTTGAATCTTTGAAGTGTAGGCTCACTGGCTTGTACCCTGTCATTTCTTTTTTGAAAACTTTGTAGAAGTTCGTAGTATTGTTCAGTCTGAAATTTGTGTCTGTTTCTCCTAATCGTTTTTGTCATACTTCCGTTTTTCTGTTCAAATAATTTTTGATGTCTGTTTCCTGATCTCGACGAATGAGTCCAGTCTCCTTCCTTTCAGCAGGAGTTCCATTTTTTCCAAGCTGTTAGTGTATGCTCTATCGCTTCGTCACATGTCTTATTCCACCACCTGTGTTTCCTTCTTCTTCGTGATTGTTCTAGTTCTTTCACCGTTTCTATCAGTGCTTCTCTGGTTTCTTCCCAATTTACCATCTTTTTTGCCTGATGCTTTTAACAAAGTCGTCCCTGTTGTCTGATATAAATTTCATGTCAATTCTATTGACTCTTTTAATTTGTGGGGTTTGGTTTTTTAGGTTGAAATTAGGCTTCGATTTCTGTTAAAAATGATACGAATCTCTACCTAGTCCTCTTCTGACCCGTATGAATTCTGTACGGTCTTGTTTGGATCAGATCATGTTTCACCTTGGTAATCTGCTGAAAAAAATTGACATTAGTTTTAAGTCGAAATGTCTGCAGAAGTTGATCAGCCTTTCTCAAATCTTAGTGTTTCGTCTGTATGCTGGATAGTTTCCCATTGTTGCCTTGTACTTCTCTTCTCTACCAACCTGTGCGTTGAAATTTTATGTGGTGCCTTGGTATTTTTGATGTCTGATTTTCTTGTGTTACCCAGAACTGCTCGACTGTTTCTGTATTTTTTCTGTTGGCATTTTTGATAGGTGCATGTGTATTTGTGATGGTATAGCCATTTTTTGCTGATCTTTAAGAGAGAAATGATATTTGCTCCGATGGGGACGCAAAACATGTTATAGATTCTGTTACATCCCGTTTGATCATGAAAGCTATTCCAAGCATAGTGACTGTTTATTCTTTGTGGCAGGTTTCCCTTCATAAATCTTGTAGCCCTCTCCTTCAAATGCATTCTCAGCTCCGTAACTGGTTTCCTGAAGTGCTAATATAGGTATGTTGCGTATGTTTAATACGTCCGTCAATCATTTAAGTCTCCCAGTCTCTTTTAAAGTGTTGAGATTCGACGTGCCTAGCAGAATTTTTTCGCAGGCCATATGCGAGAAGTTTCTAGGAGCTCAAACTCTTCCTTACATGAAGTTCTAGGCTCTCTGAAATCCTATGGCCTATTTACACCATTGTTACCAATGATGAACGATTGTTTACCTTCTGGAGTGCTCATCAGTTCAGTGTTTATCATCAAGTCTTGGTTGAAAGTAAATTAAGAATGGGTGTTAACTTCTTCGCGGGATGTTACATCTATGATCATATCGCCAGATGGGTTATAACAGCCGCCCAGTATGAAAACAGACGCCTTTCGTAACTGACCGCTTTGGTAAAAGATGCAACTGGTTTTTATAGCAGCCATCAATATGCAAACAGACGCTGACTACGTAGTTGCTTGCTCAATTCAGACGTGACGTGGATTTTCGTTCTGCTTGGTGGGTTGCCTCTTCTGATAGATCCGCCGTTCTGAGAGTCCATCATTTCCGCCTCTACTAGCGTTGATTTATCAATGTCAGGACAAATTGACTCATCTGTCTTCTTTGCTCTGAGATTAATATCTTCATCCGCCTCAAAAGCCCTTTTATCTTCTTCACCACATCTCCCATGTTGCCGACTAATTGGCTTCCTCTCTCCTCTTACCAAGCGACCAGCTACTAGAAATAGACTGTCCCCCATTGGCAGTCTGTATCATTGAGTACTGAGCTCCCCGTCACTTCAAGGCTCAGTCCTTGGAGGGGCTAATGACAAATATATATAAACAAAGCAGATTTCTAGATCAGTCTTTTATTTGGTATACCACTTCGCTTTTAGATGCTTTGTATCATCATCTTCAGGTGGAGAATTACTTATTTACTTTGTTGGTGTTAGCGCAGGCCACAGATGCCTATTGACAGCAGCAAGCCAAGTCAAAAACTGATTATGTCACTTCTTTTGTTGGTTACGATAGTTATTTTTTCAGAAACAGCACTACTGCAGTTAAAAACATAAATTATGCAAGAGTAGTAAGAGTAGCGTGTACCTACTGGTAAAGTAAAAACAAATAGAAGCTGCATACTGTTATACGTGCCCTTTAGTGTACTTACGCCGTTACTTTCTTACATCACGTACCCCTGAGAGGAAATGAAAAAAATAGAAGTAAGCAGCATCTCTTTGGTTCTACTTTACCAATAAATGCACTACAATCTTCCGTAATTGATTTTTGGGCCTTTAGCAGTGCTGTTGCCGAAAAAAAAGAAGTATCGCTGGCAAACGTTACACGTTTTTCAATACTACTGTTACTGCGAAAAGGCTTCTGTGCTTCGCACTAATAACAAGGATGTAACTTCGTAATTCTCCCTCTGAAGATGGTGTAATTTTTCGTAAAACGTAGTGACACAATTAAAAAGTGACTGACGCAGAGAACTGTTATTTGTTTGTAACGCTCGAATTGTTTCGAAATAAATTCTGGCTTAAGACGCAAATAACTAATAGATTCGTATTAGGTACACATTGTGCCTCCTTGAAAATTAATACAGAGACATATATACAAATTTCGCACAAGCATATTAGTGACACAGGAAACATTTAGTGAGACAAATACCAGGTACATGACTTGCCTAGAAACAAAGTCAGTAATCTCCACTATGGAAAATTTACATTAGAAGAAAAGAAACTGTACAGGCGTCTATGGGACGAAAATTCGATTATGTTTACTGAAATTAGCAAAAACAGTTTTACATAGTATTTTTGCCTTGAGGTAGCTGTCACAACAGATAACGCTTTTAATTCGGAAAGTGCTGTTTCTGCTTCCGACTTGTGAATTTTACTGATTTTGCATCTCAGCCAGGTTTGTAGATAAATGTGTATTTGGAGGCTTGAAATTAAATATGGATAACAAAGATCGTTATTATATTAACGATAAAGCATACTACCACAGATATATATTTTATTTCTCATTAGTGAAGTTATAAAGAGATTAAAATGCTGGAGACTCTTTCATTGGTTCACATTCACAGTCATTATTGGCTGCCACGTTAGGGATATCGGATGGCAGGACGCTGTAAATTAGAGGTTGATAAAAATCCCGTTTCTGACTCGGACTCCGGTTCTCACCAAAATAAATTTGGAGGAAGCGTGATATCGGCCAGATTCTCAAGATTGACAAGATGTTGTTGCAGTGGTTGAATGCGCTACTGGAAGCATTTGAGCAACATGCGTGACTTTTTTTTATATTTATAGGTGTCTATGTTAAGCATGTAGAATTTCTCACGTCTTAGTAATGTATTGCACTTGTTGTTGGTTGATCTCTTCAGTAACTATCTTTTACAGGGAGAAAAGTGGAAATACCAAGCACTCAGAGCCTTCAGTATCTTTTCTACTTCAGATTTTTCTCCGTGCTGTTCATTTCACAGTGTATCTCACGGTATAATAATAGGTACTATTGTAAAAATCTCGATGGAAGTACCATTAACACAGGGCATGACAATTTAATGCCTTGCTGTAGTTTAACAAACGAAATACAACGGCTGGATTTTACATGGACAGCATGCGGTCTCTGACTGGCCAATGAGGGTGTTGCAGGCTTTGTTACTCAGACTGTAACAGATGATCATGGAGATTGCAGCCTTTGCTTCTAACCCCAGTTTTCAGGAGGGAAATAAACCCATTTATAGTAGTTTTTGCTTCTTTTCCTAGAAAACACCAAGGTGAATCCACTTCTACCATAACGTAACTTTTGAAAAAACTGGAGATTGCTGACTTTGCTTCTAGTTGCCTCACATCGTACACTATTCACGGCACACGGCGAGTATAACAGCCAGCCCACTATGTCAACGATATTCAGGTAGGCAGTTTCACAGTCGGCTATGAACCAGTGAGCAAGGGAGCAGCCCTTCCTAGTTTATATATTCATCTATTTATATGTCTTGTCTCAGTTGATAATAGGAACTTATTTCTAAATCATGTCGTGAATTTTTATCCATGGAACTTTGCAACTGAAGATTTACCCATATGGCCTGCTAAGAACATCGATGTTTCCAGATTGAAACGTTAATCAGATCAATAAAGTGAAGGTGTTAGTTCATAGAAAAAATCATAAACCGTCTCTGTTTTCTTCTTTTCTGTAAGTGAATGTTCGTTTAACTTGGTTAGAAACTGAGACCCAATTATAATGGACAGATGAAAGTAGATTTGTTGAAGGAAAAACTCGGCATTTACTCTTAATGAGTCAGGCAATACACAGAAGCAGATTACAGCCTCATTCCATGGATATGTTACCATTATGACGTCTTGCTTTGTTACTTGCGGTACGATGAATCTGATACTTTTCATGTCAATTAGGGCCGTTAGTTTACCCTAAAGAGTTGTAACGCGCTTACGTGTTACAATGCGATGATGTGTCTTGGTTACAATGTAGTTTATGTTGACTTAAGTACACGTGGGTTTGTGGCAGCCACATGAAACGAAAAATCAGATACTATGCAATGCACAAATGGCATTTCTACTCAGAGGTTCAATTAGCTGCAGATGTTCACCTGCAGCAGTATGTAACACTTATATCGATTAGAAAGTAGGCTTATATTATGTAACTGTGTACCTGCAGTTATGGAGTGTGTATTCTGATTTATTTAAACTCCGTGATATGTAACAAGAAAATTAAAGTTTTGTAATATATTTACGAAAAAAGCAGAAGTATGTGTTAAATAATAAATTATTATAATATGTGTACGTTCATAAAAAGAAAATGTTTATTGAAAGTTGGTTCATGCTTAGGGCACTTGTATTTAAAACATGTAAAAGCTGTAGGGAAGTCCCCCCGCAACGGAAGTGGAATGGCGCGATGTAAAAGATGGTTTTGGCGGTCGAACTGGGTGACTCCTTGGTGTGAGCGGTACGCAATGTGTGGCTAGCCGTAGCACGGTACACTTCGACGGTGCTAAGAGAGGCAATTGGAAGCTGCTTTACAAAGCATTTGCCTCGGATGTGGAGCTGGCTATTATTTGGTATTCTCGACATAAAGGAATGGCTCTAATATGGTGAAAATCCACCGCCAAGAAGAGATTTTGTAGAGCATTCGAACATCAAGAGCAGTGAGTACAGTTAGCCACCATGTCGCTTGCCCCCCAATCTTAGCCACTACTTCATTAACTTCATACATTCAGTAATGTATATGGGCATAGAGCAGCTAATTTGTGCGTGGTTTTAATAATAATCACAACATTATAAATCAGTGTCCAGAACCATATTTTCTATCCTGAGCACGAACCTATGCAGGGTCCTCTCCTAAGTGCTACTAAAACCGAGTATCCTGATTTAAATGAACAATTCTGTATTCAAGTACTTAAAAGAGATTTTTTATCTAATACAAAGGAATAGTAAAAGTTAAAGTTAGAACCACAAAAGTGAATTTGGATAGGCTTTTGCTATAGTATCCTTAGTTTATTACAAAATATACTTTTGTAGGATTACAGTGCAAGAATGTGTAATTATTACTGTCTAGAATATCTGCTTCACAGGTGATAAAAAGGCAAATAAGTTAAGCTCATTTTAAAAATAGTGTGGTTTTGATTTCTATCACGAATGGTTCCTTTTTTGAAGTTAATTAAGCCCAGTGTTCTATTTTATGGTCTTGCAAAGTAAATTATGAACTACTCCAAGTGAAGTGAATGATTAGGCGTTTTAATTAGTTTATTCTACTGTAATAATCAGAGAGCGTTGACTAGTGAAACCATACTAGTTTATGGGTTCCCATCATATTCTCCACCTATTCGAAAGAAAATTGAACTATTACTGTTGCCAAAGAAAACTCAATATGTAGAGGAGTTTAAATGGTGTATTTACGATATTATTAATCTTTTTTTTCATATCAGTTAAGATAAAAGCCCCTCTTGTCCAAATTTAGTTCTGCACTTAATGCAGTAACATTTCAGTGTTTGATCGAGTAATGATTTTGAGTGTAGCTGTCTATAGTATGGCCTTGGTGAAAAATCAACTCCATATAATTTACTGGTGTGTGTGTTATTGGTAACTGCTGCTACACACAGTTCAGAGTGCACTGTTTCAGTTTGTTCAAATGGCTCTGAGCACTATGAGACTTAACTTCTGAGGTCATCAGTCCCCTAGAACTTATAACTACTTAAACCTAACTAACCTAAGGATATCACACACATCCATGCCCGAGGCAGGATTCGAACCTACGACCGTAGCAGTCGCGCGGTTCCAGACTGTAACACCTAGAACCGCTCGGCCACCCCAACCGGCTGTCAGTTTGTATCCTATTTGCTATTCAAAGGGAAATTTCAGCGAAAGTAACTTCAATAACCAATTTTCAATTTTCTTAAACATATATTTCCAAATTAATGTGCCTAATTGGGCTAGCGGCCGTTCATTTTTTTCATTCACTTATGATTTTACCACTTACATTATCTCCCAAGGTTAAAGTCCATTTAGTTTTCTGTTAATTTCACCATATTCAAAATTATAGTCCGATACCTTTGTCCATTAGACACACGCGCTGTCAAAATTCGAAATCCTCTCAGAGGGTAACATTAGCGTGTTTCACGGCACATTAGTGTTATTTGTGGCTTTTCCCGCGACTGGGCTAAAGTTTCGGTTGTTAGGGAAGAGTGAAATACACGCTAGTGCGTTATAAGCAGTGCAAGATTTTAGAACACTACTAGGAGCGACTTTATTGAGGCTGAAGCAAGAACTGGTAGGAATATACAGTATCTGCAGTGAAATAGCTCTGAGTAAATACGAAGGACACACGTTTCATATCTATATACTTTATAACATCATTGAAGAAAATCCCCAAGAATTCTGTCAGTTACATAAAGTAGATGGAATCAAGAAACAAACCTATGATTGGAGAAACACGGATGCAAACGGAATAGCGTTTCGAATGAAGAAAAAAAAAGACATTTTTATCATAGACTGACAGTTGTTAAGCTGAACTCATTGCAGTGCTACAAGGTTCTGTCTAGAAGACCATGATCAAGCCAAGAAAGTATCACTTTCGCACTGATATAAGAACATGTACTGGTGAACACTGCGGCACTGATAATTCCGTCTGAACGTAAGACGCAGGTAGAATGTACGACGTGCTCTTCCATTTGACAACAAAAAAGAGTTAGAATCGATTTTGCGTTTCAAATTAAGATGTTTAGGCTTTTGAAACTGAGATGTTTACTGACACCTGTGAGATATGTTAAATCCGTAATTTTGTTCATATATGACGTCTTAAAAACAGTAATTTAGAAGTAGATTTGACTTCAAATTCGAGACAGTATGTTCATTACCTCAATCACGATGTATACATAGATACAGAGGTGATGTTATGTGGCCTGATCTTGTAGATCGGAACTAGTTGTTGCGAAATGAAAAGTTCCATTTATCAGCCATCGAGAAGCTTTCTGAGATGGTTTTTGCAACGTTACAGCCGTGGAACACCGCCGATCAAAAATATTTTACAAAGTTGTTATCATAGTACTATCCGGAGATATAAAATAGTTTTCGTCCTCTGTTTCCACCACGCCTTATGTAGGGCAGATATCTTTCATAAGTTTGTTTCGCGCAGTGATTTATATGATACCATAATTTATTTCATCTTCACTCGCGAAAGTTTTATGTTCACCTCAGGTGTGCATAATTCCTTGCTTGCAACTCTTGTTTATGAAAAGTGGAAATGTTGACGTCAATATCGTCTAGTCACTTGGAATAAGTCATGTGAGGACCATTATAATAAAGGATGAACGGTATTATTAGCGTGAATTCCATCCATTTTCTTACTTGGCGTATCTTACAGCGTGTTTCTTGACTTCCGCAAGGCGTTCGATACAGTTCCCCACAGTCGTTTAATGAACAAGGTAAGAGAATATGGACTATCAGACCAATTGTGTGATTGGATTCAAGAGTTACTAGATAACAGAACGCAGCATGTCATTCTCAATGAAGAGAAGTCTTCCGAAGTAAGAGTGATTTCAGGTGTGCCGCAGGGGAGTGTCGTAGGACCGTTGCTATTCACAATACACATAAATGACCTTGTGGATAACATCGGAAGTTCACTGAGGCTTTTTGCGGATGATGCTGTGGTATATCGAGAGGTTGTAACAATGAAAAATTGTACTGAAATGCAGGAGGATCTGCAACGAATTGGCGCATGGTGCAGGGAATGGCAACTGAATCTCAATGTAGACAAGTGTAATGTGCTGCGAATACGTAGAAAGAAACATCCTTTATCATTTAGCTACAATATAGCAGGTCAGCAACTGGAAGCAGTTAATTCCATAAATTATCTGGGAGTAGGCATTAGGAGTGATTTAAAATGGAATGATCATATTAAGTTGATCGTCGGTAAAGCAGATGCCAGACTGAGGTTCATTGGAAAAATCCTAAGGAAAAAACAAAGGAAATAGGTTACAGTACACTTGTTCACCCACTGCTTGAATATTGCTCACCAGTGTGGGATCGGTACCAGATAGGGTTGATAGAAGAGATAGAGAAGATCCAACGCAGAGCAGCGCGCTTCGTTACAGGATCATTTAGTAATCGCGAAAGCGTTACGGAGATGATAGATAAACTCCAGTGGAAGACTCTGCAGGAGAGACGCTCAGTAGCTCGGTACGGGCTTTTATTGAAGTTTCGAGAACATACCTTCACCGAGGAGTCAAGCAGCATATTGCTCCCTTCTACGTATATTTCGCGAAGAGACCAGGAGGATAAAATCAGAGAGATTAGAGCCTACCCAGAGGCATACCGAAAATCTTTCTTTCCACGAACTTACGAGACTGGAACGGAAGGGAGAACCGATAGAGGTACTCAGAGTACCCTCCGCCACACACCATCAGGTGGCTTGCGGAGTATGGATGTGGATGTAGATGTACATGTAACGTATTGGACGCCAGAGTTGAGGCACAACCGAAATCTCGAAGTTAGTCTGGTACACCGTCCACCTTACATGTTCCTTTCAGGCTAACGACAGTCTATTTCTCCATCTCCACCACTCATAGTTTATGCAATAATACACAGAAGAGAGCATCCGCTATCAACAGATAAACAGATCACAAGATAATCCTGTCGTTTTATTAAAGTGTGGTGTCAGGTAGGCCATGCTACAACAGATGCAAATGTCGCATCCATATTGAACAAAAAAACCTGAGGAATGGTGTCACACTCGACACTCCGTTATTTGTCCACAAAATATGATAGAGGTGTGATGGACACATACAAAGACAACCAGTCGAAACAAATCCATAAGCACAGTAATTGTCTAACCAAACAGCAGTCCAAGAAGTTCAGTAAGAATACTGTGTGGAAACACACAGGCCACGGAGCAAGTCACACGTGTACCCGTCCAGTGCCAGTTAATGCACAGACCCTCAGTTATATTTGCACCACTTAAAGATCTGCCAAGAGCTGACCTACGTGCCAGTCGATCAGCACTCAATCCCTCTGGCGCTCCCGTCCCTCCCTCCCAGCCCCCCCCCCCCACCACACCGCCTCCCTCCACTTGTTTTTCTCAAGCAATACTCTAGTGGCGTGCCCCGTAAGAGGCTGGTAAAGTTTATTGAGCTTATAGGCCGGATTCCTGTCTGACGACATCCTTCGCTGCCGAAGACAAATGACGAAAGAACATTGGTGTGCAAAACTTAAGGATGAAAGTAATTTTTCATGATTTGTCAGGGGTCAAATAACATAGCTCGATGAGACTTGGTTCCTAACTGCGAGAAATACACGATGAGACAAACAGAAATAACAGTTTTAGTCAAAGATCATAATTACGCTGAAATCACCGCGATTTATGATGGTCCCCTGGACAATACAAAAGGTGTGACATGGTTCATTATGAACAAAGTTCATAACAGGTTGCGCGATCACACGCTCCGCAACGTACCCCTATGCTGGCCACAAGGATGTTAAGGAGTTCATCTGGTAGGGGGTTCTTTTCCTCCACCAGCGTACTTGACAACTGCGGGATGATCGGTGGTGCATGTGAATGTGCTGCAGAACGTTCCGTAACGCATCCCACAAGTGCTTGGTGGGATTTAAGACAGGGTATCGACAGGCCAGTCCACCTCCTTCCAAGAGCTCCTCCACCCACACTGTACAGAAGAGCTCCTGGTACGAGATGATATTTGAGGAATACGTTGGTCTGCCCGTTCCTCCGACTTGTATCCCATGTAGTACGAGTGAAGTGCTTCGGGGGGACGTACGGCAGCGTTCACATGCACCAACAACCATCCAATAATTGTCAGTCGCGTTGACGGATAAATGGAACGCCCTGCCACAAGAACTCCTTACCAACCTCCTGGCCAGCATGGGACCGCGTTGTCGAGCATGCATTTCCGTCCATGGTGGTCACCCTATTAAGAACTATGTAGCCCTTTGTATTGTCCAGGGACCATGATAAATCGGGGTGATTTCAATTTGATTAGTGTATTTGAATAAAATTTACCCTTCTGTTCGTATCATTGTGCATTTCTTTCAGTTACCTTCTGTACTATACTAGCAGTTGTTTCTTTATACAGTTCGAGTTTTATCGAGCCTTGACATATCTTTCCAAAGTTACTTTTGCTCCGAAGTTTCGTACACGAGTGTATTTCTAGTTTACTACAACAGATGAACCATAGACCTTGCCGTTGGTGGGGAGGCTTGCGTGCCTCAGCGACTCAGATAGCCGTACCGTAGGTGCAACCACAACGGGGAGGGGGGGGGGGTTATCTGTTGAGAGTCCAGACAAACGTATGGTTCCTGGAGAGGGGCAGCAGCCTTTTCAGTAGTTGCAGGGGCAACAGTCTGGATGATTGACTAATCAGGCCTTGTAACATTAACAAAAACTGCCTTCTGTGCTGGTACTGCGAACGGCTGAAAGCAAGGGGAAACTACGGCCGTAATTTTTCCCGAGGGCATGCAGCTTTACTGTATGGATAAATGATGATGGCGTCCTCTTGGGTAAAGTATTCCGGAGGTAAAATAGTCCCCCATTCGGACCTCCGGGTGGGGACTACTCAGGAGGACGTCGTTATCAGGAGAAAGAAAACCGGCGTTCTACGGATCGGAGCGTGGAACGTCAGATCCTTAATCGGGCAGGTAGATTAGAAAATTTAAAAAGGGAAATGGATAGGTTAAAGTTAGATATAGCGGGAATTAGCGAAGTTCGGTGGCAGGAGGAACAAGACTTCTGGTCAGGTGACTACAGGGTTATAAATACAAAATCAAATAGGGGTAATGCAGGAGTAGGTTTAATAATGAATAGGAAAATAGGAATGCGGGTAAGCTACTACAAACAGCATAGTGAACGCATTATTGTGGCCAAGATAGATACGAAGCCCACACCTACTACAGTAGTACAAATTTATATGCCAACTAGCTCTGCAGATGACGAAGAAATTGATGAAATGTATGATGAGATAAAAGAAATAATTCAGGTAGTGAAGAGAGACGAAAATTTAATAGTCATGAGTGATTGGAATTCGAGAGTAGGAAAAGGAAGAGAAGGAAACATAGTAGGTGAATATGGATTGGGGCTAAGAAATGAAAGAGGAAGCCGCCTGGTAGAATTTTGCGCAGAGCATAACTTAATCATAGCTAACACTTGGTTCAAGAATCATGAAAGAAGGTTGTGCACATGGAAGAACCCTGGGGATACTAGGAGATATCAGATAGATTATATAATGGTACGACAGAGATTTAGGAACCAGGTTTTAAATTGTAAGACATTTCCAGGGGCAGATGTGGACTCTGACCACAATCTATTGGTTATGAACTGTAGATTAAAACTGAAGAAACTGCAAAAAGGTGGGAATTTGAGGAGATGGGACCTGGATAAACTGAAAGAACCAGAGGTTGTAGAGAGTTTCAGGAAGAGCATAAAGGAACGATTGACAAGAATGGGGGAAAGAAATACAGTAGAAGAAGAATGGGTAGCTTTGAGGGATGAAGTGCTGAAGGCAGCAGAGGGTCAAGTGAGTAAAAAGACGAGGGCTAGTAGAAATCCTTGGGTAACAAAAGAAATTCTGAATGTAATTGATGAAAGGAGAAAATATAAAAATGCAGTAAATGAAGCAGGCAAAAAGGAATACAAACGTCTCAAAAATGAGATTGACAGGAAGTGCAAAATGGCTAAGCAGGCATGGCTAGAGTGCAAATGTAAGGATGTAGAGGCTTACCTCAATAGGGGTAAGATAGATACTGCCTACAGGAAAATTAAAGAGACCTTTGGAGAGAAGAGAACCACTTGTATGAATATCAAGGGCTCAGATGGAAACCCAGTTCTAAGTAAAGAAGGGAAAGCAGAAAGGTGGAAGGAGTATATAAGGGGACTATACAAAGGCGATGTTCTTGAGAACAATATTATGGAAATGGAAGCGGATGTAGATGAAGATGAAATGGGAGATATGATACTGCGTGAAGAATTTGATAGAGCCCTGAAAGACCTAAGACGAAACAAGGGCCCGGGAGTAGACAACATTCCATTAGAACTACTGACAGCCTTGGGAGGAAAAAATGATTCAAATGGCTCTGAGCACTATGGGACTTAACATCTATGGTCATCAGTCCAGCCTTGGGAGAGCCAGTCCTGACAAAACTCTACCATCTGGTGAGCAAAATGTATGAGACAGGCGAAATACCCTCAGACTTCAAGAAGAATATAATAATTCCAATCCCAAAGAAAGCAGGCGTTGACAGATGTGAAAATTACCGAACTGTCAGTTTAATAAGTCACGGCTGCAAAATACTAACGCGAATTCTGTGCAGACGAATGGAAAAACTAGTAGAAGCCGACCTCGGGGAAGATCAGTTTGGATTCCGTAGAAATATGGGAACACGTGAGGCAATACTGACCCTACGACTTATCTTAGAAGCTAAATTAAGAAAAGGCAAACCTACGTTTCTACCATTCGTAGACTTGGAGAAAGCTTTTGACAATGTTGACTGGAATAATCTCTTTCAAATTCTGAAGGTGGCAGGGGTAAAATACAGGGAGCGAAAGGCTATTTACAATTTGTACAGAAACCAGATGACAGTTATAAGAGTCGAGGGACATGAAAGGGAAGCAGTGGTTGGGAAGGGAGTGAGACAGGGTTGTAGCCTGTCCCCGATGTTATTCAATCTGTATATTGAGCAAGCAGTAAAGGAAACAAAAGAAAAATTCGAAGTAGGTATTAAAATCCATGGAGAAGAAATAAAAACTTTGCGGTTCGCCGATGACATTGTAATTCTGTCAGAGACAGCAAAGGACATGGAAGAGCAGTTGAACGGAATGGACAGTGTCTTGAAGGGAGGATATAAGATGAACATCAACAAAAGCAAAACGAGGATAGTGGAATGTAGTCGAATTAAGTCGAGCGATGCTGAGGGAATTAGATTAGGAAATGAGACACTTAAAGTAGTAAATGAGTTTTGCTATTTGGGGAGCAAAGTAACTGATGATGGTCGAAGTAGAGAGGATATAAAATGTAGACTGGCAATGGCAAAAAAAGCGTTTCTGAAGAAGAGAAATTTGTTAACATCGAGTATTGATATAAGTGTCAGGAAGTCGTTTCTGAAAGTATTTGTATGGAGCGTAGCTATGTATGGAAGTGAAACATGGACAATAACTAGTTTGGACAAGAAGAGAATAGAAGCCTTTGAAATGTGGTGCTACAGAAGAATGCTGAAGATTAGATGTGTAGATCACGTAACTAATGAGGAAGTATTGAATAGGATTGGAGAGAAGAGGAGTTTGTGGCACAACTTGACAAGAAGAAGGGATCGGTTGGTAGGACATGTTCTGAGGCATCAAGGGATCACCAACTTAGTATTGGAGGGCAGCGTGGAGGGTAAAAATCGTAGAGGGAGACCAAGAGATGAATACACTAAACAGATTCAGAAGGATGTAGGCTGCAGTACGTATTGGGAGATGAAGAAGCTTGCACAGGATAGAGTAGCATGGAGAGCTGCATCAAACCAGTCTCAGGACTGAAGACCACAACAACAACAACAGGTCAAAAATAAATAAAACTTTACAAACTAGTTATAGGAAATACGGTTTAATGTTCGTTTTGGGAAAAGAATTTTGCTGTAAGTAAATGGCAGTGTTATATAAATTCTGATTTTAGTTAGCACTGTATGTTAGCGCTGGAGAAAATAGTTGCTTTGTTATTTCTAGCGCTCATGAGCCATTCAATAAACTACAAAAAAAAAAGCATTTCTGAGTAAAAAGAACATAAAAATCAGTGGTACGTTTTTTTCATTAGAAATGACAGTTACTCACATCGCACTGATCTGAATGTGTACTAACAGAATTTCATTATAGCATCTGTAAAACATAAGGTACAGATATATTACGGTTCACTGAATATGGTCAGTGATTTTTGTGGGTTACTGATTACCCAGTGTATTCAACAGATTTTGAAATTTTGCTCTGCTGTTTATGGTAGAAAGTGCCGATATACAAGATGATAAATGTAGCATATTGTAAGTTTGAGGGAAATTATTGCATGGAAAAGAGTAAATCAGTTGGAAAACTGCTGAAGTGAAGTGAATGCGTAGCATATTTGACTGTCATGTGTTCGATCGAAAAGAAACCAAAACCTTGTAGTCTCTACAGATATAAATTGAATCCACGTACTGCCGCACGTCTGTGTATGCAAGCTAATCTCAGGAATTGCTGTAGAGGTTTTGATCTTGTTTAGATTTCGTAAATACACTGATTCAAGAGGGAGGTTTTTTATATAATTACAAATATTTCGTAAAATGTTTCTGAATTATGGAGAAGTGAAATTGAAGTTGTGAGAATAACAACACTGACATCTAGCGAAGAGTCATCAAAACGCGAGAGAGCAGCAGTGCCTCGAGAACGCAGCAGGCGAGCTGGAATTTGGATTTAGTTGTCAGTCCTGCATTAGCAGCTGTGCAGAGCGGACGTGATATGTGTGTGTGTGTGTGTGAATTCCTAAGGGACCGTACTGCTGAGGTCATCGGTCAATAGACTTACACACTACTTAAACTTACATAAAGTAATTAATGCTAAATGCAACACACGCCCATGCCCGAGGAAGGACCGAATCTCCGGCGGGAAGGGCCTCGCAATCCGTGAAATGGCGCCTCAGCCCGCGCGGCCACTCCTTGCGGCACGTGATGTATGTTTCAGCCTGCAACGCGAAATCGCTCACCATGTTTGCTTCCTCCTGTCGACGACAATTCGACCCCGAAGTGCTACCAGAACATTTCGAATCAATACTAGAAATCAACACTGAATTTCACGTACGCCTTCACTAGAGCAAAAGCACTTTTAAAAGGAGTTCAAAATCGCAGTTGCCGACATCGTCGGCATTCACTTTTCAGTCGTATGTAATATGTCCTATATGAAGCTTATTAACGATGCTACATGCGACAAAGTTCTTCTAGAGATGAAATAAGGACTTCATTTCTACCAGGCCGACGGCAATCTTGTCAACATCGAGGTTGACCATGCTGGACTGGGACTACAGACTATGCGCGTTTTCGAACTGCCCTTCGAACTCCCAGCGGCACACGTCTTGGCAGCGCTCCGCCCCTACAGCATGATGCAAGAACATGTGGCAGAAAAGTGGATCCAATTTAAGATATACCCAGTCCTCAATGGAGTACGCCAAGTACTGCTACGGCATGTACCATCATACTTCCAGATAAGAGGCTGCCAAACCGTAATTATTTATGATGACTATCAGAAAACATGTCCTGGATGTGGTAAGGAAGGTTATCTATGTTTCGAGCGGCTCCAGCATGGAATCACACACCTACCTACGCAGAATGTGGTACCTCCACTGACGCCGTCGATCCTCCCAGTGACCTATGCGGCGGCGCTCGCAACGTCTTCGCCTGACCAGACACAACAGACCATCGTTGATCTACCGGGGCAACTCACCGTGGACCGATCAATCAGCCTAGCAGACTAGCCAGTGGCAGAACTCTAAATGACACCATAGTTATCACCGAATACTGCAGGCACTGTCGACAGCAGGATGACAAGCAATTCACTTATCATGCCCACAAAAGTCTTTGTGCCAGCGAGTCATGAGTCAGTGCCATCGTCTGACACGGAAAGCCGTACACGAAACCTGCGTCAATCAAAACACCGAAAGCGACGCCACAGGAAAGTTCCGGAGGAAGAAGAACTGTTCCTACTAAACGCCAACCACGAGGGTGACGTCGTTGATAGCTACTATACCTCCGCAGAACGGACGATAAGACTTGCGGCGCCCGTTGGGCTGTCTTCTGTGGCGAAGAACGATGAGCAAGAAGGCTTCGGGGTAGGCTGCAAAGTCACATGGTTCCTTTCTTTCAGCCATTACTTTCCTATAGAACATGAACAGATTTCCACACCCAAGCCATGGGCCGAGGACGCTGAGACTGGGCAGGCCCCTGACCCAGGATTCGCTGAGGTCTGAACATAATTGGGAGAGCAGCCGTCAGCGGGGGTGTTATGTCACTCGTGATGACCGCTTCTCTCCACCATCACCATGGATAACGCTGCCCAATCACCGCGCCACCAAGCTTACTGCTTGACTGCGATGAATATCAACATCGTTAGGTACCCTGCCAAGATCCAACTCCTCAATAAATGATCCCCCGGTTATGCAACGTATATGACGCCTGGTGGTCCTGCACACATTGGCGTGGTGATTTTAGTGCGAAACGGGATCGAAGCCTCCAAAATGATGTATCTGCCTTCTGCTCGAGAATTGGCAGTCGTGGCACTCGACACCAAATATTTATGCTCTGGAACACCACCAAACATCGTACTGGACCAGGTTCTACTCTGTGGACAGAGCTCCATTTTTCTAGGACAGTATGAAATCAGCATCTTCGCCGACGATTTTAATTGTCTCCTTCATCCGAAGGACCAAATTCCGCACTACACTCCTTGCATGGAATGGGTGTAACGATTCATGCACTTGCGTGACACTTGGAAAAAGTACATGGCGAAATCTCTTGACACACGTTTCTTAACAGTCTTTTGGCGAGCCTACTGGATCGCATATATGGGTCACAGGTATTACACAAAGAGCTGTGGCCGCCGAACGATGGCATCTGGCCTTCTCCGATCACCTATATCTGCACGATGCATCTCCACCAGCCGCACGTCTGGTGTAGAAACGACTTCTGCAAGGTGAGCATAATTGACCTCCAGGAACCGGACTGCCGCTGCAACAAGGGTAGACTGTGATCAACGTCACTCCCGATACCCCTCCATTTTGCCGAGGTGGTTTCTGTGCCAAACCGTCAGTCGCAAGACACCCAAACAGTAAACAGTTTTTGATGTTGCTGAGCAACAATCATACAATATTTTTTAAATGAACACACCACCATTTGACTGTAAGCCAATGTTGAACCTTGTGTCCTGCAATTTATGTTAATAACATAAACTCAATCACTTGAAAATGGCTTAAAAGGCCTATACCTGAGTCGTAATTAAATAAACAACAATACAGACAAATGGCGGAATGTTCATAAAAAAAAACCATTTACACAGTTTGACAAGGGCAGGGTTGCATCTCACTGACAGACCCTAGATTTTCACTATGCGACATTCAGTGACCCCGATGCTCTATTGCCATCGATGGATAGACAGCGTAAACAACACTTAACAAGGCTCACATTCTATCATTGACTATGCACCTGTTAGAACCTGCCGTAGCCTGTATGCACTGACACGACTGAATGAGCGCAGAGGTACCTACTATGCACCGCATTGTGGTGGACATGCGCCGACACGGTTAATCGAACGCCTTACAGCCCGAGACGGTTGCTCCAGAACTACCCAAGCAACCATAGTGAACTCCATGGAGGTTCATTCTCTTATTCTTTACCAGAAAAGAACCGTAAATGACGGAACAACTGTGACGTGCACTATTGACAGAGCAACAGTGACGGCGTTAATGAAGGAAGTCTTACCTGAAAAGGTGGGTGACGCATTGGACAAGGATAGGGTCAGTAAGTCTCCAGGGTCTAAAGGACTACCAGTTGAGTTTTACCAGAATTTCCGTGCCTTTACGTGCCCCAATGGGTTACCATATTCTACGAACTCGTGTCTTTGGACTGCACTGTATCACCTACTTTTGCTGAAGGACTTCTCATGCTGGTACACAAGCCAGAGGGAGGGCAAACGGTCAATGACTATCAGCCACTTTATAGTTTCGAATGCTGAATATAAGAACTTCGCCAGGCTTTTGTCAGGCAACAGACACTGCAGGGGGGATATGGCAACATACAAGTGGCCACGGGTGACTACAGGGACTTAATAGTGATCGCTCGATCGTCTCCTTAGATTTTGATTGGGTCTTCGATAGAGTGTACCACAAGTTCCTCCTCCAAGTCAAGGACGGGATTTCCTCCAAGCCTCACTGACACCCTGCAGCGCCTTTTGACAGCAGCCAGTTCTCAGACATAGTTCGACAGATGGACCGTGCGTCCAACACCCATTGAGAGGTCTCTGCGATAAGGTTGCCCCTTGTCTACATACCTTTATGCAATAGCACTCGAGCCGCTCCTTGGGGGTCTCAACCAAAATCTATCTGGCATCACACTGCAGGACATCACCTTTGTCTATAGGGCGTACACCGACAACATGCTCCTGCTGGTTTGTTCCACCGATGAAATCTGCAGTGTACTAAATTGGATTGAGAGTTACGGACAGGCCGCGGGCAGTCTTGTGAACATCAATAAGTCGGTGACATGGATATCGGGCGCGTTCTTGGGCCGAGTGCTGTCCTCACCTCCCGCTATTTACTGAAATTAGATATTTTGGAGTCACGTTTACAAAGTACGTGAGCAGAACGGCCGCATTGAGCTATCGATGGTTACTACAGACCTTACGCATGATGGTGCGCCAGGAACTGCTCTGGGACTTGAACTATCTGCAGTGCGTGAGATACCTGAACCTCTATGTGGCGTCAAAACTCAGTTACGTGGCAAATGTCCTCCCCTGCCGGCAATGACAGGTTGCAGACTTCAGGCAGACTTGGTTATTACCTATTCACAGAAGATGCATTTGAAGTACGTCAAGCACTCTCAGCCTCGTCTGAGCTGTAGTGGGCAGGGACTTGTTAACGTCTGGGCACAGGCAGCTGCCCTCTATATGAGCAATATGTGGAAATGATGGACCAATCAACAGTCTTCCCTCGTGAGTTCTCGTGCCGGTCTCTCACGCCCCCACAGGTCGCGAAACAGCTCTTTCATGTATCGACATTCATTCTCGAACACAGCTATGTGATATCGCATCTCCTTGAAACTCATTCGGCGAAGCGAAAGATTTTTTACACACCCTTCTGCTGTACACAACTATTCATTGGCTACGAGTGTGGAAAACGATACACCACCACTTTCTGACCACCACAGTGGCGCATGACGTGGTAGCAAGTCAAAATATACGACGACACACTGGCTCCACGCTGACCGTATTAAAGAAATCCCCCCCCCCCCTCTTTTCCGCTGACTGTTGCCTCCTAGGCACCGATGAGCGTCATTTCACGGCGTGTGGTCGTCCGGCGTTTGGTGACTGACAGAAAATCTTAGCTTGTTACCTCTGCGTGACACCTACCGTTATTGAACCTCAGACCGTTCTCTGTCTGGAGGACTGCCCCCCCCCCCCCCCCGTCCCCCTTCCCGCAAAAATCCGTGCGATTTACATGGTTCAAGAGAATGATCATCGACTATGTCTTCGGCGAAGGGGAGAAAGTGGAGTTTGATTATTGGTCGTACCAGCAAACTGCTCACAGTCCGCTCGAACGTACACCAAGTTACCTTATGGTCTTTGTAAATTATTTACGCATTGTTTCCGTTAACACCCCCCACCCCTCCCTCTCGTCTTCCCCTAGTTGGGGAGTGCCAGGGGCAGTCTGACGTTCCACGCAGCGTCACATTGAAAACAAAGTACTGAATTGTAAACACTGAAAAAGAAAAGAGATTGGCTCATGGAAAGCTCCATTAATTGAGAATGAGTGTGTTGTAGATATTTTGCACGGCATTGTTGGAGACAGGAGACGCCGAATACAGTGGACAAAGAACATCCTATTGCACCATTTCCGGAAGAAAGATTCTCTTATTTGAAATTGTACAACAATCTACAAACGTTATTTTTGGTTTATACTGAATAACATGTAACTTTATGTTTTACAGGAGTTTCATTGTTACACATTTACTAATTACAGTCAGGTAAAAAATTACATATACACTCCTGGAAATTGAAATAAGAACACCGTGAATACATTGTCCCAGGAAGGGGAAACTTTATTGACACATTCCTGGGGTCAGATACATCACATGATCACACTGACAGAACCACAGGCACATAGACACAGGCAACAGAGCATACACAATGTCGGCACTAGTGCAGTGTATATCCACCTTTCGCAGCAATGCAGGCTGCTATTCTCCCATGGAGACGATCGTAGAGATGCTGGATGTAGTCCTGTGGAACGGCTTGCCATGCCATTTCCACCTGGCGCCTCAGTTGGACCAGCGTTCGTGCTGGACGTGCAGACCGCGTGAGACGACGCTTCATCCAGTCCCAAACATGCTCAATGGGGGACAGATCCGGAGATCTTGCTGGCCAGGGTAGTTGACTTACACCTTCTAGAGCACGTTGGGTGGCACGGGATACATGCGGACGTGCATTGTCCTGTTGGAACAGCAAGTTCCCTTGCCGGTCTAGGAATGGTAGAACTATGGGTTCGATGACGGTTTGGGTGTACCGTGCACTATTCAGTGTCCCCTCGACGATCACCAGTGGTGTACGGCCAGTGTAGGAGATCGCTCCCCACACCATGATGCCGGGTGTTGGCCCTGTGTGCCTCGGTCGTATGCAGTCCTGATTGTGGCGCTCACCTGCACGGCGCCAAACACGCATACGACCATCATTGGCACCAAGGCAGAAGCGACTCTCATCGCTGAAGACGACACGTCTCCATTCGTCCCTCCATTCACGCCTGTCGCGACACCACTGGAGGCGGGCTGCACGATGTTGGGGCGTGAGCGGAAGACGGCCTAACGGTGTGCGGGACCGTAGCCCAGCTTCATGGAGACGGTTGCGAATGGTCCTCGCCGATACCCCAGGAGCAACAGTGTCCCTAATTTGCTGGGAAGTGGCGGTGCGGTCCCCTACGGCACTGCGTAGGATCCTACGGTCTTGGCGTGCATCCGTGCGTCGCTGCGGTCCGGTCCCAGGTCGACGGGCACGTGCACCTTCCGCCGACCACTGGCGACAACATCGATGTACTGTGGAGACCTCACGCCCCACGTGTTGAGCAATTCGGCGGTACGTCCACCCGGCCTCCCGCATGCCCACTATACGCCCTCGCTCAAAGTCCGTCAACTGCACATACGGTTCACGTCCACGCTGTCGCGGCATGCTACCAGTGTTAAAGACTGCGATGGAGCTCCGTATGCCACGGCAAACTGGCTGACACTGACGGCGGCGGTGCACAAATGCTGCGCAGCTAGCGCCATTCGACGGCCAACACCGCGGTTCCTGTTGTGTCCGCTGTGCCGTGCGTGTGATCATTGCTTGTACAGCCCTCTCGCAGTGTCCGGAGCAAGTATGGTGGGTCTGACACACCGGTGTCAATGTGTTCTTTTTTCCATTTCCAGGAGTGTAGAAACCTGGGAGAAATTTTGGACATGGTTAGGGGTCAGGTAAGGATAGCTTTGATTTTTGTTTCTCTTTTTTATATTAAATTTAGTTAGACAAGTAGATAGATAGGCGGAAAAAAATGGTAGATCGTGTGGCGGAAAAATGAAAGGTTGTGGGATCGAATCCTGGTAGGGTCACGTATTTTCACTTTGCCTTTTAACCTAGTAATCACCTCGCAATGATGTGGAGATGCGCATTTCGAAATATAGCGACAATTTCAGACTGCCGATTTCTTGTTTCCTCGGATTAAAAACCGCAGTCCTTCGAACAATGGACAGTGAGTTACTCAACTCTGAAGAACCGTGATAAATATAGCGAAAAAATAACCACCCCATAATCAGACTGTGATGTGACACCAACAATTTGAAATAATCAAATATTATTAACCAATAGTTTCACTGCATTCGTTTGAGAACAGAGGCCTAGGCGATGCCACCCGCCACCTTTTCTTCCCATGGCGTCATTTGGGTGGCTTATAGAAGGGCATGAGGTCAGCACCCCACTCTTTCGGCCGGTAAGCCTTTCAGAGTTCTGTTCAATTGGCCACAAGTTGCTCAGCATACCCCGTCTCAGTCCTCTCAACTAGGAAAAATTCCTGACAGTACCGGGAATTGAACGTTGAACGCGCTTCTTCCAGACGACTATCAGATACGGTGACCGCTCAGCTACGGAAGTGGTTGCTGTTCAGTTATTATTGTACCATATTGTTGCGAAAATGAGTAAGCTGTCTATCATTTTTCCGTACAAATATGAACACTAGATTAAAATCAGTGTCTGTACCGTCGTTCGTGAATTGTTATTTCCATGGAGACACTCATTTGCTTTCTCCCGGAGCCAAGAGCGCTATGTGATACATGTTACTGGCAGATCGAGAAGGTGTCATACTGTAGAGTCAAAATAAGGGAAATGGCAAGGAAAATTATTATAAGGTTCATGGAGGAATGTTCCGTCCTTGCAACTAAATGACAGACAGGTTGTTTTTTGCCATACGCGTATCGCTTCTTTTATTTATGAAGCATCTTCGGTGACCAGTAGTACATGTCTGTTTTTATATTATAACAAATGCGTTATGTGTCAGTTACATGTATGTTACTCTCCATTTTTAGGTTAGAAACATCGTATGCAGTACGTATTGCTTACAATTTCCAGCCGGCCGGAGTGGCCGAGCGGTTCTAGGCGCTTCAGTCTGGAACCGCGCGACCGCTACGTTCGCAGGTTCAAATCCTGCCTCGGGTATGGATGTGTATAATGTCCTTAGGTTAGTCAGGTTTAAGTACTTGTAAGTTCTAGGGGACTGATGAACTCCGCTGATGAGTCCCATAGTGCTCAGAGCCATTTGAACCATACAATTTGCATTGTTGCTAGTCCGTGTGTATGTGGTTCTGGGGATATGTTTACTCGGTCCCCATATTCCATATGGCCGATTTCCAGCGTTTTTTCACCCACTTTTAACACAGCACTGCATTTTCACTTTTCATTGTGTGTTGAATGTGTGTGTATTTTCAGTCCGTAGTGTTGCCAAATAACCCTCTGTGTTTATCTTTCGTCTTTTGTTTGTACTGTGTGTGCGGTATATTCATTCATTTGATTTGGGTGTATGTGTGTGTGTGTGTGTGTGTGTGTGTGTGTGTGTGTGTGTGTGTTTGAGAGAGATAGAGATAGAGACTTGAGACTGAGAGAGGGCTGATGATGATTGGGTTGTGGGGCGTTCAACTGCGCTGTTATCAGCACCCGTACAAAGTCCCAAGTTTTATACAGTCCAGTTTGTACACAATCCAATCTAGCCACTGTCACTAATGATGATGATGATGATGAAATGATGAGAACAACACAAACACCCAGTCCCCGGGCAGAGAAAATCCTCAAGGCGGCCGGGAATCGAACCCGGGACCCTATGATCCAGAGGCAGCAATGCTAGGGGTTCATTATTTATTCCGATTATGTGTCACGTTTCTGTTTCTTATTGTTTTTACAGGCTAACAGTAAGCTATTGTGTATATTGATTTGGTCATTTATTGCTTTCTTTTTCATAGTAAGGGTATCTTGCACATGAAAGTCTTCCAGCATCTAAGGAAGGACGAAAAAAGGAAAAAAAAGAACACGATGATTATAGGGATTTTACTGCAGATGCTGAGTTTTCACGTGCAAGCAACCTACCAGAAAAAGACATAACCTCAGAACTCGTCTGCGAAACAGTACAGTATGTCATGTTTATGGTAAACGGTTAGTCGCTCAGCTGACTAACGAATCTCGTAAAGTGAGAGGCTTCACCGGCAGCTGGTGAGCTATTTCAGAGCGAGGACGCGCAAACAGCTGCTGCGGAGCGCCAAGGGGCAGAGTCACTGCCAACCGGAGCGAGGTTCCGCCTCTCTGATCCTAAAAAGAATGTAAGCGCTGCTTCCAGCAGCAGAGTTGTAATTCTAGTAAAATAACAATACGTCGGTCATTTAACTCATACTGAAAAGTGAATAATTTATCATTTTCACCTATGAGTAATAGATATTGTGTATAAGGGTCAGTCAAATCAAAAGGACGTAGAGGGAAAAAATTAGGTAGGTGCGAGCAGGACTCACGCACCGAAGACTCCGTGCTTTTTTTTTTTTTTTCTCCTTGGAGGCATCTTTTCTGATTGGTCTAATGCGGCCCGCCACGAATTACTCTCCTGCACCAAACTTTCCATCTCAGAGTAGCAATTGCAATCTACGTCTTCAATTACTTATGGGATGTATTCGAATATCTGTCTTCCTCTACAGTTTTTACCCTCTGCAGCTCCCTCTAACATCATAGAAATCCCTGATGTCTTAACAGATACCCTATCATCCTGTCCCTTCTTCTTGTCAGTGTTCTCCATAGATTCCATTTCTTGTCGATGCCGTGAAGAGCCTCCTCATTCGTTACCTTATTAGTCTACCTAATTTTCAACTTTCTTCTGTAGCACCACATCTCAAATTCCTCGATTCTCTCCTCTTTCGGATTTCCCGCAGTTCATGCTTCACTGCCATACAGTGCTGCGCCAAACCTACATTTTCAGTGCTAGTCTGCTTTTGATGTCCTCCTTGCTCCGTCCATCATGGGTTATTTTGCTGCCCAGCTAGCAGAAATCCTTAATTTCGTCTTCTTCATGATCCCCAATTTCGGTGTTAAGTTTCTTGCTGTTCTCATTTCTGCTACTTCCCATTACTTTCATCTTTCTTCGATTTACTCTCAATAAATATTCTATACTCAATAGACTGCACATACTGTTCAACACATCCTGTAATTCTTCTTCACTTTCGCTGAGTATAGCAATGGCGTCAGCGAATCTTATCATTGACGTCCTTTCACCTTGAATTTTAATTCCGCTTTTGAACCTTTCTTTGATTTCCATAATTGCTTCTTCGATGTATAGGTTGAACAGTAGGGGCGAAAAACTGCATCCCTGTCTTACACCCTTTTTAAGCCGAGCACTTCGTACTTAGTCTTCCACTTTGATTGTTCCCTCTTGTTTCTTGTACATATTGTACATTAGCCGTCTCTCCCTGTAGATTACCCCATTTCCCTCAGAATTTCTAACATCTTGCACCACTTGGGATTGCCGAACACATTTTACAGGTCGCCAGATCTTAATTTTTCTCCAGTCTTGCTTCCATTGTCAGCCGCAACGGCCGGCCGTTGTGACCGAGCGGTTCTAGGCGCTTCAGTACGGATCCGCGCTGCTGCTACGGTCCCAGGTTCGAATCCTGCCTCGGGCACGGATGTGCGTGGTTTCCTTAGGTTAGTTAGGTTTAAGTAGTTCTAAGTCTATGGGACTGATGACCTCAGATGTTAAGTCCCATAGTGCTTTGAGCCACTTGAGCCAGCCGCAACATCATAACTGCCTCTCTGGTGCCTTAAACCAGCCAAACTGGTCGTCGTCTAACAGAGCCTCAACTTTCTTTTCCACTTTCCTGTATGTTATTCTTCTCATCAACTTGGATGCATGAACTGTTAAGCTAATTGTTCGATAATTATCGCACTTGCCGGTCATTACTATCTTTGGAATTTCGTGAATGATGTTTTTCCGAATGTCTGATTGTACATCGCAAGTGTCATACACTCTACACACGAATAGTCATTTTCCCCAATGATCGTAGAAATTCCGATGGACTGTTATCCATCCCTTCTGCCTTATTTGATGTCAAGTCGTCCAAACCTCTTTTAAATTTTGATTCTAATACTAGGTCTCCTATCTCTTCTATATCCACTCCTCTTTCTTCTTCCATTCCTTCTCCTGTCTCTTCTATATCAACTCCTCTTCCTTCTTCCATTCCTACATCAGACAAGTCGTCCCCCTCAGAGAGGCCTTCAATGTACTCTTTCCACCTACCCGCTCTCTTCTCTGCATAAAACAGCGGAATTCTCATTGCACACTTAATGTTACCACTCTTGCTTTGACTTTTCTATATGCTGAGTCGGTCCTTCCGACAATCACCTGTTCTCGATTTCTTCACATTTTTCAAGCAGCCATATCGCCTTAGCAACTCTTCACGTCCTAAATCTTTCGTTTGTTAGTGACTTATACTTCTGTATTCCTGAATTTCCCTGCATATTTTTGTATTTTCTTCTTTCGTCGACCAACTAAAGTATTTATTCTGTTATCCATGGTTTCTTCGCAGTTAACTTCTTTGTACCTATGTTTTCTTCCCAACTTCTGTGCTTGCGCTATTCATGGATGTCCATTCCTCCTCAACTGAACTGCGTTCTGAGCTATTCATTATCACAGTATGTATAGCCTCAGAGAACTTCAAACATATCTCTTCATTCCGCAGAACTTCGGCATCCCACCTCTTTTCGCATTTATTCTTCCTGGCTAATCTCTTAAACGTGAGTCTACTCTTCATCATTACTAAATTGTGATCTGAATTTATATCTGCTCCTGGATACGTCTTACAATCCAGTACCTGATTTCGGAATCTCTGCCCGACCATGCTCTAGTCTAACTGAAATCTTCCTGTATCTCCCGGCCTTTTCCAAGAGTACCTCCTCCTCTTGTGATTCTTGCACAGGGTATTCGCTGTTATTAAATGATATTTATGGTAGAACTCAGTCTTTATAGTTCTTGCAACCAAGCCCATATTCTCCTGACACTTTCTTCTGTTGTTCCACTTACAACCGCATTCCTGTGACTATTACATTTTGATCTCAATTTGTAAGCAAACACGGACAGAAGAGCTTCAACCTCAGATGATTATTTTCATCTCCTTTTACGTACTGAATTACGCGATCAATATCCTCATATGCTTTTTCTATCTGTTCACCTTCTACTTGCGACGTTGGCATGTATACCTGATATATTGTTGTCGATGTTGGTTTACTGTCGATTCTGATGAAAACAACCCTATCACTGCACTGTTCACACTAACTCATACTCTGCCCTACCTTCCTACTTACAACGAATCTTGCTCCCGATGTACCATTTTCTGGTGCTTTTGATATTATTCTGTATCCGTCTGATCAGAAATCCTTCTGTTTTTCTCATATCACTCCACTGAGCTCCACTATATCTAGATAGAGCCCCTGTGTTTCCCTTTTCAAATTTTATAGCTTTCTTGCCACGTTCAAACATCGGTCATATCACGCGACGACTCGTAGAATGTCATCTTTCCGTTGTATATTTAGTCTTTTTCTCATAGTGACCTCCCACGTGGCAATCCCCTCCAGAGATCGGAGTGGTGGACTAGTCCAAAATCTTGTGCCAACGGAGCGGTCATCGTGACACTTTTTTAATTACGGGCCACATGTCCTGTGGATACACACTACACACAATGTGTATTTAATGCACTGGTTTCCATTGTCTTCTGCATCCTCATGCCTTTCATCATTGCTGATTCTTCCGACTTTACGGGCAGTTTTCGGCCCAAGGGCAAGAGAGTGGCCTGAACATATGTCCGCTCATCCGCTCTCTATGACAAGGGCGTTGGCAGAACGAGGGTGACTTTTTATGCCGGAAATCTTCGTCCGCCATTACTGATGAAGTTTACCCCAAATT
This sequence comes from Schistocerca nitens, assembly GCF_023898315.1. NCBI lineage: Eukaryota > Metazoa > Arthropoda > Insecta > Orthoptera > Acrididae > Schistocerca > Schistocerca nitens. The sequence goes on along the minus strand of NC_064614.1, from coordinate 244,125,703 downwards.
TAAGCAGATGAGGTTCGAATGCAGGACGGAGGAGCTTTTGATAACTAATTAAAGTCGCTACTCCTAGACCACGGGTGTTTTAATTTCGAGCATAAAGTCGGATAACAAATGACAAAAGAAATACTTTTTCGTGTGATATAATTTTAAATTAACCATTTTCTGATTTTTATCCTTTAGTTTTACAGTGAAACCTTTCTTCTTGGTAAATTTCACGATTGCACATCAAGTGGAAGTATCCCACCGGTTTCAAAGAGTGAATTTGCGAGTATCATGATATGTTACATAAATGGCCGTATCTTTTGATTGCTTTGGCTTACAAGTTTAAATTTCTTGCACCTCGAAGGGACCGTAGACCTTAGCACGTGACATAAAATTCACCTTGATTCGTTTCCCTGTTTCTGAAAGATTGGGTGTCAACAAAAGGTCGGACAGACCGTCTGATAACAAATGACAAAAAAGTCTTCATGTGATATATGCACAGATTAACAATTTTCAGATTTTTTCCCCTTGATTGTAATGTGAGAGCTTGTTTATTAACAAATTTCATGATTCGAGGGCAAAGGTAAGTACCGTGCGGGTTAGCCCACCCGGCTAGCCAAGCGATCTAACGCGCTGCTTCCCGAGCGGGAAGAGGTGCCGGTTCCCGGCACGAATCCGCCCGGCGGATTAGTGTCGAGGTCCGGTGTGGCGGTCAACCTGTTGATGGTTTTTAAGGCGGTTTTCCATCTTCCTCGGCGAATGCGGCCTGGTTCCCCTTATTTCATCTCAGTTACACTGCGTCGCCGAATGCTGTGCAAACACCGTTTCCACGTACGCGTACACCATAATTACTCTCCACGCAAACATTTGGTGTTACACTCGTCTGGTATGAGATGTTCCCGGGGGGTCCACTGGGGGCCGAACCGCACAATAACCCTGGGTCCGGTGTGGGGCGGCGGCGGTGGGGTGGGTGGACTCCCGTGGCCTGTTGTGGGGTTGTGAATCACTGAGGGTTACGGCGGGACGAAGCCTCTCCGTCGTTTCTAGGCCCCTGGTTTCATACATACATACATACATACCCTACAGGTTGCGACATACGTGTTTTCGAATATCCAGATATGTGACATTAATGGCCAATCCTTTGATTGCATGCTTTATTATTTTATATCGGAAAGGGGCCGTAGACCTTAATAGATGACATAAATTTCAGCTTAATACGCTTACCCGTTTCCGAGAAAAATGGGTTTGAATAATCGAACAAACAGACAGACAGAAAGACAGATAGATAGATAGATGGACAACAAAGTGAACCCTTAAGGGATCCGTTTTTCCCGACTGAGGTACAGAACCCTAAGAAGTAAGTAAACAGTTTATTGTTTCAAAATGAATCACCATAACTGTTAATGGTGAATGCCTTCTTGGAAAAGTTTGCGATTGCCTATGTAGCTAGGCGTGTAGCTCTTCGTCCGAAGCAAGTCGATGGCCGCGGAAGTCTTTCTCCAGCGCTCCAAAATTGTGGAAATCATATGGGGGAGAGATCGGGACTGCATGGAGGATGTGTAAGGGCCTCCCAGCTCGACTTCTGCAACACGTGGGCAGATATTATCCTGAAACAGAATGATGCCGTTTCGACTGCGCTGCAGAAGTTTCGCTGGGAAGCCCTTACATATCCCCCATACAGTCCCGATCCCTCCCCAACCGATTTTCATATTTTTGGAGCTCTGAAGAAAGACGTTCTTGGCCGTTGATTCACTACGAATGAAGAGTGGCACTCCCGGGTACAATCATGATTCCGTAGGCAACCGCAGATATCTTTAAAGGAAGGCACTGACCGTCTTGACGCGCAGTGGTATAAGTGAAGTAGGTCATGGTGATTACTTTTTCCATCTGTCTCGTTTTCATTTGACTGTCTTTTACAGCATCCATACTCACTCGTTTCTGTAAACTTTGAACATTTTAATTTTCTTTGTCATCACAGCCAAAAACATTATGAAGTACCTCGAACAAAACGATTTATTGACATATAGTCAGCACGGATTCAGAAAATATCGTTCTTGTGAAACACAACTAGGTCTTTATACTCATGAAGTAATAAGTGCTATAGACAGGGGATGTCAAACTGATTCCATATTTTTAGATTTACAGAAGGCTTTCGACACCGTTCCTCACAAGCGTCTTCTAATCAAACTGCGTGCCTACGGAGTATCGCCTCAGTTGTGCGACTGGATTCGTGATTTCCTGTCAGAAAGGTCACAGTTCGTAGTAATAGACGGAAAGTCATCGAGTAAAACAGAAGTAATATCCGGCGTTCCCCAAGGAAGTTTATAGGCCCTCTATTGTTCCTGATCTATATTAATGACATAGGAGACAATTTGAGTAGCCGTGTTAGATTGTTTGCAGATGATGCTGTCATTTACCGTCTTGCAAAGTCATGAGATGATCAAAACGACTTGCAAAATGATTTAGATAAGATATCTGTATGGTGCGAAAAGTGGCAATTGACCATGAATAAAGAAAAATGCAAAGTTATTCACATGAGTACTAAAAGAAATCAGCTAAATTTCGATTACGCGATAAGTCACACAAATATGAGGGCTGTAAATTCAACTAAATACTTAGGGGTAACAATTACAAATAACCTAAATTGGAACGATCACATAGATAATATTGTGGGTAGAGCAAACCAAAGACTGCGATTCATTGGCAGAACACTTAGAAGGTGCAACAGGTCTACCGAAGAGACTGCTTACACTACGCTTGTCTGCCATATTCTCGACTACTGCTGTGCGGTGTGGGATCCGCATCGGGTGGGACTGACGGATGACATCGAAAAAGCAAAATGAAGGCAGCTGGTTTTGTATTACCGCGAAATAGGGGAGATAGTGTCACAGACATGATACGTGAATTGGAGTGGCTATCATTAAAACAAAGGTGATTTTCGTTGCGGCGGGATCTCATGAAATTTAAATCACCAGTTTTCTCCTCTGATTGCGAAAACATTCTGTTGGCACCCACCTACACAGGGAAAAATGATCATCACGATAAGATAAGAGAAATCAGGGCTCGCACAGAAAAATTTAAGTGCTCGTTTTTCCCGCGTGCCGTTCGAGAGTGGAACGGTAGAGAGACAGCATGAAGGTGGTTCATTGAACCCTCTGTCAGGCACTTCATTGTGAATAGCAGAGTAATCACGTAGATGTAGATGTAGAAAAATTAAATTCCACCTTTAGGTGTTATTGCCTTATCGAGTAGGCGTACAGACTTACAATATGGATACACTTCGTTTGATAGTGAGAATTGAAACAGCTGTTTGTCAAACCTCCGCGAGAGGTCTAAAAATGTTACTTGTAGCACTATTACGTTCTCAAAGGTGGGTGTTTTGCAAGGTTATGGTACAAGACTCATATACACAATACAAGTTTGAAGTAGGTACAAAAAAAAAAAAAAAAAACAAAAAAAAAAAAAAAAAAACAACAGACTGTATGTATGACTGCCATATTTCTTCAAAAGAGAAACTGTGTATTTTTCATTATCCGAGGGAAGTAAGAGGATCGTGCAAGGACATTCCCTCCTGGTGCTAAGTGGTACGCTATAATTTGGCAGAGAGTAAATAGCACCACACGCACTGTCGGTGCAGTTATTAAGCTCGCTGGTGGCGTGCGTATTACAGTCCAGTGGCGTGCATACAAATGAGAGTAAGCTCATTACTGAAAACTCTGATTTTAATGCAGCCTGGATGTTCTGCTGCGAAACAGAGCTGACGCTACCCTCGGCAAGCAGTACGCTGGGCAGCCTGCATAGGTGCATGCCTTGACACACATTATAACAGTTAGGTAGCTAATTGTCACACCGTGTATCAAGATACCTACGTATGCAGGCTCTCCAGCGCACGGTTTTCTGAGCGGCAGTAACCAGTTCCTCTTGAAGAAGGCGAAGGTGGCAATCAAAAGCTCAAAGTTTTATTCTGAATTAACGCGATGTGATGACCCAGAATATTTTATAGATTATACATTAATTTGTTTATCGTGTCTTGTATTGATGTATGTCCAAACAGACCAGTTTTCCATGTTTTTTTTATTATACAATAAATAATAAATAAAGCGACATAAAAAGGCAACTAGCCGTCTGCAATTTATAACACCTGTAATATTTATGTATGCCAAACTGTCTGTCACTATATAGTTATTTGAATGTTAGGTGAAGTGATAATTAATCGAAACCCTCAGCTGTCAACAGGTGTTGTTTATGTACCTCAATGGGGACAGCTGAAAATGTGTGCCCCGACCGGGACTCAAACCTGGGATCTCTGCTTACATGGCAGACGCTCTATGCATCTGAGCCACCGTGGGCACCGAGGATAGAGCGACTGCAGGGATTTATCGCTGGCACGCTCCCCGTGTGACCCACATTCCCAACTGTCGACAACCTACATTCGTAATGTTCCTAAAGAATATTTGCCCATTCACTCATTACTCGCGCCAACTTAGGTGACTAATACCGTAAGAGTACAGGCAAAGTGTGCGCATTCGTATAGGTGGAGGTCAATGGCCGGGTAGCCTTTTAACTATATGAAGATAGTAACTTAGGTGAAGCTCGTCCGATATATACAGATCACTAATAATAATACATGTTTCAAATGTATAATTCGAAAATACTTCACAACGGAATGCTAGTAATATTATTTATGAAACTACAAAAGTATTTTCAGTAAAGAATTTTCCATAGTTCTATTAAGTAACATAAAATTTAAATTAGTACCATTGAATAAAGCCCACGAAGAGATTATTTACATCCCGGCAACTTCTTGGCGTAATATATAGAATGGATCACCGAGAACTTGAACCCCAGATATTTATGAAATGAAGCTATTATTTATGTGCTGTTTTCACTGAAATAAATTGCAGTTCGCACCCAGACTGTAATAATTACTGGTATATATTCTTATTTTAGAAAGTTACATTCTTTAAATAGTACAATGCACACTGACACTAACAAAATAAAACTAGAGTAAATTAGAATGTCAGCAGTGTTTTTTCAGGATTTTAGTACATGTAGTCCACGAGTAATGGCGGTTTAGAACTTCCAAGTACACCGTTAATATGCCGGATTTTTCAGCATTTAATCAGTTGCAAAATCATAAAAATTTTAAGAATTTTCCATGAAACTTTTTAAACTTTCAGAATTTTTCTATATATTGTCTCAATCGCATTTAACATTCAAAAATTGTTTACAGAGTGACGACCAGTTTTGGTAGCTTAACTATCATCTTCAGATCACATGTAGTATTACAAATGCACTCGCAGTGTACAAGACCATTGCATCGTCAATAACATACTTATTATTAATTTCCAGGTAAAATGTACTATGTACAACCACGTTATATATGACAGCAATTGAAACAAAAAGCCTGTAAGCGTTGTAAATTTTTTATACTTTTTGAAGCGTCCATGCAGTTACTTCCGTTACAGTCAATAACTGCAAGTAGGGATCTGACATGTAAGTTGTACATGAAATCAATAGTATAATATAAGATACATATACAACATCGCCACATTGGGTAACATGACCAAACAGTAATAATATACAGGGTGTTTCACTAAATGTCTTTGCCTCTGTATGTTACTAAGTAATAGGCGACGGAAATATTTATTGCGGTAGGTCACCACAAGAAACGTTACACTGTCTGCGGAGATATGAACATAGTTTATTGCGTTATTATCCAAAGAGTTACAGCAGAATGATACAATTTTTAAATGGAACAATAGTTGTTTCTATCATGCACTGGAATCAGTAACACCAGCTGTATATACATCAATTTAAATTACATTCCTATCACTTTTGGTTTTGGAGCTCCAACCCTTCAAAGTTTCAGGGGAAGATACCATACACACTGCGCATAGCGCAATGCGCCTTCGAAATGTGGTGCTGCCGAGTTGTAACGTCGCTGGTGTCACGGAGCGAGAAGCTCCCTCGATGCGCTGTTAGACTGCCGACTGTCGTCGCACACGGCCGTATACCCGACAGTTCGAGCCACACAAACAAACGGGGCTCAATATACCACAGTTACTGACATCGGATGAAGATGGCATACACGAACAACGAGTACGTTGACATGTTGCTCATGCTCGGCGAGTGCCGACACGATGCTACTGAAGCAGCCATGGCGTACGCCGTGAGATATCCTAGGCGAAGAGCTCCGGCAGCCATTATGTTCTTACATGCTGAACAACGACTTCGGGAAACAGGCAGCTTGGTAATGTGCCGCAGTAACAGACGAAGAACTGCAAGAAGTGAGGAGACGGATGTGTTTGTTTTAGCTGTAGTACACCACGATCCTCACGTCAGCTTACGAGCCGTTGCTGCAGTCGCTGGTGTCAGTCTCACATTTGTGTGGCGTATAGTAGAGGGCCACAGGTTTCACGCGTGCCGCCTGTCACTGACCCAGGAGCTGCATGGGAACGATTTCCTTGCGAGAATTACATTCTGAGAATGGACCATGCGTAGTTTCACACTGGAGTCTTTACAAGGTGTTATGTTCTCTGATGAGTCCACGTTCACAAATTATGGTGCAGTGAATCGCCATAACGTGCACTGCTGAGCCGCAGACAATCCTTGGTAGGTACGACCTGTCGACCGTCGACGTAGGTGGTCTATTAATGTATGGTGTGGAATCCTTGGGGATGAAATCATCGGTCCACACTACTTCCGAGGTACACTGACAGGTGAGCTATATCGCGCGTTTATAGTCGACAGTTTGGGTGGTCTCCTTGAACATGTGTGTCTACACCCGAGAGTCCATATGTGGATGCAGCACGATGGTCACCCAGCCCATTCTCCGCTTGCTGTTATGGAAGAACTAAACAACAGGTTTGCAGGAAGGTGGTTGAGGCGCCATGGGCCTCATTCATGGCCCGCAAGGTCGCCCGATTTAACACCATTAGATTTCTTTTTGTGTGGATATCTAAAGGATCGTCTTTATGTCACTGAGCCTACATCCCCAGGTGATGTAAAACGGCGCATTGAGGACGCATGTTGCTCCGTGACACCGGCGATGTTACGTCTCATCCGCAGATCCTTAAGAAGGCGCATTGCATTGTGGCTTCAGGAACATGGACACATATTTCGCCAGAATATCCGTCACCCACCACAAAGACATATGTTATGTACAGCGTGTGGTTACCTGCCCCTGAAACTTAGAAGGGTTGGAGCCCCCAAACGAAAAGTGATAGGAATGTAAATACACAGCTGGTGTTACTGATTCCAGTGCATAACAGAAACAACTATTATTCCATTTAAATATTGTATCTTTTTGCTGTAACTCTTTGGATAAAACACAATAAACTATGTTCATAGCTCCGCAGACAGTGTAACGTTTCTTATGGTGACCTACCGCAATAAATATTACCGTCGCCTATTACTTCGTAACTTACAGAGGCAAACACATTTAGTGAAACACCCTGTATGTGCACTGGGTGACACTTGACCGTCACGTACTCATAGTTACAGCAGTACTGACCATTGTGTTTACATGCCAGGGGCTAGTTAACAGTTACAGCAGTGGTAAATACCCTCTTCAACCACTTCTTGAAAAATCACGAAATTACTGACAAAGAAGCATCTAAGAAATTAGTGTAACGTAAAGAAAACAATAACATGAACATGACAGCCTCGTAGCTGAGCAGTTAAATGGAGTTGAGAATTGTCTGTATTTGTGCGCGTCCACTGCAGATTAGTAGATTATTTGATGCAGCCCGGCACGATTCCTCTCGTGTGGCAACAGTTCGTCTCAGACTAGCACTTGCAATCTAAGTCCTCAATTACTTGTTGGATGTATTCCAGTCTCTGTCCTCCTCTACAGTTTTTACCCTCTAGAGTTCCCTCTAGTAGTGTGGAAATTATTCCCTGATGTCTTAAAAGATGTCCCATTATCATTTCCCAGTTTCATTTCGATGTTTTCCGTATACTCCTTTCCTTGACGATTCTGTGGAGAACCTCCACATTCCTTATATCATCAGTCTGCGTAATTTTCAACATGTAGCATCACATCTCAAATCTTCGATTCTGTTCTGTTCAGGCTTTCCCACTGTCCATGTTTCGGTACCAAACAATGCTGTGCTCCAAAGGCACATTCTCAGAAATTTCTTCCTTAAATTAAAGCCTAAGTTTGATACAAGCAGATTTCTATTGGCCAGGAATGCTCTTTTCGCCAATACTAGTCTGCCTTTTATGTCCTCTTTGCTCCACACATTATAGGTTATTTTGCTGCCTACGCCATCCCAGCTTCCATTACTCCATTACCACAGTTTGTGGTGACACTCTGCATATAACTCTGTCTGGATTTCACCTACAGACATGCGTCTGTTCGTCAGAGCCAGTCGCATAATCCTACGATCTCCTCGTTTTGTAGTCCTTCTGGAAGGATCAGATCCTACTCTTCCTGCTACACTTTTGTTCTGAGTCTGTCTGGTTACCACTCATTCCACTAAAGCCAATTGTCTCTGAGATCTGCCAGTACGTAATTCGCACGCCCCTCGTCCCGAAGTTTCGACCATCCTCAGTTTGAAAGATCTCGATAACCTGCATTTGCGAGTCGTTTGAGCATGCTGTGTTCCGGTCTCCACCTGAAACTTTCCAGTAACGTTACACACACCCATCAGCCGTCACGTTTTCACATCAATAATCATCTGTAAGAATGACTTATTTCTGTACTGAAAATATTGATAAGAAAATCATTTGAGGATGAAAATTTAAGCAACATACGTCAATGGCACCACTTTGGCAGCATTAGGTCCACGTGTTAATAGTGTAGCACTTTCCATTTCGGTCAGTGCATGTGGATATCTCACCAGTGAACAGAGTGCCAAAAATGTCTAGTAAGATTTTCGTTTTGATGAACTGTCTACAGCCTGAAGTACAATCCGGTACGCATTTGACCTATAAAAACCTGAATTTCAACGAAAGTATTATTTGAACATTAGAATTAGCAGCAGTAGATAATAATAAGAGTAACTATATATGTGTTTATTATGTTCTTTTTATTTTATTTATGGTAAGGAAACAATGCCTACTAGTCCCAACATGGACAAATTCATTATTATTAAGAGAACTGCTTGCCTGATGGGAAATATGAATGCAGCAATGGAAAGCTGATAAAATTCTGGTCTAAACAGATGTTGTTGTTGTGGTCTTCAGTCCTGAGACTGGTTTGATGCAGCTCTCCATGCTACTCTATCCTGTGCAAGCTTCTTCATCTCCCAGTACCTACTGCAACCTACATCCTTCTGAATCTGCTTAGTGTATGCATCTCTTGGTCTCCCCCTACGATTTTTACCCTCCACGCTGCCCTCCAATACTAAATTGGTGATCCCTTGATGCCTCAGAACATGTCCTACCAACCGATCCCTTCTTCTGGTCAAGTTGTGCCACAAACTCCTCTTCTCCCCAATCCTGTTCAGTACCTCCTCATTAGTTATGTGATCTACCCATCTAATCTTCAGCATTCTTCTGTAGCACCACATTTCGAAAGCTTCTATTCTCTTCTTGTCCAAACTATTTATCGCCCATGTTTCACTTCCATACATGGCTACACTCCATACAAATACTTTCAGAAAAGACTTCCTGACACTTAAATCTATACTCGATGTTAACAAATTTCTCTTCTTCTGAAACGCTTTCCTTGCCATTGCCAGTCTACATTTTATATCCTCTCTACTTCGACCATCATCAGTTATTTTGCTCCCCAAATAGCAAAACTCCTTTACTACTTTAAGTGTCTCATTTCCTAATCTAATACCCTCAACATCACCTGACTTAATTCGACTACATTCCATTATCCTCGTTTTGCTTTTGTTGATGTTCATCTTATATCCTCCATTCAAGACACCATCCATTCCATTCAACTGCTCTTCCAAGTCCTTTGCTGTCTCTGACAGATGTATAATACATAAATGTAAAGTAGAATTTAGTAATTTTAAATAATCCGAAAAAGAGAGTTCATTAATTTAACTTGTTTCTAAGCGAGGCCAACTTTATCGAGGATTCGGGAGATTTTCGGGACAGTCTCGTCTGGACTGGTTGGACATGCGTTTAGTTATAGTGTGGACGTTTTATAGCTATTGAGTTTGGGTCTTGTCCAGTACTGCGAAATACAATATTTTCAGCCAGTGTTGTAGGTTGGAACATAGAAATACTTTCACGCAAGATAAACTTTATAATTTTTTGAGAACAGTTATAAGGTACCGCGAAGTAGGATAAATACACGTAGCCAGTGGTAGGCTGTCGGCTTTGTCGTATTTTCACTTCAAGTGAATATTGAATTTATTTTACGATTATTGCTGCAGTTTGAACTTGCAGTTTTCGAGATCAATTGCCCACGTGAATCTTTGGTTTTAAAACTTGAGTTCCAAGTAATTTTGCGGAACAGTTAGCAGATTTTACGTGAGATAACCGCCAGGTTAATTACGCCCTCTCTCTTTCATGATATTTGAGACTGTGTGCGTATCAGGTGTTGTAATAATGTTCTACAAAGTGATTAAACGCCGTTTAGTGTTAAAACTACAGACATTGGTAGTTGCGTTGTGATTTATTCATGGCAATAATTCCTGCTTGAATTTTAGTTGTGTGACTAATTCTATGGTAATTACGGCGGGAGTTTAGTTGGCACGTAGTGGCTCTGAGCTATTTTATTAGAAACAGTAACCTTTAAATATGGTTCAAAGCAGATCACTGAGCAGGGCAAAACCGTCACACATTTTTTCTGCATTTCTTCGAAACGGTCGTCAGTGAAGCAGCACATTGGAGGAGCCAGTTGCAGTCCATCGGCGATCGAGAGTGAGAGTTGTTATTCTCTTCAGACAGCGACGAAAATAGGCGGCCGAGAGAGCGCGTCCTTGTCCGCCTACGAATAACAAGAGGATACAGAAATGTACTTATCCCACAGCGACTGTCCTAGCGCCACTGAAAGCAATCAGGCGGTCTCCAGTGGTCAGATCGGAAACCAGCTTACTAACGTTCTGCACTTTGTGAGATAAAATTGCTGGAATTGTCAGCTTCCGTTAATAAGGCTGTTAGCATAATAATTAGGTCATAGATCTGGGTCCTTGTGTTTTGTGTGATACGTAGTTGAATGGATCGCGTTGCAAGAAGGTGGACCGGTGGACAACGCTGATAACCCCATGACTATATTACTAAAGCATAAACCTTCGTAGTTTGCAGATTTTTTCGTCTTCTGCTAGGAATATATTTATCAGTTGTAGGATTAGTATACACTAAGTTTTATTGTAAATACGATCGTAGCCGAAAAAATTCTCCGCCTCAGTATCAGCTGCGACTGGATTATAAGGAGCAGCTTGGTATCTCCAACGATATGGAAATGGCCGTCCGCCCTCTACAGGAAATAAGTGCCAGGCCTGCGGGTCGGCAGTATGTATCTCATCATGAAAGCGTTCGTTACGCCCATTCTCGAATACAACAGTGAATTCGATTTTCTGAATCTGGGATTTATTTGGATTTTGTGTTGTTCTGAAAGTCGATTCTCTCTTTGTTTGCCGAAACTGATTTCCGCTCAGGTTATTTCCAGTCGTAACGTTTGCTCTCTTTCGGGTATCAACTTACGCCTCGATTTTGGTTTCCACGCGGTACATGCAGCAGTGACATACGTAGACACTGTCAAGCTGCTACACAAAGGTATGAAGAAATATTCTGAAACACAAAAGGCGCTATATCTAACTTAAACTGACTAAGCAGTAGATTAATAACTAACCACTAATTTTTGGTAAAATATGCGGATAAAAATTCTAGGTGAAGACCACTAAAGCTCGTTTACTGATTACTAGTTTCAGCTAATTGAAGGACCATTTTCAGTTCTAAAATACGGAAAATTGCATGAAAGAGATGAAGAACACTATAATACATTTTATATTTAAACTTCACTGTATGATACATCCAACAAAAATTATTACTCAATTCCCTGTGTGTCAGCCATCAGGCGGTACGGATTGGCCCTGTTTGCTTCTCACGAGCACCTGAGGATCATATTCACTTCTGCTACATCACGAAGTTTCAAAGAACAGCATGAGAAACTATTTTTCATTGAGTGCAGGAGAACAGGAGAAGAATTTCACGACACTCCCTTTAGGAACAGTTCCGTTCAGAATAAAAATTCACGGAAATTTTTGGTACCTCATATTTACGCCACCATATCAGTACCTATCATCATTACATCTCTCCCCCCCCCCCCCCCCACTCATCTCATTCAAGCTCTGAGACAGGCTCACTCATAACAGAATCTGCTCAGCCATCAACAAACAAGTCCCGATAGAGCACGTAGGGTTTAAAAGCAGGAAGGGGGTGTGAGGAATAGATGCTAACAATAGCAGCTCATACTGATAACGACTTTTAGAAGCAGAAGATAAACTGCAGCCGCTGATACCTTATAGCATAAAAGACTTTTGCTTATCAGTGACATTCCGTGGCGGAAACTAATTAGTCTAATTGGCAACATGTTGAACAATAGGTACTTCCAGCTTCTCTCAGAGAGCTCTAAAATTAAGATTAGATAAAGTTCCGCGTTCTGGTCCTAGACGGGCCAATCGGGCCCCACCGACCGCCTTGTCATTCTTTGCCAATGCCGTCACTTGATGTGGTATGGAGGGGCGTATGCTCAGCACACCGCCCACCCCGTCGTTATCGGATTTCTTGATCTTGGAACCACTGCCAACCGATCGAGTAGCTCCTCAGTTGCCCTCACGAGACTGAGTGCACCCCGTACCAAGCCTCCCACCGAGGAGAATCCCTGCCACTACCGGGAAACCTAGGTCCTCGACATGGCTGTCAGTCGTACTGACCATTCAGTTACAGAGGCGGACTGAAACCTAAAAGCAGACTTCCAAAATAAATGATGGTGTCCTACAAGGTTCTGTTTTGACCCCACTCCTATTTAATTTGTATGTGTAAGACTTTCCAGAAACAAAGTCTAGGAAATTTATTTACGCTGATGCTAGTTCAGGATCAAAGTTTTAGGCAAGCTGAAGCATGTTGGATGAATACTTCAAATATAATCCTCAATAGATCGTCGAATGAAGTTCCCACCTGCGGAATAAACAAGCAAATTACAAACCTAACTTCAGATTTAGAGATTAGACTCTCCAATACTGTAACATCCAAAATACATAATAACGATATGTTAGATGGGTTGCAGGTCAGGACTGTACAGACAAAATTAATAACAAGTGATACTTGCCAATTAAATCGTTGCAAGGGAGTAGGACGAACTGAGACATAGTGCAGGAAGAGGATAGTACTCAGGTGAGAGAACTCAGACAATTAGGGGTCCCATGTGTTGAGACTGGAAAGTGAGGTAAACATTTCGCCAGTTAGACGTCAGTTTTACGAGGGCCTTGTGTGGGATATTTGTCTGTCTGCTGTCCTATGTGGCAACAAAAAGGTGCCAGACTATGTGCTCACTGAAGTCCACTTTGACAAGGTATGCTTGTTTTATTTAGGAATTTTTGTGTTTCATTTGGACTTTTAATTGTCTGATATTCCAGTCGTTATCACACCTTCTTGGGCGGACGGGTGACGATGAGTTTTGTGGGGGGAAATTTGTCCGGTGAATTAGCACACTGAACCACTTATAAATTCTTAATACTCTCAGCTATTCGACCAGTACTGCTCATGCGCTCCGATAGCGCTAGAGAGCGCACGTTTCTGTGATCGCAGTACCACGGCGAGGCGAGAAGCGGCGTGGAGAACAGTAGTGGGCAGTCTAATGACCACAACAGTAGCGGCAACATGAGCTTGGAGTCCGCGCAGCGCATTGAAGAGGGGGGGGGGGCGAGGTCGGGGGAGGGGGAGAGAGGCGTAGTTGACAATGGACAAGTCATCGGTGCGGCACGGAGGATATGTACGGATTGCCAGCTGAGTTTGTTTGTGTATCGGCATGGATAGCCCTGGGAGTTGCCAGGGACAGCGCGGTTCTGTGTAGTTGGAGACAGACATGTTTGGTGGAGTGAAGAAGTTGTAATTGACCAGCGGAAGCGAACAGTTTTGGCAAGTTGGGGTACGGAAGCAACCTCGCAGACGAAGTGGGAAGCGTGGTGTAGCAGCAACGCAGCTTGGTGGATTTACGGCAAAGGCTGACTGTGGTTTGCTGTCAACAAAATGGACTATTCCAACTGGAGCAGCGGACTGTGTTTGGTTTCGGGTGTCCAAGAAACACGACACAGTTGGGAGTGTGGAAGTGCTTGCTGTACGGTGTTTCCTGCTATGACAGTTAGAAGAGTGTGTGTTTGTGGTGACTATTGCTATATTGATACGGAAAAGCTTGAATCTGTTTTTAATGATTAAATTGGCTTTCAACAATGGAACAAATGACAGTTTGATTCGACATTCGGAAGTCATTAGCAACAAGCCATACCCTGCTACGCACTTTCATGGGCCTACATTTGTCATGTGACGCCATGCAGGCGATTTTTCGCGTCAGTTATGGCGGTACGAAAATAAGGACAGCACAACGCCCAGTCCCCGAGCGTAGAAAACCTTCCACCCGGCCGGGAATCGGATCAGGGCCTCTTCGGTTAGCAGGCTGCCACACTGACTCCGCAGCTGCAGAGGCAGACTTAAATGAATTTTGCTTAGGACGAGTTTTGCATGTTTCTGCTGTTGTTTAACATTCTCTTTCTAGCTACAGGGTGTACATATGGTTACTTCTTACTGTTGATTGCGTTGAATTTTGTTGTCTGTTCAGTTTTAACTTGGTTGGATGCATTTTATGATTGGGTGCTGGACAAAGATCCTCTTTTGCGTATCCTTGTGCTCTATTTCTGTGTGTGTTGTTATTTCGGTATATTAATTCGTGCCCACTTTACCTGAAGTTTTGTTGATATTGTGCGCTATTATCTTAGGTTAGTTGAAAATGGTTCAAATGGCTCTAAGAACTATGGGACTGAACATCTGAGGTCATCAGTCCCCTAGACTTTGAACTACTTAAACCTAACTAACCTAAGGACATCACACACATCCACACCCGAAGCAGGATTCGAACCTGCGACCGCAGCAGCAGCGCGGTTCCGGACTGAAGCGCCTAGAACCACTCGGCCACAGCGGCCGGCATCTTAGGTTAGTATTTTGTCATTTTGGTATATATACCCACGACCCCTTTTTTTAAAATGATCAATGCAGTGGAATACAAATTTTTATATTTCATTAAGGCTGTAGTGTCGTTTGGCCAACTGAGCGCTGTTTTATTGTTCATTTCTTCCAGTGTATGCGCCCTGATTTATTATACTGTTTGATAAATTTGATTGACACCCATACAAACCCCAGCCATTTTCGACTTCCACTGTTCCCCGCACCACAGTGTAACATTTCCTGAAATTAACTAACTGCTTATGTTTCTGAGTTATCTTGTCCCTCCACAAGCTCGGCTAATGATAATGTGATAGGCAGATGCGACAGATGTCGCCTTGGAAGATATAGGGAGGTGACCATGAGAGAAAGATTGAATAATCAACGAAAGGATAACGTTCTACGAGTCGAGGCGTCTGGGGCCAGAAGCTTGAATGTGGTAGCGAAGCTAGAAAATCTGGAAAGGAAAATGCAAAGGCTCAATCTAGATATCGTATAAGTCAGTGAAGTTAAATGGAAAGTAGACAAGGATTTCTGGTTAGATGAGTGTTGAGTGATATCAACACCAGCAGAAAATGGTATAATGGGTGTAGGACTCGTTATGAATAGAAGGGTAGGGCAGAGATTGTGTTACAGTGAACATTCAGTGATAGGGTTGTTGTAGTTAGAATCGAAAGCAAACAACACCACAACTATAGTTCAGATTCACATGCCGACATCTTAAGCTGAAGATGAAGAGATAGAGAAAGTATATGAGGATATTGTAAGCGTAATACAGCACATAAAGGGAGATAAAAATCTAATAGTCATGGGGGACTGGAATGCAATTGTAGGGGGAAGACGTAGAAGAAAAGGTTACAGGAGAATAAGGGCTTGGGACAAGGAATGAGAGAGAGGAGAAGGGTAATTGAGTTGTGTAACAAATTTCAGCTAGTAATAACGAATACTCTATTCAAGAATCACAAGAGGAGGAGGTATACTTGGTAAAGCCCGAGTGATACGGGAAGATATCAATTAGATTACATCATGATCAAAAAGAGATTCCGAAATCAGATACTGGACTGTAAGGCGTACCAAGGAGCAGATATACACTTAGATCACAATGTAGTGGTGATAAAGAGTAGGCTAAAATTCAAGAGACTAGTCAGGAAGAATCAATATGCAAAGAAGTGGGCCACAGAAGTGCTACGGGATGACGAGACACGCTTGAAGTTCTCTAAGGCTCTAGATATAGCAGTAAGGAATAGCTCAGTACGCAATAGAGTTGAAGTGGAATGTACATCACTAAAAAGGCATTCACAGAAGCTGGGAAGAAAATCATAGGTAAAAGGAAGTTAACTACGAAGAAACGATGGATAACAGAAGAAATACTTCAGTTGACCGATGAAAGAAGGAAGTACAAAAATGTTAAGGAAAATTCAGGAATACAGAAATACAAGTCGCTGAGGAAGGAAATAAATAAGAAGGGCAGGGAAGCTAAGACGAAATGGCTGCATGAAAGATGTGAAGGAATCGAAAAAGGAATGATTGTGAGAAGGATTGACGCAGCATACAGGAAAGTGAAATCAACTTTCGGTGAAACAAGAAGCAAGGGTGGTAACATCATGAGTGCAACGGGAATTCCACTGTTAAATGCAAAAGAGAGAGCGGATAGGTGGAAAGAGTACACTGAAGACCTGTATGAGGGGAAAGATTTGTCAGATGTGATAGAAGAAGAAACAGGAGTCGATTTAGAAGAGATAAGCGATCCAGTATTAGAATCAGAATTTAAGAGAGTTTTGGAAGCTCAAATAAGGCAGAAGGGATAGATAACATTCCATAAGTATGTCTAAAATCATTGGGAGAAGTGGCAACAAGACGACTATTCACGTTGTTGGGTAGAATGTATGAGTCTGGGGACATACCGTCTGACTTTCGGAAAAATATCATCCACACAATTCCGAAGACTCCAAGAGCTGACAAGTGCTAGAATTATCGCGCAATACATGAGCTGTTAGCTCATGCATTCAAGTTGCTGACAAGAACAATATACAGAAGAATGGAAAAGAAAATTGAGGATGTGGTAGATGACGATCAGTTTGGCTTTTGAAAAGGTGAAGACACCAGGGAGGCAGTTCTGACGTTGCGGTTTATAATGGAAGCAAGACTAAAGAAAAATCAAGACACTATGGTTTGTCGACCTGGAAAAAGCGTTCGACAGTGTGAAATGGTTCAAGATGTTCGAAATTCTTAGCAATATAGGAGTCAGCTACAGGGAGAGACGGGTAATATACAATATGTACAAGAGCCAAGAAGGAATAATAAGAGTGGACGACCAAGAACGAAGTGCTCGAGTTAAAAATGTGTAAGGCAGGGATGTAGTCTTTCGCCCCTAATATTGAATCGGTACGTCGAAGAAGCAATGATGGAAATAAAAGAAAGCTTCAGGAGTGGAATTAAATTTCAAGGTGAAAGAATATCAGTTATACGGTTCGCTGATGACATTGAGTGAAAGTGAAGAAGAACTACATGATATGCTGAAGGGAACGAACAATCTAATAAGTACAGAATGCTGATTGAGAGTAAATCGAAGAAAGACGAAAGTAATGAGAAGTAGTAGCAACAGCAATTGAGAGATTCATACCTCATAAATTGGTAAGAGATGGAACTGATCCCCCGTGGTACACAAAACAGGTCCGAACGCTGTTGCAGAGGCAATGGAAAAAGCATGTGAAGTTCAGAAGAACGCGAAATCCCGAAGATTGGCTAAAACTTACAGACGCGCGAAATTTGGCACGGACTTCAATGCGAGATGCCTTTAATAGGTTCGACAACGAAACATTGTCTCGAAATTTGGTAGAAAATCCGAAGAAATTCTGGTCGTATGTAAAGTACACCAGCGGCAAGACGCAGTCAATACCTAATCTGCGCAGTGCCGATGGTACTGTTACCGACGACTGTGCTGCTAAAGCGGAGTTATTGAACGCAGTTTTCCGAAATTCCTTCATCAGGGAAGACGAATGGAATATTCCAGAATATGAGTTTCTTAGAAGTAGATACCTTAGGGCAGGCTGTTCCAGCTCGTGGGCTCCGTTGTGAGCCGCGGAGCGCTCCCTGCTCCAGGGAGCCGCGTCGCTCGCTGCGACCATTCAAGGGGCCGGCACGCCGGCACGTGGCAGGCGGCAGGGCAAGCGTTTTGATGTGCCAGCTGCGTCTTACAAGATCGGAAACCTCATACACTTAGCTGCTAAGATGTGGTGACATGCTACACCAGTAAATACGATGTTCAGGAAATAAACAAGAAACAACTGTTATACAAGAAATTGCATACTAAATTTATTGGGCCCTTGTAGCTTGACATTTTCTTTTCATTACAGGATCGGAAATATCAGGCGTCAAAGTGTTCGCAGCGTTAATGCGGAGGATGGCCTTCATTGTTGCATCCTGAAGAAACGATCGTCCTTTACTTTTTACTCTTTTCATTGCTGAGAAAAGCTGCTCACAACAATACGTAGATCCAAACGTGCACATGATCTGACCGGCATTCTTGTGAAGCTTGGGAAATGTTTTTTGCTGTAATGAACGATACCATCGTGACAAATCCAACGTGTTGTAGTACCTCGCTTCCAACAAAGTTGAATTTTGCAAATCGATAATCTCCAATTGAAGTGACGATGACAAGCCATCGGGGGAAACTGAAAAAGGAGAACACTTTAAGTTTAATTTCCAAACTAGTGAGGTCTCGGAATCGTATTTCAAACGACGTGATGAGCTGCTTTAACTTTGGTTGGTAATCGCCGAAAGCAGTACCTTCAGGTAGTTTTAAAGAAGCAAGATGATTGAAGAACGTTAAATGTTTATTACTCATCTGCCTCTCAAATAAACGTAACTTTTCCAGGTCAACGATTAGCTGCCCTTTGCCCTGCAATGACAGATTTAAATTATTCAGATGCATAGTTATGTCAGCTACGAACGCCAGGTCTGATATCCATTTTATATCTTTCAGACAACGCAGTTCTTCCCCTTTTATTTCGAGAAAAAGGGATATTTCCTCACGAATGGCAAAGAAAACATCAAGAACTTTTCACCGACTCAGTGAACGAACTGTACTGCGGTAAGTTATATCACCATACTCCGCTTCCATATCTTTCAGGAATCCTTTGAATTGGCGATGATTCATACCGTGACGCCGCACAAAATTCACACACTTCACGACGTCTTTCATTACGCCACCTAGCTCTACTGTTTCAGCACACAGTGCCTCTTGGTGAATAAAACAATGAAGAGTCAAAATGTCTCTCCCGAATTAGTTCCTGAGTTTATTTTTCAAACGAGAAGCAAAACCTTGGTGACGCCCGATCATTTGTGGTGCACCGCCTGTCGCTACAGAATGGAGCTTATCCTACAGCAAATTCATATTGTCCACCGATTCAGAAACAGCTTCAAAAATGTCACGTCCTGTTGCGGTGTAATCGCGTGGTACCACATCCAAGAGTTCTTCCGTTAATTGCAGCTCCATGTCGACACCATGCACGAAGACTGCAAGCTGAGCACAGTCAGAAATGTCGGTGCTTTCGTCAAGCGCTAGCGGAAATGCAACAAAGCTGTCCGCCTTTTTCCTGAGCTGTGTCTAACTCCGCTGCCATGTCCAGGATTCGACGAGACATTGTTTCCTTCGACAGGCAAACCCCTTTAATTGCCTGCACCTCCCTTGGAAACAAACATTCTGCAACTGCTACCATGCACGATTTTACGAGTGGTCCCACCGAAAACGGCTTGCCACTCGTCGCAGTGATGTGAGCGACCCTGTAGCTTGCTCGAATTGCAGATTCAGTAGTGTTTTCTCCACTCTCATTCACCTGAAAATTATAAACGCATTACAGAAGACGTACTATGTTGCATGTTTTGATACTCTCCGTATTAGGAAACCGTTTTTAAACTTACGTCTCCTGGTATGTCGTTCTTAAGCCGGCTACCAGTTCTCTGCGTGCAACGCCTTCTACCTCATTGTAGTGCGCTGCGTGAAGACGTGTATAATGTCGTTGTATATTGTACCTCTTTGCAGAATTAAATACTTTATGACATAGAAGACACTACGGACGACCATCCCTCTCAATGAATAGAAAGGTATCCTCCAATAGAGGTACAGGGCTCCCGCGGCTAGTGATAGCTGTCATTGAACACGGACTATAGCGTCAGTTGCGGCTGCATTCGCTTTCCCCCTCCACGCGGGCTCCGAGCTGCCGCAGTGAGCGCTCCGGAGCGCTCCGGCTCCCTGGAGCTCGGTTGGAACAGCCTGCCTTAGGGGTTGCGAAGCAACTCAAATCGCTTGATAAGGGCAAGTCTTCAGGTCCAGATTGTATACCGATTAGGTTCCTTTCAGATTACGCTGATACAATAGCTCCCTACTTAGCAATCATATACAACCGCTCGCTCACCGATAGATCTGTACCTACAGATTGGAAAATTGCGCAGGTCGCACCAGTGTTTAAGAAGGGTAGTAGGAGTAATCCATCGAACTACAGACCTATATCATTGACGTCGGTTTGCAGTAGGGTTTTGGAACATATACTGTATTCAAACATTATGAATCACCTCGAAGGGAACGATCTGTTGATATGTAATCAGCATGGTTTCAGAAAACATCGTTCTTGTAAAGCGCAGCTAGCTCTTTATTCGCACGAAGTAATGGCCGCTATCGACAGGGGATCTCAAGTTGATTCCGTATTTCTAGATTTCCGGAAAGCTTTTGACACCGTTCCGCAGAAGCGACTTCTAATCAAGCTGCGGGCCTGTGGGGTATCGCCTCAGTTGTGCGACTGGATTCGTGAATTCCTGTCAGGAAGGTCGCAGTTCGTAGTAATAGACGGCAAATCATCGAGTAAAACTGAAGTGATATCAGGTATTCCCCAGGGAAGCGTCCTGGGACCTCTGCTGTTCCTGATCTATATAAATGACCTGGGTGACAATCTGAGCAGTTCTCTTAGGTTGTTCGCAGATGATGCTGTAATTTACCGTCTAGTAAGGTCATCCGAAGACCAGTATCAGTTGCAAAGCGATATAGAAAAGATTGCTGTATGGTGTGGCAGGTGGCAGTTGACGCTAAATAACGAAAAGTGTGAGGTGATCCACATGAGTTCCAAAAGAAATCCGTTGGAATTCGATTACTCGATAAATAGTACAATTCTCAAGGCTGTCAATTCAACTAAGTATCTGGGTGTTAAAATTACGAACAACTTCAGTTGGAAAGACCACATAGATAATATTATGGGGGAGGCGAGCCAAAGGTTGCGTTTCATTGGCAGGACACTTAGAAGATGCAACAAGTCCACTAAAGAGACAGCTTACACTACACTCGTTCGTCATCTGTTAGAATATTGCTGCGCGGTGTGGAATCCTTACCAGGTGGAATTGACGGAGAACATCGAAAGAGTGCAAAAAAGGGCAGTTCGTTTTTTATTATCACGTAATAGGGGAGAGAGTGTGGCAGATATGGTATGCGAATTGGGATGGAAGTCATTAAAGCAAAGGCGTTTTTCGTCGCGGCGAAATCTATTTACGAAATTTCAGTCACCAACTTTCTCTTCCGAATGCGAAAATATTTCGTTGATCCCAACCTACATAGGTAGGAATGATCATCAAAATAAAATAAGAGAAATCAGAGCTCGAACAGAAAGGTTTAGGTGTTCGTTTTTCCCGCGCGCTGTTCGGGAGTGGAATGGTAGAGAGATAGTATGATTGTGGTTCGATGAACCCTCTGCCAAGCACTTAAATGTGAATTGCAGAGTAGTCATGTAGATGTAGATGTAGATGTAGATGTAGATGTAGTAGAAACGAGAACAGCGAGGAACTTAGCATCAAGGAGAAGAAGTTGAGGCAGCAAATTAATCAATGACGAACGGAGCAAGGAGGACATCAGAAGCAGACGAGTACTGAAAATGTACGTTTGGCGCAGCACTGTGTGGTAGTGAAGCATGAACTGCTGGAAAACAGAAGAGAATCGAAGCATTTGAGATGTTTTGCTACAGGGGACTGTTGAAAATTAGTGGGCTGACAAGGTAAGAAAGGAGGAAGTTCTGCGCAGAATCAGAGAGGAGAGGAATATGTGGAAAACACTGACATCGGGAAAGGGACAGCATGATAGGACATCTGTTAAGACATCAGAGAATGACTTTCATGGTACTAGAGGGAGCTGTAGAGGGCAAAAACAGTGAAAGAAGACAGGGATTAGAATACATACAACAAATAATTGAGGATGTAGGTTGCATGTGCTACTCTGAGATGAAGGGCTTGGCACAGAAGAGGGTCGCATCAAATGGGACAGAAGACTGATGATCCCCCCCCCCCCCCCATCCTCCAAAAAAGGGGGAATCCAGCATTATAGTCTGCCAATATTTAGAGGACTCGTAAGCATATCTGACTTTTGGAAGCATATCCTCACGGACAGTCAGCTTGACTCCTTAGGTATACATTTTACGGTCTACAATAAAAAGCAAAGGAATGGAAAAAAATTGAAGATCAGCTTGGATTTAGGAAGGAAAAAAGCACATAAGGAGCTGATAATGAAAGCCAGCCTTGAGAAAAATTGAGACACTTTAATTGGATTTGTTAACCTGGAACACGCGTTCGATGACATAAAGTGGTGGAAGACGTTTAAATCTTCAGAAAATTAGTATACACTGTAGGGGAGTACGGGGATAACAGTTTGTAAAAGGAGCAAGAGCGACCAACAAGAACAGAAGTGCAGACGAGAAGTTTTCGCATTAAAAGTATAGAACTCATCATTTCGTTTGCTCCTTTCCCATTCTCTTAGGATTTCACTAATTCTAAAGTTTCTTCTGTTCAGTCAATAATACGCTATCTGTTTTTCAAAAAAGTGATGTAAATTTGCTAAAGATAAGTAGAAGAGCGTCTGTAGGGAACGGTGGTTAATGTTCCTGCGCACTTCACTCAGTATTCTGTTTTGCACACTTGTAAAAATCATCATCGGTTGAAGCCAATGTAATTTCTGTCCCCAGATACTGTACGCATATATTTTAACCCAATAAAGCATTTTGGTATAGTTCCGTTAAAGTGAGAGCTAGATCTAATCCTCTCCTCCAGTATTTACGATTTCGCTCAGTATAATTCCTACATCTCTGCCTACAACAACCGTGAGTGTGCCGAGAAGTTGCAGCGAGCATCGAAGCATGTGCTTGTACAACGAATTAGAGCAATGCAAAGATTCCGAAATTTCGATATTCTTACGAAACGTTCGTTCTTTGCCGTGCACCTGATTTTCTGCAGTGAACTTTTTCGTTAGCATTTAGTGCGCAAGTTTTCAGTTGCTCAGACACTGGTCTCGTACATTTTTCCAATACAGGGTGGTCGATTGATCGTGACCGGGCCAAATATCTCACGAAATAAGCGTCAAACGAAAAAACTGCAAAGAACGAGACTTGTCGAACTTGAAGGGGGAAACCAGATGGCGCTATGGTTCGCCCGCTAGATGGCGCTACCATAGGTCAAACGGATATCAACTGCGTTTTTTTAAATAGGAAAACCCATTTTTAATTACATATTCGTGTAGTACGTAAAGAAATATGAATGTTTTATTTGGACCACTTTTTTCGCTTTGTGATAACTGGCGCTGTAATAGTGACAAACGTATAAGTACGTGGTATCACGCAACATTCCGCCAGTGCGGACGATATTTGCTTCGTGATACATTAGCCGTGTTAAAATGGACCGTTTACCAATTGCGGAAAAGGTTTGATGCTTATTTCGTGAGACATTTGGCCCGGTCACTATCAATGGACCATCCTGTAGATATCAAAATTTTCCGTTAGCATTTAGTGCGAATGTGTACCAGACTCTCAGACACTGGTCTCGTACATTTCTTCACTAGACATCAACTGTTTCCTTAGATTAATTACATCATTTACATAGACTATGATTACCAAGATACCATTTATTCCAGAATGTGTGTGGATTGGAAGCCCACAAGTTGAACCTTGAGGACATCCTGGGCGGATATTATAAAAGGATCACAGTGAACGTAAAGAGCATTCTGATCTGACAAGCCGTACAATTTCCACCTCTCTCCCGCCCATCCCAACCATATTCTCGCCGCCGTTTCATAGACGTTCCTAATCGTTGCCGCCAGTGTGACGCTAGCAGGGAGATGGAACGGTCGTTTTACCGCTTTTTGTGCGATTTTAAAATGTATGACAAAATTAACGATCCTGTCAAGTGTGAGGTTTGTAGTGTGATATGAAATATGAATGCAAAGAAAGGGCCGGCCGCTGGTGGCCGAGCGGTTCTGGCGCTACAGTCTGGAACCGCGCGACCGCTACGGTCGCAGGTTCGAATCCTGCCTCGGGCATGGATGTGTGTGATGTCCTTAGGTTAGTTAGGTTTAAGTAGTTCTAAGTTCTAGGGGACTTATGACCTCAGCAGTTGAGTCCCATAGTGCTCAGAGCCATTTTTTTGCAAAGAAAGTCCCCCTGCAGAAATCTACAGGCCGATAACGGAAGTTTATGGAAAAGTGATGAATGAAGCTTTAGTTCGAAAATGGTACATCATGTTTAATGGCGAACGAGAAGCATCCATGTCGAAGAACGATTGCGATGATCTTAAGTAGGGACTGAAGGTGTCAAATCAAGAACTGAGTTAAAAATACAACAGCATAGCCTTTCCTCTGTTGATGGGAGGAGCTTGTGCTTTCTTGAGATTTCACGATCATTTCTTGATCAAATTGTGAGTGATGATTTGGAATACAAGAAAATTTTCCAAATCCATTCCTTGACTTTTGACAGATGCGCGCGTGCGTGAGTGCGCGCACACACACATACATACACACACACACACACACACACACACACACACACACACACACACACACGACGTATAGGACCGGCACGATATTGATGATGAAGAGGTTTTGAACAATATTGCTACTCGTGACGGGAACAGAAACTCTACATGAGCGCTAGTTCTGCAAGGTTCACAGGAGACTTCTGTGAAGTTTGGATGGTAGGAGATGAGGTACTGGCCGAATTAAAGCTGTGACGACGGATCCTTGGGTAGCTAAGTCAGGAGAGCATTTGCTCGCGAAAGGCAAAGGTCCCGCGTTCGAGCCTCGGCCCGGCAACAATTTTTATCTGCCAGGAAGTCAACGTACACTCCGCTGGAGAGAGAAAATTTCATTCTGCGAAAAGGTTATGACCGCAGTGTTTTGGGGCTGAAAGTGCATCCTCCTACACAGGGAGTGGCCTACTGTCAGACCCTTACGCGACTTCGCCGCGCCGTACAAAATAAACGGCGCACTGTCCAGCGGTATGGTGCTCCTTCAGGATAACACTCCCCCGCATTCTACTGCATTGACGAAGGATTTTCTTCGGCAATTTGAGTGGGAAGTTCTTGGAAACACCACAAATTCGGCCCCGAGTATTTACCATTTTTTCCTAAATTGGAGAAATTTTTTGGGCGGAGAGCACAATGGAAATGACAAGGAACTGAAAGAGAATGTTAGTGACTGATTCAGCAATCTGGCGAGAAGTGAGTATGCAGCAGACCTAGGAAACGTAATGAACCGCTACGTCAAATGTTTTAAGTTTGAACGGCGACTACGTAGTAAAATAGATAATATATCAAACTACGTTGTAAAATAAGTTTCTTTATTATGTTGAATGAAACTGTGTAGAGAAACAATCTACGAGGATCATTCAATAATTAAAGAGACAAATTGGTCTGGCGTAGAAAAGCGTTAAGTTTACAGAACAATACTTTTTTTACTTTTCAACTTAATCCCCTTTAACATTTAAGCATTTGTTCCAACGGGCTGCAAGGTTTTTTATTCCGCCTGTAAAGGACTCTTTATCTTGATGTTTGAACCAATTTCCCGCAAACTTTTTCACGTCCTCGTTGTCCTGGAACCTCATCCCACGTAATACCTTCTTCAGCGCACCAAATAAATGGAAGTCACTAGGTGCTAAATCAGGACTGTAAGGGAAGGGGGTATGAGGCAGTACCTCCCAGCCCACTTTGTCGATGGTTTCACGGTTTAGTTGAGCAATATGAGGACGTGCGTTGTCTCTCTCTCATGGCTGGCTTCACCTTGTTTAGAAGCAAATTCTGGTAGTATTGTCTATTCATTGTACGCTGATCTTCGAGATAATCACAAAAAACTGGACCTTCAGAATCTCAAAACACCGCCAACATGACTTTTACTACTGATGCTTGGGTTTTGAATTTTTTCTTGACAGGTTAGTTGGTGTGCTTCCACTCCATGCTTTGTCTTTTCCAAGTTTCATCACAAGTTAAAATTTTGTTGAGGAAGTGCTTACCTTCTCTGTCATAACGTTCCTATAGCTCTGTGCACACTGTCAACCTTGTTTCCTTGTGTAGCCGCGTCAACTCCTTTGGGATCCATCTTGCACATGTTTTGCGATACTTCAGCTTGTTACAGATAATGTTATGAACTGTACCAGTACTAACTTGAAATTTATCAGTTATAATTTCCACAGTCACTGAGTCGCGACCAATTTTGAACTGCTCTACCCACTTGTAAACATTTTGACTATTCACACAACCTTCACCATAAACTTTAGACATTCTACAGTATATTTTCGCTAGTTTCTCGCATTCAGCAAGTAAAAAACGAATAACAGGACGTTGTTCAACTAATGTGGAGTTTCAAGCGGACTGGCCATCTTGAGATGTATTTTTGAGGTTGTAAACAAAGCAGTGTTGATACACCAACTGATCAGAGCTCATCCCAGTGATGCCATAAAAGTACGAAACTTGCCCTACTAACAGTTTTTTCCCCAGACCTATTTGCCTCTTTAATTATTGAATGAGCCTCGTACGTTTGATGTTAGTGATAACTACCTCAGTTGCATTTGCGGAAGTCAGCCACGGGGCACAAAATGATCAAGATAATCGTTGTTTGCTTTCAGAATGACTTGTATATGAGTGACGGTTTTTGTATGTCGGCTTACTATGTTGCCTTGTTGGCGCACGCTCGCTCTTATAACGCTGCCGCCAATTCCCCCACCATTCCCCCACCCTCCCTCTCTCTCTCTCTCTCTCTCTCTCTCTCTCTCTCTCTCTCTCACACACACACACACACACACACACAGAGAGAGAGAGAGAGAGAGAGAGAGAGAGAGAAAGAGAGAGACATTTGTGAGCTCGTGTGTAGTTGGAAGCAGTGTAATTGCTGCGCCAGCATACGCTGAAGCACGCTAGTTGCGCAAATAAACTTGAGCAGGGGGATGCAGTTAGGCACTGTAAATGGGCGCATGTCAGTCCAGAGCCGGCCGAGCGCTGTCCCAGAGCTTGGTTAGCTGGTGCGTCCCAACGGGCGGGCGTCGCTCGCTGCTTTGACCGGCCGCCCGTGGCCGCTACCGACCTTCCTCTCTTTGTGCTCTCGGCTTCCGTTCTTTGCTCTCCGCCACTTTCATCTCGTTCCCTAGCGGTTCTGTTCGCATCCCGTACAGAAAAAGAAAGAAAAAATGTTGCACGACAAGACTAATGAAATCACAACAGCCCTCCGCTTCCCATTACAACAGCGCGAAGCACTTTTACGAGGAATGCAACTGATTTTCATCAACTGACTCACATTTTACGTCTACAATGACAGCTGAGTGACCGGCCCTGTCGACTGTCACGAGGAACACCTGGGTTCGAGTGCTGGTACAGCCAGGGATTTTTCCTTGGTGGGAGGACTGGAACAAGGTGTGCTCATCTTCGTGTGACCAGCTGAGCAGCACCAACTTCAGTGGACGAAAACTGACCACGGCTGAGACAGCGATGTGCTGACCACATGCCCCTCCATACCTCACCCAATGATGTCATTGGCAGAGGATTACACGGTGGTCGGTTGGAACTCAGTGGACAGAGTTTACTTTCCAACAAGCATTCCATGTGCCTCATCTTTGTCATCGTACATTTAGGTTTGGCTCTCGAACTGTTCCAGTTTCATTACTCACACTGTCACTTGTGTGATCTGTCTGCGTTTATTTTCTCATTGCCACGTGAATTATATGAAGAAACTTGGTTTAGAAATGGTTTCACATTCATTTCTTCTTTGGTTTAATTATTTGGGATGCTATTTTAGTGACTAACTCATTTGACAACCCGTCTCTGCTATCTGAATTTCAGCTCATCAGTTTCGTGAATGATGTTTGTTTTATTACCCTATAGCAGTGTTGAAATTACCGTAGTTGGGCAAATTTAAATTGTCTTCCATTGAATGTTATGTATTTTAATGATTTCAATGAAGTTTCTGATATTATGTGAAACATATTTAGCATTTCATAGTGAATGAGACAGCAAATATACTAAATGTGAAACTTATTCAAGTTCTTTTTATTTAAATAAATTCTAACGTCCTAGTTGTTTGCATTGAAGGCAACAACTTTGGAGTTTTCTACTGAGATGTTCATTTATAATTGAGACGTTTTATATACGTATTTAGATCATTATAGATTGTCCTTTGTTTCTTGTATGTTATTTAATCGTCAGCAAATATATTATCTACTGATGCTAATTTACTAAACGTTAGTCGTTCTTAAACTCTCTTTTTACCATTCCGTTCAAAATGAACTACATATATAAAAAGGAAGGAGGGAGAAAACTTCCTTGGCTTATACCCCATTTGAGTTAATTTTTTTCAGCCTCTGTTTCAGTTTTTGTGGTATTATACATTAGCTTCACAGCTTCGATAGCTTCAGTCTCAATCTTTTCACAAAAAATGTATAAAATAATCAAAACTTTTTGAAACTTCGTCTCTTTCTAAATTAGATTATCTGTTTCTCTGTTATTTGTTTTAGAATAAAAACATGGTTTTTGTGTTCTGCCCTCCTGTCCCCCAAGCCTCCCTCTAAAACCGAAAAAAACTGTTTGAGTAAAAAGTATTATATAACAAATGTTGTGTAGTATTTCATCATACACTTCTATTTTTCTGTAAGCAGTATTTAGGAAGCTTATTCTCAGTAGTTCAGACTCTTGTGTCTTTCCTTTTGTAATACTTATGCTTTTGTTACGTCATATGCAGGATGATAGGTTCCTAGCGGTTTGCTGATTGATTGTTTCAGCTATGTGATCGTGCCTGTTCGTAATCTCAATACACATAGGAGAATCTTATGACAATATTACCAATGCCAATAATCTTACTATGTGTCACGTAACGAAAAGAACTCCAGGCATTTTCGTATGACATGGAATGAGATGAAGCTACAAGCATCTGTTCGGAGAATGTGTGTTTGTTTTTCCGGGTGTGAGATGGAAAAAAAAAAAAATCGAGTGACTGACGTTAAGAGAAGGAAGTGTTGGATTTCGCAGACGTATCTCAGTGGAGCTTCCTACAATTTTACAAGCAGGGGCAGACATCAATGTCTGCGGCGGTTTCCCGGCGAATCTGCAGCCGAGATGCGATCGTAAAGGACCGTGGTCGCCGCCGTAAGTCCCGGCTCGTTGTAAACCGCCTCGCTACGACGCAGGAACTGCTGTAGGAAGGCAGTGCTGGTCCATCACGACCAGTTTCCAACGGACAATGTAGTCTCGTGGACGTCTTTTAGAGAATTGCATGGAAGGAGTCCTTTCGCTCTTATCAACACAATTTCGCAATTCAGTGGTGAAAAAACACTAACTGTCGACTAGGAAGTATCTCTATGATTAGCTGTGTTGTTTTCATCAGACGTGAAGAAACTATTTGAGAGTACTGTGTGCAATGTGTTTTGCTATAGGAGGTATTTCGTGACATTTTTGGTTTCTTGGAGAAAGGAAAACTCGTTCTTTCACCGGAATAACACGTATATTGGCTTTAAAAAGATACACTGACGCTTTAAAGAGCTACACCGAGCTAATTTACTGTCAGATACTGCGCGTTATTTTAGCGAGGCTCGTACCTACAGTGTCTTTTTCTTTTAGAAGATGACAATTCAACTTCATATTGTCTAAAACAATGAACCGTGGCTACTTAGTTTGAATAACAGGTTAAGATGGCCGTCTCTGATGTGGATGTTCATGTGTATGCGAATCATCCTCATTGTTTTATGTAAATTAGTTGTTTGCCAACAGCACTTAATGGTATGTTGACGTAACAGGTTAATCTAATTGCGTTTCTGTTTGGCCTTTCTTTGTTTTGGATGTGTCAGGCAGAGTATCAATTTTTAATTTAATTTAAACTAAATATAAATATTAAGACAGGTTAAGGTTTGCCAACGCGACGTCTTTTATAGCATATATACAGGCTATGGAATTCCATACATAAAAAAATTTCTCACAGAAACAATCAAACACTGGAAATCAACCATAAAATCTACGTATTATAGCCTCTCTGAGGAAACTGTGAAACCGCCCGGAACAAAGAGCCAAAGCCGAGAGTGCGACCTAAGCAAACTAGCCGATTTGTTCAGATTGTTGTGGTTACAATGGTCGGATATTTATTTTCCCCTCACTTCCATAATTTTGTCTGGCCAATGACATCGCGCATCACAGCTGTTAGTCAGGCTCATGAAATTGTACACCTTTTGTGACGTCTGTGATTGATGTCTAGTAGATTAGACTCAGCAGTCGGATTGTTAACAGTACTACTGTCAAAAGAGAGATTGACATTGACATTGCAGATGAGGCTGAAAACTATCATCTGCTCTTTCAAGTCGAGATAAACAGCAGTAGTACCGCTATGCTGTTTCGTATACGGCGTCACAATCTCTGTCGTTAATATCTGAAATAATTCTAAATTCACGGCATTCATTTATGACAGTCTTCTTAGTGACTACTACTGGACCAACGGTTCTGAAAACTAATTTCAACTCGTGCCAAGAATTTTCCAATATTGGCTACAAGAAACCACAGATCCACATTTTTAGCGCTCCTGTGAGGCAACTTTACTCGATGGCTGCCTCAGGAAACGACAGCGGCTTCATAATAAAGGGCAACAAATGTAGAGTGTTAGCCATTTCGTTCAATAAAAGAGAGAAAGTTTTATAGACTTGAAAAACTGCCGACTGACTCAGCGTAACCACGAAACGAATCTTACACCTGTTCCACATTAACAGACATGACACCTTGACTCTGTTCTCGAGCCGAAGGACCCGAAATTCATGTATATTTCTGCAGAAGTGGAGATTCTTTGTTCTTCAACGGAGGAACGCCTTATACTTACAATATGTAACGGACTCGGTAGTAGGCTGGATGGACTATATCTTCAGTTACATTAATCAACTTAAAAACATAAAAATAAAAATGTACACTACTGGCCATTAAAATTACTACACCAAGAAGAAATGTAGATGATAAACGGATATTCATTGGACAAATATATTATACTAGAACTGACATGTGATTACATTTTCACGCAATTTGGATGCATAGATACTGAGAAATCAGTACCCAGAACAATCACCTCTGGCCGTAATAACGGCCTTGATACACCTGGGCTTTGAGTCAAACAGAGCTTGGATGGCGTGTACAGGTACAGCTGCCCATGCAGCTTCAACACGATACCACAGTTCATCAAGAGTAGTGACTGGCGTATTGTGACGAGCCAGTTACTCGGCCACCATTGACCAGACATTTTCAATTGGTGAGAGATCTGGAGAATGTGCTGACCAGGGCAGCTGTCGAACATTTTCTGTATCCAGAAAGGCCCGTACAGGACCTGCAACATGCGGTCTTACATTATCCTGCTAAAATGTAGGGTTTCGCGGGGATCCAATGAAGGGTAGAGCCACGGGTCGTAGCACATCTGAAATGTAACGTCCACTTTCAAAGTGCTGTCAATGCGAACAAGAGATGACCGGGACGTGTAAACAATGGCACCCCATACCATCACGCCGGGTGATACGCCAGTAGGGCGATGACGAATACACGCTTCCAATGTGCGTTCACCGCGATGTCGTCAAACACGGATCCGACCATCATGATGCTGTAAATAGAAACTGGATTCATCCGAAAAAATGTCGTTTGGCCACTCGTGCACCCAGGTTGGTCGTTGAGTACACCATCGCAGGCGCTCCTGCCTGTGATGCACCGTCAAGGGTAACCGCAGCCATGGTCTCCGAGCTGATAGTCCATGCTGCTACAAACGTCGTCGAACTGTTCGTGCAGATGGTTGTTGTCTTGCAAACGTCCCAATCTGTTGACTCAGGAATCGATACGTGGCTGCACGATCCGTTACAACCATGCGGATAAGATGCCTGTTACCTCGACTGCTAGTGATACGAGGCCGTTGGGATCCAGCACGGCGTTCCGTGTTACCGTCCTGAACCCACCGATTCCATATTCTGTTAACAGTCATTGGATCTCGACCAACGCGAGCAGCAGTGTCACCATTTGATAAACCGCAATCGCGATAGGCTACAATCCGACCTTTATGAAAGTCGGAAACGTGATGGTACGCATTTCTCCTCCTTAGACGAGGCATGACAACAACGTTTCACCAGGCAACGCCAGTCAATTGCTGTTTGTATATGAGAAATCGGTTGGAAACTTTCCTCATGTCAGCACGTTGTAGGTGTCGCCACCGGCGCCTACCTTGTGTGAATACTCTGAAAAGCTAATCATTTGCATATCACAGCATATTCTTCATGTCGCTTAAATTTCGCGTCTGAAGCACGTCACCTTCGTGGTGTAGCAATTTTAATGGTCAGTAGTGTAGTACAATGAAACAAGTTATAATAAAAATATTTCCGGTTACTGATTTACGAGGGGAGCTCGGTATGTAATGCAACAGATTCTTTTATCTCAGCCAGTTGCGGCTGAGAAAGTGCGAAACTTGTTGTGGACATATTACAATGTTTCCACTTCAGCACCTTTAGTTTGATGAAGTTGCGATAGGTGGCGGCGCTATACGTAGCATTCAAAATGGCGTCTGTAACGGAGATGCGTTCCAAGCAGGGAGCTATCATGGAGTTTCTTTCGGTCGAAAACCAGAGCATCGCAGACATTCGTAGGCGTTTGCCCAATGTCTACGGAGACAAAAAAACACATTGCGCCGTTGGATGAGAAGTCTGTCGTCATCACAATAAGAATGAGCAAACCTGTCCGATCTGCCGCATGCCGGCCGTCCGCGCGTAGCTGTGACTCCTATAATGTTAAAACGTGCGGACACTCCCATTTGAAGTGCATCTCCGGCGGTAATCCGGAAGGATACCGCCCTTCGATTGGCCTTTCGGTTCTAATCGAAGTGTTAGGTATATTGCAGGTGCCAGCCACCCTGCAGCGGTCCAGCCAGCAGCCAGCAGCCAGCAGCGGTCCCAGCCAGCGTCCAGCAGCCAGCAGCGTCCAGGAGCCAGCAGCGTCTAGCAGCCTCCAGCAGCCAGCAGTGATCCCAGCCAGCAGCAGCAATAGCGTCCCCACCGGCCGGTCAGCCAGGTCGCCTCCCCCGCGAGCAGCAGCAGAGTGGGGCTTCGGCCCCAGTCTCCTTCATAGTTTCTCCGTCCTTTCTACTATGTGTTTCTCGTCGCCTTGTCCGTCCCTCGTTTGCTTCTTTGTCCTGTCCTGTGCTTTTCCCCTTCTCGTAATGTCGACCCCCACCACCACCACTACTGCCACCACCGCTGCCATCGTATACACATCCCCCTCCGCCGCCGCCACTACCACGTGGTGTGCCGCATCACTCCCACCTCAGTCCATCCCCCCTCTCCTCACTCTCCCATCACCTTCACTATTTGTCGCCCCATCCCCGGCTCCTCCCTCCCGCGCCTCCTCTGATCCCTTCCCTCCACTCCCTCCCTCTGCTCCTTCCGTTTCTGCGGCCCCCGCTAGGGTGGTCGCCCGGCGGGCTATGGCCAACGCTCAATTCTCCCCTTCGCCTTCTTCATCATCGTCTTCACCGTCGCCTTCGCCATCGCCCTCACCGTTTCCGGCGCCGACTCCAGCACCGGGACCTGCCACTCCACGCCACCTTCCAGTCGCTCCCATCCCCCACACCTCCTCCGCCACCGTCAAGCACCCCAGTGGCACCCCTGCCTCCTCTACTCCCAAAAAGGCTCCACCTCCTCCCCCTTCCCCAGCCCATGATTCCAAGGATGTCTCCCCACCTGTCCCTGCCCCCTCCTCCTCCTCCACCCCCTCCTCCTACTGCTACCTCCTCTCCCGTCCTGATCCCTCCATTCTTGAGGCCTGGAACCTCACCCTCTTCCTTCATCAGAATTTTCCTGCTGCCCCATCTCCCTCCTCACTCCTCGCCATGATTCGGTGCTCATCTCCTCCCCCAGCCCTACCCTCCACACAGATCTCCTTTCCCGCATCCCTGTCACCCGGTTTGGCCCTAATGCCTCCCTCACCCCTGCTCCTTCCCCGCCTCCCTCCCTCCAACCCCAACCCCTGCGTCGCCCACTGACCCTCACCGCCGTGATCACTCAGCTTAGTCCGGCGATCACGGAGGAGGAGATGTTGGCGGAGCTCAAGGTGCATCCCCATCTGGAGGTGCGTGCGGTTCGCTGCATCCATAACTCAGCCGGCCCCACCCGCCTTATGCGGGTCTTTTCCGAACACGCCCCCTCCATCGACTGTCTTCCGCCTACCACTCCTGAACTCACCGTTCCTGTCCACCCTCTGGACGCCCCCACCCCTCCCGGCAATTCCCTTCGCCCACCCCCTACCGCTGAGGACATCAGCAGATTCCTCACCATCGTCCTTCAGAATGTTCATCCTTTTCAGCGCCCCCGCACCCTCTAACACATATCCCTCGCCGCCCGTTCCGTTTTCCAACTAAAAATTTACGCCACCTAATCCAACAACCAGGCCCATTTCACCTTCTCCCATCTTGACACCCTCGTCTAAATCCCTGTCATGGCGCGACAGCACCGTATCCTTTTCAACAATATCCGCTCCCTTCCCGCCAACAAGAACCTCTTCCTGCACACCCTTGCCACCCACCGTGTGGATGCCTTCCTCCTCAATGAAACCTTCCTCCAACCCCACCACACCGTCCACACTTCACCCTACCTCCTCCACCACTCCGATAATCCCCTCCCGATTTTGTGTGGCGGAGTTGCCATTCGTCACCACCACCAGATCCCCGTTCGGCTCCAACCTCTCCTTCCCGACCCCACCGAACATCTGATCCTTAGGCTCTTCTTCCCCGCCTTACCGTTACCTGGGCCACTACCTACGTCCACCCTAACGCCCCTATTCCCTTCGACTTCCTCTCCTACATTGACCGTACTTTCTCCTCCTACATGATCGCCGCCAACCTCAACATCCATAGTCGTTCCGTGGCCCAGTTATGGTGGTGGCATCGGTTCCTCTCCTCCCTTCAAGGCGACCTCATCCTCATCCCCCAGCACACCCATCCAGAATCCAACTCCACTCCCAATGTTATCCTTTCCTCCCCCAACCTCCTTGGCCGCATAATGGTGGATGTCCTGGAGCCTATTTGTAGCGACCATCTCCCTGTCCTCCTCACCATTTCAGACGGTTGTCGCCCCCGTCCCGACCCTCATAATGACCCTCGCCCTAAGTACGTCCATGACTATTCCTGTGCCAACTGGAATGCCTACCGGTATACCCTCTCCACCTAGGTCGATAGCCACCCCTTCACCTACCACCACCATGACGATGTCACCCATGCCGCCTCCTTTCTCCAGCAGACCTTGTCTGAGGCCGTGGAGGCCCACGTCCCTACTGTCGCCATCCACCCCCACCGTCCTACCTTACCCCCACAGGCCGTCCTCCTCCTCCATGAATCCCTCTGTCTCTACCGTGCCTTCCTCCACACGCTTGACCTGGACACACTACGACGGCACAGGCAACTCCAGCAACACATTCGTAATATGCTCGCGGCTAAGAAACGCCGGGACTGGCGACAGACATGCACCTGTTTAAATGCTACCCTACCTATCAACTCGTCCAAGTTCTGGTCAGCCTTCCGTTGCCTTACCGGAACTAAACCCTCCCCCTACTATCCTCTTCTCCATGATGATCACCCCTTCCTTGTCACCCTTAGTAAGGCCAATCACTTTGCCTCCTACCTCTGCGTTGTATTTTCCATCCCCGATGATCCCCAGTTCGATTACTCCCTCTTCCTGGATGTCTGTGATCGAACTGACACCTCTGTCCCTCCCCTCGCACCTGGTTTCCAGTACTTGGACAACACTGCACACACGGAACACAATGCCCCTATCACTACACAGGATCTCATTGATACACTCCGCACAAAACGCAACACCGCTCCTGGTCACGATCGTGTCACCTACCGTCACCTTCGTGAAGCACCTGTCTCTTTCCTCTCCACCCTGGCCAGGCTCTACAATGTAGTCCTGTCCACCGGTTACTACCCCGACCTGTGGAAAACCTTCCATATTCTGATGTTCCTTAAACCTGGTAAACCGCCGTCCGCCGTCTCCTCCTATCGTCCCATCAGCCTTACCTCGGTCTTCAGCAAGGTCCTAGAATCTATCCTCACCCAACGCATCCACCAGCATCTCCGCCAGCACCGCCTCCTTCCCATTACCCAGTGTGGCTTTCGGCCGTCCTTCTCTTCCGACGCCCTTCTCCTTCACCTCACACATCTCCTTTCTGAACAGCTTAATTCCCGTCGCTCCGCAATCTTCCTCTCCCTGGACCTCGGACGTGCTTATGACCGCGTATGGCATTCTGGTCTCCTCTTCAAGCTCCAAACCTTCGCCCTTCCCATTAACTACGTCCATCTGATCGGCTCCTTTCTCTCCCACCGTCCTTCCTACATCACCATCCATAACACGGATTCCTACACCTTTTTTCCCTCCGCCGGTGTGCCCCAAGGCTCCGTCCTCTCCCCCCTTCTGTACCTTTTCTATATGGCGGACATGCCGCCGCCGTCACCCCCCATCCACCTTCTCCAGTTTGCCGATGACACCGCCTTCCTTGCCCTTGCCCCCACCCTGCAGCGCTCCCAACATCATCTCCAATCCCATCTTGACCGGTTCACCGCTTGGTGCAACCAGTGGTTGCTCAAGGTCAATCCCTCCAAAACCCAGGCGATCATTGTAGGCAAAACCACCCCTTCCTTCCGCCTCCTTGATTTCTATCTCACCATCTATGGCCGTCCTATCACCTTCACCCCCACCCTCAAGTACCTTGGCGTCACCCTCGACCGTCGCCTCTCCTGGACCCCCCGTCTCCAGACAATCCAAGCCAAAGCATGCTCCCGACTCCGTCTCCTCAAGCTCCTTTCCGGCCGTACGTGGGGTCTGGATCCCTCCACCATCCTCCACACCTATAAATCCCTCATCCGCCTTATCCTTTGTTACGCCCATCCGGCCTGGATCTCCACCCCCCCCCTACCTTTTATAAATCCCTTCAAATCCTTGAACGCCATGCTCTCCGCCTCGCCTATCGCATTCGTCTCCCCTCCCCCACGCGGATCCTGTACGATCTCATTCCGTTCCCCCACCTCCTCCTTTTCCTTGAAAGGATACGGATCCTGTACACCTCCCGCAAACTCGATCCTCCTCACCCGATTGTCTCGCCCATCCTCTCCCACCCCTGCCCGCTGCTGCGCCTGTATTCCCACGTCCCACCCGGTCTCCATCTCTCCACCCTCCTTACCCTCTCCCAAGGTGGCTTCCGCCAGCTCCCCCTCCCTGATGATGTCCTCCTCCCCTCCATCTACCCCTCCTATCAATTTTGATCCTCCCCGCCCCCACTTCCTGTGTCCTTTCCCTTAGGCACCCTCCCTCCCTTCTCTTTCTTTTCTCCCGTCCCCTCCCTCCACCCCTCTTTCCCCGGGCTTCCCTTCCCCCTTCCTCCCTTCCCCCTATCTCCCCTGCCCACGGCATCTGCTCTCCCCTCTCCCTCTCCCACCCCCTCCTCCTCTCTTGGCAGGTCCCCGGACTCGTACACGGTTATTGAACATTCGCGCGCCAGAGATCAGCGCCTCGTGTTCTGTGTGTGCCGTCGTTTTGTGCTTAAGTGGTTCAGTGTTATTCGTTCTGTGCACCTATGTTCGCGTGTGACAATTTTCGTCTATGTATGTGTCCAAGTGTCTGAACAAATTTTATCTTGGACTCTACGCCCGTGAACGGCTCCATGTATTTTAAAAAGTGTTTGTCTCCGTTTATAGGTCCACCATATTTTTGGCTCACATTGTCTTCATTTGTATCTTTTGTGTTTCTCTGAGGCCAAAGAGCGGCGTAGTATGCTGCTGCAGGCCTGCCTGTAAACAGGTTTAAAAATAACAATAAAGAAAAAAAATCATTCGAAGTGATCAACACCTCGCTGCTCAACTGGACGTCTCTGTTGGTAGTCTACCAGGTGCTCAAAGGTGAGTACCCGCTGGGTTCCTCGCCGCGCAACTGAAGACCATAAGGAGCAATGAACGACCATCTGTGCGGAATTGCTTGCGCGCTACGAGGCTGATCGTGACAATTTTTTTGTTGAAAATCGTCACAGGCGATGAAACATGGGTTCATCATATTGAGCCGGAAACAAAATGGCAATCGACGGAGTGGTGCCGCACCACCTCTCCTCCGGAGAAAAAGTTCAAGGTCGCATTCTCAGCCGGTAAAAACCGAAGGGTTTATTGTGTTTGATGTCCTCGCTCGTCGTGCCATGATCAACTCTGGAGTGTATTGTGCTACCCTAAGAAAATTGAAGAAACGACTTCAACATGTTTGGCGCTACAAAAATGCAAAAGAATTTCTTCATCTCCATGATATCGCAAGGCGTCACAAAAGTCTGCGCATCAGAGGGGAGCACACAAAACTTCGGTGGTCTGTTCTTCCTCATCCACCCTACAGCCTTCATCTCGCACCTTCCGATTTCTACCTCTTTGGCCCAATGGAGGCTGACTACACGGTAAGCAGTACGTGGATGATAGGGAGGTTATGGATGCAGTAAGATGTTGGCTTCGAAGTCCAAGAGTACAGTGCTACCATGCGGGCAAACAGTCCCTCCAGTAAGGTGGCGTGAGGCCATCGCATTGAACAGAGATTATGTTGAAAAATAGGATTTTGTGGTCAAAAGAATGGAGAAGGATATGGCGGATTGGAATCCTCAATAAGGCATAATGCTTTCAGAAAAAAATATGTTCGAATATTTATAGAACGTCCCTCGTGAGAAAAACGATTCTGACTACGTAGTTTTTTGGGAATTAAAGCCGCTGCCACGTTGCTACCTGTCACGGATCACGCATTAGCTTATGCTATAAAGACTTGTAGAAGTCCTTGATATGTTTCCAGAGTTGTGTGGCATCTTATGTCTACGTACAGGCCACGAAATTCCCGTAAATTGCAGGCCAGTGGTTAGCGGGTGCGGAGCTGCAGCCCGATGGCGTCTGACATGTGTTCCATCGCGTTCAGATCAAGAGAATTTGGTGGCGAAAACGCGAGTTTTTTATCGTGGTCCTCAATGCACTGTAACATGATTCTAGCCTTTCCTTCGTGACTCTGACAGTCACCCTACTGGAATATACACAAGCGTGACGGGGTCGCGGGCGACCGGAATAATTTTCATGTTGTCCATAGTTAACACAAGTCCCATGAAAGACCAAGGAATGACCCCTATCGCATAATATTGCCCCCAACAGCATGCAACCGCGGTGCGGCACATGTTTTTTCACCGATGTGCACTGCATGGTGTGCACGAAAATACTTAAAGGTATGCCTGCACTAGGATTGTAATCTCTCGTCTGGTCTGCCACGAATCTCCCCCTCCCCCCTCCTGTCCTGCTTTATAGAACAGGCAAGTCTCCGACCTCCAAGTTGTGTAATGAGACGTGGACGTCAGATACTATATCAGCTACTCGCAGATTCACCGCAATTCAACCACTTTCTACAGATGACCACGGCACTAGCACAGGGAAAGCCGACTGTCTTCGCCGTTTCAGAGTTGCTCGTTACCAGGTGTCGGGCCATTACAATCTACTCGTCGCTTTTGTAAGTGGATTTCCCCACTTGCGACCCGTATCATCGCTAGAATGATTCGTGCCTGCTCCGCCTGAACCCTGTCCTTCCTGAGGCACGTGCCCGCAACACAACCAGGCGCCTGTCAGCGTCGCGGTGAGCAGTAATCACAATGTTCTGGCACGTCTGTGTATTTATTTTATTACTTAGCTTTAGTAATTAAATGCACACTGCGTAAAGTAATATTTATTTCGTGATTAGTGCCGCCTTTGGAAAATATCCGGAAGCTTCAAAAAAGCCTGATTCTGCAACTAAAGTAGTCTGAGAAATGGCAACAGTAATGAATGGGTGAAATCATCATCAATATTAAATAATATAGCATTTTTGTCATTAAGCGTATATCAATCGTTTTAATCTGTCTGGTAACAGAATGTTTCAGTACGTCATAGACTCTGGTGAGAAGTTGAAAATTCATTCTGAAAGTATTAACCCAAGTAAGTGTTGGTGATAACTTGCGAGTTGTTATCAGCACGGTAACCGCTTATAGCGCAGTCGCTTCCTGAAAACACTGATGGCCGAGTACACCATCCTCGGTCAGAAAGAGAGATAACCAGGGTCCCGTGACCACTGTTAAAAGTGAACTGCATTTAAAATGTCTCTGCTGTGCGCAAATATTAATCGCTGGTTAGCAAACCGTTGTCCGCCAGCCGTGCATTTGACTGGGGTTAACGCCGTGTATTGCAATGGAAGGCGCCCCGGATGTGCACAAATCTTAATACAGATACGAATTTGCACGCGGTTGCCTATATACTCTAGTTTTCTAGACAACTGCTGGTGAGTGACGTCATTGTCACATGCTCTCGCTGAAGTCAACAAGCAGAAATGTGAATTCGCTACTAGTCCGTTCGGCTGCAGTATAAAAAAAGAAATGTACAATGTCACGTTTCGCTCTTTTTTTTTAAGTTTTCTTCCGTGCAGTTCGAATATCTAGGTCATTTAAATACAGATGCCATCAAATTTGTACTAACTAACACATCTAATAGTCATTTTTTATGAAAAATGCACAACTTCTTATTTCCAACTATATACTGAACACAAAAATCTCGTTTTCGTTGAAAACAAAAGTGCTTACTTATCGATCTTTTATAAAATATTGTTAATCAAGACTTTATAATTGAAAAACTTAAAATTAATTTTTTCTATCTTTTGCATTATGTGCTTTTCGTAAATGCCCATAGAACATGCACCTTCATTAAATATTAAAATCCACCTGAAATCGAATCCAGTCCCCTCACGCAGCTAACAAGGACGCCACCACAGAGCCGCACTACCTGTCGATAAATATCTAAGACATGGTCGGAAAACTGAGACTTTGCTTTTCTAGAGAATCTTTGGGAGTTACATCGCACTGGTTTGGGAGGGATATATTTCAGTTTTGAACTTCACATGCCTTAAATACAAAAAAAGTTGCAAACACCCTATTGTCGTGTTGTCCCCATGTTAGAGAATGTGATCACATAT
Organism: Schistocerca nitens; assembly: GCF_023898315.1. Classification (NCBI taxonomy): domain Eukaryota; kingdom Metazoa; phylum Arthropoda; class Insecta; order Orthoptera; family Acrididae; genus Schistocerca; species Schistocerca nitens. Next base: position 244,084,277 of record NC_064614.1, on the reverse strand, counting down.
GGAGGCATAATTTAGTTCTTCTCCTCGTAACTTTGATTCATAAATTAATACATTTTCTGGTTTCAGCTTATGTATAGTATACGGTATACGACGCCCCGAGTCTGTCTCTTCTTTCTTTTTCTTCTGGTTCCTATCCGTTCCGGATGTTGGCAACCATCTTGGCAGTGCTTTTCCTGTCACTTGCAGCTCTAAATAGATCTGTAGATGTTTTAGAGGTCCACGTTCTGATGTTCTGTGTCACTCTGTCTCAGTATATCGAAATGCGCCGCCATCTTCATACCGTACGCTTGTGAAAGCCTGTTGATCTCCCGAAAATCGGGTCTGAGCCACGGTCAAATTTTACAACACTCAATTCCACCGTTTAACTTTGATGTATAAGAATTTTGCGTTGAACAGGGATAGACGTCGATTTTGCTGTGGTTAACGTTTAGTCTAAGTTGGAGCACACTACGGTGGACGCAGCTCCTCAGCGAACTCACAAGCGCCTGAGCTGTCGGCAACCCGCCGAACTTATGCGGCATTATATAGATTCGACTGCATTTCGCGCCTGCACCTCGCTATTGCAGCCATCTCACTGGCCGAACCTCAAATCGGGCGGGGCTCACTTTAAAAGACGTCTTGGGATGAGTATTCAACCACAAGCCTTAACCACAAGCCAATAGGAAACCTATATTAAAAGAAATGTAACTGTTTTCTTGTAACCGATACCAATACTTGTTGTGTATAGTATAACAATACTTGACCTTTGTTCCTTTGTCTCGGCATTTACACCAGATAAAACTATTAAACTGCTTCCAAGCAGTTATGGTAACTCGCTAGTCGGTATTTATTATTGGAGATACCAGTGCCCGTAACCACTGTCTCCGTAAGCGAGAACGTATCAGCAAAAGACTCTAGTCCTCCATAAGTAACTACGGGTCTGCGTACAGTAACAATTGCCATCTAGGTGCTTTCTCAATACTTCGGAGTCACCAACAATGCAAACTTACATCCTATAATTACTGAACGGACCCAATGGTCTGTTGACGAAGTTAGGCGTTGAATATTGACCTCCGTAGCTTTCAAAATACTGTATACATTGAAACAGCGTAACCAGTTATTACGACACATTGATAAGCCAGCTAACGCTGTGACACGCTACATTTGCGATGGATGCCACTGCATTTGTAAATACGACGATCCGTTCGCCTACCATCACTAATGATAACGTCGGGCAGAGACGACCAACTTGCCTACAGCCATGCCCACAAGTACGTTTACACTCCACGAACCATCTTATGGTATCTGGCGGAGGTTGCTTCCTGTACCACTATCACTTACTCCCCCTTCCTCTTCCAGCCGCGAGTGTTACATTAAACGAACGACTAATACAGGACTCCATATGATCTCGAATCTCTCTGATTTTATCGCCATGGTCTTTTCGTGAGGCGTATGTAGGAGGAAGTAATATAGTAAGTAAATGACATCGCGATTCGCAACGACTCTGTTGCAACGTTTGCTAGTAGGGTCGTATGAGCATCTCCGTGACGCTCTCGGGACTGTTAAAGGAATCTGTGACGAAATGCGCTGCTCTTTTTTAGACCTTCTCTATTGTATCAATCGCGTCTGGAAAAGGTCCGAGGCTGACGAGTAGTACTCAGATGTCAGTTGAGCGACAATTTTCTAAACTACCCCTTTTCCCGGGAAGAATACGGTTCCTGTGGATTCTTTTAAGGAATCACAGACTGACACCTGTCTTTGCTGCGATTGGTTTGACATGATCATTCCACTATAAATCGCATACTATATGCGTGCTTCCAGATGTGACAGTCTCCAGGGTTTGTTTGGAAATCAAATAATCATACAATAATGGCCTCTGTGTCGTATTTGTGTACAATACATTACATTACTGTATTTTGTGGGTCAATTTACCACCAATCCCTGCATCAACCATCTATCCTCCGCCGGTCTTCGTCCGGGGATATCCGGCTCCATAGCTGAGGTCGGTAACGCACACCTCTGTGGTGGGACATGACGCGGAGGTAGCTGGTTCAAATACAGCAAATGGAAGACATTTTCACAATGAGAATCTGGCCAGCAAGAAGGGCAGGGGACGTGGGGAGGGGGATAGCTAGTGGCATAAGGCTCTTAATCATCGCAATCACCAGACTTAGCGCCAAGCTCTTGGATTAAATTCCAAACCGACGTGCAGTGTTTCGTCGTGGTGTTACACCTCGCCTGTCCACCGCTTTCGTTAACAAATGGCGTGCCTTGTGACCTCTGAAATATCTGACTCGATCCCACTTGCAGGTGTGATTCAAGCTGTCACTTTGAATATGGATTAAGGTAATCATGGGGTTGTAGGTGAGCGAGATGTGTTGTGCCACAGTCACAGCACACAGCAACGAGAAGAGCCCAAATTCGACTCCACAATTGATTTATATTCAGCATTCCAGATTTAAGATTTACAAGGTAACACAAAAAGAATACTCACTTATTTCTTTTCCTTATATCTTTGTCCCACTGTGCGGCTCTCCCCCCCCCCCCCCACGTAGGTTCGAGTTCTCCCCCGAGCATGTGTGTGTGTGTGTGTGTGTGTGTGTGTGTGTGTGTGTGTGTGTTGTCCTTAGCGTAATTTAGTTTCATTAGTGTGTAAGCCTAGGGACCGATGGCCTCAGCAGTTTGGTCCAATAGTCCTTACCACAACAATTTGTCCCACTCTACCGTAGGGTCAATATGGTTATTTACGGATTTGGCGTTTCCCAAGATTAATTTAAGGTGTGGCCAGATGCCCTTCCTGTCACCTCCATCTTACTCCCTCCCCCGTCTTCCCCCACGACGGAATGTGTGTAAGTCACGTGAAAGTGAGTGAAAGATTTATAAGTATTTGTGAATCGTCTAACTGAGGCAGGAATTGGGTACCAGACCGTTATTCACATAATGGGATGTGGAAAACCGATTAAAAGCCACATCCTGGTTGACCTGCGTATTGCCCCCTCGTTCTTAATTCGCCGAGCGGATACTACCCAGAGTCGGCACACCTCCCCTGCAGCACAGTTTTAACATACAAAACTATACGGACGGGTTAGCACAAAAAGAATATTATTCACCTAAATTGGGGAAGAAGTTCTTAATATCAAGAAGACGTATTCAGTATCATGCTCATAGGTTATGGAGTATCAGAATCAGTGCATGAATGCATGGTTTCGCGGCGATATGAATTAATAAAATTTTCTCGGGCTTCCAGCCGCGTCAAGTGGTTAAAATCCCACAGTGGGGGAGGGGGGGGGGGTTTAATCACCTGACGCGGCTGGAAGCCCGAGAAAATTTTATTAATATCAGAACCAGTGTTACGAAACTGCGATCGCTGAAATTCCTGTGAGATTGAAAGGAGCGAGAGAGACGAACTCTAGGAATGAGGAGCAACACTGGAGCACCGTGTTACGTATACTCTTGCCGTCGTGTGATATTAAGTGAGAGTGTGTTACTGTTAATGGTGAACCTTCTGTGGGACGGGAACGTAAATTCTGGCATCGCCATTAGCGGTATTCGAGTAAACTAGGCTGTGTGTCCGCACTAGGTCCCGCTTTCTTCCTGCTAATATCATCATAAACCCATACGTGTCATAACACTAAGTTACGCTCAGTGGAAATTCTGGAGACACAACTCTCACATACCTCGAAAAAAGAAAACATTGTGCACTGAGGAAGAAAAGGCTTCTCGATGAGGTAATTGAAACTAACTCTCGGGATCTCCCAGTTAAGAATATCACACGACCTTTACTTCTTTCATGCAGAACTGACACAAAAGTTTGGTGGCTACTACCGGATAACTTCTCCGAGAACGGAATTATAAAAAGTCTCGACACATCTGACAAAAGAAAAAAAAAAGATTTTTCATGAAATAAAGTCGGCCGCTGTGGTATCACAGCGGTATTGATCGGTGGCTAGCCCCTTGTTCGCTGGTGGTACATTATCTCAGACATTTTCCAATATATCAGCTTATGAAAGTTTGATGCTCTTATTATTCGAGAAAGTGGTCGTAGCGGCCCGACAAAATACGGGCGGAGCCAGGGGGTGGGGGTGGTGGGTAACAGTAGCTGGAAGAGGACGGCGGCGGTGCGAGGGATGATCTCATTCTTATGATAATACGCGCCCATTAGCATTCCGACGAGTCGGGAGCCAGTAAGTGAGGGCGGCGCGGTTCCCGGGAAAGCGCTGTAATCAGGGCATTAGGCGCCCCCTCCCTGTCGCTGTCTCCCAAAGCACAGCCAACCACCGCCGTTAGCGACTTCACTTTCCCCTGCTGTTTTACCCTCGCTAAAACGCGGCCAATCGTGATCTGGAAGCGCACAAAGCTTTCCCATGAACGGAATAAGCTGTTGGTGGAAGTAATGACGGTGATGTGTTTCTGAAAGCGAATCCTTAATCTCTTCAAATATCTATGTCGTAATCACCTGACACTGTCAGTGTTGCAGGAGGCGATCGTTAAATATATTGTTGTAACGTTCCTTATAAAATCTTGCAAAGATCGCAAGCAAGGATACATCGATTACTAGTTTTTCCAAGTAAATATCCATCTTCAGATCACATAATAGAAGGCGACGTAGACACTGCTTTCTATTAAGTAGTCTGGTTCAAATGGCTCTGAGCACTATGGGTCTTAACTGCTGAGGTCATCAGTCCCCTAGAACTTAGAACTACTTACACTTAACTAACCTAAGGTCATCACACACATCCATGCCCGAGGCAGGATTCGAACCTGCGACCGTAGCGGTCGCGTGGTTCCAGACTGTAGCGCCTAGAACCGCTCGGTCACTCCGGCCGGCTATGACGTAGTCTGAAGATTGCCATGTAACTGGTCGAAATCAGTGATCGGTGTATTATTCCTTGTGATTTAGGCAGATTAAGTTTTTCTAAAGAAGACTACAACCCTATAATCTTTTTGTCGTTGTTTAGTGACTGTAGGAGGAAACAATATGACTTTAACTGAATCTCTATTTAGTGAGACCCGCCCAGAAAGCAGGCCGAGTTAGTACGTCGCTTCTGGAACGCGGGGAGTCGAGCCTGACGCTGATCGAATCCGCCTCGCGGATTATCGACGAGGGTAGGTGAAACGGCCATACTCGATGTAGTTCTTAGGCGGTTTACCACATACCGCTTGGTGAATACTGGGCTGATACACATGTACCATATGAGATACACTCCTGGAAATTGAAATAAGAACACCGTGAATTCATTGTCCCAGGAAGGGGAAACTTTATTGACACATTCCTGGGGTCAGATACATCACATGATCACACTGACAGAACCACAGGCACATAGACACAGGCAACAGAGCATGCACAATGTCGGCACTAGTACAGTGTATATCCACCTTTCGCAGCAATGCAGGCTGCTATTCTCCCATGGAGACGATCGTAGAGATGCTGGATGTAGTCCTGTGGAACGGCTTGCCATGCCATTTCCACCTGGCGCCTCAGTTGGACCAGCGTTCGTGCTGGACGTGCAGACCGCGTGAGACGACGCTTCATCCAGTCCCAAACATGCTCAATGGGGGACAGATCCGGAGATCTTGCTGGCCAGGGTAGTTGACTTACACCTTCTAGAGCACGTTGGGTGGCACGGGATACATGCGAACGTGCATTGTCCTGTTGGAACAGCAAGTTCCCTTGCCGGTCTAGGAATGGTAGAACGATGGGTTCGATGACGGTTTGGATGTACCGTGCACTATTCAGTGTCCCCTCGACGATCACCAGTGGTGTACGGCCAGTGTAGGAGATCGCTCCCCACACCATGATGCCGGGTGTTGGCCCTGTGTGCCTCGGTCGTATGCAGTCCTGATTGTGGCGCTCACCTGCACGGCGCCAAACACGCATACGACCATCATTGGCACCAAGGCAGAAGCGACTCTCATCGCTGAAGACGACACGTCTCCATTCGTCCCTCCATTCACGCCTGTCGCGACACCACTGGAGGCGGGCTGCACGATGTTGTGGCGTGAGCGGAAGACGGCCTAACGGTGTGCGGGACCGTAGCCCAGCTTCATGGAGACGGTTGCGAATGGTCCTCGCCGATACCCCAGGAGCAACAGTGTCCCTAATTTGCTGGGAAGTGGCGGTGCGGTCCCCTACGGCACTGCGTAGGATCCTACGGTCTTGGCGTGCATCCGTGCGTCGCTGCGGTCCGGTCCCAGGTCGACGGGCACGTGCACCTTCCGCCGACCACTGGCGACAACATCGATGTACTGTGGAGACCTCACGCCCCACGTGTTGAGCAATTCGGCGGTACGTCCACCCGGCCTCCCGCATGCCCACTATACGCCCTCGTTCAGAGTCCGTCAACTGCACATACGGTTCACGTCCACGCTGTCGCGGCATGCTACCAGTGTTAAAGACTGAGATGGAGCTCCGTATGCCACGGCAAACTGGCTGACACTGACGGCGCCGGTGCACAAATGCTGCGCAGCTAGCGCCATTCGACGGCCAACACCGCGGTTGCTGGTGTGTCCGCTGTGCCGTGCGTGTGATCATTGCTTGTACAGCCCTCTCGCAGTGTCCGGAGCAAGTATGGTGGGTCTGACACACCGGTGTCAATGTGTTCTTTTTTCCATTTCCAGGAGTGTATATGTTTTGTTAACATTTGTAACACGTTTTCACACTTGACTTGTGATGTACTTTACACACAAAGAGATGGGGTACACGGAGTCCGTCCACAGGAGGAAGTAAGAGATTGACGTTAGATGTTTACTGCCTTCAAAACCCTTAATCGGCAGCAGTCTATTTAATGTGATACATGTCAGTTTGCGCCAAATGTGGAAAAACGTAAGCTGATACAGATGGGTGGGGAAATGGTCGAAAATAGTGTTAGTCACAGTAGGAAATTCAGTTAGAGAGGAGCGGACTTGTCTGAGAAGGGCAAACGCTGGACTAGCAAACATAGGTAGAAGGATGGTAACTGCGAAGAAACCTTGGGTAACAGATGAAATACTTCAACTGATTGATGAAAGAAGGAAGCAAAAAATTATTCCGGGAAAGACAGCAATATATCAGTATAAAGCCACCGGGATCAAATAAACAGCAAATACAGGGCAGCCAAGTCGAAATGGATGCAGGAGAATACTGACTCACGATATAGAAAAGCCAAAACAACCTTTGGTGAAATTAAACACAAGGTTGGTAACATTAAAAATACCTCGAGAATTCCACTGTTGAACGCAGAAGAAAAAGCAGATAGGTGGAAAGAATACACTGAAGGTTCCTATGAGGGGTAGGACTTATCCAGTAACCTGATAGAAGAAATTGGAGTCGATGTAGATGGCATAGGGGATCCAGTATTAGGGTCAGAATTTGAAAGAGCTTTGAAAGACTTAAGATCGAATAAGTCAGCAAGGATAGATAGCATTCCATCGGGATTTCTAAAATAGTCAGAGGAAGTGGCAATCGAACTACTGTTCAATTTGATGTGTAGAATCTATGAGATGGCGACGTATCATTACACTTTCGGAACAATATCCGGAGATAGCAAGAGCAGAAAAGTGCGAAAACTGTCGCACAATCAGCTTAACATCTCATGCATCCAAACTGCTGACAAGAAAAATGTAGCGCATGATGGCAAAGAAAATTGAGGGTTGTCAGATGACGATCCGTTCGGTTTTAGCACAGGTAAAGACACCAGAGAGCCAGTTCTAACGTTATTCTAGATAATGGAAGCAAGGCTTAAAAAAGTAAAGACACGCCCATAGGATTCGTTGACCAAGAAAAACCATTCGACAATGCAAAACGGTGCAAGAAGTTTGAAAGTCAGAGGAACATAGGAATAGGACATAGGGAAAGACGGGTAGTGTACAATATCTACAGGAACCAAGAGAGATCAATAACATTGGAAGACCAAGAACGCAGCGTTCTGTAAAAAAGGCGTAAGGCAGTATATACACTCCTGGAAATGGAAAAAAGAACACATTGACACCGGTGTGTCAGACCCACCATACTTGCTCCGGACACTGCGAGAGGGCTGTACAAGCAATGATCACACGCACGGCACAGCGGACACACCAGCAACCGCGGTGTTGGCCGTCGAATGGCGCTAGCTGCGCAGCATTTGTGCACCGCCGCCGTCAGTGTCAGCCAGTTTGCCGTGGCATACGGAGCTCCATCGCAGTCTTTAACACTGATAGCATGCCGCGACAGCGTGGACGTGAACCGTATGTGCAGTTGACGGACTTTGAGCGAGGGCGTATAGTGGGCATGCGGGAGGCCGGGTGGACGTACCGCCGAATTGCTCAACACGTGGGGTGTGAGGTCTCCACAGTACATCGATGTTGTCGCCAGTGGTCGGTGGAAGGTGCACGTGCCCGTCGACCTGGGACCGGACCGCAGCGACGCACGGATGCACGCCAAGACCGTAGGATCCTACGCAGTGCCGTAGGGGACCGCACCGCCACTTCCCAGCAAATTAGGGACACTGTTGCTCCTGGGGTATCGGCGAGGACCATTCGCAACCGTCTCCATGAAGCTGGGCTACGGTCCCGCACACCGTTAGGCCGTCTTCCGCTCACGCCCCAACATCGTGCAGCCCGCCTCCAGTGGTGTCGCGACAGGCGTGAATGGAGGGACGAATGGAGACGTGTCGTCTTCAGCGATGAGAGTCGCTTCTGCCTTGGTGCCGATGATGGTCGTATGCGTGTTTGGCGCCGTGCAGGTGAGCGCCATAATCAGGACTGTATACGACCGAGGCACACAGGGCCAACACCCGGCATCATGGTGTGGGGAGCGATCTCCTACACTGGCCGTACACCACTGGTGATCGTCGAGGGGACACTGAATAGTGCACGGTACATCCAAACCGTCATAGAACCCATCGTTCTACCATTCCTAGGCTGGCAAGGGAACTTGCTGTTCCAACAGGACAATGCACGTTCGCATGTATCCCGTGCCACCCAACGTGCTCTAGAAGGTGTAAGTCAACTACCCTGGCCAGCAAGATCTCCGGATCTGTCCCCCATTGAGCATGTTTGGGACTGGATGAAGCGTCGTCTCACGCGGTCTGCACGTCCAGCACGAACGCTGGTCCAACTGAGGCGCCAGGTGGAAATGGCATGGCAAGCCGTTCCACAGGACTACATCCAGCATCTCTACGATCGTCTCCATGGGAGAATAGCAGCCTGCATTGCTGCGAAAGGTGGATATACACTGTACTAGTGCCGACATTGTGCATGCTCTGTTGCCTGTGTCTATGTGCCTGTGGTTCTGTCAGTGTGATCATGTGATGTATCTGACCCCAGGAATGTGTCAATAAAGTTTCCCCTTCCTGGGACAATGAATACACGGTGTTCTTATTTCAATTTCCAGGAGTGTAGTCTTTCGCCCTGTTGGATGCAGAGTAAGGATTAAGAGTTTACCGTGAAAAGACAAAGGCACCGAGATGCAGCAGAAATGAAAATAGCGAAAAACTTAACATCCAAGTTGGCGATGAGGAAGTAAAGGAAAGTAAGGAATTCCGCTATCTTGGAAGCAAAATTACTTATGACGGACGAAGCCCAAAGAAGACATAAAAAGCAAGGAGTGTAATCCTGACCAAGAGAAGTTTACTGGTATCAAACGTAGGCTGTAATTTGACGAAGGAAATTCTGACAATGTACGTTTTGAGAGCAGCCTTGTAAGATAATGACTCAAAACTGGAAGAGAAGAGGATCGAAGGGTTTGAGATGTGGTACTACAGAAGAATGCTGAAATTTAGATCTACTGATAAGATAAAGAATGAGGAGGTTCTCCGTAGAATCGGCGAAGAAAGGGACGTATGGAAAATAATGACAAGAAGAAGGGACAGGATGGTAGGACACATGTTACGTCATCAGGGAGTAATCCGTATGATACCGGAGGGAGCTGCAGAGGGTGAAAACTGTAGGGAAAGACAGAAATCTGAATACTACAACAAATAATTGAAGATGTAGGATGCAAGTACTACTCAGAGATGAAGAGGTCAGGGCAGGAGAGGAATTGGTGGTGGCCCGCATCAATACAGTCAAAAGGCTGATGACTCAAAAAAAGCTGCAAAGCAACGTGAAATAGAACGAGCACGTGAGATCGGTAGTAGGGAAGGCGAATGGTCGACTTCGGTTTATTGGAAGAATTCTAGGAAAAGTGTAACTCATCTATAAAGGAGACTACTTACATAACACTTGTACGACCCATTCTTCAGTACTGCTCGAGTGTTTGGGATCCCCAGCAGGTGGTATTATAGAAAAACATCGAAAAAATGTTGAAATGTCCTATTAGACTAGTTACCGGTAGGTTCGATCAACACGCAAGTATTACGCAAGTGCTCCACAAATTCAAATGAGAATTCCTGGACAGAAGGAATTTTTTTTTCGCGAAACACGTTTGAGAAAATTCAGAGAACTGGTATTTGAGACAGAGTGCCACCAACGTGCATCTCGCGTGAGGACCACGAAGACAAGATAAGATAAATTAGGTCTTATTCGGAACCACATAGATTGTCGTGTTTCTCTCGCTTCATCAACGAGTGGGACAATAAAGGGAGTGACCAGCAGTGGTACAAGTTACCCTCAGCCATCAGCGTATGTATGTATGTATGTATGTAAATCTAGATGTTACCGAAACCGACCTCTCTCCGGGTGTCTACAGTGGTTACACCAGTAATCTAATTTCTGTGAATAAAGTGATATCATGTGTTACGTTAGTAAGAGTACTGGGCGCAGAGGGGTACTGTATAAAAAAAATAAATGGTCTCTCAGAAAGGTTCAAACGCGTGAATTAATATAGAAAGTTGAGGCTGATTTCAAGCAACGCACCGAAAGTAAACTTTTACCTTGTTAACAGTGTTTGAATTTTGTGTACAGAAGCTCCACACTGTACTGGCCTGTAAGACAGCTACCGAACGACTACTCTACCCGTTGCCTGATAAATTGACTGCCAAATATGAAAGGCTCCTGCTCTAAAATACTAAGGGTATTCCCCAACCAAACAATAGGTTTACAGAGAGTAAAGACGAAAGAATCTTAAATTTAAACACCAAATCTAAACAAATACACAAAACAGTCAAAATTATCCCCCAAAAAATAGATATTTAATCCTCACTCTATCTAAAACACTCACACGACAACATTTAATTAAATAATAACTTGTTTCTTTTAGGTCAGCAAGTTAATGTCATCAAAACTAAAAAAAAAATCCTAGATAAACAGTTTCTATAACATGATACCTTAACTATAGCTTCATATGAAGTTATAAGTAGATATAATATAATCCCTAACTCTGTTTCGTATTACAAGAAAAATTATTATGGTTTTTAAGTAAACTTTTGTATTTCTGAAAGTGTTGTAGATAGTGGTATGAAATTTTACCAGTATAGTTTTACAGGCACCAGAATACTGTGTATGAAGTATGAAATAAAGTGGGTAGGAATAATAATATTTCTTTAGATTCATAGAGAGTGTAAATAGACACTTCGATTGTACGCCAGGATGACTCAGTGCAAGTTGCACTCAGCGTAAGTTGCCCGCAAGCTTAGAGCAAAGCTCGCTGCGGGCAGTAGGACAAAGCACGCTCTAAGATCGCATGCGGAGGTGGAAAGATAACAATACATGTCTCAGGCATGCAGAGATATGGCTCCAGCAGCAAGATGGATCAGTCGTGTTGTGGACCGGTGTCTTGTACGTGTGTTGGACGCCTGCTATTGCTATCGAGGGTAATTTGAGGGCCCTGCTCCATTGGGACTGTATCTTACAACCTATTGCCAGGCCCTACCACCGTATTTAGGCGATAAGTTCGTCTCCAAGACAGAAATACACTGAAATTAAATTTTTGTCATCAGTGCAAAAAAATTTCTGAAGGTGTTTTCGTCTCAAGAGAACAGCTGATAATAAAGTAAAGAAAATATTACATGAGGTTTGGTGATTTACTGTACAGTAATTTGTACCTGTCACTGTTCATTGCAAGCGTTGCCTTAGTTTGGTGAGAATATTTGCACTTGATTTATCTCCTTGCGATTCAGTAGCAAAAGAAATTTCCGACATTCGACTACAGCGTCGCAACTCTAACAGAGTTCTTGAATATACAATTACTTGGACATGACGGGGGTCTATTAATACAACGTGAAAAACAATGAAGGGATTTCAAGGGCTACAGGGAGGCGAGAGTATCATTTTCAAAGATAGCACTGACTGGGGAGGCGCAGTTAAGGCACTAGACTGTCGTTCGGGAGGATCAGGGTCCGAATCTTCCTGCGACTTTACAGATCTGTTTCTCGTGGTTTTCTAAATCTAGTAAGACGAAAACGAGTGTGGTTACTTTGAAAACGACACGGTCGATTTCGTACCCGTTTCTTGTTCTGTCTGAGATTTAACTCACTTCGAACCTTCGAACGTAGGGCCGCCTCACACAGTCTGTGTGACATCATTTGGACTCGCAGCGGAGTGGGACTGCTGTGATCTGCCAACTCACATACATGCATGCGTTATTTATCCAAACCTCCGGGAAGTTATGCAGTCTGCCATGAAAGTCGGGCGTCGTGCAAATATTAGAAATTACTACTTCTATTCTTAACGATGACCGGGGCTCCAATCGTCCAAAACTCGAGGATTTTATTTTAATTGACACAACTTGAAAACTGAGGAGGGGTTTGTTTTGATCATCCAATCGAACTGAGACGCCCCACCACCGTGCTTGACGCAAAGAGGCTAATCAATCGAAGAAAGACTGCTGTAGGCCATTTTGTAAGCCAAAATGAGAAATTTCTGCTAAGTTTTCTAGTTATTTTTTTCCCCACAAAATAAGCGTTGGCAGCATCACTGAATCGATCCTTCCACGTGAAGTGTGCTGAAAGTAGGTAGTTGGAGGACGGAGAACAGTTTCGTGGCATTCGTGATCCAACTGTCGTGCAGTTTACATTTACATTATACTCCGCAAGCCACCCAACGGTTTGCGGCGGAGGGCACTTTACGTGCCACTGTCATTACCTCCCTTTCCTGTTCCAGTCGCATATGGTTCGCGGGAAGAACGACTGCCGGAAAGCCTCCGTGCACGCTCGAATCTCTCTAATTTTACATTCGTGATCTCCTCGGGAGGTATAAGTAGGGGGAAGCAATAAATTCGATACCTCATCCAGAAACGCACCCTCTCGAAACTTGGACAGCAAGCTACACCGCGATGCAGAGCGCCTCCCTTGCAAAGTCTACCACTTGAGTTTGCTAAACATCTCCGTAACGCTATCACGCTTACCAAATAACCCTGTGACGAAACGTGCTGCTCTTCTTTGTATCTTCTCTATCTCCTCTCTCATCCCGACCTGGTACGGATCCCACACTGATGAGCAATACTGAAGTATAGGTCGAACGAGTGTTTTGTAAGCCACTTCCTTTGTTGATGGACTAAATTTTCTAAGGACTCTCCCAATGAATCTCATCCTGGCACCCGCCTTACCAACAATTACTTTTATATGTTCATTCCACTTCAAATCGTTCCGCACGCATACTTGCATATATTTTACAGAAGTAACTGCTACCAGTGTTTGTTCCGCTATCATATAATCATACAATAAAGGATCCTTCTCTCTATCTCCTGTCTGCCGTCTGGTCCTGATGGGCACAGACTTTTGCTGATTGTAGGGAAATGTGAGTTTCACAGTCTGTGGTAGCGTGATATGTCCTCTGAGTGGTGCGCCACTTACTTCCTGTGGCACACAACTTGAGTTCCCTCGTTTGAATGTAATTAGTGAGTTTTCCTCATTAACGTTGACTTTACGACCCACCTGGATAAGGATAACTTCTTGTCTTAATCCATGCAGTCTTCGGTATAATTTGATACCTTATCAGCGTGTTAGCTTGATTTCTATTTGGATTCAATCAAGAGTTGTAGAAAACGTTGCTCTCTGTTAACTACTTATGTGTTGAGTCCAATAATAACTACAGCAAATAAAAATCTGTTATAGTCAGACTTGATTTAAGTTACGTATCCTTTAAATCATCCTACAACTTTTCCATGGTTAGGCGACCGATTAACAACAAATATAATCTGCTGTACGCCTAAGCTTGTTGTTCTCACTGTTAGGTGTTTTACACAGTGTGCAAACTCAATGACAAGTTTCTTATTATTCACTGCATGTAAAGTACATTACTCTTGCTCATATTGTTAGTAATAAGTCTGTTTATTGACTAGGGAGAGCTGTGTTGATTTCGCCTCGGATTATTACTATGTGTTGTTTGTGGCTTTTTGGCTAGCGATATTTCAGTATTCAGACGTAATGAGCAACAACATTTTGTAGCAATGTTATGACATAACACAAGTCAAGGGTAATAGAAAACACAAACAGCCGAAACTTTGAGTACATTGGTAGTGGTACACATCTCAAGATAAAACTACTATCGAAAGATGGACTATCTCATCAGACTGTCGGAAGAGAGAGCATTTTATCATCTCAGCTGTATAATTTTTACGAGGGAGAACTCAGTAAGGAAGTCAATCATAAGAGGTATGAATGTACAATGAAAATAATGGTGTTATTCGTTGTTATGACAGAAAGAGAGATTTATTTTGTTAGAGGAAAAAACTTAATGCACGGTTTCTGCACATCCTGGTGAAAAAAAAAAAAACATCACAAAGGCGTTAATATTGGGTATTGGAACGAAAAGTAGTGTAGCTGTAAAAGAGGATGATGCTGTACAACTAGTCAGAGAATTTCAGTATATTCCATGATAAAAAAAAGATGTAGAGGCAACTTCTGCCACTGAATGTAACAGCAACACCAAACGAAGTGGTAAGAGGTAGAAGGCACCGTATTAAGACTGGTCTGAGCTTTCCAAGTGATTTATTGTTTCCCAAAACAGTGCCCCCATTCCTCTCAATCTGTGTCACTGGGTCCTGCAATGCTGAAGACACCACTTTGCTGTCTGTGGAATGGCTTGATGTGGAATGGCTGCCTCAGCGATCTGTGCACGCATTGCAGTCAGCCTTGTACGGCAGCAGAGTTGTGTCGTCGTCAGGATGCCAGCATTTGACTCAGCGGTCTGTACCCCAGCTGACATCAAGCACCCGCGATCCGGCGTCCGAATCTGCGGCCCTCGCCTCGGTATGCCTCCAGTGAGTGTTGGAAGCCAGGACATCTGCCCGCGGTAGTGGCTACGGACCCCACGTCGGCCTCAGAGGGTCGAACCAGTGACCCGCCGTGGACTGGAACGCTGGCGCCCGATCTGCTGCTGCATGTAGCTGGTGGTGTGACACACCCTGCCATCCAAGAGAGCTGCCATACTTGAATGAATCTCGTTAGAAACCAGCGCCTATTTATACGTGGCTGTGCACCTCTGTTTTGCCATAGGCACTGCTTCATGTCACGTACTTATAACACGCTAGGTTGTCCAGTGGGCCCCTTCTGCCTGTGATTTGCGACATGCAAAACCGCCATGTATACTCTTTCAGCAATTTGAGGGCTCTGTGGCCTCTATTCTACTTCGCAACTGTTGGTATGCCTAAATCACTGTAATCAGGCCCGCACCTGGCTATAACTTGTGCTCATAATATTGCACAAAACTAACTTTTCCTATCCTTAACGGTGGTGCCTCAAAGGGAAAAAGACGCACCATGACGGATTATCAGAATTGGATGGAAATCGGTAGACGTGATGTAAATTTACAGACAACACATGATTACAATTTCAGAAAACTGGACGATTTATTGGCGAGAAAGCCATTGTCATCCTGAGGGTTACCATGCCAACTTCTGTCAAATTGGCTCTTTAGATCGTCAAAATCACTGGTTGGAGTGCAATGCCTGTAATGCTCCAGAAGTTCTCAACTGGGGAGAGATAAAGTGACGTTGGTGGCAAAGATAGGGTATGGCAAGCACCAAGACAAGCAGTAGAAATTATCGCTGTGTACAGGCGGGCATAATATTGCTGAAATGTGTACCCTGGATGGCTTGCAATGAAGGGCACCAAATCGGGGCACAGAATATAGTCAACGTACCACTGCACTGTAAGGCTGTCGCAGGTGACAACCACAGGGATCCTGCTATGAAGTGGCACTCCAGACTGTTACGCCTGCTTGTCAGGCTGTTTGACTAGTGACAGCCAGGGTGGTATTCCACCACTGTCGAAGTCGTCTCCAGAAACTGTTTCACTAACCATCGGGCCTCAGTTCGAAGCGGGGCTCATCACTGAAGACAATTCTATTCCAGTCAATGAGATTCCAGGCCCAAGACAGATCTGGAGACACCCTGGACAGCGGTGGGATACCAAATTGACTGTCACCCGCCATACATTCCGATAACCAAGCATGATCTGACCTGCAGTTTCGTTTCATGGTTGTCGTGTTGTATCCTTACAGCACACAAGTACGGCGACAATATTCTATGGCACGTTTTGTTGCCCTTTTTGGGAAGCTGCCCTGGGATTATATTTCACCAAGGTACTGCCTGGCCCACACATGGCGAGAGATTCTTATTGCTTGTCTTCGTGCTTGCCAAACCCTACTCTGGCCAGCAGTGT
Organism: Schistocerca nitens; assembly: GCF_023898315.1. NCBI lineage: Eukaryota > Metazoa > Arthropoda > Insecta > Orthoptera > Acrididae > Schistocerca > Schistocerca nitens. The sequence continues at coordinate 244,067,799 of NC_064614.1, read as the reverse complement.
CGCCGGATCTCCCCCAAAATGAGAATGTTGTTAAGCATTATTGAGAGGATCCTCCAGCCTACACGGGATTTTGATGATAGGGCAGAATTGTCACGATATCCTTCAGGAGGAAATCCATAAACTCTATCAATCAATGTCACACAATAGCTACTTGCATAAGGCCCAGAGCTGGAGCAACACATTGCTGACTGCCTGAATTTGTGAAGCTCTTTCTCTTGAATAAATTATCCAATTTTTCTGAAATTGTGTTCGTACGTCTGTGTGTACATATACGGATTTCCGTCCCATTCGGGCAATTCATTCGTTGTGGGTCATTTTTAGAGTGTATATCAGATGGAAGATCCGCAATACGAGAGATAATCATGAAGTTGTAAAGAGTTCCAAAAATAAAATAAGGTAATTAAATTTTTGTTTGTATGCAGTTGCAGCCTTGGCAGATACTGGAATCACAGCTAAACTGTACCGTAGAGAGCGTCTGCTGGAGCCAAACCAAACTGCCCGCCTTATGAATGGGCTGCACCATTTTGTTAGGGCTCTACTAGCGGCATTCCACGCCACGGTGGTTCACGGATTTCAGTGTGTGCTACGACTGCAGACATGTAACTGTAAACAAACAAATTAATTACGTGCATCTAGTTTTGGTGCTGCCAGTTGAATCGCCGTTTACCCCTCGTAAATACGACGGGCGTTCAATAAGTAATGCTTTTTTCTGAAAGCAGATTGATTTTATTCAGGATTCCAATGCACCATGTCATTCCCCCACTATTTTTGCTCAAAACCCTATTTTTCAATATAATCTCTGTTCAGTGTGACCACTCTCTATTGGTCGACGTCGGAACCAACGTCTTGGTTATCAATAACCTCCCCATCAACCACGTACTGCTCCTAAGGAGTGCATCCTTCATGGGGCCAAACAGGTGGAAGTCGGAAGGAGCGAGATCAGGACTGTAGGGTGGATGAAGAAGAACACACCAATGAAGTTTTGTGAGCTCCTCTAGGGTGCTCAGACTCGACTGTGTTATCATGGAGAAGGACAGGTTCTTTTGTACTTTTGTGGCGATAAAAACGCTGAAGTCGTTTCCTCAGGTACCTGAGGGCAGCGCAATACACTTCAGAGTTGATCGTTGCACCGTGAGGGAGGACATTTAACAGAGTCCCAGAACAGGATCGCAATGACTTTACCGGCTGGTGGTGCGACTTTAGACTGTTTCTTCGGAGGAGAGGTAGCGTGGCTCCACTACATGGACTGCCGTTTCGTTTTCAGTTCGAAGTGATGACTTTCATCGCCTGTGACGATTTTCGACAAAAAATGACACGATCAGCCACGTAAAGTGTAAGCAATTCAGCATAGATGGTCCTTCGTTGCTTTTTATGGATGAGTGTGTCATCACTATCAGCACAGAGGTCCTGTTGAGTAGCGAAGTGTTTGTGATTCGTCGATCATGAGTGTTGGCACATGTGTCAACATCGCCGGAGTCACAGCTGTGTGCGCAGGTCGGCACACGGGAGATCGAACAGGTTTGCGCGACTTTGTTGCGACGATGACAGACGCCTCGCCCAACGACTGCTAGGTCTCCGAAGACATTCTGCAAGCTCCTATGAATATCTGCGATGCTCTAGTTTCCCGCCAACCGTAACTCAATGACAGCTCCTTGCTTGGAACACACCTATGTTACAGACACCATTTTGAAGGCTACGAGTAGCGTTACCGCCAATCGGAACTTCATGATAGTACAAGGGCTGAAGCAGGAATATTCCACCATGTCCCCCAACAGCTTGCACATTTTTCATCAAAAATTGGCCTTGAAAATAAATATGTTGCATTACTTATTGCACGCTCCTTGTATTTGGAATAAAGCCCTATATGAAAGAGAAAATCAGAGGAAAATAAGATGATAACATTTAAACGTATACAGAAAGTGGAAAATGAAGCTTTCCATCTTTGCTACGGGGATGATAAACTGTGCAACAGAGAGGAAAATTCCAGCATTCACAGTCCACATAATCTACGCCTCCCCATATTTGTGTGCGTGCTCCAGTAATGCTAGGAAATAATAATAATAATAATAAGTAGATGTTGAAACGGACATATGTGCAAATCTGGGGAGTGTGAGAGATCTAGTAACTGTGGGTGGGAAGATGGAGCAAAAAGTAATTTGCTTCTAGTTGTCTTTTTTATATACAAGTTCGAATTAAATAAACTGTAAACCGTAATACAGTATTTACTTGCGTCCTAAAAAAAAGTGTAAGTATTAGCAAAAGAACACCGGGGAGTAATAATCAGTTCGACAACAATGTTGGCATACGCCTCCCATTACGACAGGAATAAAGTATTTTAGTATGATGATCAGGCTAAACATAATTTTTAGACTACTTTTAGATGGAGGCCTAATAATTATTATTTAACAGTGCAGTGGCCATTGTCTCCAATATGTTCGTTACAAACAGCGAACTGCAAATGCACATACTTGTTTGGGAGGATACTGCAATCAATAAACCGCAATTAATGGACTCCCTGGGTACTTCGCTGCATGTTTCACGAACCGACGAGCTTCCATAGGCTAATAATATTACTGACTCCATCCCGCGTTTGTCATGGGTCAGACGCGGTGCAATCGCTGCATCAGTGGCTGTCGTCATCGCCTCCCAAATATTAGGGTCACGTTTGGGGACAATTTTGTCAAACAGAAACACTAATACAAATTATGGTATTTGTGAATGTATTAGTTACGACAATGATGACATCTGCAGTCAATTAGACATGCATGCATAAAACATATATCCTACATACAGATTCTCATTGAAAAAACTATCAAAACTACATTCGGTTACATGACATCTTCGACATTTCATCTTCTGAACTATTCATTACGTTGATGAGCTGTCTTTAGACAGTTTATACTTCATAATTTTCTAAATATTATAAAGGGAGGAATGTCATAGATAATTCTAGCGCTGAAGTTAAGAAGCACCACTGCGTTTCATATGTGTTATAATATACTCATAACGTTCCTGGAAGTATGGAAGTTTTCATTTACGGTTCTGCGATACTGCTTACAGAAGTCAGTACTATCAGAGAGACCGCAGGGCCCGAAGGAACTGTCTACCTCTACAAATAAAAGGCAATGTTTCAACTAACTGAGTCACTGACTCATTATCGGCCAGCCCGAACCACTAAGGATAGAAACTTGACATTTGCAGGGAGTGCCCATCTTACACTGCAGGCGCCGCTTAAGAAGACACTTTTTGATATTTCGTCCCTAAGGGGACGAAATAGGGGCTGAAATGTTTTTTCAAAATACGTTACCACTAAAACAATTTGAAGCTAGACCTAAAAAAATGGTATTTGGTTTCTCGGTAAGAAATAAAGAAACACCTGATTCGATTTTTTGCAAATTTAAACCCTATGGGGATGAAATAGTAGGTGAAAGATTTATTAAAAATAAATCATTATTAAATTACTAAAGTACCTTTTAAAGCTACATCTATGAAAATATGGGATGGAAATTTTTGTACAAATATTTAATTAAGGAGGTATTTTTGCAGATGACTCTAAGAAAATTTGTATTTGGCTTCTCCGTTAGCCCCCCCCCCCCCCCATGAACCATGGACCTTGCCGTTGGTGGGGAGGCTTGCGTGCTTCAGCGATACAGATGGCCGTACCGTAGGTGCAACCACAACGGAGGGGTATCTGTTGAGAGGCCAGACAAACGTGTGGTTCCTGAAGAGGGGCAGCAGCCTTTTCAGTAGTTGCAGGGGCAACAGTGTGGATGATTGACTGATCTGGCCTTGTAACATTAACCAAAACGGCCTTGCTGTGCTGGTACTGCGAACGGCTGAAAGCAAGGGGAAACTACAGCCGTAATTTTTCCCGAGGGCATGCAGCTTTACTGTGTGGTTAAATGATGATGGCGTCCTCTTGGGTAAAATATTCCGGAGGTAAAATAGTCTCCCATTCGGAACTCCGAGCGGGGACTACTCAAGAGGCCATCGTTATCAGGAGAAAGAAAACTGACGTTCTACGGATCAGAACATGGAATGTCAGATTCCTTAATCGGGCAGGTAGGTTAGAAAATTTAAAAAGGGAAATGGATAGGTTAAAGTTAGATATAGCGGGAATTAGTGAAGTTCGGTGGCAGGAGGAACAAGACTTCTGGTCAGGTGTGTACAGGATTATAAATACAACATCAAATAGGGGTAATGCAGGAGTAGGTTTAATAATGAATAAAAAGTAGGAGTTCGGGTAGGCTACTACCAACAGCATAGTGAACGCATTATTGTGGCCACGATAGACACGAAGCCCATGCCTACTACAGTAGTACAACTTTATATGCCAACTAGCTCTGCAGATGATGAAGAAATAGATGAAATGTATGACGAGATAAAAGAAATTATTCAGGTAGTGAAGGGAGACGAAAATTTAATAGTCATGGGTGACTGGAATTCGAGAGTAGGAAAAGGGAGAGAAGGAAACATAGTAGGTGAATAGGGAGAGCATAAGGGAACAATTGAAAGGAATGGCGGAAAGCAATGCAGTCGAAGAAGAATGGGTAGCTGTGAGGGATGAAATAGTGAAGGCAGCAGAGGATCAAGTAGGTAAAAAGACGAGGGCTAGTAGAATCCTAGGGTAACAGAAGAAATATTGAATTTAATTTATGAACGGAGAAAATATAAAAATGCAGTAAATGAAGCAGGCAAAAAGGAATGCAAACGTCTCAAAAATGAGATCGACAGGAAGTGCAAAATGACTAAGTAGGGATGGCTAGAGGACAAATGTAAGGATGTAGAGGCTTATCTCACTAGGGGTATGATAGATACTGCCTACAGGAAAATTAAAGAGACCTTTGGAGAAAAGAGAGCCACTTGTATGACTATCAAGAGCTCAGATGGAAACCCAGTTCCAAGCAAAGAAGGGAAAGCAAAAAGATGGAAGGAGTATACAGAGGGTCTATTCAAGGGCGATGTACTTGAGAACAATATTATGGAAATGGAAGAGGATGTACACTCCTGGAAATTGAAATAAGAACACCGTGAATTCATTGTCCCAGGAAGGGGAAACTTTATTGACACATTCCTGGGGTCAGATACACCACATGATCACACTGACAGAACCACAGGCACATAGACACAGGCAACAGAGCATGCACAATGTCGGCACTAGTACAGTGTATATCCACCTTTCGCAGCAATGCAGGCTGCTATTCTCCCATGGAGACGATCGTAGAGATGCTGAATGTAGTCCTGTGGAACGGCTTGCCATGCCATTTCCACCTGGCGCCTCAGTTGGACCAGCGTTCTTGCTGGACGTGCAGACCGCGTGAGACGACGCTTCATCCAGTCCCAAACATGCTCAATGGGGGACAGATCCGGAGATCGTGCTGGCCAGGGTAGTTGACTTACACCTTCTAGAGCACGTTGGGTGGCACGGGATACATGCGGACGTGCATTGTCCTGTTGGAACAGCAAGTTCCCTTGCCGGTCTAGGAATGGTAGAACGATGGGTTCGATGACGATTTGGATGTACCGTGCACTATTCAGTGTCCCCTCGACGATCACCAGTGGTGTACGGCCAGTGTAAGAGATCACTCCCCACACCATGATGCCAGGTGTTGGCCCTGTGTGCCTTGGTCGTATGCAGTCCTGATTGTGGCGCTCACCTGCACGGCGCCAAACACGCATACGACCATCATTGGCACCAAGGCAGAAGCGACTCTCATCGCTGAAGACGACACGTCTCCATTCGTCCCTCCATTCACGACTGTCGCGACACCACTGGAGGCGGGCTGCACGATGTTGGGGCGTGAGCGGAAGACGGCCTAACGGTGTGCGGGACCGTAGCCCAGCTTCATGGAGACGGTTGCGAATGGTCCTCGCCGATACCCCAGGAGCGACAGTGTCCCTAATTTGCTGGGAAGTGGCGGTGCGGTCCCCTACGGCACTGCGTAGGATCCTACGGTCTTGGCGTGCATCCGTGCGTCGCTGCGGTCCGGTCCCAGGTCGACGGGCACGTGCACCTTCCACCGACCACTGGCGACAACATCGATGTACTGTGGAGACCTCACGCCCCACGTGTTGAGCAATTCGGCGGTACGTCCACTCGGCCTCCCGCATGCCCACTATACGCCCGCGCTCAAAGTCCGTCAACTGCACATACGGTTCACGTCCACGCTGTCGCGGCATGCTACCAGTGTTAAAGACTGCGATGGAGCTCCGTATGCCACGGCAAACTGGCTGACACTGACGGCGGCGGTGCACAAATGCTGCGCAGCTAGCGCCATTCGACGGCCAACACCGCGGTTCCTGGTGTGTCCGCTGTGCCGTGCGTGTGATCATTGCTTGTACAGCCCTCTCGCAGTGTCCGGAGCAAGTATGGTGGGTCTGACACACCGGTGTCAATGTGTTCTTTTTTCCATTTCCAGGAGTGTATATTAAGATGAAATGTGAGTTATGATACTGCGTGAAGGGTTTGACAGAGCACTGAAAGACCTGAGTCGAAACAAGGCCCCGGGATTAGACAACATGCCATTCGAACTACTGACGGCCTTGGGAAAGCCAGTCCTGACAAAAAACTACCATCTGGTGAGCAAGATGTACGAGACAGGTGAAATACCCTCAGACTTCAAGAAGAATATAATAATTCCAATCCCAAAGAAAGCAGGTGTTGACAGATGTGAAAATTACCGAACTATCAGTTTAATAAGTCACAGCTGCAAAATACTAACGCAAATTCTTTACAGACGAATGGAAAAACTGGAAGAAGCCGACCTCGGGGAAGATCAGTTTGGATTCCGTAGAAATGTTGGAACACGTGAGGCTATACTGACCATACGACTTATCTCATAAGAAAGATTAAGGAAAGGCAAACCTACTTTTCTAGCATTTGTAGACTTAGAGAACGCTTTTGACAATGTTGACTGGAATACCCTCTTTCAAATTCTAAAGGTGGCAGGGGTAAAATGCTGGGAGCGAAAGGCTATTTACAATTTGTACAGAAACCAGATGGCAGTTATAAGAGTCGAGGGGCACAAAAGGGAAGCAGTGGTTGGGAAGGGAGTGAGACAGGGTTGTAGCCTCTCCCCGATGGTATTCAAAATGTATATTGAGCAAGCAGTAGAGGAAACAAAAGAAAAATTCGGGGTAGGTATTAAAATCCATGGAGGAGAAATAAAAACTTTGCGGTTCGCCGATGACATTGTAATTCTGTCAGAGACAGCAAAGGACTTGGAAGAGCAGTTGAACGGAATGGACGGTGTCTCGAAAGGAGGATATAAGATGAACATCAACAAAAGCAAAACGAGTGATGCTGAGGGAATTAGATTAGGAAACGAGACACTTAAAATAGTAAATGAGTTTTGCTATTTGAGGAGCAAAAGAACTGATGATCGTCGAAGTAGAGGGGATATAAAATGTAGACTGGCAATGGCAAGGAAAGCGTTTCTGAATAAGAGAAATTTGTTAACATCGAGTATAGATTTAAGTGTCAGGAAGTTTTTTCTGGCCGCCCGCTGTGACCGAGCGGTTCTAGGCACTCTAGTCCGGAACCGCGCGACTGCTACGGTCGTAGGTTCGAATCCTGCCTCGGGCAGGGATGTGTGTGATGTCCTTAGGTTAGTTAGGTTTAAGTAGTTTTAAGTTCAAGGGGACTGATGACCTCAGATGTTAAGTCCCATAGTGCTCAGAGCCATTTGAACCATTTTAGTCTTTTCTGAAAGAAGAAGGGACCGGTTGGTAGGACATGTTCTGAGGCATCAAGCGATCACAAATTTAACACTGGAGGGCAGCGTGGAGGGTAAAAATCGTAGAGGGACACCAATATATGAATACACTAAACAGATTCAGAAGGATGTAGGTTGCTGTAAGTACTGGGAGCTGAAGAGGCTTCCACGGGATAGAGTAGCATGGAGAGCTGCATCAAACCAGTCTCAGGACTGAAGACCAACAACAACAACAACATTCTCCGTTAGAAATAAAAAGTACAGATTTCACTGTGAAGGCATTTTGGAAGCTAAATCTTTGAAAACTGGTATTTGTCTTCTCGGTTCGAAATGAAGAATTATATGATTGATAGGTTTTGGACATTCAACGCAAGCGGGTGAAACAAGGTCGGACTGAATCAATGACTTACCATCTCCCAACGAAATCCGCCGAGTATAGAAACTTGAAGTTTGGAGAGGGTGTGGATCTTACTCTGTAGGCATCGTTTAAGACGGGGTTGTTCGAAATTCCTCTCACTTGGGGGTAAAATAGGGAATAAATTTTTTTTAAGAAAATATTTCGTTAAGAAATTTTAAAGCGAAAACTATAAAAAACTGGTATTTTACTTCATGGAGAGATATAAAGAATTATGTGTTAGGGAATGAAAGTTGCTATGGAACACAGTAAAAATTCGATTACAGAAAAACAAAAAAAACCAAAAAATCCGTTGAGATCATACAGTCTATATTCGGGAAATAGCGGGCGCTAAGTTAGTCTGATACTATACATAATTTGCAGCTGAATTAACCACAGCCGATAAATCCTTCAAATAAATGTGCGCAGTAGTTGTGGGAATGCGCAGCTTATACCGTCTACGATAAACGTAGCACAAGTGGTCCATAAAGCTACTGTTCAGTATCGTTGACATGCACGTCCCGTAGGATCTTAAAACATATTTTGAGGTTGTGGAGACGGGCTAATACTGAACTTCATGAACATGATGTATTCTTCAGCAACACAGCCGGTTCTCAATCGACGGATGAGGTTCTCCATTTGAGAAAACCTGTAAAAAAACTAGCTGCACTATATGTGCAGTTCATTTCGTTTTAAGACTCTGAAAGTTCACGATTATGACTGCACAGTGCGTCACGTGTAATTTATACCTTTCGAAAGTGAGCCTCAGTTCTCACAAAAAAATTCGAGATTTCCGAAAGAGTCAGTTGCAATATTTTAGGGAATAATGTGAGCCCTCTGAAAATAAATATTGCACAATATTAACAAAAATGGCTAGAGCTCCAAGCTACAAGAGGTCGCACAGCCCGTGCTGGCCTCGAACCCTCCTAGAAAAAAACTTGCGAAATCATACCCTTGATACATAAGTGCGCGAAAGAGATGCTCTCTGGTTAGCCTAATAACACGGTAGCCAATCAGATTCTTATTTCAAAGCATAAAACCTGGTACTCTCCCTCATTTCCCAATCCCCGTTCCGAAATCTGTCTGCACAAAAATCGAAATTAAAAGTTTCAAAAAGCAAATAAAATAAAAAAAAACACATCCTCACTCATCTGAAGCCTCGAAGTAAACAATAAATTATTAAAATACAGAAAAATGGCTAGTTTAAAATCATCATATTCTCCCATGAATGTGGAGTTATATCAAGGTCATACCCACTAACTTAATAACAATTTGGATGAGTCAGTCTTCATATACATGCCGCATTGACTACTGTTTTCAGTGAGACAATAAAGTAAATGAAAAAATGCTATTCAGCAGACAAAATAACAGTGACTGAAATGGGAAACATCACGTAAATTTTAGTTTTTAACCAAAATGCTATTTACTTACTTATTCTCTGATAAAATATATAGTTGCTGCTCTTAAGTTACTTTCACACAAACATGTCAGGAAGTTATCGTGATAGATAGTCATAATTTCTGCGTTTTAGGTGATTGTGTATTTGAGAAGTTATTTCAAATATTAAACTGAAATTCATCAAGCCGTTAACTATTATCATTATGAAATTCTATACAATCTTTCATAATAGTTGGTTGCTAGAAATAACAATAATTCGTATTGATTTACGTAATATTTGCTCCTATAAGGCTTGACGAACTGGCCAGTTCTCTTGTAACATACGCTACTCCCAACGTGAGCATGTTTGTTTTTCTGATTTCCGGGCATATTTTCCAGATATCTTTAGATCCTGGTATCTGAAAGAATTCCAACTGGCTGCAGCAGCCCGTTTTCAATCGTTGTATTAAGACAAATATAAGATAACAGAGGTGGTTGTAAATAATACAATTTAATTAATTCGAAATTGTCACGGAGGGCTAGTAGGCGGATGACAGCTTTGTACATAGAAGGGTTTAGTAGCCGGTTTCATCTCTTGTATTACGCATGTATTTTGGAAGCTACTTACTCTTATGGGGGTGAACACGTTGGCTACTTTGCCCGTCGAGTAGTGTTGCCACTTTTCCCGCTCGGACGCGATGTCGACATTAGCGATCCGCAGGAGATACTACCAAACTGAAAAAAATAACAAGGAACTACGTTTATAGGCCAAAAGATGTTTAAACGTTGATGCACAAGTGAGGTACATACAAATAAGATAACAAGAATAACATGGATGATTAACCTTACATCAGAGGATTCACAGTTGTAAAGGTTTTTACTAAAAAGTAACGGAACTATCTTCCTTTTTCAGTCTCACTGACAACAGTGCTGATGCATATTAGAACTAGTCAGATCTCTGCTCGGCAGGCAGCAGGGCTGTTCGGGGGAAAAAGTTTGCAGTGGCCACTTTTACCGTCCTGGCCACTTCACCACACCTTCACCTTCCGATCTTACTGTTAACTCGTACACCTACATAAATTATTATGCCATATTAATAACAGAAACTGCAATATGAGACACGATCAGGTATGTTTATTAGATGTTTTGAATGTCATTTTTTTTCTACTCATTACGTTGTATTAAAGCAAGCTTAATTTGATTTCATATTACTTGCTACAATCTGGTCCCTTCAATCCCACAAACCAACCAACTTGCTACAAACATGTACCACATTTGAAGATGACCGTGTCTATAATGCGCTTTCAAGAATCCATCTTACTTCCTTTTGCATTTATAACATAGTGCTTGATAGTGCGTGATCGCAACGAGTTGCGGACGTTCGTGAGTTTTCAGCGCTCGAGGACAAACAATAAAATATTCCTCCTCTCACTTCTATTAACCTCGCAGTGGCCGCGCTACATACCACTCTCCCCCTGAGGTAAGCGGACGAATACCCACCAACGTCAATTAAAATTAAGATTATCTTAAAATGTTACAGTCTCAGTAACTGTTTTTATTTGTTACTAACCACGAAAATACACTCTTAAGAACCTGTTAATGTTCATTGACGTTCTTGGACTCGGATGTTAGTTGCTAGACGCACATTATTATAAAATACGATTGAGTACCGCAGACGGCACGAACACTCGATTCGGGCCGTATGCGGCTCACGACCCGCAGTTTGACGACCACTGACGTTAATTTGGACCGCTCTAAGGAATGGATTCGTAAAATTCTGCTTTAAAAAGGATTTTGTTTGTAACGTGAAACAGGCCGACGCTTTCCGACGACACTGGGCTTCGCATGAAAGAGATGATAAGCTGTATTTGTTTGGGCTGAGTCCAACTACACGTTGCAAAAACGAAATTGCAAATCAAATGCTAAAGTTTACTGCAATCTGTCGCAAATGATATTTATTGTATATCTAGATCTAGGCCGCTGTGTGGCCGTCTTCAGTGCTGTAAAGATGAGTTAAAATATTAAAAATACTTGCATATGAGTTTTATCTCACCCTCTGACATGAAGAGTCCAGTTGGGACTAAATGCATATACACGTGGTTCTGATGTTTTAACTCACATTTACTGTACTGATCATTGCTGTACCCTTTACTACTTGAAATGAACACAGTCGTTGGGCACAAATGCTTCTCTGTGGAACCAAACCTGATGAAATTGCAAGTACCTGCCAAACACCAAGAAAATACGCATGACGACTCATACAAGAGATGCCACGCCTACTCGTCATCAGCGATTCCGTACAAATATATGGTCAGAAGTGAAAGTGACAGAATTGGGAGCTCCATATAGCCAAGTGCTTACAGAAATTGTATTTTTGCTGCAGATCGGCGAGACAGGAGGGATTTATGTTATGGTTAGCTGCGGAAAAAATACAGGACGGTAATCGGAAGATCATGAGGTCTCTTCCCTACACCGAAACTTATATACTTTTTAATTTTCAGTTTTTACGATAATTACGCGGCAAATAAACCTAAATAATGCTCAGTGTATTGTATGTATTAAGATTTTCGTAAAAGGCATGAAAAGAAAAGGCAAAGGAAAATTTAGGATTGCAAATAAATTTCCTGGGAAGGATTATAAGGCATTCACGAGAACTTTGTATACAAAATAAGAGCATTTTGTGATTTTTCAGTTGCTGGGCGATACTGTAAAAACAGTGGAAGCATTAATTTTCTTGGTATCTTATACAAACGCCGCATTTTTTCATTTACGTGGTTGCTTCAAAGTTCCTATAGAAAACAAACTTGGCTCCCATTAATGAAAGATTGTCTCTTAGCGGACAGTTTGGCAGAAAACCACACGTAACCATTTCGCCATATGTTGGCGAGGATAACTGCCGATGTACAACGGACTGTGTTTTGCTGCAATCTCCTCAAGATGATATTCCTTTCTCTTTCTCGATGACAGCAGTTTAGAAGCATTTTGATCAAACTGTTTACCTAGTGATGAAAATAGTCCTCGCAAGGTTGCGTTAGGAGAGTGCATTTTGGAGCGGGGAAATAGCTTTAATACTGCGCGTTGACAATCCTCCCCCTTCTTGAAAAATCTCGTCGTGTAACTTCGCATTTGTTTGCACACCCAGCGGGCAGTTACCAGAAGAAATTTGTTGTCCTCTATTCACAGCTTCATCACATCAGTCAAAACTTTTTGTATGTGGTTATCGTAAGATTTTGGAGTGTATGTAACGTAACGTAAACACTGGATATCAACGAGAAATTTTCGAATAGGGACTCAAGCCCAAGATACTCGCATTACCGTTCTGTGCTCCTTCTGCTGTGACAAACACTGCCTGCAAACGAAATAACATAACCCACGCCAAAGGTACTTTCTTTCTAAGACATTGGACATTTATTTTTATTTTATTTTTATTTATTTACAAGTCAAGTTCCGTAGGACCAAATTGAGGACTAAATCAACAAGGTCATGGGACGTGTTGTGGGGCGGCTGGTAGGAATTGTTATGGTGGTTTATATAAATATGTTTGAATGTTGAAACACTGCATTTCCTGGCCGATTAACCATATGTGCGGCGGCGGGTGGAATTATTGTTGTTAAAAATGATCCTATTATTTAGAATGTTATTTATGCTGTCTTTCGCAGTTCTCAACACTGGCTCTCTAACTACAATATTGGCAACCAGAAAGTGATTAGCAAAACGTGAAGCCTATAATTAGAACTCCTAGTGCCCACTTCATCTGAGAATACACTTATAGTTACAGCTTATAGCTCTGAGGAATTAGGAGATTGTCTGGGATTTATAATCAAAAACAGTCGTGAAAAAACGTCCTGTATTCTGAAAGTCACAGATGAAAACAAAAGAATCCACACAATCTAACTAACAGAGCAGTTCAGAGTCTAATGCGCTGATGCCACTATAACTGTCCAAATTAAATATTTAAATGAATGCTCGCCATAATTTGATGATAATGTTTCATCAAACGCCACGCTAAATAATTGGTAGAATGTCTGTCCCGCGGCGGCACGTGAAAATACGACAATACGCAAACTGAAGATCGATAAAGTCAACCCAGAATTAATACTTCACTCGAAAATGATTTCATGGTTACACGTATCTCGAGTAACTTAATACGGCATCCGAGGCTGTTTGTAGCAATCATACCGACGCGACGCGACTCCCGACCCAGATGGAGTGCTATTCAGCGTCTGGGGAGAACTGGGGCCTTCCTTCCTCACGCAGCGTTCTTATATATAAAGCCGCGGTGCGGACGACTAAGGGAACGCCTGATCAAATCGGCTCTCCCGACTAGCCGCTGGGCTAGTAATGCACCACATTAAGTTACCGAATAAATCATAGCTTCTTTTGCTGATGGCCGATGAAGCTCTTAATTTAAATGTGCATTCAGCACACAGGTAAGTAATCATAATAAAAGTTTGACGTGGCTAAGTTAAATATTTTGGGCGAGAGAATTAATTTAATTACACTGCACGCAGTAGACGAGCTCTGAACTGGCCCTTTGGAGATACGCTATCGCTATAGTTTTATAGGTATTCAAATGAAACTTCTCACATCCTTATGGTTATAGCGGATCTCCATTCTACTTAAATATAAACATCCTAGCCTTATTTATTAGCCTACTTAATCTATCTTGCTTCCTTAAGTTTTAAGTTAAAAACCAGAAAATCATGAATTTCCATTAAAATTTTAATTTGTGAGATCCAGAAGACTGTTTCTATTAAATAATTATGAAAAAGGAATCTAAATATAAATTTTTAATTTTCTAGCTCTTTTCTGTTGCGCCAATGATTTTTACAGAAAAACGTCAAAGTTTCGAAAATGGTTAAAGTTATTGAACTAATATTCAACACATATTAATTTAGTATTACTCCTGACATACTAGAAACATTTTAGGTTATTTACTTGATTTTTAAAGTATTGCGCAACATTTATGACGTCAGAGCTAGTTACAGCGGACTGGCTGGCACACAATGGAAAGACTGATGTGAATTTACTACGGCGTGAGTAGGCTGCTTCCCTACATCACCCTCTACTTAAATTTTTTGTTTATGAATGTTAATGAACAAAAAAAATTAATTACAGAAAGGGAAGCAAGAGTATAGCTTAACTTCCTATGACAAATTTAAAATTGAAATGTAAACATGTAGAAACATTAAATGAAAACTGATTACCTACATTAATTATTTAAATTGCGGGCATGTTCACTGCCTCTTAAGCAACATTATTACTCAAAATTTAAGCAAAGTCAGTGAAACACTTTGGCATACATATTGCCTTAGACAAACAAACACATAAAATATGTAAAATTATGAAAATCTTAAATCCATTAAATACATTTTTACATACACAAATTCAAAGAAAATAACATGATACATAAACAGCTGATTATCTCTTAGCAGTCTTTTCTAAACCTGAAAGAAAATTTCACAAATCATTTTTACACACGTGGTTGTAGCCGCTTTGGCTGGCGTCCTACACTTCCATTCACAAGGGTAGAGGAGGGGAAGTTGCTATGGTGTGCGTCCTTCACGATCACTCTAAATTACATGGGGAAAGGGGAGGGGTCACTGTGAGTTGTGTCCAAGTAACTCCACGCCTTCACGCAGCTACCAGGCTGCCCTTATCTGGTTTGTCCTGTAGAAAAAACAAAAAGAGTGCCTCAGACTCTGTTCACTTAACATCTAAGGGTGGGTCACAATGAAATGGGGATATATACATTTTATCCTTCAATATGTTGCTGGAACAAAGTTAACAGAACTTTTTCAATTTTACTCTCACGGTTACTTAACTGTCATAAAATCGGTAAACAAATCGCTCAAAACGCCGTTAGTCACGTACTAGAGAAAATTTATGCTCAAGGCATACAATCATGAATCCTATTTAATTTCAATATATTATTTCTGGGCCGGAACACTGAACCAATGCTCGGTACATTCCTGACAAATCTGTATTTTATTCACTTAGCTGACTTATCTTTGATTACCTTATTCTCAGAGATAGTATGAGTATATTTGATTAGTAGTTTTCTCAGCTTCTTTGTACATGTGAGTAACTTTTGGTAATAGGACAGTTCTGAGTGTTCAAAACACACTACGTTTAGTTGACTACTAAATCCACTTATTGGTCCTCTGCTGCTGTGTCACTTCCACATCTGCAATTAGGTACTTACTTACTTTGAAGTGTATTTATGCTGAGCTATAAATAATGTTTTACGTCTGCCATTAGGTTACTCAATTACGTTGCTAGTGTATGTACTTATTTAACTCACTGTATTAACATTTAAAACATAGGATAGCACATTTATTTCATATCTAGAATGTATTGCAGCTGATCAGTTTGCTCACGTGGCAATCCATTTCCACTCGATCGGATGCTGAAACCACAGGTAGTCTCTCTCGACCTACCACTAAAATGCATCAAGTAATTATGGACGAGCGTAATGCTAAATTCCTTAAACCTATAGGACACCAGGAGCTGCTCCGTCTCATCTAACATAATGGTACCTATGGTCGCATTCACGCCTCCAACTCATAACCTCAATACGTGTAGGTGTGTTCTGTCACACACTACACCAAATAACGGCCAGCTCCAACCTTATAAATACTTCAGGGACGTGTCCTTCACGTCTCAACCACAAACACTGCTCACTTCTATTACACTGCCATTCCTTGCTACCCGAGGTGAGTTTATTCTTTCAACTTATCTGCATATTTTTCATAACACTAAGCTTTACTCTTATTTAGTTAGCTCTAATGCATACACTAGGTTTCACTGCCACTTCAGATCCTGCTTATACACAAATTAGTATATCTTTTTAAATTACTATTGTGGGGCCATTTCCAATAAAACAACACTTTGTACTTACAATATTACCAGGGTTCTATACATAATTGTTACTCAATACATTTATATCTTAATTACGTCATACTTCTCTATTGTTTGTCACTATTAGGTTTGTCACATTAGGTATTTTTCTTCACTAATCGGTGGATAGAATGGTTACAGAACTCATGGCTGGATAGCCATGACAGAAAATTTTTGTATTGCGAAGAAGGAGTCGAAACTTTGGTGGATAGGAAAGATGAAGAATGAGTGAGATCTGAATTCTGAAAGAAGATCTCACACAGCTGGGACTGCACAGCTGCCACACTGTGTAGAGGTTACAGAACAACCTCCTCCCTACAGCATTCATTAGTTTATTATTGGTTTGATAACCATACCGGAAAATTTAGTATTTGAGAGTAAGCGCCGAAATTTTGGGTGGATAGAAAAGATGAAGAGAGAGTGAGACCTGAAAAGGAAAGAAGATCTCACACAGCTGGGACTGCACAGCTGCCACACTGTGTAGAGGTTACAGAACAACCTCCTCCATACAGCATTCATTGGTTTCAGAAAATTTTCATATTGGAAAGAAGGGGTCGAAATTTTTGTGGACAGGAAAGATGAAGAATGAGTGAGACCTGAAAAGGAAAGAAGATCTCACACAGCTGGGACTGCACAGCTGCCACACTGTGTAGAGGTTACAGAACAACCTCCTCCCTACAGCATTCATTAGTTTCAGAAAATTTAATGTATTGGAACGAAAGGGTCGAAATTTTTGTATGGATAGGAAAGATGAAGAATGAGTGAGACCTGAAATGGAAAGAAGATCTCACACAGCTGGGACTGCACAGCTGCCACACTGTGTAGAGGTTACAGAACAACCTCCTCCCTACAGCATTCATTCATAACCTTTGACCACGCCACGTCGATCTGAAAATACTTTATGATGCCTTTTTAGAACCTGTCTCAGTTCTTCCTTCTGATTAGCTGAAATTTTATCGATTTTCTGCAATTTAGCTTCTATTTTGTCTAAAATAATTGCTTCTTCTTCTTCTGCGTTCAGCCTACTTGTATTAAGATTAACACCTTCGTCCCAATATCTCCTATTTTTCAGAACTCGTATAGGCAGTTCCCAAGTTTCATCCTTAGTTATTACATGTTTATCACTAAAAGGTACTGTAATTACTCCGGTTATCGGCAAGACCATTTTTAACTGGCTTCTTTCAAAGTCAACAACACTCTGATATTTTGACAGGAAATCTATGCCAATTGAAACCTCAATACTGAGATTGTTTACAATTAAACATGGATGATCAATTAAATTACCATTAATGTTAAAGGGCAGCAAAGCTTCTTGCTTTACCGTTTTTGACACCTTGCCAGTAGCACCAATTATTCTTAGTCCTGATACCCTCATTACTGTAAGCTTGTCTTTACCAGGTAATGCATCAAAGAAGGACTGAGATACCGCACTCACTTCACTTCCACTGTCTAAGAGACAACGTACATTGATACCCAACATATTCACTATTATTATAGGGTGGCTTATTCTAGGTTGTACAGGTGGTTCCTCAAACTCATCCAATAGTTCCTTTTTGATTTGTCTCCAACTAAAGTGATCGACATCTGTCTTCATTACATTTAGGTCAAAGTGTGTAGGGGTTTCCTGGATTACATTTTCAGCTGCCTTTTCCAGTCGGTCTATTAATTTCAAATCGAAACACCGCACGACTTCATTACATTTAGTTTGCTGAACATGACCCAAATTACTGTAGTCTGAGCGATTCTGCGCCTCCAGACCGGGCATAACACTAGTTACAGCTAAACCACTTTCACCATTATCGTCGGTTTCCTTCTCAAGTGACAACTGGTCACAGCTACTGGGTTCATCGAGCCCCAACAGGCTACCCTCTACATTCTCACTTACCTCCTGCCCTAAATTTATTAGTATAGTATCAACTTCCTGCACAGGCACTTTAGATAAGAGCCCATCATCCTCATCGTAAATATAAGCATGAATTTCTTCTGCTTCTTCACCTGACAATTCAGTATTTTGTAGCTCTTCCCCATCGTTACACTGCTGCGCCTTCTCTTTCTCTTCCAACTTAGAAAGCGTCTCTAACACGGTATCTATCAAATACTGTGAGTGATCTAATATTTCTGTTGTATCCTTAGATGCTACCGACACTTCATCCACATGTTCAGTTTGAGTATTCTGATCTGTCTTACCAATTATTGTAATTACTGGCTTAGGAAAAGTAACCGCCTGGTGAGCGCCAGTGTCCTCATAGACGGGAACTAGTTTTCCTGCCTTGGTCTACTACTGTTTCCTTTATTTCCATTATAGTTAACTGGCACAGCATTGCTTCCCTCACTGTTGCTTACCTGTATAATTTTGTTTGGAACAAAATTACTATCATTTGGATGCCATTGTTGGTTCTGATAATTATTTCTCCAATTCCTACCTCTCTTAGGATGGCGAACACCTACTGTTCTGATGTTTACATTGCCATTCTGCTCCTGCCTAAAATTACTACTATTGTTATTAGCATTTCTGTTATTACGTGCTTGCTCCTCATTGTCAGCAACACGTTCTACACGTTCCAAATATTCAATGAAACGATCCAGATTGTCTCTAGGGGCAGATATAATTCTAGTTTGCCAATACCATGGCAGTTTGGCTTCAAGACCTAGTATTATCATTTCAGGTTTTAATTTTTCGGCCAAATGTGACAAACGTGAGATCCATGACCTAGCAAACTCTTTAATAGATTCCTAGCCTGCATTGAAGCGTTTTCCACTCCAAAATTCTCTCAACACTTCATTTTGCTTATTACTAGACCAATACTCATTAATGAAAGCTGTTTTAAACTCCGCTAATGTTTTACACTTCAACATAACATCAGCTGACCAACGCATGGCGTCACCTGCTAAATGGCTTCTAATAAATGAGATTTTCTCTCGTTCAGACCAAGTTGGTGGAATCACATCTTCGAAATCGTTCCAGAAATCTAGCGGGTGGATATTTTTATCTGGATCGAACCGCAAGAACTGCCGACACCCGATAAAGGCAGCGTTTGCAGCTACAGTTTGTTGCATACTACCATTACCAGAAGTTACTGAAGCTACTTTACTCTCAAGGTTAGCAATGTTAGTACTAATATTTTCTACTCTTATTTCGACATTATCTACTCTTTGCACAACATGAGTAGTATCAGTTTTGATTGCATCTACTTCTGCTTGACATATGTTTACTTTTATATTAACATCTTTAAATCTATCTGAGCACAGTTCAGATTCTGCCTCGATCTTTTCTGTTAACTTGTGCTCCAGCTTCGCATCTTCCATTTGGAAATCCTTGCGAACCTCAGAAACTTCGGATTTTACTGTTTTATACATTTCAGAAAATTGTTGAGCAACCTTTTTCTTAATATCCTCATGATTGTAATCAATTTTATAATTCAAACTGTCTAGATCCTCTTTCAACTTATTGCAACCAGCCTTGAAGGTATCGCCCATTACCTCCAATCGTTTATTAAAATTGGTTTGACTGGCCACAATCCTGTTATTTACCTCAATTATATTAGATTTTAATTCAGCATTACTGGCTGACAATTTTGCATTACTGGCAGCTGTTGCTTGTAATATAACATTTAAATCAATAGCCCCAGTATCTTTGGGTTGCTCACTAGCTGGCTTTTTATCACACTCAGGTGACAAAAAACTAGCTCCAACACCAGAATCATCAAAACTAAATGAAACTTCTGATTGATCAGTCATATCTAACTTATCCTTTTTAAACTCTACCACTTCTGATGGCGGTTTCGTTTTAAACTCATCAGATAAACTATTATCCAATAAATTAACAATTTCTAATTTCTGCTTTACTACAGGGGTCTCTATTATTGAAACATTGCCTCTTCCCACACTACTTTCAGGAGACAATACTTCATATTCCACTTTAACGTTACTACTTTCATGCATATTTACACTTGAACCGTTGTCTGGATTTACAGTTCCTTCAACATACATAGGTTCTGATGTAAGTTTAACCTCAGTTTCTTTTGGCGGTTCCATCACCGACAGTCTTTTAGTGCAGGTTAATAAAATTTTTTACAGCTTTTCACTTAACTTAGTTCCTTCTGCACGACGTATGGCGTTGCTGGCGCGGCGTACCAGGATTACTGACGCGACGCAGCTCGCTCAACTGCAGACAGCACACCGACGGCTGTAGTGTGTTTGCGTGGCCCGCAACTGCTGGCGCGACTCCGGCTGCTCTAGCGGACGACTGCGGTGAGGCGAAACTGGCTTCTCGCGATGCCGGCAGCGCCGCTAGACTCAGTGCCAGCTCCGTCAATCCAGATGCGTTGTTAATCCAATTGCGTCGTCCACATGCACACGTCACTATCACTATTTTATTACTCAGTTGCGTGTCGCATTTCACTCGCGAATCCCAATATTTAAAAATCACTTTCACTTTACTCAGTATTTTTCCCGGCCGATGCACCATATGTGGGGCGGCTGGTTGGAATTGTTATGGTGGTTTATATAAATACACTCCTGGAAATGGAAAAAAGAACACATTGGCACCGGTGTGTCAGACCCACCATACTTGCTCCGGACACTGCGAGAGGGCTGTACAAGCAATGATCACACGCACGGCACAGCGGACACACCAGGAACCGCGGTGTTGGCCGTCGAATGGCGCTAGCTGCGCAGCATTTGTGCACCGCCGCCGTCAGTGTCAGCCAGTTTGCCGTAGCGTACGGAGCTCCATCGCAGTCTTTAACACTGGTAGCATGCCGCGACAGCGTGGACGTGAACCGTATGTGCAGTTGACGGACTTTGAGCGAGGGCGTATAGTGGGCATGCGGGAGGCCGGGTGGACGTACCGCCGAATTGCTCAACACGTGGGGCGTGAGGTCTCCACAGTACATCGATGTTGTCGCCAGTGGTCGGCGGAAGGTGCACGTGCCCGTCGACCTGGGACCGGACCGCAGCGACGCACGGATGCACGCCAAGATCGTAGGATCCTACGCAGTGCCGTAGGGGACCGCACCGCCACTTCCCAGCAAATTAGGGACACTGTTGCTCCTGGGGTATCGGCGAGGACCATTCGCAACCGTCTCCATGAAGCTGGGCTACGGTCCCGCACACCGTTAGGCCGTCTTCCGCTCACGCCCCAACATCGTGCAGCCCGCCTCCAGTGGTGTCGCGACAGGCGTGAATGGAGGGACGAATGGAGACGTGTCGTCTTCAGCGATGAGAGTCGCTTCTGCCTTGGTGCCAATGATGGTCGTATGCGTGTTTGGCGCCGTGCAGGTGAGCGCCACAATCAGGACTGCATACGACCGAGGCACACAGGGCCAACACCCGGCATCATGGTGTGGGGAGCGATCTCCTACACTGGCCATACACCACTGGTGATCGTCGAGGGGACACTGCATAGTGCACGGTACATCCAAACCGTCATCGAACCCAACCTTCTACCATTCCTAGACCGGCAAGGGAACTTGCTGTTCCAACAGGACAATGCACGTCCGCATGTATCCCGTGCCACCCAACGTGCTCTAGAAGGTGTAAGTCAACTACCCTGGCCAGCAAGATCTCCGGATCTGTCCCCCATTGAGCATGTTTGGGACTGGATGAAGCGTCGTCTCACGCGGTCTGCACGTCCAGCACGAACGCTGGTCCAACTGAGGCGCCAGGTGGAAATGGCATGGCAAGCCGTTCCACAGGACTACATCCAGCATCTCTACGATCGTCTCCATGGGAGAATAGCAGCCTGCATTGCTGCGAAAGATGGATATACACTGTACTAGTGCCGACATTGTGCATGCTCTGTTGCCTGTGTCTATGTGCCTGTGGTTCTGTCAGTGTGATCATGTGATGTATCTGACCCCAGGAATGTGTCAATAAAGTTTCCCCTTCCTGGGACAATGAATTCACGGTGTTCTTATTTCAATTTCCAGAAGTGTATGTTTGAATGTTGAAACACTGCATTTACTGGCCGGTTAACCATATGTGCGGCGGCGGGTGGAATTATTGTTGTTAAAAATGTTCCTATTCTTTAGAATGTTATTTATGCTGTCTTTCGCCGTTCTCAACACTGGATCTCTAACTACAATATTGGCAACGAGAAAGTGATTAGCAAAACGTGAAGCCTGTAATTAGAATTCCTAGTGCACACTTCATCTGAGAATACACTTATAGTTACAGCTTATAGCTCCGAGGAATTAGGAGATTGTCTGGGATTTATAATCAAAAACAGTCGTGAAAAAGCGTCCTGTATTCTGAAAGTCACAGATGAAAACAAAAGAATCCACACAATCTAACTAACAGAGCAGTTCAGAGTCTAATGCGCTGATGCCACTATAACTGTCCAAATTAAATATTTAAATGAATGCTCGCCATAATTTGATGATAATGGTTCATCAAACGCCACGCTAAATAATTGGTAGAATGTCTGTCCCGCGGCGGCACGTGAAAATACGACAATACGCAAACTGAAGATCGATAAAGTCAACCCAGAATTAATACTTCACTCGAAAATGATCTCGAGTAACTTAATACGGCATCCGAGGCTGTTTGTAGCAATGATACCGACGCGACGCGACTCCCGACCCAGATGGAGTGCTATTCAGCGTCTTATATATAAAGCCGCGGTGCGGACGACTAAGGGAACGCCTGATCAAATCGGCTCTCCCGACTAGCCGCTGGGCTAGTAATGCACCACATTAAGTTACCGAATAAATCATAGCTTCTTTTGCTGATGGTCGATGAAGCTCTTAATTTAAATGTGCATTCAGCACACAGGTAAGTAATCATAATAAAAGTTTGACGTGGCTAAGTTAAATATTTTGGGCGAGAGAATTAATTTAATTACACTGCACGCAGTAGACGAGCTCTGAACTGGCCCTTTGGAGATGCGCTATCGCTATAGTTTTATAGGTATTCAAATGAAACTCTCACATCCTTATGGTTATAGCGGATCTCCATTCTACTTAAATATAAACATCCTAGCCTTATTTATTAGCCTACTTAATCTATCTTGCTTCCTTAAGTTTTAAGTTAAAAACCAGAAAATCGTGAATTTCCACTAAAATTTTAATTTGTGAGATCCAGAAGACTGTTTCTATTAAATAATTATGAAAAAGGAATCTAAATATAAATTTTTAATTTTCTAGCTCTTTTCTGTTGCGCCAATGATTTTTACAGAAAAACGTCAAAATTTCGAAAATGGTTAAAGTTATTGAACTGATATTCAACACATATTAATTTAGTATTACTCCTGACATACTAGAAACATTTTAGGTTATTTACTTGATTTTTAAAGTATTGCGCAACATTTATGACGTCAGAGCTAGTTACAGCGGACTGGCTGGCACACAATGGAAAGACTGATGTGAATTTACTACGGCGTGAGTAGGCTGCTTCCCTACAGTGTCAGTACATGAACTTACAACATAAAAGTAATAACAGGTAAAAATAAATGTTCATGAACCTGAAAGAAAATCAGTACATAAGCTTAAGCAAACGCTATCAGCAATACAATGAGAATCTGCTTAGTTTTTCAAGGAACTCCTCGACAGAATAGAAGGAGTGACCCATGAGGAAACTCTTCAGTTTCGATTTGAAAGCGCGTGGATTACTGCTAAGATTTTTAAATTCGAGTGGCAGATTATTGAAAATGGATGCAGCAGTATACTGCACACCTTTTTGCACAAGAGTTAAGGAAGTCCGATCCAAATGGAGGTTTGATTTCAGCCGAGTATTAACCGAGTGAAAGCTGCTTATTGTTGGATATAAACTAATATTGGTAACAAGAAACGACAATAAGGAATACATATATTGAGAGGCCAATGTCAAAATACCCAGACTCGTGAACAGAGGTCGACAAGAGGTTCGTGAACTCACACCACTCATTGCCCGAACCGCCCGTTTCTAAGCCAAAAATATCCTTCTAGAATGGGAAGAGTTACCCCAAAACATAACACCATACGACATAAGTAAATGAAAATAAGCAAAGTAGACTAATTTACGTGTAGAAGTATCACTCACTTTCGATACCGTTCGAATAGTGAAAATGGCAGTATTAAGTCTTTGAACAAGATCATGAACGTGGGCTTTCCACGACAGCTTACTATCTATCTGAACACCTAGGAATCTGAAATGTTCAGTTTCACTAATCATATGCCCGTTCTGTGAGATTAAAACGTCAGGTTTTGTTGAATTGTGTGTTAGAAACCGTAAAAACTAAGTCTTACTGTGATTTGACGTTAGTTTATTTTCTACAAGCCATGAACTGAGGTCATGTACTGCACTACTTGAAACCGAGTCAGTGTTTCACACAACATCCTTTACTACCAAGCTAGTGTCATCAGCAAATAGAAATATTTTAGAGTTACCCATAATACTAGGGGGCATATCATTTATATAAATAAGGAAGAGGAGCGGCCCCAACACTGAGCCCTGTGGCACTTGACGGTACCCCACTCAGATCCCACATCACAGGCGTTATCAACATTGTGAATAATGACCTTTTGCTGCCTGTTGCTAAAGTAAGAGGTGAACCAATTGTGAGCTACTCCCCTTATTCCGTAATAGTACAGCTTCTGGAGCAATATTGTGAGATCAACACAGTCAAATGCCTTTGTTAAATCAAAAAATACGCCAAGCGTTCGAAACTTTTTGTTTAGCCCATCCAGTACCTCACAGAGAAAAGAGAATATATCATTTTCAGTTGCCAAACGACTTCTAAAGCCGAACTGTACATTTGACAGCAAATCGTGTGATATAAAATGATCAATTAACCTTACATACACATCCTTTTCGATAACTTTTGCAAACACTGATGGCATAGAAATAGGTCTAAAATTATCTACATTATCCCTTTCTCCCTTTTTATAAAGCGGCTTTACTACTGAGTACTTTAATCGCTCAGGAAACTGACCATTCCTAAAGGAAAAATTACAAATATGGTTAAATACAGGGCTAACATGTGCAGCACAGTATTCTATTAGACACTCCATCATAACCATGAGAGTCCTTAGTCTTCAGTGATTTAATTATTGACTCAATCTCCCTCTTGTCTGTATCACAGAGGAGTATTTCAGACGTTAATCTCGGAAAGGCATTTGCTAAGAAATTTATATGATTTCCTGTAGAAACTAAATTTTTATTTAATTCACCAGCAATGCTCAGAAAATGGTTGTTAAATACTGTACATATATCTGATTTATCAGTAACAGAAATATTATTACTGCGAACTGACTTTATATCATCAACCTTGTGCTGCTGACCAGACACTTCCTTCACAACTGACCATATGGCTTTAATTTTATCCTGTGAATTAGCTATTCTGTTTGCATACCACATACTAGAACTCCCGCTTTAGTCACTTTCTCTTTTGGCCAAACCTTCCATATACCATAAAGTTCGCCGAAATCGGTGATGACGGGTATGCACAGTCCCATTGTTAGATGGAACACCCATTATACAAAAAACTGGTACACCTGCGTGTAGGGCCCCTTCAACCACGCAGAAATGCCGCAACACGACTCGGAATGGATTCGACTAATGTCAGAAATAGTGCTGGAGGGTACTGACACCATAAATCCTGCATGGCTGTCCATAAATCTGTAAGAGCACGAGGGATGGAGATCTCTTCTGAACAGCACGTTGCAAGGCATCCCAGATATGTCCAATAATATTCATGTCTGGGGAGTTTGGTGCCCAGCGAAAGTGTTTAAACGCAGAGAGTGTTCCTGGGGCCACTCTGTAGCAATTCTGGACGTGTGGAGTGTCGCATTGTCCTGCTGGAACTGTTCAAGAACGTCGGAATGCACAATGGATGCAGGTGATCAGACAGATTGCTTACGTACATTTCACCTGCCAGAGTCGTATCTAGACGTATCAGGGGTTCCTATCACTCGAACAGCACATGCTCAACACCATTACACAGCCTCCACCATCTCGAACAGTCCCTCGCTGACATACAGGATCCATGGATTTATGAAGTTGTCTCCATACCCGTACACGTCCATCCACTCGATACAATTTGAAATGAGACTCGTCCGACCAGGCAACATGTTCCCAGTCATCAACAGTCCAATGTCGGAGTTGACGGGCCCAGGCGAGGCGTAAAGCTTTATGTCATGCAGTCATCAAGGGTAAGCGAGTGGGCCGTCGGCTCCGAAAGCCAATACCAATGATGTTTCGTTAAAAGGTTCGTACGCTGTCAGTTGTTGATGGCCCAGCATTGAAATCTACAGCAATTTGCGGAAGGGTTGCCATTCTGTCACACTGAACCATTCTCTTCGGTCGTCGTTGGTCCCGTTCTTGCAGAGTCTTTTTCCGGCCGCAGCGATGTCGGAGATTTGATGTTTTGCCTGAGTCCTGATATTCACGGTACACTCGTGAAATGGTCGTACGGGAAAATCCCCACTTCATAGCTTCCTCGGAGATGCTATGTCCCATCGCTCGTGCGCCGACTATAACACCACGAAAAAACTCACTTGGATCTTGATAAGCTGTCATTGTAACAGCAGAAACCGATTTAACAACTGCGCCAGACGCTTGTTGTCTTATAAAGGCGTTGCCGTATTCTGCCTATTCACACATCTGTGTTTGAACACGCATGCCTATACGCATATACCAGTTTCTTTGGCGCCTCAGTGTGTGTGAAGTTTTATTTTTTTTTAATTTTTTTTTACAGCCTCCGATCGGTCGCGAAGTGGAAACCACAATCAAAATCAAAAACGTTTTATTTTCAGCATTTAGCTACAGTTTCCACCTATTTCTCTACATAGTCGACTCTCCGACTTATACAATTGTTGTAGTATGGTACCAACTTTCCGATACCTTCGTCATAGGAGGCTACCCCCTCTACTTTCTGCCAATTCCCTACGCTGGCTCGCTGTGCCAAAAAGCTGTCTTTATGGCGATCATAACCAAAGCTCCATCTGAACTAAGAGATGAAAATCAGAGCGAAAATCAGAGGGTGTCCAGCTGTAGGGTGGGTGAGCACACTTCCAATGGAAAACGTTGCAGGAGCGTCTTCATTGCACCTGCAGCACGCGGCTGAGAATTGTCATCAAGAAAGAAATGCATGAGATTTACATAACGTGGGCTGCGTGAAATCAGCTAAAATCTCTCAGTGGCTCTTGAAACTTGGTAGGAGGCACTACTCTTTAGGCATCTTTACGTGCTCACTGTGTACTCAGAACTGAAAAGAGCAATGTCATGTGGTAAACAGGCATACTAGAGACACCGAAAAAACACATCTACACAAAGTTTCACTAGGTTTTCACGACTGATCGGAGGTTGGAAAAAAAATAAAAAATGAAAACACCGTTCACGTAAAAAATTTTCTGTTATATAAAATTGCTACACCAAGAAGATGACTTGCTACAGACGTGAAATTTAAGCGACATGAAGAATATGCTGTGATATGCAAATGATTAGCTTTTCAGAGCATTCACAAAGGTTGGCGCCGGTGGCGACACCTACAACGTGCTGACATGAGGAAAGTTTCCAACCGATTTCTCACACACAAACAGCAGTTTACCGGCGTTGCCTGGTGAAATGTTGTTGTGATGCCTCGTGTAAGGAGGAGAAATGCGTACCATCACGTTTCCGACTTTCATAAAGGTCGGATTGTAGCCTATCGCGATTGCGGTTTATCAAATGGCGACATTGCTGCTCACGTTGGTCGACATCCAATGACTGTTAACAGAATATGGAATCGGTGGGTTCAGGACGGTAATACGGAACGCCGTGCTGGATTCCAACGGCCTCGTATCACTAGCAGTCGAGGTAACAGGCATCTTATCCGCATGGCTGTAACGGATCGTGCAGCCACGTCTCGATTCCTGAGTCAACAGATGGGGACGTTTGCAAGACAACAACCATCTGCTACACCAAGAAGATGACTTGCTACAGACGTGAAATTTAACCGACAGTTAGAAGGTGCTGTGATATGCAAATGATTAGCTTTTCAGAGCATTCACACAAGGTTGGCGCCGGTGGCGACACCTACAACGTGCTGACATGAGGAAAGTTTCCAACCGATTTCTCACACACAAACAGCAGTTTACCGGCGTTGCCTGGTGAAAAGTTGTTGTGATGCCTCGTGTAAGGACTAGAAATGCGTACCATCACGTTTCCGATTTTGATAAAGGTCGGATTGTAGAATATCACGATTGTGGTTTATCGTATCGCGACACTGCTACTCGCGTTGGCCGAGATCCAATAACTGTTAGCAGAATGTGGAATCGGTGGGTTCAGGAGGGTAATACCGAACGCCGTGCTGGATCGGAGACCATGGCTGCGGTTACCCTTGACGCTGCATCACAGACAGGAGCGCCTGCGATGGTGTACTCAACGACGAACCTGTTTGCACGAATGGCAAAACGTCATTTTTCGGATGAATCCAGGTTCTGTTTGCAGCATCATGATGGTCGCATCCGTGTTTGGCGTCATCGCGGTGAACGCATATTGGAAGCGTGTATTCGTCATCGCCGTACTGGCTTATCACCCGAGGTGATGGTATTGCGTGCCATTGGTTACACGTCTCGGTCACCTCTTGTTCGCATTGACGGCACTTTGTACAGTGGACGTTACATTTCAGATGTGTTACGACCCGTGGCTCTACCCGTCATTTGATCCCCGCGAAACCCTACATTTCAGCAGGATAATACACGACCGCATGTTGCAGGTCCTGTACGGGCCTTTCTGGATACAGAAAATGTTCGACTGCTGCCCTGGCCTGCACATTCTCCAGATCTAATACCAACTGAAAACGTCTGGTCAATGGTGGCCGAGCAACTGGCTCGTTACAATACGCCAGTCACTGTTCTTGATGAACTGTGGTGTCGTGTTGAAGCTGCATGGGCAGCTGTACCTGTACACGCCATCCAAGCTCTGTTTGACTCAATGCCCAGGCGTATCAAGGCCGTTATTACGGCCAGAGATGGTTGTTCTGGGTAATGATTTCTCAGGATCCATGCACCCAAAGTGCGTGAAAATGTAATCACATGTCAGGTCTATAATAATATATTTTCCAATGAATACCCGTTTGTCATCTGCATTTCTTGTAGGTGTAGCAATTTTAATGGCCAGTAGTGTAAATCAAACTGTGTGTGTGTGTGTGTGTGTGTGTGTGTGTGTGTGAGTTTCAGCATTGTGGGATTTCTAACTTCCTCGCTCCATTAGGAGATACTGACAAGAACGTGTTTTTCCAGCTGCTGGCCTATAGGTTATTCTGCACGACAGGTGTCTTGTGTGGAAACAGTATCAGCCTGATTTGCTGGATAGCCTACATGGCAGGGGAAAGTAATGGTTCTCTGGCTTCATAGATGTAGGCTGCTTTGCATGAGGGGTACATTGCGGTATTAGTGTTGTCCTGTTTTATCTACTTGCTTTGTATAGCAGGCTGTCTGTGAGAAGCAGGTAAATGATTTCAAGCGTGTCAGATGTAGCCTGCCCTGCATGGCAGTTGTGTTTTGTGAGTAGTATTGGCCTGCTTTAATGAACTCTATCACGTGGGTGACACATGGTGATGAGCATGCCTTGGGAATTGGCTGGTTGAGATGGACAGGGAAGGGGATGAGTAAAGAGTGTCTGAGGAGGAAATGGACCGAGAGAGGGGGAAGGATGATGAGATGCATGAGGCAGGTGGAAGATGTAAAGGGGTAATGGGAAGGTGGGAAAGGAAGAGGAGGAGGTGGGGACGGAAAGTGCGATGAAGATATTATTAGAGAGAGTGGGAGAAAGCTGTTGTCAGAGAGAAGGGGTGGATGAAATGGACAAAAATAGGGAAAACAGCAGATAAAGAGACAGTATTGATGAGGTGCACCGACAGATGGAGGAAGAGGAAGGCACAGAAAGGGAGAGGAGGAGATGTGTTCAGTATATGTGTCAAACACACATATATGGGTTAAGCTACAGGGAAAAGACTAGTGCATGTGTGTATATTTAGGGTGTTCATTTCAACTAAACACGTTGAAACATATCGAAAACTGATTCAGATTCGTTTGTTGAGAAGGGGGGGGTCATCCAATGATACCAAACATGACCTATCACCACAACCCACACATGGGAGTTGGGGGCAACTTTAAAGTCTTCAGTGGGAACCATAGTTTATTTTTAGTGCAGATTAAGATTTTATGGAAAAATCTACATACATTTTGTCTGAAGCACTTTTTTCGTTTCGCCACAGATGGTGCTGTAATCGGAGGAATATGAATGGTTAGACAATAGTAATTTATGACATGCTGTTCAATGGCTCTTGAATATTCAGTGGCGCATGGAACCCCAGCTCTATGCTGCGAAGGTAGGATGGGCCATTATTTAATAACTTCTAATTCGAAATTTAATCGCAACATGGTATTCCTCCGACATATCGGATGAGGGACTACTCGACGTGCCGCCATGACCACGTAGCAAACTACGACGTATCGTAATGGGTACTGCACTGCGAACAGAGCATACGTATCGTGCAAACATAGAACATATAGCGGCTCTAAGCATTACAGTACTTCTGTATGTTTATTGGCTGCACACCTACCTATCATTTGACGAACAGACGCTCAAGTGGACCATAGAAAAAAAAAAAAAAAACTGAAATGATCCTGGTATGTGGAGAACGTAGGAGAAATGTTGAGGTTTCCATTGGCTCATATGGCGAGTTTTTTCTATAGTGAGCTTGCTCTCGGTCCTTCTTTTACAACGTTGTGAACGCCTTTAAGTCTGTTGGCAGCGTACAGACCAGCAAAAGGAAACTAAGCAAACGTGTAACAGGAAAAGATAATAAAACAGCTGTACGAGCGGCACTGCACCACAACCAGGAAATTACAGCACGATTCCGGTTATGTCCGTAGGTAGTATTGTCACAATACTGCATCGTCATAACTGTCACCCATACCACGAGTCACTGTATGAAAGCCGTGCGGGGTAACCGTGCGGTCTTAGGCGTCTTGTCACGGTCTGTGCGCCCCCCCCCCCACCTCCTGTCGGAGGTTCGAGTCCTCCCTCGGGCCTGGGTGTGTGTGTTGTCCATAGCGTAAGTTACTTTAAGCTAGCTTAAGTAGTGTGTAAGTTTAGGGACCAATGGCCTAAGCAGTTTGGTCCCGTAAGATCTTAACACAAATTTACACAATTTTTCATTGTATCAGGAATTCATGGCACTGAGTTCCACAGCCGGGTGGCGTTTCGTGAATGGACCGTCAACAGATGCAAGCGACTCTTTGCCGAGGTACTATTTTCTGATGAGTCAACATTCACAAACTATGGTAGCGCTAACCGGCATAACTTGGAAACAATCCCCACTGGTTACAGCAAGTTGACCATCAACGTCCTCTGTCGTTAACATACGGTGTGGCATCATGGGGAACAAACTCATTGCTCCGTATTTTATTGACGGCGCGTTGAACCGATCCAAATATCGAACGTTTTTGAAACAGGAACTACCGGTACTGCTACAGGATGTTGCCCTGGACGTTCGACAACGTATGTGTTTTCAGCATAACGGTTGCCCTGCGTATTACGCAGTTGACGCACGGTTTGTATTAGACCGTGTTAACCCTGGACGGTGGATCGGCATGTGTGGCCTTATGAAGTGGCCGGCTAGGTCACCGGATTTGACGTCGCCGGAATTCTTTCTGTGGGGTTATTTAAAAGATAAGGTGTACCAGCAAGTGTCAACAGGCCGTGAAGACATGGCCGACCACATCAGAAAAGGTTGTGCTGGTATTCCCGTGTATATGCTTCTGTCCTGTGTTTGCTCATTTGTAGTTGGCGGTACTACTTTTGAATACTTGCTCTAACTGGAAAAGTAGAGTAGCCTTTGCCTCGAGCTACGGCGACAGTGGCACTTCTAGTAGTCCCCAGTTCGATATGTTGCGAATGGGGTTTCCAGTTAGAGTTTATGAAATACTGGCCTGTCCTACCTTCGCAGCATGGAGTTGGGTTACTCCGTGCCAATGGATATTCAGGGGCCATTGAATAGCATGTCGTAGATTAAGATTCTGTACCAATTTCTATTCCTCCGATTACAGCGCCATCTGTGGAAAAATGAGGAAGATGCTTCAGACAAAATGTATGTTGATTTTGGCCTTAGAACCGTAATTTACAATAAAAAAACCGAAGTTACCATTGAAGTGAAGCTTTCAAAGTTCAAAGTCCCCCCCCCCCCCCCGGCCCCCTTCGCCAACCCGCCAACCACGCACGAGCGAGGTGGGGAGAGGGGTTGAGTGTGGCATCTACATCTACATGGATACTCATCAAATGACATTTAAGTGCCTGGCAGGGAGTTCATCGAACCACCTTCACAATAGTTCTCTATTATTTCACTCTCGTAAAGTGCGGGGAAGGAACGAACACCTATACCTTTTCATGCGAGATGTGATTTCTCTTATTTTATTATGTTGATCGTTTCTGTCTATGGAGGTCAGCGTCAACAAAATATCTTCGCATTCGGAGGAGAAAGTTGGTGATTGAAATTTCGTGAGAAGATTCCGCCACGATGAGAAATGCCTTTGTGTTAATGGTGTGCACCCCAAATCCTGTATCATTTCAGTGACACTCCCCTATATCGCGATAATACAAAACGTGCTGCCCTTCTTTGAACTTTCTCGATGTACTTCGTCAATTCTATCTGGTAAGGATCCCACACCGAGCGGCAGTATTCCAAAACAGGACGGATAATCGTAGTGTAAGCAATCTCTTTAGTAGATCTGTTACCTGTTTTAAGTGTCCTGCCAATAAAACGCAGTCTTTGGTTAGTCAACCCCACAATATTTTCTGTGTTGCTTCCAGTTTAAGTTGTTCGTAATTATGATTCCTAGGTATTTAGTTGAATTGGCGGCCTTTAGATTTGACTGCTTTATAGTGTAACTGAAGTTTAACTGATTCGTTTTAGCACTCATGTGGAAGACAGCACACTTTTCATTCTTTAGGATTATTGTCAATTTTTCCTCCATATAAACAGCATCATAATCTGCAAAAAACCTAAGACGGCTGCTCGGATTATCTCCTACATCGTTTATATAGATAAGGAACAACAAATAGCCTATAATATTATAACATTACGCTCGGGAACACCAGAAATAACATTAGTATTGCTGGATGACTTTCCATCAACTACTACATTGGATGTCCCCACCGCCGGGCGTTGTGGCCAAGCGGCTCTAGGCGCTTCGGTCCGGAACCGCGGGACTGTTACGATCGCAGGATCGAATCCTGACTCGGGCATCGATGTGTGTGATGTCCTTAGGTTAGTTTGGTTTAATTAGTTCTAAGTTCTAGGGGACTCCACTCACTCCTGCCTGATGATAAAGTGGAAGAGGACACAGAAGAACAACGCCTAATTAGACAGGCTATGCAGGCAGACTACCAGAATAACATAATGGTGTACCCTTTCTCAGAAGAGGAAGTGGCAGCACACATAAAATCACTAAAGAAAGGAAAGGCCCCGGGACCAGACGGCATAATCGCGGAGGTGGTGCAATACCTCGCTTCTCAACTGGTGACACCTTTAGCAAGAATTTACAATGAGGCCCTGCGCCTCAGAACATTCCCCACAATCTGGAAACAGGCAAACGTCGTAATTATCAAAAAAGGGCAGGACAAAGACCCTAAAGAAGCAAAGTCCTATAGACCTATCTGTCTGTTGGACCTGTTAGGCAAATTGCTGGAGAGGTTACTAGCTGATAGACTGACAGCACACCGAGTGCTGTGCGGGATGAGTGACAGACAATTCGGTTTTCGGCAGGGGCGATCCGCGTGTGACGCAATTGCCCTCGCGTCCGAGGTCTGTGAGTCGTCTCCGCACAAGTACATAGTTGGCATCATGGTGGACATCAGTGGCGCCTTTGACAACCTGTGGTGGCCTTCGCTCTTCTCCTGCCTGCGGCAGAAGGAGTGTCCAGGGCCGCTATACGGCTGTCTTAGGAGCTATTGTATGGAAAGAGAGGTCTGGCTATCGTCCCCTATCGGGCGAATTGGCAAGAAAATCACGAAGGGGTGTCCACAGGGCTCTGTCCTGGGGCCACTCTTTTGGGATATAAATATGGAGCCTCTCCTGGAGAGCTTGGTGAACAGTGTGGATGTGCTAGAGGCGATAGCTTACGCTGACGACCTCCTTCTGCTGGTTGGCGGCCGAAGTCGCGAAGACCTTGAACCCAAATTCAATAGAACACTAGCAATTCTCACACAGTGGTGCCAGAACACAAGAATGACAATTGCTCCTAACTAGTCGACATATCTATTACTGAAAGGCCAATTGGCCAGGAATCCAACGGTAAGAATCGAGGGCTCACCGGTGATTCGGCGTCGTGAGGCCCGGTATCTAGGAGTAATAATTGATGAAAGGTGGAACTTTGCCAAACATATTGAAACAGCAACGCAAAGATCACTAGAAGCCCTAAACAGTTTGATCATGATAGGACACAGCAGATTCCATCTTCCACCAGAACTCATAATGCTGTACCATAACACCACTCTTGTTTCCATCGTGGGTTACGGATCCGGAGTGTGGGCACACAGGCTCACGAGGGTCGTGCCCGCTATGTCTGTGAGGAGGGTGCAACGTAACATGCTTCTACGCTCCACTGGAGTATACAGAACATCTCCGGGAGGGGCACCACTAATACTCATGGGGGTGTGTCCCCTGGACATTAAAATCCGGGAACAGGCAGCTTGGTATTGGGTGAAAAGGGGAGATGTAGAAAAGACAGAGAGCATCTTGGGAGTGCGGGTGGGGGACAAGTTTGCAATCAAGAGAAGAGGAGAAGAGCTATGGCAAGAACTCTGGGACACAGAGGCAACAGGCCGAAGTACTTACCAACTGCTCCCAAACGTCAAAGAACGCCTCCAACTTTCGCATTTCCAACCGAGTAAGGGACTGTTGCACTTCCTTACAGGTCATGGACCGTATCCGGCATATCTTTGCCGATTCGGGAAAAGGGCTACCCCCTCGTGTGACTGCGGAGCCGAACAGGGGATTCCGGATCACGTGATCTATGACTGCCCTGTCTTCGATGACGTAGCCAGTGATTTAAGAAACCAGCTACCTAACAACAACACATATCAGCTAATCAGAGACCCTACTACATTCAATATAATAAACCGCCTTGCCAGCGAGGTATCAGCAAAGGTCCTGCGAGAATATCTAAGGGAAAATATATGAACTACCAGACATGACATGACTTAAAGCGACCCATCCCATTCCGCCGGGGCGTGGACTGGCCAATCGCCGTGACGGTAGGAACCCGCCACGCTTTGGAACATGGGGAGGGGGCGCTAACACCCAAATCAGACAACTGCGCACAGATAGTGACTTAGCAGTTATCTAACCTTCACGTAGATAGTAGAAAGATGACCCCAAACAGAACCTGCAGCGATCTTCTAAAAGGCCAGCCCAGTGCCAGGGGCATGCTCACTGGGATTAGCTCAGTGGCCACGGCCACATAGTAGGTTTATATGCAACAACTGGCACGCTTGTAACGCTGCAGGAAGTAGCCCCTAGATTAGTTAGTTAAGCCGAGACACTAGATCTTACCCATTAAGAAACTGACTCATTATTTGCTGTAGCAAGTAAGCTTACTAATACCTAGAAATAAAAGTATAAATGTTGCTAATACTAATAAAATGTAATGTAGATTGAAGACCCACTAATGTATAAGGTGGTGGGTTATGATGTATGAAATAATTGGATAGAAACAAAGAACTTTTTTTTAAAAAAAAAAACGTTCTAGGGCACTGATGACCTCAGATGTTAAGTCCCATAGTGCCCAGGGCCATTTTTTTGTCCCCCACCGAGACAAACAAATTGGAATTATAACTTTATTTGATCCGATGTGTAGTTTTCGATATATTTCAACGTCTTCAGTTAAAAGAACACCCCGTTAATATATAAGTGTATGTGTTTTTTTTTCTCATTGGTTTTCGTTGGTGAAATTAGTTATATTGTTTTCAAATGGATCAAATAGATCTGAGCACTATGGGACTTAACTTCTAAGGTCATCAGTCCCCTAGAACTTAGAACTACTTAAACCTGACTAACCTAAAGACATCACACACATCCATGCCCGAGGCAGGATTCGAACCTGCGACCGCAGCGGTCGCGCGGCTCCAGACTGTAGCGCCTAGAACCGCTCGGCTACTCCGGCCGGTTATTGTTTTCCGAACTGCTGTTCACCATATAAAGTGCACGATTAATGAGCTGCTTAAAATTAACAGCCAAAGTGCCTGTGTTATGATCAGACGAAAGTACAGTTTTCCAGCCATAGCTTTCGGTCTTTTGACGGCTCTGTGAAGTGCCTCATAGGTAGTAGAACATTACGAAATTTTAGTTGACTTTATTACTCGTAGTAATACATAATAAATGCCATCCAAAAACATATGTATTGTTAAAGCAAACACGGACAAGCAAGCTTCAACTCCAAGATGATTACTCGTAGTACATTAATGGCCATTAAAATTGCTACACCAAGGAGAAATGCAGATAATAAACGGGTATTCATTGGACAAATATATTATACTAGAACTGGCATGTGATTAGATTTTCACGCAACTTGGGTTCATAGATCCTGAGAAATCAGTACCCAGAACAACCACCTCTGGCCGTAATAACGGCCTTGATACGCCTCGGCATTGAGTCAAACAGAGCTTGGATGGCGTGTACAGGTACAGCTGTCCATGCAGCTTCAACACGATACCACAGTTCATCAAGAGTAGTGACTGGCGTATTGTGACGAGACAGTTGCTCGGCTACCATTGACCAGACGTTTTCATTTGGTGAGAGATCTGGAGAATATGCTGGCCAGGGCAGCAATCGAACATTTTCTGTATCCAGAAAGGCCCGTACAGGACCTGCAACATGCGGTCGCGCATTCTCCTGCTGAAATGTAGGGTTTCACAGGGATCAAATGAAGGGTAGAGCCACGGGTCGTAACACATCTGAAATGTAGCGTGCACTGTTCAAAGTGCCGTCAATGCGAACAAGAGGTGACCGAGACGTGCAACGAATGGCACGCAATAGCATCACCCCGGGTGATACGCCAGTATGGCGATGACGAATACACGCTTCCAATGTGGTTTCAACACGATGTCGCAAAAAACCGATGCGACCATCATGATGCTGTAAACGGAACCTGGATTCATCCGAGAAAATGACGCTTTGTCATTAGTGCACCCAGGTTGGTCGTTGAGTACACCATCGCAGGCGCTCCTGTCTGTGATACAGCGTCAAGGGTAACCGCAGCGATGGTCTCCGAGCTGACAGTCCATTCTGCTGCAAACGTCGTCGAACTGTTCGTGCAGATGGTTGTTGTCTTGAAAACGTCCCCATCTGTTGACTCAGGGATCGAGACGTGGCTGCACGATCCGTTACAACCATGCGGATAAGATGCCTGTCATCTCGACTGCTAGTGATACGAGGCCGTTGGGATCCAGCACGGCGTTCTGTATTACCCTCCTGAACCCACCGATTCCATATTCTGCTGACAGTCATTGGATCTCGACCAACGCTAGCAACAAATGTCGCGATACCATAAACCGCAATCGTGATAGGCTACAATCCGACCTTTATCAAAGTCGGAAACGTGATGGTACGCATTTCTCTTCCTTACACGAGGCATCACAACAACGTTTCACCAGGCAACGCCGGTCAACTGCTGGTTGTGTATGAGAAATCGGTTGGAAACTTTCGTCATGTCAGCACGTTGTAGGTGTCGCCACCGGCGCCAACCTTGTGTGAATGCTCTGAAAAGCTAATCATTTGCATATCACAGCTTCTTCTTCTTGTCGGTTAAATTTCGCGTCTGTAGCACGTCATCTTCGTGGTGTAGCAAATTTAATGGCCAGTAGTGTAGTTTTCGAGATATTTCAACGTCTTCAGTTAAAAGAACACCCCGTTATTATATAGGTGTGTGTGTTTCTTTCTCATTGGTTCTCGTTGTTGAAATTAGTTGTATAGTTTTCCGAACTGCTGTTCAACATCTCAAGTACACGATTAATGAGATTCTTAAAATTAACAGCCAAAGTGCGTGTGTTATGATCAGACGAATGTACAGTTTTCCGGCAATAACTTTGTGTCTTTTGACGGCTCTGTGAAGTACCGCACAGGTAGTAGAACATATGAAATTTTATTTCACTTTATTACTCGTAGTAATACACAATAAACTCTATCCAAAAACACATGTAATGTTAAAGCAAACACGGACAACAGAGCTTCAACTCCAAAATAATTACTCGTAGTAATACTCGAGTATGTTGACTGTTTCAGCTGAGGTCACGAACTGGCCAGAGCTCGTCCGACTTCCGCTCTACATTGTGCTCAGTACGAGGGCTCTGCTGTTTTGAAAGAGAGGCTTGTCTTCTGGGACGCCTCTCATAAGTTGTTGCAGACTGTAGCGAGCCATCGCTAACGTCTGTGGTATCAATATGCCTTGTCCAATTTGGTACTGCAGTCTCTGGACGATACAACAGAACGTATTACAGGGTCTTCTTGAAGCTGAGCCATTGCTCAGTGTGACACTACCGCGTATTGCGATTTGAATGAAGTATGTGCTAAAAATGTCGGTAGCACAATGGGGCCCGTTGCAAGTGCATCCAGGCAGGCGGTGGCTGTTGTGCATCGCCGTCGCCGGCTGAGAGAGGCGCCGGGCAGCGGCACAAAGTGGCCGCCAGCCGCGGGCGCTGCGCCGTCCGGGGGCGGCGGTGCGCACCGCCGGACAGCCGGCAGCAGCGGCAGCGGCGGCCTTAGGTATATGGCGCAGCGAGGGCGGCGCAGCGCACGCCCGGCTGAGCCTGCCTGCCTGCCTCACGCGCGGGGTCACTGAGCAGCTGCCCGCTGGCGCCGGGGCTCGCCGAATGAAATGCGGTCGCCGTTCAGCTACACCACTGCACACAATGAGCTGCACCACCGCAGGGGAGAGGCCGCGTCAGTAAAGAACCGAAGTAATGGTATTCCAGGCTAGCGGTCCTATAAATAGAAGGCTCACTGCTTCTCCCAAATCACCTAAACTAGTGGTATTAGTAAGAAGGACGATGAGGGAAAATTTACGTGCTATAGAAGCAAACATTATGAATTACCTCGAAGAAAACGGTCTATTGACACACAGTCAACATGGATTTAGAAAGCATCGTTCTTGTGAAACACAATTAGCTCTTTACTCCCATGAAGTGTTTAGTGCTATTGACAAGGGATTTCAGATTGATTACGTATTTCTGGATTTCCGGAAGGCTTTTGACACTCCACCGCACAAGTCGCTTATAGTGAAATTGCTCTCTTATGGAACATCGTCTCAAAAACTGGCTCTGAGCACTATGGGACTTAACAGCTGAGGTCATCAGTCCCATAGAATTTAGAACTACTTAAACCTAACTAACCTAAGGACATCACAAACACCCATGCCCGATTCAGGATACGAACCTGCGATCGCAGTGGTCGCGCGGTTCCAGAATGTAGCGCCTAGAACCGCTCGGCCACAATATCGTCTCAGTTATGCGACTGGTTTCGTGATTTCCTGTCAGAGAGGTCACAGTTTGTAGTAATTGATGGAAAGTCATCAAGTAAAACAGAAGTGATTTCTAGGGTTTCTCAAGTGTTGTAACTCCGACCAGGACGGTCACGGGGTAGCAATGACAGAAAGCGCAGCAGGACCCATAGAGAGGCCTGCGAACAAAAACACAATGGAAGAGGATGGACACGACCAACGAAGGACAGAACGAATACAACAAGACCGAACAACAGAGTCACCAGTAAACAAACACATCCACTAGTACACGAACAAGGAAGTAGGCTGCCTAACGCAAAGCGAGGTGTAAACCGACGTAAGCGAGATTAGACTGACTGGCTGAGCTTTTTTTTTTTTTATTGTGATTTCATTCCCCTGCCCCATATGGGCAGGGGAGGGCTGTCAGCGGCACAATCCGCCGCTCTTCAGCCGAGTGACACTACAACTAAAACAATAATAAAATGATACATACATAAGGAGATAAAAAAGGGGAACATAAAACAGAGTAAGGGAGAAAATGGAGGTAAAATATACACTGACATGGAGACGTTCATGGGGGACAGTTAAAAAAAGTCACCAGAAAGTTAAAAACACAGTTGGCGATTCTTAAAACACAGAGAAGACACTGAATGCGCAGGCACAGGTTAAAAGTCGGCCACAGTAGTAAAAACACTCCTGAACAACACACTTAAAACCCACTTGGAGCACACACGACGAAGAATAAAACTGCCAGGTGGGACCTGCCGAGGGAAAAGGTCGGAGAGGATGGAAAAGGAGGGGAGAGCATGGGGCAGCTGGGGAAGCGGCGGGATGAAGAGAGGAGGGGCATCAGTGGGTTCACGAAGAGGCAGGAGACACGTGGGGTGGGAGAGGAAGAGGGAAGACAGGGCAGGAGGGAGCGCAGAGACACTGAAAGGAGGCACAAGAGATGGAGGGGGAGTAGGAGGGGGTAGCCGCTCAGGAGGAGCGAGGGGGAGGAGAGGGAGCCCTGAGGAGGAGGCAGGAAGAGGGGGTTAGAGTTGGTAGGAAGGGTAGATGTCAGGGCGAAGCTCATCATCCGGGAGGGGTAGACAGTGGAAGTTGTGTTGGGAAAGGAGATGGAAGGTGTGGAGATGGAGAGAGGGTGGGACACAACGGTAAAGGCGCGGCAACTGGTTGGGGTGGAGAGGATGGGAGAAACCAGGGAGTGAGGGGGATCAAGGCGGCGGACAATATATAGTGTGCGGATGTGTTCAAGGAAAAGGAGAAAGTGGGGGAAGGGGATGAGGTCGTACTGGCTGAGCGAGAGGCCGGCGCTTAAGTACGCTATCGGGGGCGTCGCTATTGGACGCTGGAACCACTTGTTCCACTGTGGCGCCCTCACACTAAAAGAGGGCCAGGAGGCGCGCGCCGCCACAGCTTACGGCGCGATGGTGCAGAGACCTCTATGAGTCTTCGACGTCCATGACGTCTGGAGCCGATTCAAATTCCGCGGCGCGCGGTACCAGATAAAGGTAGTGCTACAGGCTCTTTGCTGTTCCTTATTTGTATAAACGATTTGGGAGACCATCTGATCAGCCCTCTTAGGTAATTTGCAGATGACGCTGTTGTTTATCGACTAATAATCAAAAGATCGAAACAGGACGGCCGGTGTGGCCCAGCGGTTCTAGGCGCTTCAGTCTGGAACCGCGCGACCGCTACGGTCGCAGGTTCGAATCGTGGCTCGGGCATGGATGTG
The DNA here is from genome assembly GCF_023898315.1 of Schistocerca nitens. Lineage (NCBI taxonomy): Eukaryota > Metazoa > Arthropoda > Insecta > Orthoptera > Acrididae > Schistocerca > Schistocerca nitens. Next base: position 244,026,216 of record NC_064614.1, on the reverse strand, counting down.
TGTGATGTCCTTAGGTTAGTTACGTTTAAGCAGTTCTAAATTCTAGGGGACTGATGACCTCAACTGTTAAGTCACATAGTGCTCAGAGCCATTTGAACCATTTGATTTTTGATCAAAACAAATGGCAAAACGATTTAGTAAAGACATCTGTATGGTGCGAAAATTGGCAGTTAACCCCAAATAACGAAAAGTGTGCATCATCCATATGAGTGCTAAAAGGAATCCGTTGAATTTCAGCTACACGATAAAGCACTCAAATCTAAGGGCTGTAAATTTAACTGAATACCTAGGAATTACCATTATGAACAATTTAAATTGGAAAGAACACATATAAAATGTTGTGGGGATTGCAAACCAAAGACTACGTTTTATTGGCAGAACACTTAGAAAATCTAGCATATCTAATGAAGAGACTACCTATACTTCGCCTGTTCGTCCTCTTTTAGAATATTGCTGCGTTGTGTAGGATCCTTATAAGATAGCATTTACGGAGTACATCGAAAAAGTTCAAAGTAGGGCAGCACTTTTTGTATTATCGCGAAATAGGGGAAAGAGTGTCACTGAAATGATACAGGATTTGGGATGGACATCATTAAAACAAAGGCGTTTTTCTTTGCGGAGGAATCTTCTCACGAAATTTCAGTCACCAACTTTCTCCTCCGAATGCGAAAATATTTTGTTGACACTGACCTACGTAGGGAGAAACGATCACAGTGATAAAATAAGGGAAATCAGAGCTGTAGGGGAAGATATAGGTGTTCGTTCTTTCCGCGCGCTGTACGAGATTGGAACAATAGAGAATTGTGAAGGTGGTTCGATGAACCCTCTACCAGGCACTTAAATGTGATTTTTAGAGTATCCATGTAGATGTAGAAAGATCAAATAAAGCAGAAGCGATGGATAACATTTCATCGGAATTTGTAAAAGCATTTGGGAAAATGGCAACCACAGGACTACACAGGTTTGTGTAGAATCTATGAGAACGGATACGTAACAACAGACGTTCAGAAAAACATTGTTCGCGACCGCTACAGTCGCAGGTTCGAATCCTGCCTCGGGCATGGATGTGTGTGATGTCCTTAGGTTATCTAGGTTTGAGTAGTTCTAAGTTCTAGGGGACTGATGACCTCAGATGTTAAGTCCCATAGTGCTCAGAGCCATTTTGAAAACATTGTTCACTCAATTCCGTAGACGGCAAGGCCTGATAGGTTCAAAAATTATCGCATCATTAACATCTCAAGCATGCAAGCTGGCGACAAGAATAATTTGGCTTTAGGAAAGGTAAAGGCACCAGAGAGGCCGTCCTGACTTTGCGTTTGTTAATGGAAGCAAGACTGAAGAAAAAAACAAGATACGCTCATAGCAAGTGTCGATCCAAAAAAACGCGTCCGGCATTGCAAAATGGTGTAAGACGTTTGAAGTTTTAAGAAAAATAGGGGCAGACTGTAGGGAAAGGTGGGTAATATACAATATGCAAAAGAATCAAGGGAACAGTAAGACGGAATTGCCAAAAACGAAGGGCTGTGCTTAAAAAGCGGGGTGCAGCCTTTCGCCATTACTGCTCAGACTATACATACTATAAGCAATAAGGAAAATAAAAGTAAGTTTCAAGGGAGGGATTAAAATTCAGGGTGAAAGGATGTCAGTGATAAGATCGCTGATGACATTGCTGTCCTGAGTCAAAGACCAATTACAGGATCTGTTGAATGGAATGAACAGTCTAATGTTTACAGAATGTGAGCTGAGGGTAAACTGGAGGGAGAAAAAAGTAATGAGAAACAGTAGAAATCAGTATAGCGAGAAACTATACACTAAAATTGGTGGTCACGAAGTAGATGAAGGAATGCTCCTACCTAGGCAGCAAAATAACGCATGACGGAAGGAGCAATGAGGACATAAAAAGTAGGCTAGCAGTGACAAAAAGGGCGTTCCTGGTCGAGAGAAGTCCACTAGTATCAAGCATACAATAGATTTTAATTTGAGGAAGGTACGTTTGCAGTAGAGCATTGAATGGTAGTGAGACGTGGACCGTGGTAAAGCCGGAAAAGAAGAGAATCGGAGCATTTGAAATGTAGTGCTACAGAAGAATACTGAAAAAAAGAAGGGGGACTGTTGGGATAAGGAATCAAGAGATTCTCCTTAGAATGGGCGAGGACAGCACCACATGGAAAACATTGACAAGAAGAAGAGACAGAATATGTGTTAAGTCATCAGGGGAAACCTCCAGGTACTAGAGGCAATTGCAGAGGGTAAAAACTGTAGGGGAAGACAGAGTTTGGAATACATACAGCTAATACTTTATTACGTAGGGTCCAAGTACTAGATTGATATGAAAAGGTTAGTGCAGGAGAAGAATTCGTGGCGGGTCGCATCAAAGTAATCAGTAACGTAAAGTAATCAGTAACGATGAAACACTGAATGATCCGTCGTGGCAGCCACTTCTTATAGATGGGAGGCGTCTCTGTGGCATTTCTCTGGCTCCCAGGGCATGTTGGCAACCACGGAAATGGGGCAGCCGATACAGTGGCAAAGGCTGCACTCTCTCCCTCGGCCCGCTGTTCGCATGGTTCTCTTTTCCGATCTACAGAGCGTTTTATGTCGACGTATTCCTCTTTTATGGCACACACATAGGTCTGCAGTTCCTGATAATAAATTACGGGACGTCAAACCTCCTCCCTGTGCTTGGACCTCTTCCTCTCGTCCTCGTCGTCGAGAGGAGGTAATTTTAACTAGTCTCCGGATAGGGCTCTACTTTCAACCGTGGACGGTGAGACACCTTTTACTTCAGTGCCCATATTTTAATCCGCTACGAGCCAGTTTACAGCTGTCGCCTGATATATCTTCCCTTTTAGCAGATGACACGCGCTCAGCCGATCGCGTCCCTGAGTTTATCAGTGTCAGTGAGATGACGTAGGTCATTTGAAGCTCTTTTCCGGGGAAAACAATCCACCTTCAATAGCAGTTTCCTAAGATTTTCTTCCGTATTTAGTTTCCCTCCTTCTTGAGTTTCGCTCCCATTACTGCTCACTTGAAATTTGGTTTTTTACCCTTCACTAAGCCACAGAATGGGGCCTATGACTATAGCAGTTCTGCGCCATAAAACCATAACAAAAAAAACCTTCCTATAGCCTTCGTGTGTTATCACCAGCAGTTCCCTCGTTCTGAACAAAATGCAGATACCAGGATCCTGATAGTGTACGCTGAATGAAGAAGAGCCCAACAGTACGTAAAAGGGGAAACGAAGGATTTCGTCCAGGTTGCGTGTCACTCATTCTGCAAACTGAACCCTACTATCTGGAGAGTCCTCGGTGAGGTGCTTCTTAAATCTATGATTTTTATGTGGCCACAATTTTCATTATTGATATACACCTGATGGCAGTTTACTCCCTTGTGGGGCGGGTACTGCGCTCTAAAATCTTACTAATGGATTTTAGAACAGCGGTTGACGTTGCCTGGTCCCCAACGGTTTTTGATCGTCCAGTCTTCGTTGCGTCACAGTCAATTTCACGGAATTTCGCTAGCCTTTTAACCACCTGTGAGGTAACGGTCGAGTTGTGGCGCCCTGGAAATATTATATGTTCGGAATTGGGGCGGCCGCACAGGATGCTCGTCAAATCCGGGGCCCGGCAGCAAACACGTGGTGGCAAACGTTAGCCGGAGAGAACATGGTCCAGCCGCGTGGCTGGGAATTCCGCTGTGACGAGGATGGTGATTTCTGTCAATGAAAGAGACACGTCGTGAGTGTCAAAGATGGCGGAGTTTGTGAAACCTTACTGGCAGACATTCCACTGTTCGTTTAGAAATTAATAGCAGCCAGATGAATCATGATACCTCAAAAAGAAACATGTACACTCTTTGACATAAAACTTGACCGGCGGCCGGCCGCTTCAGAGGCTAAGTCCGCGCCGATCGCGACACGGGACAAAAAAACTGGCCAACTCGCTAATTCTCTAAGTCCGGTTATCTGCACAATCTGGCAACACTGTAGACTGCGGCACTTCCTGGAGGAAAACTTGTCCCATGATAGAGAAGCTGTAGGCTGATTACGCCTGTGGTCTAGCGGTAGCGTGTGTTGTTTCTGTTCATAATGTCAGTGGATCGAGAGCAGCTGGCATAAAATATTTTTATAGCCTCTTCTGTCTGAATGCTGAAGACGTGAATGTAATTGTAGCGCAGATTCAATCTATTTCGCTTTGTGACACACCGATATCAAAATTTTATCCAGTAACGATTTTGCGGCAGATTTCCTGCAGACTGTCCTCCTCTGGACGCCGTATGCGGCAAAGCTCCGGGATCCATTTGCTGGCTACTGGCAGCGGCCGTGGCGACAGCAGCGGCGCTGCACTCCCCGTTCTTTATCGAAAGCGCCTGCTACCGCTCATCGCTTTTGATGATTTAAAACGCTTTATTATTAAATGTTGCTCCACAGAAAATTTCTACAATTTCCATTCACGCTCAAAAGCAACGGAGACAGACGCCCTGACTAGTAGGCGGGTATTATATTACATTAATCGGCAAGAGCTGAGTATGGTCCGAAATTAATTTTATAGACTGGGACGAAATTAAACCACCTCACTACATTCGATGAATTTATAAATGCTTCATACCTCGTTTCTTTTCCTTTCAAACTCAATTATTTGTGCAACTTTTGGTCAATGTTTGGATGTTTTCGTCAAGCCAGAGTGAGCGTCTGTGGTGTAAAGTGTGTTACAGTTCTTGTTTCATTCCTTATGGTAAGTCTATGCGATAAACTGTGTGAATACCTTGCAATGCATGCTCTGTAGCAGTGCAGGAACACTGCACATTTGGAGTTCCATGTATGGGTTCATGAAGTATTTATTGTTGATCGGAAGTGATAGTTAAGGTCATCAGATTTAAACCAGAAAAATTTGTCGTTTTGAAGGTTTCAGAGAACGGAAAGGAATTGCTAACGCCGGTGTTAGAAAACGTCTACAGTTAAATGCTATTGCAAAAATTTAGAAGAAGGGAACTATATTAATGAACATGTGCACTTCATAAACAACCTTCTGACATGTTAGACCTATATGACGAACAAAGCTCAAATTTATATCGTTGACAGTCGGTTTGAATCTTTTCAGGGTCTATTTTACAGTGAAGCACCTTGGAATTTGCAAAGCAGAAATCCATGATATTAACTTAATTTACTAAGTCGAAATCGGACGAAGATTGATGTTTAAAGGCATTCTTCAGATTTCGCATAAGAAATTTTTACTAGCACTTTGCAACTCCATTAATTAAAATGGAAAATAAAAGGTTGTAGTCAGCGGCTTCTACCGTGATTCGAACTGCTGTCTTATAGTACAAGCACGGCAACGCACAAGGGAACCTCTGAGCTAACGACACACTGGCGGCCAGAGGCGAAATATAGTCACTGCGATGTTGCCTGAGCCTCAAAACGCAACCTTAAACACACGAACAGAGGAGGTGTAGATTACTGTTTTAACGTCCCGTCGACAACGATGTCATTAGAGACGGAGCACAAGCTCGGATTAGGGAAGGATGGGGAAGGAAATCGGCCGTGCCCTTCCTAAGGAACCATCCCGGCATTTGCCTGAAGCGATTTAGGGAAATCATTGAAAACCTAAATCAGGATGGCCGGGCGCGGGATTGCACCGTCGTCCTCCCGAATGCACACACAAACAGGTGTTACTTATGTGAAGAACGCCGTTCTTGGAGTCCTGAAATTAAATATACTTTCTAATTGTGTCATCTTGCAGTGGATTATATCGTACGAGTCTTCGATGTGGAAAACGAATGTCAAGTGAATTTAGCGAGGTAACGCCGACCTACACCCGGAAGTAAATGCACTATCAGAGTGTTGACAAATACTTGCTAGGACGCTGCCATTTCTAGGCTCTCTGACGAGGCAGCTCTTCAGCGAAATGCTTGCCGTGATTCTCCGATACGGTTCTTCAGAGTGAAGACGCGCGCGCACGTTTGGTTTTTATGCGGCGTTCTCCCCTGATGGTTTCTGACGTCGCCTTGTGGGCTATGTATACATATGAGACATTCAATTATCATTAATCCAGAATGATACAAGTTTCAGCTTCCGGCGTGGAAGAAGGCTGTTGACGCCGACATTATATCATTTCAACGTAGGGAAAGCAAAACGGATCATTCAATGTTTCTCATTCAACATAAAGCATGTGAGATAATTTTCCGTAACGTTCATAATCATCTAAAAATACAAACGAAGTAAAAATACACCGGAAGCTTATTCGAATTGAATATGCTTTGCACCTCGATGTCGAATTTGTCCACTTGCAATCTTTTGCAGCACACACATAGAATGTCATGATTACCACGAGAATGAAGAAATATGTTGGTAAGGATGGAAGCAAGAAGAGACGCAGTCAACAAATATTCTATTCCTCATGGCATTCATTTCATTTGACACGTAAGAAGAGGTAAAGCTGGAATTTACTTTCGTTAACACGAAAGATATGCCGCACATATTGATAACGAGGAAGTCTGCGTCTTCATACGTTTCCTCCTTGAAATCTGTATGCTCTATTATATACTAAGTAGCCCGATCATTGTTTCAGTAATGTTACCCTCTTGTTTGACCCCGTAACGATGAACAGATTCCAAATGCATGTCTCCCTTCCTGGGTTGTTTTTGTGTTTTATTGCTTGGAATTCCTGAAGCAGACCACTGTGCCTTCCCCCCTCGTTGGTTAGGTCTCAAAACTAAACCGCTTTGTATCCAATGGCATAATTTATTCAGACAGCATCAGCATAAGACTATCAAACAAAGCCTTCCATTTACAGTTGCAGCACTCTAACCAGCACTGACCAAAGTGTAATCCACGGTCATGGTCCTAAATTACCAGCTGTCTGCTACTGTGGCAAAGTCCGTACTACACTTTCGATTCCGCAGCACCATTTTATCTGGTAACACTGTGTAGTTGCACAGTTGTGCTACCAGGTCTGTCCTCACACTGTCAACTTTATGTATCTTACTTCTCCTGTAGCGTAGATCACGAGGAGCCGAAGTAAATGAGTGTATTCTGCATGACGTAACATTCAGTATTCCCTTCTTTCATAGCCACTCTTCATGTGCATCGATACCAAATAGTAATGCGAAAACTCTTGCGAGTGAGAGAATGACAATAACAATCGTAACAAGAACAAGCAAATAATGAATTATGTTTATTCCAACGCAGAACGAGAATGGCTTTAAATATAAAAATCTGTATCTATATCTATATCCATATCTATTGATCTTTGAGTTGGCACAATGCAAATATATTCTTAGCATTTAGTTACTGAATTTAGTTCTGGATGTTTGCAGAGAAAAGGAAAAGTCGGTACTTCTCGCTAGTGTAATATAATGTGAACCAGCAACTACCCTTTCCTTAGAACACGACTCAAGCAGGTCCTCAAGTAGGTAGCAAGGCACTGCTGCATTCTGTTCCCTGACATTGCTCTGATGACGGTTAATGCAGATAGTTCCGATTATGAAATACAAAACGTATTGCAGGTTGGTTCCTAGGATAGTAACATTAAATTTGCGTTGTAGACGGCACATGAACGTGACGACTATCCATATTACTCATCAATATAAAAAGACAATATTTTGGGAATTTAGCAGGATTACTCAAAATGAATTCTGAAATTGGGTGACTGACTGCACAGGTGCTAAACGTCGTCAAGAGTATACGATGTCCTAATCGCATTAGGAATATGAAGATCGTCTTCGACAGCTCGCAACTTTCACATTGCTATCTCCACCCTACTCCAGACAGCCCTCGGTGGAGTTGCACTACGTTGCCGATGTTATGGAAGGCCTTCAAACCGACAACAGACCACATATTGAAAAATACAAGCGAATTCTCTTGCAGCGTAAGCTTATTGTAACTAATCTAAAAATTATTGGAGAGGAACATTGTCCTATTCAAAAAAAGTAAAATGTTACACACTGTTGACGTCAAACGGACATTATCTATGTCCTGTCTTGTGTCCTACTCATCTATAATATCAAGTGTACTATGAAAATGATTATATATAATGGATGATAGGGTAATGCATTGATACCAGATGGCGGGGGCCGGCCGGTGTGGCCGTGCGGTTCTAGGCGCTTCAGTCTGGAACCGCGTGACCGCTACGGTCGCAGGTTCGAATCCTGCCTCGGGCATGGATGTGAGTGATGTCCTTAGGTTAGTTAGGTCTAAGTAGTTCTAAGGTCTAGGGGACTGATGACCTTAGAAGTTAAGTCCCATAGTGCTCAGAGCCATTTGAACCATTTGAACTATTTAACACAAAATGACATTAAAAATTAAAGTTATTCACGAGCAGCTAGTTGAGAATATGTATGAACATTAAATGACACGACGAACTGAAATAATATGACGAAGAGTTCAGCGCTCACTGGGAATAGAGCCCCACACATATCGTTGTTGACTACACACAAAGAGACGTCAGCTACCGAATTTTTCTCCACCAGCTGCTCAGAATAGCATCTTGAACTTACAGTCATCTCGCAAATAGTTCTGTGTCTCACTGGGAGTTAAAAACGTCAGATATCGTTAGTGTTGACAACGAATGAAAATACATTAAAAATCAAAATTATTATCCACCAGCAGATAGGTGTTCTCATGATAGAGCTTGATAATACATAATTAAATCTTTAGTGACGGGCCAGGATTCGATCCCATTCACGCGTAATATGTGAAGGTGTTGAGGAATCTGCAGTTTTGAACAAACAACAAATTGTAGCCGAGCTGTATTGCCACGAAGGGATCAAATTCCGCGTTAAGGGCGGTCTGAGTTGCATTCCCAGTTTGGAACCAATTTTATCGACATACAGAAGCTCAAATAAAAGATGGAATAAGTGTCCTGTGACCATACATAGCGTTTGTGTCGTCACTTGAAATAAATAACTAGTATAAGAAAGGTTACTGGTGATAGAGTTTCTACATGTCGCCACTCCAGACTTTATTGAGGTTCAACCTACCGTCTACTTGGTAAAGAAGGAATATCATCTTTAATGTGAATTTTCAGACCACGCAGCCATTATATCTCCTTCACTTGGTGTAGCCAGGAGAGAATGGAATCTGTCTCTCCCTATCTAAAATCATTGACGGAAGTGGGAATCGAACCCAGACCATAGGTATAACAACCTACCATCCGTCCAACAGACCGCGAAATCCTCTTCTCTGCGAGTCATTTTTCTATCGTAACGCAGTTGCGCCACACTGGATGAGAATTCTGACACACAGGCTCCCTGTAGTAATTTGCAGCATGTTCAGTAAATTCATTTACTTGGTTGACCGAATCACCATGAACTAGCTGCCTCGGCTACCCAGTGCATACATTCGACTATTTTGTAATCACAGAAATAAAATCACGGAACTGCCACCTACACACAACTGCCAACAGTGTAGGATGCAGAAGTTTAAATAGGAAGTGTTCCTTTCCACTTGAGCTATTCTATTGCGCTATCTGTTACTAGAAAACGTCGTTCAGTCCAAAAGAAAATCTGTAACTGTTTGTCTCTCAGAAGTCAAGACCTGGCCATATGCATAATCTCACAGTGCTGTGGAATCCAAAAGTTCTGGAGGAATAGTTGCCGAGCTCTGGAGCTGCTGTAGCTACGTGTCAGCTTGTAGCACAGATAAGATGTCGCGAGTTCGAATACATTCAGTGCTACATTTTTTAAAACGCAATTCTGCTCTCTGCTGAAGGTATCAATCTAATGGAACTTTGAACATAATTCCCTTCACTTCTCAACCCAAAGTAGTCGCATGTGGAAAAAGGGCTAACTACTGTGACATTTTGTTCTATTCAGGTTTAATAGACAGCAGGCAGCAGATGCATCTCGAAGATGTGCAGGGAGAGCGCATCGTGCCATAATATGTCAGAAAAGTATTTTCTACATTAGCCGTCGTGTGGTAGTGATATTTTATTCTTCTTCAAACTTTGTTTGACAGCTTTAACTCAGAACAAGTTTTCTACATGCATGTAATCAATAAACTGCATGTGCATTGTCAGACTGTCATAGGTAACATCAGAGAATTCGCATATATCGTTGATGATTAATTTCTCTCTCGTGTTTACTATTGTTTTAACAACACTAAAGGAAACCTTACGAAAATTGTGCACTGTATTATAAGAAATGAAATAAAACTAACCATGATAACCTTACGACGAAAGTATCTGTACACAAGCATGCCTCTATCGACACGAATTAGTAAAATACTACTCACTTAGATTTTGATTGGGTCTGTGTTTAATTGGTATGCTGTGTCATACTCAAGAGGTATGCAAATGTGGCATTTCATAAATATAGTTACGTATTCCTAGAAATCCAAAATTCGCTTGGCAGCAGCGGAAAGAGGCCTTACCTGTTGTGCAGCATTGTAAGTTTTTCAACATTGCACTATGAGCTGAAAGCATTTTCTTGCGATTTCCTTATTGATGTTTGATCTGACTGCTTGTAGCTCTTTCACAGAAGGGATAAAAACGTTAGAGTCAGTGAGACTGGAACTGCGAACCGCAACAGACGCTTTTTCACAGGTCAGCACGTTACCACAGAGCTGGCGAGGAGGTATGGGTCTTAGCTTCCTATTACGAGGGCAATAGTAACTAAAACTCGTAAACCGCTATTTGAAGGTCGAGATTAGTTGCGGTTTCCACCTGCAACGACTTTCCTGGGCTGAAAACCGAAAATTTTCAATCTTTTGTTACCCTTCAAGCGATAATAGCTCAGATTATTCAATGGAAATGACAGGTAAAATCAAGTGAACTTTGAGGCTTAATTCCGTGCACACCAGGAAGTAACTCGTCGATCACAGAGTTGCCAAACATACGTTGCCTTGTTGCCAAATCTCAGTTACAGTACTAGCAGGAAGAAGACGAACCGATGTGATCCTACAGCGGTCTGGGAAGTGACCATAGCTGGTGTCTCCAAGTCGCGGCTGCTACGGCCTGGAATACGTAATGCGTCTGATTCGCTTTCTGTAACTAGGTTTAGGGACTGGAGCGTAGTTACTAATAATGCTCAGAACTGACTGCAAACTGAGCATCATAAATCAGTAACTCTCATTGTTGTTTTTATATTTCTTTCGTAAGTGTACTCAAATCTAAGAAAGTCATTCACAGGCGTTTTCGTGCCTCGCCGATAGTCGAGCACAACACACAAATAAAAATAAAAAAGAATGTGTGTGTGTGTGTGTGTTTGTGAGAGAGAGAGAGAGAGAGAGAGAGATAAATAAAAAGCAATGAGAGAGAGTGTAAAAAATTGTTGTAAAGAAATTGAATCATGGTATTTAAAGAAATCTTTCATTAAAATGACACGTTCCACATCATTACGAAATGTTGTATTCATGATCTATGGAACAAGAGTTAATCTAATGTAATCTAATCTAATCTAATCACATCATATTGATGATTAGCCATGAAGAGTCATGAATTACCGAAATTTTGGCCAATACCAGTAACCAAATCTAAACTTGAAAATAAAAGACGACAATTTTTGTAATAAACCGTGACTCCTATCAAGACCCTTTCGTCCCTGTTATCTAACCACGAAAGATGTCTGATATACCTCCATTCTGAAGTAACAAAGTGTGCATGCATTTAAAGATGAAGTGCATGATGTGAAGTTCTGTGACGGAGATACGAACCCAACACGTAATCCGATTGTTAACTAAGAAAAATCAAATGTTACGCATCGGTTTTTCTTACGAGCCGCTAGGTGTCTGAATGTAAAATAAGGATACAAACTTTTGTGCCTAAGCGACAATCGAACTGCACACCTACCGTGCATCCACGAATATAGCTTAAGTATCAGTTGCTTACTCATGAACAGTAAGATGTGTGCGTGTTTGACCAGAAATAACGACACCTGTTGCGATTGTTGGAAACACATGAACAGACATTGAAATTGCGCGTTAATTTTCACTAGCAGGTGGGTGTGCACTTGATAAAGCTAGAAATCAAATTATGAATATTTTTGTACTGGATCAGGTTTCAGACCCACATACTTACCTTTGGAGGAGACCTAGAGAAGAGTGCAGTCTTGGGAAAAGGAACGAAATGACTGAACTATACTGTTCCGAGAGATTCAGATCCTCGAAAGAGGAGATACGAATTCGAATCACAGTCCAGCACCAAATTTTTAAACGTCTCTAGTTCAATCAAGTACAAGTAAAATAAGAGCCCTGTCCCTTTAAATGGCTATCGGTTCATCAAATAAAATAAAATTTTCTAATGTAAGTAAGCTTACTGGCGACTGTATTTCTGTTTACCATGACTTCCGCTGTGTCATTTCCCAACGTAAACCGGCTCTGCCCAGTTGGTAATGAAGGAACGTGATGTTTAATGCGGATTCTGGATTATAACGTCTTTCTCTTGAGGTTACCAGAGGTAAAATAAATCTGTTTGTGCCTCTTAAAAGTAAATGCCTGAACCCACGCATTGCACCTGTGATAGCTCGTTCCACCATACCATTGTGGCCACATTACCCAGCCCCAAGAATGTGCTGTAACGAATGATGTGCTTAGCTTACAAAATTAGTCACGGTGGAAAAAATGCGAGTCTATTAAATGGTCAAGTAGAAGCAAGCTTCTGACGCAGAGATTATGCTATTCTCACGTCAGCAGGATGTAAAGACTCTTCTAGGCATCATAGGCTGGATGTGAAGCCATTTTGATTTTTCACAAATTCAGCAAATTTCTTAAGTCGAGAAAATCCACTGTGAAGTGTGAAGTTGCCGGATAATTCGATTATTACTGTTATTATTAATATCATTTTATTCATACCGCTGCTGTAACACAAGTGTTTGAACATCATTTAATGCCTTTTGGTCACTATAGATGTAGTTTCCCAAGAACAGGTTCTTTCCCTGTCTACGGAATCCTTTTCATGTTAATATCAAACACCAGCAATTACTCGTAGATTACTTTAAAACTAAAGTAATTGACGAATACGTTACTTGGTAACAAAAACGCACTGCCTTTCTTCATTTACTTTCGCCTAGAAATGGCTATCGAGTACTGACAAACCAAAAGGCAAGAGATCTTACTGCCTTCCGATATACGTTGCTGTTAGTTCTTCCACATGATTTGGTCGACATGACCTGTTTCAAGTTGTGTATGACAGACAGTGTTTTAGAAAATCTATTGTTTCCCTTTGAAATAAACAGAAGTATTTTCATTCTAAGCTGTCCAAGTACAAAATTTTCGCAATATTAGTTCAAATGTAATATTCGCTTCTATAAGTAGGAAAGTATTTCACAGTCGCAAAACTCGCATCCGAAACGTTGACCTTGTACTTAGTCGCTGACCATAAATTCTAGCTCAGAGTGACACCAGTTGAAATTACCTAATGTAGCGAAGACTGTTTGCCAGTGCTCTTTCTCACCGGAAAATACGCAATTCACTCATTTGGCTCCATAAGTACACTGTAACAGTAATTTCTGTGTGAAATTTGTCAGTAAGCTTTGGCCTTCCAACCGGCAAAATACGGCAGAGTACGGCCGGTAAACAATTCACAAACCACGATTTAGTGCCAATAAGACGATTTCTTTAAACATTGTCGAAGCTGAGGGAATTTAGTTTCTGCTTAAATCGTCTTAAGCAGCAACGTTCACAGATATCTCAAATAGGAAAAAGCTGAATATCCAGGTACAAAGGTTGTAAAACAAACTTCCCACAGTTTGTGTCAGGTTGATCTTTTCGTCTGATAACACTGCTTAAGTATTTTGTCTAAGAGGTATCACAAGTAGTATCCCTGTAGCTGTGGGAATCATTGGTTGAAAACGAGTTTAACACCAATGGGTACAGTGCTGCTAAATTTTCACAATTATTATCAACCTAAGTCTGAGTTCATCCACAAACTGAGGCGTATTTATAATATTGGAGCTAGACTGTGTATCCTTGTCTTTCTTGAGTGGTCATTGGAAGGCGTTTACACACACGTATACAATACTATGAATACTTCGAACGCTATGGTTAACGTTGCTCTCATAAACTACTTTTTTTTAAAATTCTTCTGGGTCTTCAGCGTGCAATATGTGTTGTAGATACAGTCTCAGACCAAAAAATTGACCGCCGAGTCGTTCACGCAAGGTGGACAATACAGTCGTGCTCCTCGCAGAATTCTATGTCTGGCAATATGCTCGATCTAGCAACATGTGGACTGCGGCACTTCCCAGAGGAAGTCTTGACTCCAGTCTTAGTACATTACTCTTGACTACGACCGTAGTCTTGAGGTAAAACGCGAGACCAGCTAATATGATATTGTAGATTCGCTTGAATTACACTCATAGCTTCAGCACCGAGAGGAAAGGGGCGATAAAAATTTTGTCGATAAGTGCTTTCGGTCGCCAGACGTCATATTAGCTGGTCTCGTGGTTTACCTGAAGACTACGGTCGTGTTCCAGCAGCGGTATGAATAAAATGATAGTAATAATAACAGTAATAATCGAATTATCCGGCAACTTCACACTTCACAGTGGATTTTCTCGAACTAAGAAATTTGCTGAATTTGTGAAAAATCAAAATGGCTTCACATCCAGCCTATGATGCCTAGAAGAGTCTTTACATCCTGCTGACATGAGAATAGCATAATCTCTGCGTCAGAAGCTTGCTTCTACTTGACCATTTAATAGACTCGCATTTTTTCCACCGTGACTAATTTTGTAAGCTAAGCACATCATTCGTTACAGCACATTCTTGGGGCTGGGTAATGTGGCCACAATGGTATGGTGGAACGAGCTATCACAGGTGCAATGCGTGGGTTCAGGCATTTACTTTTAAGAGGCACAAACAGATTTATTTTACCTCTGGTAACCTCAAGAGAAAGACGTTATAATCCAGAATCCGCATTAAACATCACGTTCCTTCATTACCAACTGGGCAGAGCCGGTTTACGTTGGGAAATGACACAGCGGAAGTCATGGTAAACAGAAATACAGTCGCCAGTAAGCTTACTTACATTAGAAAATTTTATTTTATTTGATGAACCGATAGCCATTTAAAGGGACAGGGCTCTTATTTTACTTGTACTTGATTGAACTAGAGACGTTTAAAAATTTGGTGCTGGACTGTGATTCGAATTCGTATCTCCTCTTTCGAAGATCTGAATCTCTCGGAACAGTATAGTTCAGTCATTTCGTTCCTTTTCCCAAGACTGCACTCTTCTCTAGGTCTCCTCCAAAGGTAAGTATGTGGGTCTGAAACCTGATCCAGTACAAAAATATTCATAATTTGATTTCTAGCTTTATCAAGTGCACACCCACCTGCTAGTGAAAATTAACGCGCAATTTCAATGTCTGTTCATGTGTTTCCAACAATCGCAACAGGTGTCGTTATTTCTGGTCAAACACGCACACATCTTACTGTTCATGAGTAAGCAACTGATACTTAAGCTATATTCGTGGATGCACGGTAGGTGTGCAGATCGATTGTCGCTTAGGCACAAAAGTTTGTATCCTTATTTTACATTCAGACACCTAGCGGCTCGTAAGAAAAACCGATGCGTAACATTTGATTTTTCTTAGTTAACAATCGGATTACGTGTTGGTTCGTATCTCCGTCACAGAACTTCACATCATGCACTTCATCTTTAAATGCATGCACACATTGTTACTTCAGAATGGAGGTATATCAGACATCTTTCGTGGTTAGATAACAGGGACGAAAGGGTCTTGATAGGAGTCACGGTTTATTACAAAAATTGTCGTCTTTTATTTTCAAGTTTAGATTTGGTTACTGGTATTGGCCAAAATTTCGGTAATTCATGACTCTTCATGGCTAATCATCAATATGATGTGATTAGATTAGATTAGATTACATTAGATTAACTCTTGTTCCATAGATCATGAATACGACATTTCGTAATGATGTGGAACGTGTCATTTTAATGAAAGATTTCTTTAAATACCATGATTCAATTTCTTTACAACAATTTTTTACACTCTCTCTCATTGCTTTTTATTTATCTCTCTCTCTCTCTCTCTCTCACAAACACACACACACACACATTCTTTTTTATTTTTATTTGTGTGTTGTGCTCGACTATCGGCGAGGCACGAAAACGCCTGTGAATGACTTTCTTAGATTTGAGTACACTTACGAAAGAAATATAAAAACAACAATGAGAGTTACTGATTTATGATGCTCAGTTTGCAGTCAGTTCTGAGCATTATTAGTAACTACGCTCCAGTCCCTAAACCTAGTTACAGAAAGCGAATCAGACGCATTACGTATTCCAGGCCGTAGCAGCCGCGACTTGGAGACACCAGCTATGGTCACTTCCCAGACCGCTGTAGGATCACATCGGTTCGTCTTCTTCCTGCTAGTACTGTAACTGAGATTTGGCAACAAGGCAACGTATGTTTGGCAACTCTGTGATCGACGAGTTACTTCCTGGTGTGCACGGAATTAAGCCTCAAAGTTCACTTGATTTTACCTGTCATTTCCATTGAATAATCTGAGCTATTATCGCTTGAAGGGTAACAAAAGATTGAAAATTTTCGGTTTTCAGCCCAGGAAAGTCGTTGCAGGTGGAAACCGCAACTAATCTCGACCTTCAAATAGCGGTTTACGAGTTTTAGTTACTATTGCCCTCGTAATAGGAAGCTAAGACCCATACCTCCTCGCCAGCTCTGTGGTAACGTGCTGACCTGTGAAAAAGCGTCTGTTGCGGTTCGCAGTTCCAGTCTCACTGACTCTAACGTTTTTATCCCTTCTGTGAAAGAGCTACAAGCAGTCAGATCAAACATCAATAAGGAAATCGCAAGAAAATGCTTTCAGCTCATAGTGCAATGTTGAAAAACTTACAATGCTGCACAACAGGTAAGGCCTCTTTCCGCTGCTGCCAAGCGAATTTTGGATTTCTAGGAATACGTAACTATATTTATGAAATGCCACATTTGCATACCTCTTGAGTATGACACAGCATACCAATTAAACACAGACCCAATCAAAATCTAAGTGAGTAGTATTTTACTAATTCGTGTCGATAGAGGCATGCTTGTGTACAGATACTTTCGTCGTAAGGTTATCATGGTTAGTTTTATTTCATTTCTTATAATACAGTGCACAATTTTCGTAAGGTTTCCTTTAGTGTTGTTAAAACAATAGTAAACACGAGAGAGAAATTAATCATCAACGATATATGCGAATTCTCTGATGTTACCTATGACAGTCTGACAATGCACATGCAGTTTATTGATTACATGCATGTAGAAAACTTGTTCTGAGTTAAAGCTGTCAAACAAAGTTTGAAGAAGAATAAAATATCACTACCACACGACGGCTAATGTAGAAAATACTTTTCTGACATATTATGGCACGATGCGCTCTCCCTGCACATCTTCGAGATGCATCTGCTGCCTGCTGTCTATTAAACCTGAATAGAACAAAATGTCACAGTAGTTAGCCCTTTTTCCACATGCGACTACTTTGGGTTGAGAAGTGAAGGGAATTATGTTCAAAGTTCCATTAGATTGATACCTTCAGCAGAGAGCAGAATTGCGTTTTAAAAAATGTAGCACTGAATGTATTCGAACTCGCGACATCTTATCTATGCTACAAGCTGACACGTAGCTACAGCAGCTCCAGAGCTCGGCAACTATTCCTCCAGAACTTTTGGATTCCACAGCACTGTGAGATTATGCATATGGCCAGGTCTTGACTTCTGAGAGACAAACAGTTACAGATTTTCTTTTGGACTGAACGACGTTTTCTAGTAACAGATAGCGCAATAGAATAGCTCAAGTGGAAAGGAACACTTCCTATTTAAACTTCTGCATCCTACACTGTTGGCAGTTGTGTGTAGGTGGCAGTTCCGTGATTTTATTTCTGTGATTACAAAATAGTCGAATGTATGCACTGGGTAGCCGAGGCAGCTAGTTCATGGTGATTCGGTCAACCAAGTAAATGAATTTACTGAACATGCTGCAAATTACTACAGGGAGCCTGTGTGTCAGAATTCTCATCCAGTGTGGCGCAACTGCGTTACGATAGAAAAATGACTCGCAGAGAAGAGGATTTCGCGGTCTGTTGGACGGATGGTAGGTTGTTATACCTATGGTCTGGGTTCGATTCCCACTTCCGTCAATGATTTTAGATAGGGAGAGACAGATTCCATTCTCTCCTGGCTACACCAAGTGAAGGAGATATAATGGCTGCGTGGTCTGAAAATTCACATTAAAGATGATATTCCTTCTTTACCAAGTAGACGGTAGGTTGAACCTCAATAAAGTCTGGAGTGGCGACATGTAGAAACTCTATCACCAGTAACCTTTCTTATACTAGTTATTTATTTCAAGTGACGACACAAACGCTATGTATGGTCACAGGACACTTATTCCATCTTTTATTTGAGCTTCTGTATGTCGATAAAATTGGTTCCAAACTGGGAATGCAACTCAGACCGCCCTTAACGCGGAATTTGATCCCTTCGTGGCAATACAGCTCGGCTACAATTTGTTGTTTGTTCAAAACTGCAGATTCCTCAACACCTTCACATATTACGCGTGAATGGGATCGAATCCTGGCCCGTCACTAAAGATTTAATTATGTATTATCAAGCTCTATCATGAGAACACCTATCTGCTGGTGGATAATAATTTTGATTTTTAATGTATTTTCATTCGTTGTCAACACTAACGATATCTGACGTTTTTAACTCCCAGTGAGACACAGAACTATTTGCGAGATGACTGTAAGTTCAAGATGCTATTCTGAGCAGCTGGTGGAGAAAAATTCGGTAGCTGACGTCTCTTTGTGTGTAGTCAACAACGATATGTGTGGGGCTCTATTCCCAGTGAGCGCTGAACTCTTCGTCATATTATTTCAGTTCGTCGTGTCATTTAATGTTCATACATATTCTCAACTAGCTGCTCGTGAATAACTTTAATTTTTAATGTCATTTTGTGTTAAATAGTTCAAATGGTTCAAATGGCTCTGAGCACTATGGGACTTAACTTCTAAGGTCATCAGTCCCCTAGACCTTAGAACTACTTAGACCTAACTAACCTAAGGACATCACTCACATCCATGCCCGAGGCAGGATTCGAACCTGCGACCGTAGCGGTCACGCGGTTCCAGACTGAAGCGCCTAGAACCGCACGGCCACACCGGCCGGCCCCCGCCATCTGGTATCAATGCATTACCCTATCATCCATTATATATAATCATTTTCATAGTACACTTGATATTATAGATGAGTAGGACACAAGACAGGACATAGATAATGTCCGTTTGACGTCAACAGTGTGTAACATTTTACTTTTTTTGAATAGGACAATGTTCCTCTCCAATAATTTTTAGATTAGTTACAATAAGCTTACGCTGCAAGAGAATTCGCTTGTATTTTTCAATATGTGGTCTGTTGTCGGTTTGAAGGCCTTCCATAACATCGGCAACGTAGTGCAACTCCACCGAGGGCTGTCTGGAGTAGGGTGGAGATAGCAATGTGAAAGTTGCGAGCTGTCGAAGACGATCTTCATATTCCTAATGCGATTAGGACATCGTATACTCTTGACGACGTTTAGCACCTGTGCAGTCAGTCACCCAATTTCAGAATTCATTTTGAGTAATCCTGCTAAATTCCCAAAATATTGTCTTTTTATATTGATGAGTAATATGGATAGTCGTCACGTTCATGTGCCGTCTACAACGCAAATTTAATGTTACTATCCTAGGAACCAACCTGCAATACGTTTTGTATTTCATAATCGGAACTATCTGCATTAACCGTCATCAGAGCAATGTCAGGGAACAGAATGCAGCAGTGCCTTGCTACCTACTTGAGGACCTGCTTGAGTCGTGTTCTAAGGAAAGGGTAGTTGCTGGTTCACATTATATTACACTAGCGAGAAGTACCGACTTTTCCTTTTCTCTGCAAACATCCAGAACTAAATTCAGTAACTAAATGCTAAGAATATATTTGCATTGTGCCAACTCAAAGATCAATAGATATGGATATAGATATAGATACAGATTTTTATATTTAAAGCCATTCTCGTTCTGCGTTGGAATAAACATAATTCATTATTTGCTTGTTCTTGTTACGATTGTTATTGTCATTCTCTCACTCGCAAGAGTTTTCGCATTACTATTTGGTATCGATGCACATGAAGAGTGGCTATGAAAGAAGGGAATACTGAATGTTACGTCATGCAGAATACACTCATTTACTTCGGCTCCTCGTGATCTACGCTACAGGAGAAGTAAGATACATAAAGTTGACAGTGTGAGGACAGACCTGGTAGCACAACTGTGCAACTACACAGTGTTACCAGATAAAATGGTGCTGCGGAATCGAAAGTGTAGTACGGACTTTGCCACAGTAGCAGACAGCTGGTAATTTAGGACCATGACCGTGGATTACACTTTGGTCAGTGCTGGTTAGAGTGCTGCAACTGTAAATGGAAGGCTTTGTTTGATAGTCTTATGCTGATGCTGTCTGAATAAATTATGCCATTGGATACAAAGCGGTTTAGTTTTGAGACCTAACCAACGAGGGGGGAAGGCACAGTGGTCTGCTTCAGGAATTCCAAGCAATAAAACACAAAAAACAACCCAGGAAGGGAGACATGCATTTGGAATCTGTTCATCGTTACGGGGTCAAACAAGAGGGTAACATTACTGAAACAATGATCGGGCTACTTAGTATATAATAGAGCATACAGATTTCAAGGAGGAAACGTATGAAGACGCAGACTTCCTCGTTATCAATATGTGCGGCATATCTTTCGTGTTAACGAAAGTAAATTCCAGCTTTACCTCTTCTTACGTGTCAAATGAAATGAATGCCATGAGGAATAGAATATTTGTTGACTGCGTCTCTTCTTGCTTCCATCCTTACCAACATATTTCTTTATTCTCGTGGTAATCATGACATTCTATGTGTGTGCTGCAAAAGATTGCAAGTGGACAAATTCGACATCGAGGTGCAAAGCATATTCAATTCGAATAAGCTTCCGGTGTATTTTTACTTCGTTTGTATTTTTAGATGATTATGAACGTTACGGAAAATTATCTCACATGCTTTATGTTGAATGAGAAACATTGAATGATCCGTTTTGCTTTCCCTACGTTGAAATGATATAATGTCGGCGTCAACAGCCTTCTTCCACGCCGGAAGCTGAAACTTGTATCATTCTGGATTAATGATAATTGAATGTCTCATATGTATACATAGCCCACAAGGCGACGTCAGAAACCATCAGGGGAGAACGCCGCATAAAAACCAAACGTGCGCGCGCGTCTTCACTCTGAAGAACCGTATCGGAGAATCACGGCAAGCATTTCGCTGAAGAGCTGCCTCGTCAGAGAGCCTAGAAATGGCAGCGTCCTAGCAAGTATTTGTCAACACTCTGATAGTGCATTTACTTCCGGGTGTAGGTCGGCGTTACCTCGCTAAATTCACTTGACATTCGTTTTCCACATCGAAGACTCGTACGATATAATCCACTGCAAGATGACACAATTAGAAAGTATATTTAATTTCAGGACTCCAAGAACGGCGTTCTTCACATAAGTAACACCTGTTTGTGTGTGCATTCGGGAGGACGACGGTGCAATCCCGCGCCCGGCCATCCTGATTTAGGTTTTCAATGATTTCCCTAAATCGCTTCAGGCAAATGCCGGGATGGTTCCTTAGGAAGGGCACGGCCGATTTCCTTCCCCATCCTTCCCTAATCCGAGCTTGTGCTCCGTCTCTAATGACATCGTTGTCGACGGGACGTTAAAACAGTAATCTACACCTCCTCTGTTCGTGTGTTTAAGGTTGCGTTTTGAGGCTCAGGCAACATCGCAGTGACTATATTTCGCCTCTGGCCGCCAGTGTGTCGTTAGCTCAGAGGTTCCCTTGTGCGTTGCCGTGCTTGTACTATAAGACAGCAGTTCGAATCACGGTAGAAGCCGCTGACTACAACCTTTTATTTTCCATTTTAATTAATGGAGTTGCAAAGTGCTAGTAAAAATTTCTTATGCGAAATCTGAAGAATGCCTTTAAACATCAATCTTCGTCCGATTTCGACTTAGTAAATTAAGTTAATATCATGGATTTCTGCTTTGCAAATTCCAAGGTGCTTCACTGTAAAATAGACCCTGAAAAGATTCAAACCGACTGTCAACGATATAAATTTGAGCTTTGTTCGTCATATAGGTCTAACATGTCAGAAGGTTGTTTATGAAGTGCACATGTTCATTAATATAGTTCCCTTCTTCTAAATTTTTGCAATAGCATTTAACTGTAGACGTTTTCTAACACCGGCGTTAGCAATTCCTTTCCGTTCTCTGAAACCTTCAAAACGACAAATTTTTCTGGTTTAAATCTGATGACCTTAACTATCACTTCCGATCAACAATAAATACTTCATGAACCCATACATGGAACTCCAAATGTGCAGTGTTCCTGCACTGCTACAGAGCATGCATTGCAAGGTATTCACACAGTTTATCGCATAGACTTACCATAAGGAATGAAACAAGAACTGTAACACACTTTACACCACAGACGCTCACTCTGGCTTGACGAAAACATCCAAACATTGACCAAAAGTTGCACAAATAATTGAGTTTGAAAGGAAAAGAAACGAGGTATGAAGCATTTATAAATTCATCGAATGTAGTGAGGTGGTTTAATTTCGTCCCAGTCTATAAAATTAATTTCGGACCATACTCAGCTCTTGCCGATTAATGTAATATAATACCCGCCTACTAGTCAGGGCGTCTGTCTCCGTTGCTTTTGAGCGTGAATGGAAATTGTAGAAATTTTCTGTGGAGCAACATTTAATAATAAAGCGTTTTAAATCATCAAAAGCGATGAGCGGTAGCAGGCGCTTTCGATAAAGAACGGGGAGTGCAGCGCCGCTGCTGTCGCCACGGCCGCTGCCAGTAGCCAGCAAATGGATCCCGGAGCTTCGCCGCATACGGCGTCCAGAGGAGGACAGTCTGCAGGAAATCTGCCGCAAAATCGTTACTGGATAAAATTTTGATATCGGTGTGTCACAAAGCGAAATAGATTGAATCTGCGATACCATTACATTCACGTCTTCAGCATTCAGACAGAAGAGGCTATAAAAATTTTTTATGTCAGCTGCTCTCGATCCACTGCCATTATGAACAGAAACAACGCACGCTACCGCTAGACCACAGGCGTAATCAGCCTAGAGTTCCTCTATCATGGGACAAGTTTTCCTCCAGGAAGTGCCGCAGTCTACAGTGTTGCCAGATTGTGCAGATAACCGGACTTAGAGAATTAGCGAGTTGGCCAGTTTTTTTGTCCCGTGTCGCGATCGGCGCGGACTTAGCCTCTGAAGCGGCCGGCCGCCGGTCAAGTTTTATGTCAAAGAGTGTACATTACTATTATTTGCACGACGATTCTGATGGTGTAATAAGATTTTCAATATCTCTATTAGTTTAAAGTTTAGAATCTGACGGTAAATTATGTAAGTAACACCCAGCAACGAATTTACAAGATCCAAACGCTTCATCCGATTTCGTCGCCCCATGTGTCTTTAGAAGCTATTAGTGTAAACCTAAATTCGTATGAATTACAGGCATCTTGAATAGTACATGAGTTATTGGAGGTCGAAGTGGCCGATTACTATCGATCGCCTCAGGCCATAAGTACTCCACTCTTCCACGATGAAACGGTAGCCGCATGCTTATAAATATATTTATTCATCTATGTCTTAGTTTATATGCGATACATACTATTCATGAAGAAATTGGTTAATTATTTACTGTGTTTTAGAAAGCACAGAGACATTAGGCTCCTGGCCTACCTTTTGCTTCTTTTCTTTTGATATATGTTTATTTAATTGTTTATGTATTTAATAATGTATATTAGAGCGTGTTTATCGCCCAGCCGTAGGAATATTTATTTAATTGCAAGTCATTTAAATGTAAATCCAGTATTTCGAATGTGTTTCAATATGTTTGTGACTGTGCGTTGGCATGAAGACAAGGCACGAGCGCTCTAGCCAATCACAGCGCTCGTGAATGCGGAGACTGGATGGAAGCGAGTTTCCGGAGAGGACACGGGGTAGTTCGGGAGAGTGCGGCGCGAGGGACAGTCGCACAGGACACGAGAAGTGCTGGACGCGACGGCGCGACGGCGCGACGGACGCACAGTCGCGGGAAGGACTTGGAGAGTGGAGCGGTTTGGCGTGGTCGCGGCAGATAGAAATACTTCAGAGTGCCGACTTGTGCACGTGTGAGATTTCCTTGGATTCTACAGTGAAGACGTAGTGTGCGTTTAGAAGTGAATATCTCGCGAGCTATGTTGCTGTTCATAGCTAATTACGTGCAGTAGGAATCTATTGTTTCCCTGTTATTCAACTTATATTTTATTTAATTGCCGGACCATCGACACAATAAGTGTTTTGCAGAAATATACCAATTCTCAGAAGTACTTCTATTGTACTCATCATTTAAAGTCGTTAAGATAGTACCTGCTGATTTTATTTAATTGCAATCTTTCATTTATAAACGTCTATGTTACGTTCAAAATTCGCGATTGCCGAGTGATAGGAACTTCGACCGATCGATTAATGTGTGTATTCGTATCGTATACTGTAGACTCAGCAGTATTTGGCCTATAATGCGTCAACTACGTGTCCCAACCCCTAGACAACGAAACCAGCCAAAACTTTCAACGTTGAATCGGAGGGTGCGTAGTTGTTTGTAAGCCCGCACACCGCACAGCGAGTAACGGGCGATCTCTGTCTTGTTCACGCTGTTTGAAATCTGATAACACGGATTCTCCTCTTTCCTGTTATCAGAACAATATCATTGTCATCTGATTATTTTAACGTCATCAGCTTTCATGTCACCTTTAAGAAAGTGACATCAGTCATAACTCGAGAATGAATGAAGTTACCCTCAGATGGAAAGAACCAATCCTTTTCTCGTGTAGTGTTGTATCTCTTTGATATATCGCAGCTTACAAAATGGCTTTCATGTTAATAACATAGCCTCCCTCTCTCCCATCTTCGTTAAATTTCTGTTTGTCCACCTGTTTCGATTTTAGAACGATGGTTCTGTATCTACGTACATATATGTATATCAAAGTACATAAAAAATAACAGAAAAATAACTAAAACCAAACATTTTAACTATATATGACCATGCAGCTTTACTAGAATTGAAATGATAATTAAATGAACACCCTAGCTGCAAGCAGGCGTTGATACACTTCGTTGGGGACATGTTGAAAATGTGTGCCCCGACCGGGACTCGAACCCGGGACCTCCTGCTTACATGGCAGACGCTCTATCCATCTGAGCCACCGCGGGCACAGAGGATAGCGCGTCTGCAGGGACTTATCCCTTGCACGCTCCCCGTGAGATCCACATTCCCAACATGTCCACAACACTACTTTCGTAGTGCGCCTATTAGATGTTTGCCCATCATACTCATTACTCGTGGCAGAGTAATCTACCAAGTCCCGTACGAGTTCGGGCATAGCGTGTGCGTTCGCACACAAGAAGGTCAAAGGCTGGGAACCCATATTTATTTTAACTATATATGACCATGCAGCTTTACTAGAATTGAAATGATAATTAAATGAACACCCTAGCTGCAAGCAGGCGTTGATACACTTCGTTGGGGACATGTTGAAAATGTGTGCCCCGACCGGGACTCGAACCCGGGACCTCCTGCTTACATGGCAGACGCCCTATCCATCTGAGCCACCGCGGGCACAGAGGATAGCGCGTCTGCAGGGACTTATCCCTTGCACGCTCCCCGTGAGATCCACATTCCCAACATGTCCACAACACTACTTTCGTAGTGCGCCTATTAGATGTTTGCCCATCATACTCATTACTCGTGGCAGAGTAATCTACCAAGTCCCGTACGAGTTCGGGCATAGCGTGTGCGTTCGCACACAAGAAGGTCAAAGGCTGGGAACCCATATTTATTTTAACTATATATGACCATGCAGCTTTACTAGAATTGAAATGATAATTAAATGAACACCCTAGCTGCAAGCAGGCGTTGATACACTTCGTTGGGGACATGTTGAAAATGTGTGCCCCGACCGGGACTCAAACCCGGGACCTCCTGCTTACATGGCAGACGCTCTATCCATCTGCCATGTAAGCAGGAGGTCCCGGGTTTGAGTCCCGGTCGGGGCACACATTTTCAACATGTCCCCAACGAAGTGTATCAACGCCTGCTTGCAGCTAGGGTGTTCATTTAATTATCATTTCAATTCTAGTAAAGCTGCATGGTCATATATAGTTAAAATAAATATGGGTTCCCAGCCTTTGACCTTCTTGTGTGCGAACGCACACGCTATGCCCGAACTCGTACGGGACTTGGTAGATTACTCTGCCACGAGTAATGAGTATGATGGGCAAACATCTAATAGGCGCACTACGAAAGTAGTGTTGTGGACATGTTGGGAATGTGGATCTCACGGGGAGCGTGCAAGGGATAAGTCCCTGCAGACGCGCTATCCTCTGTGCCCGCGGTGGCTCAGATGGATAGAGCGTCTGCCATGTAAGCAGGAGGTCCCGGGTTCGAGTCCCGGTCGGGGCACACATTTTCAACATGTCCCCAACGAAGTGTATCAACGCCTGCTTGCAGCTAGGGTGTTCATTTAATTATCATTTCAATTCTAGTAAAGCTGCATGGTCATATATAGTTAAAATAAATATGGGTTCCCAGCCTTTGACCTTCTTGTGTGCGAACGCACACGCTATGCCCGAACTCGTACGGGACTTGGTAGATTACTCTGCCACGAGTAATGAGTATGATGGGCAAACATCTAATAGGCGCACTACGAAAGTAGTGTTGTGGACATGTTGGGAATGTGGATCTCACGGGGAGCGTGCAAGGGATAAGTCCCTGCAGACGCGCTATCCTCTGTGCCCGCGGTGGCTCAGATGGATAGAGCGTCTGCCATGTAAGCAGGAGGTCCCGGGTTCGAGTCCCGGTCGGGGCACACATTTTCAACATGTCCCCAACGAAGTGTATCAACGCCTGCTTGCAGCTAGGGTGTTCATTTAATTATCATTTCAAAACCAAACATACTTTTTGGACATATTAATGAAAATAGATTGACAACAATCCAGTTTTTAAAGTATTTCTGAAAAAAACCCATTGATGCCAGAATAAAGAAATTAAAAAATTAAAGAGTTGCAACGTGAACGCATGAAAGGCAGCACAAAGACATATTTTAGAGTTGGAAGTGTGTGTATGTGTATGTGTGTGTGTGTGTGTGTGTGTGTTTGTGTGTGAACGGGAGGCTGGGGGGGGGGGGGGGGTTGTCTTTCGATTTGATTCTTCGTCGTTGTGTCGTCAGTGGTTCTTACAGATTCTCAGATACTATCGATGAGAACTTTATCCAGTTTTTAGCATTCCGTACTAAAGTCGATAGAAACGATTCACTTTAATTGTTTTGTAAATAAAACAGCTTTTCCCTGCTGTCACTTAATTTATTTTTCGAAGACGCGTTTCGCCTTTTTCTTGTTCTAAGGCATCATCAGCGGGATCTATAACGATACAGTTCTGATATGTTTAGATTATCAAACATATCACGGCGAGATTTTTTTATATAAAAAAGTAATTACTTACGCTTTTCTGATCTGCGTTTCCTCTCATCTGGTCTAGAGATCGCGCTACCTTTTTATTACCAACATATCAGCACAACTTTGAGTTCTGACATTTTTCAGACTGTTCACCATGTTTCTCCCTCTTTTTTGTGGAGTTCTATTGTTCTTTTGTCACTCGACATAACTATTTCTTCGGACACTGCTTTAAACAACGTAAACAATGCAACTCCATTACGTGTTTCCTCTACTTTGGAGTGTTGACTACTTGTCGCCAACTTAACGAAGTATAGGTTCAAAACCAACTTCGATTCAAGGTGTTTATACCTTGTGTGTGTATGGAAGAGAGAGAGAGAGAGAGAGAGAGAGAGAGAGAAACTGAAGAGTGTTTTTCTGTGTTGGGGGGGGGGGGGGAGGGGGTAGAGGGTTGGCGGTTTGAATTGTATGGTGTTTTATATGAATGTACTAGCTGCTGGCGAGTGTTTGAAAGCTTTGGTGAAGTTGATTTGACTTTTCGTTTCAATATTCTGTGGAGGGCGCATGGGTGAGTGAGTGTAAAGATGTTGGGTGGTATTATTATTATACTGGATGGTATTATTATATTAATCCTCTTTGGGAGCGTTATTCTATTATTTTATCTATTAGCGTAAACAATGAATTGCTTGGCACGTGTACTTGATCACTGAACAGGGTTATCCTTTTTGCTTTGGTTTCCTGTATGTGGTAATTTTCTTGCAGCATTAGGAGGTGTTTTTATTGTTGATTCTAATTATTTTCATGTCTTCTCTAGTGGTTGGTTTGTGGTCGTGTTCTCTTAGGTGTTCTGCAAATGTGGAGCGGTTTGCCCCATATTTCCAGGCTCCCGTGTGTTCTTTGTATCTGACATCAAATGTCCTACCTGTTTGTCCTGTGTATCTGCCTTCACAAGTGTTACACTGTAGTTGATATATACCTGCTTTCTGGTATATGTCTCTGTTTTTTATCAGTTTTGGAATGTGTGCTGTTGTGTATGCTATGTTTATCCCCTACTGCCAAGAAGCTCCACAACTACGTCGTTTATAAAAATAACTTGCTCACTATCTCGGTTGAGGGATGATTGTAGAGCACATGTCTGCGGGGCTGTGGGAGTAGGAGGACCGGTCCCATTTAAGAATACGGTATAACAATACCTTTATTTACCACAACATAATAACACGGCACACTGGTATCAGCTTATACATTCGGACGGTTCTTAGCCCGTAAATTTTGCTTAAATAAAATGTAACAATAAAGTCGAAAACAAACTGACAATATATTAAATTTATTGTTCAGAGACAACGGCGATTAACCATTGACATATGACACACAATAAATAAAAGCGTAAATTCTTAAGAAAATTAGAATATGTATGTATGAATGCCTCAACGTAAAACAAAATCACCCTTCTAACGTAAATAAATAGGTAAATTTCAGCTTCAAAAAAATCTCAGTTCTGTAAATGTTATTCATCACAAAGATACAACCAATCCCTTGTCAAGGGGACTTGAAGCATGACCCAGTATCACAGCATTTAAACCAACATATCTTAGACAAAAACAGAAAAAAAAATCTTTCAAACAGCAATTTTAGTTTGTCTATGCTGCAGCCTGGTGGACCCAGTACAATCAGTATCCTTCATTTCTTCTCATGTAAAATAGAAAGATTAACAACTAAAAATTTTTCTTCAGGAAGTTGCTTTCTGATCAACACTGTGTCATTGCACTGCAGTGCCTTGAGAGAGCGTAGGCCCCACTGACAGCACCAGACGGCAGCAATAAGCAAGGCAGACTCGGACACCACACAGACGGACAAGTTGCATTCTACAACATAAGGAAAAACCAATAAATTTTTTGCCAAGCGTTGTGACTCTTGTGAAGACGTCAACCTTTTACTCAGCACTAATCTAAGATAGCAAACATTGAACTGACCGACCACAGGAACCAGTCCTGTCAGTAAATCACACGTAGCCCATATTTTGCCTCATATAGACAAACTTTCAGACAAGGAGGTGAAATTTAACTATGACTAGTCAGCTTCTGCTTTTACTTTTTACAGAACCACAGCGCAAGTGGACAGCGTATTAGTGTTTAATTACACAACTCAAGTTACGGAAGCACTGAGCGATTAAGAGGCTTGATTACTTAAGTAACACCGAATATCGGTATCGTGCTGCGAACAGATTTGAAATTTACAGTGTTTGTACTGACAGTTCCCAGACTGAACATTGTTGAAGGATCACTAACAGGACTACAGGAACTTAGCGTTTTTCACTGGCTTCACGTTAAAACATTTTAAATGGCAAGAGCCTGGCACAACCGCAGAAAACTCATTTAAGAGCACAACAAACTGATTTAAATATACAGGGTGTAAATTTTAAGTTGACAAATCAGATCATCTGACTAGCTAACTAACTAACCAAACGTCCTACTTACTAACGAGTGAACTCATTAACTCACAGAGTATACAAAGTAAAAGACTGAGGAAAAGACTAACCCACTCGCTAACTAAAGATGAACGTATTCGCGTTTACGATTTGGTGGTCCTGTAAAGGAACGATTGGTTTCGTTTTATTGTTGATTATTTTCAAATACTTGCAAGTAAATGAATTTTTTTGATAATTAAAAGTTGTGTGGCCTCATGACCACGAAACAAACAAAACTTATCAGGATCTGCGGAAAAATTATTATTTGGGTTAACATTTGTAAAACTCTAATTCCTCTCTCTCAAACCCCACCCTATGGGGGGAGAGGGAGAGTTTTAGTTTTAGCGAATCAAAATTTACTAAGTAATTAAGTATTTTTTAATTATCCGTAACTATTTTCTACGCAAAAATGAGAACATGGATTTTCTTGAATTACAGCGCCAACTACGAAGAATCAAAACAAATGTTTAAGACAAAATGTACGTAGTTTTTTATGTAGAATCTGATTCTGCAATAAAAAAATGGGGATTTTCATTTGAAATTTTGAAGTTGCCTCCCACCCGACCCCCCCGGGGGCTGGAGTGGCGGGCTAATTTTAACACCACCAGATGACCCCCTCGAAAATAATCAACTTTGGATTCTACACATTTTTTCGTATGAAGCTTATTTTTCGA
Organism: Schistocerca nitens; assembly: GCF_023898315.1. Taxonomy (NCBI): domain Eukaryota; kingdom Metazoa; phylum Arthropoda; class Insecta; order Orthoptera; family Acrididae; genus Schistocerca; species Schistocerca nitens. The sequence continues at coordinate 243,995,556 of NC_064614.1, read as the reverse complement.
GTCATTCTGGTTTGTCAACTTAAAATTTACACCTGTACATAGCAGTATAGAAGGGCCAGAACTCGGGCGCTACTTAGCCAGGAAGTAAAGTAGTGCAATCACAACATGGTGCGTTTCTCTTTATTGTTATTTTAACACCTTATACAAGGTAGGCCGGCAGCGGCAATACCACGCCGCTCTTCGGCCACAGATAGTACAAGCGGAACATTGGAAGACATAAAAAAACAAAACAAAATGATGGACAAAAAACGGTAGACAACCTAGGTAAAAAACATGGAGCCGTTCACAGGCGTCGTAAAATAAAAAAAACGTTCAGCACTGGTACATGAACACAGATGACTGAAATGACACACGTGAACGATGGAGCGTGGGCGGTGAAACACTAAAGCACTAACACGATGGCACACACAAAAAACCGATGGCGATGATCTCTGGCACGCGAATGTTCACTGTACGTGTACGAGTCCGGGGACCTGCCAAAGGGGAAAAGGTGGGGGAGGAAGAAGAGGGCAAGGTGTAGATGCCAGTGGCAGAGGAGATGGGAGGGGGAGGAAAGAGGGGAGGGGGGTAGGGGAAGCCCAGGGGAGAGGAGGGGGGAGGAAGGGAGGTGGGAGAGAAGAGAGAGAGGATGCCCTTGGGAAAAGACACAGGGGGTGGAAGGGAGGATCAAAGTTGGTAGGAGGGGTAGATGGAGGGGATGAGGGCATCATTAGGGAGGGGGAGTTGGCGGAAGCCACCTTGGGCGAGGGTATGGAGAGTGGAGAGATGGAGAGCAGGTGGGACGTGGGAATACAGGTGCCGCAGCTGATGGGGGTGGGAGAGGATGGGAGAGACAGGCGGGTGAGCGAGAATCAAGCTTATGGGAGATGTAGAGGAGCCGTATCTGTTCGAGGAAAAGGAGGAGGTGTGGGAATGGAATGAGGTCATACAGGATCCACATGGGGAGGGGAGGCGGATGCGATAGGTGCGGCGGAGCGTATGGCGTTCTAGGATTTGTAAAAGGTAGAAGGGCGCAGATCCAGGTGGGATGGGCGTCGCAGGGGATAGGGCGCATGAAGGATTTATAGGTGTGCAGGATGGTGGAGGGGTCCAGACCCCATGTGCAGCCAGACCTGGCAACCCGTCTTAGCATGCTCGTTTTAAACTTCACGGGGCCAAGCAAGCCACGGCAAAGCAAGCTAAGGCGATAAGCCGACTCACGGTTGGCGCCTGAAATAAAGTGAAGGTGCCACAACTGATTGCTTTATAAAGGTGTTAACAAGTTTAACAACGCGTACTGTCATTTGCCAGAAATGTTGTTTTGACATCTTCAGCTGTTAACGAAATAAAATGGTGCTCTACTTTAGTCTACTTGTATAGCTTAATTGCCATTGGACACATGCTCGCAGAATCTGCAGGGAAAGCTTTTACGTGAAGCATAGTGCTGGAGGTCCATCCGAATCTCTTTGAAATTCTTCCACTGAATAAGTAAACATGATGAAACACAGTTTTCTGTAAATTCTTCCAGCTCTCTATCAATCCTGTTTATTAAGGATGTTATTGATGAAAAACTGTGTAGCTCAGTGAAACACTGATGTTGCCAATCTAAATACCACAACTGACGGAAAGTGAAATAGTCGCCGATCAGATTCTTATAGACATGTCTACGTAGATGGAGTACAACTCTTCTTTAAGACGTGCACTGCTAAAAAAAACTCAACAGAGTGTACAGTCATCTCCAATGAATATTATCACATTTATGGTTCCTTTGTGGCACGCCTATAGCTGAATGTATGCCATCGTCTTAGAATGGCCTTCAATCGACAATGAGAAGCGTTTAGTAGTCGAGTTTAGTTCAACACACTGTAACCTTCCCATATTTAAAATTTTCCGGGTACAAAATTGACTGCGAATTGAAACTGATAAATTTTGGACGTAAGCAGCGCTACGTCATGGCCCTGTGAAATCAACCTGAATAAACTGAAAAATTCTTACCTCATAATGGTGTCGCCGGATAACGCTGTCTATATATTGCTCCTAAATGGCACAGCTTAGTGCAATGCTGGCCTATCTACTACTACTGAACAACATTTCTCTGAGATTTGCATTATTAGAAAAAAAAACTGACTTTGCTTGTTGATACAGCTGCATAGCTAGTCCTCTGATTATTAAACAACACATGACTATGATCTGGGAAAATTTGTAAAATATATAAATACAAGTGAATGACTGGTAAAAAATTATGTTCTGAAAAACCTTATTATTATTTCTGCAAACCATTACATAAAAAATTGAACATTACAAATCTGACTTAATTAGTGTTGACAAATCATAAAAGGATTGGAACAAATTCATATTAACATCTCAGACAAAAAATTTAAGTACACACACGGCGATGAAGAATAATAAAGTCTACTTTACACTACATGGCAATGAACTGCGCTGCACCAGCGGCGACTGCTATTGCTCTTACGTCGCTTGCAACTGTACTGTAGCTATGGTGAACTACTACGACTTGTTCGTAAGAGCGAGCTATTGCGACTGCTTCATAACAACGAACTATAGCGACTGCTGTGTAGGAGCGAGCGATTATTACTGCTGCCGACACTGCTCTGACCTGCGTTCTATTGCAGTAGAGATGTTTTATATCGCAGGCAACGCGTGAGCAATATATCGAAATTACATTTGCTCCAGTAGGGTAGTGAAAAGTAATCCTCTTACATAACGAACCCCTTACAACACACTTTCCGACTGCATGAGACAGTCCGAGTCATAAAGAGACCCACCAAACCTGTACTGTTTGCTAACGGTGACCAAGGCTAATCGCGGAACCTAAGGATTGCAATTAAATGCGTTTTTTGCCTCATAATGTAGCTCATGACTTTGTTAGGAGGTTTCGGCTGTATTATTATTATTATTATTATTTTCCTATTTGTCTTCGTCGTATCAGTTTCGGATGTACATCTTTCGTCTCTTTCATTTCAGGATCGGTGCGGTGATCGTGTTCTTCCTGGAGATCACGTGGGCCATCACACTCTTCCTGCAAGTGTGCCTCAGGTTGGTTTACATTTTCTATCTAATATTTTTGCTGATAATTTTTGAAATTAACGTCAGGAACGGCAGAGATCTATTTCATTCTAATGAAAATAGTCAGTTGTGATCGCAAATGATGTTTTATTTCATTACTGGTGACTGGTTTCAGTAGACCATCTACAGAACTGTGGGGGAACCGATTGGTGACGAGCACAGATGATAAGTAGAGCTGTTACCCATGCCGGGAGCCACCTGTCGTCCATTACTGAGTCTAAATTCACATCTGTGGCCTTGGTGGTTTAGTGGGTAGAGCACTAGATTTCAGTCCTGGAGAACCCGGGTTCAATCCGTGGAGAGGACAGGGCTTTTCACTCATTCCACTCCCTTTAGGACTGGCCCAGTCTATTCAACCTGTTGTAAAATGAGTGCGAGGGATCTTTCCCGGGGGTAAAAGGCGGCCGAGGTGATGGCGCTGCCACCTGCTCCTTCCCAGTGTTGCGGCAAAGAAAGGCTGTACTCTTCCAGCCATCAGCCCGGTCACGGGCTGGTGCCACATACTTCACGTAAAACTCAAATTAGGCGCATCGTATTTCTTCTCATTTTTAATATGTAAAGTAAATGTAGGAAAATATGTAGAATACGGCCTCTTGTATAAACTGAATATGTTCGGGATTAGAAAATGTATAGCACGGTCATGTTGGCAAAAATAGTCCATATTTTGTTTCATATCTTACTTTAGAAATTCATTTTATGTTATGAGATTTGAGACAGTAGTTCGTTTGCCCATACAATCCTGTACGATTTATAACCTTTTTGTGAGTGTACTAACATGAGGACCGCTCCCAGTCGTCATCACCGATTTCGTCCATATTTATGGTACGTACAGAGCTTGGCCGAAAACGAAAGTGGCAGATGTTGGTACCACCGATGCTCAAGCGTTCAGAATAAAGAGCACTTTTGATAACAGTTGGGTGATACATTAGGCATTTATGTTAGCTAATTTTCCAGGCAGCGGTTGGCGCTGAGGGAAGAGTTCGGTATGGTAAGTAGGCCGTGGGATAGAAACCCAAAACGAAAATTTTAATTTGTTGTTTTCAATTTTTACATTACCTACATGGCAAATAAACTGAGCTGATGCTCAGTGTATTGTGTCTGATGTGCTGGAACTAGGGTTATAAAACTACTCTAGGCTACTGTAGACTCTCATGAGCAAGCATAGTCCGTGGCAGTTTTCCTATTATCTTTGGTCTGTATTTGATTACGCGTGCCTATACCAGTTTCTTCGGCACTTCAGTGTGTAAAGGGACTCATAAACTACGCAGCATTTTTGTTCTACGTATTTATCCTCCTGTCTGTTACTTAAAAATAAACAGTATTTATAGCAAAATTGAAACTGTTAGTGATTAAATAAGATTTTATTCGAGAATTGTTGTTTTGTAACATGAAACAGAGGGAGGTTACAGTTAAAATAGAAGACAATACCGGTTTACCACATAGGGCTAGAAATCGCAGTTTCCTCAAAAACCAGGAAAATTAAAAAATAAAATAACAAAGAAAAAGAAGAAATACCGCTTCAATACATCGTCGAGCTTATGTAAAATATGTTTCTGTCATTCATAAACAACTTTCACACGTATCAATGATAACAGAAAGCTTTTGCTTCTGATCTTGATGAATAACATTCTGCCGGCCGTGGTGGCCGAGCGGTTCTAGACGCTACAGTCTGGAACCGCGCGACTGCTACGGCGCAGGTTCGTATCCTGCTTCGGGCATGGATGTATGTGATGTCCTTAGGTTAGTTAGGTTTAAGTAGTTCTAAGTTCTAGGGGACTGATGACCTCAGAAGTTAAGTCCCATAGTGCTCAGAGCCATCTGAACCATCTGAATAACAGTCTATTGAGCACTACATTATAACATTAATTACATATAATGTAGGCTTTCACGGCCGGTGTTGGCTTCACTTAAAACTTCCGGGCTAAGAGGCCGTGGTCGATGTATAAAATTTCCACCTGACGTTTCGTCTCCATCTGCGGGAGACATCTTCTGAGGTCGTCCGGCTACTGCCACTGAGGCTCCAGGCATTTATAGAGCGCATAGAGGGCACCACCATTCGTCACGTCATGCCGACGGTATGCCTGTCTTTGGAAGGCGTCATCATTCTCGATTAAGAGTAATCGATTGTCATTCTGCTGGCGCAACGTCGACATCCATAATTTGTCCAACTTTAAAATTTCCTCTTTTCTATTGAAATTGTTGTGCTGTTTGTGAATTTCTATAGCTTCTCTATACATGTGCGCATGATAATGGGATGTTCGTGCTAGAACGCTTGTCTCATTAAATTTAATTTCGTGATTCCCATCCCGAAAAACATGCTCAGCTACGGCCGATTTTTCGGTGTGTCCTAAGCGACAGTTTCTTTTATGTTCGGTTAAGCGGGTGTTTACACTTGTTTTCGTTGTTCCAATATATACTTGTCCACAACTGCATGGAATTTTGTATACCCCAGGTGTTGCTAGGGGATGTCGGGCGTCTTTTGCAGTTCTTAAATATTCCTTAATCTTCTTGATGGGTCTGAAGGTTGTTTCGATCCCATACTTGGCCAGAACTTTCCCGACACGGTCCGTAACCTTATTAATAAACAGCAGGAAAACTTTTCCAGTAAGTGACCGTTGTTGCTCTGTACTTCTGGCTTCTTTTCTTCTTTGATGGAGGGCTCGATCAATTTCGTTGCTGGTATATCCGTTTTTGATGAAGGCTGACCGTAGGTGATTCAGTTAAAGTTGGACAAAATATGGATGTCGACGTTGCGTCAGCAGAATGACAATCGATTACTCTTAATCGAGAATGATGACGCCTTCCAAAGATAGGCATACCGTCGGCATGACGTGACGAATGGTGGTGCCCTCTATGCGCTCTATAAATGCGATAGTACCTGGAGCCTCTGTGGCAGTAGACGACGACCTCAGAAGATGTCTCCCGCAGATGGAGACGAAACGTCAGGTGGAAATTTTATACATCGACCACGGCCTCTCAGCTCGGAAGTTTTAACTGAAGACAACACCGGCCGTAAAAGTCTACATTGTATGATTAAATGCCTCTACGGGGAGGAAGTGTCAGTTTAGGTTCGGCGACTGGAGGGACTGCGCAAGACGAAAGCACAACTGTGTACGCTTACTTTCCTGCTACGCTGCCGGGACACCGCGACAGTGCCGAAGTTTCTGAAGGCGAGGAGAATGTTTCACTCGGCGCAAGCGCACCGTATTTACAACCGCATGGAACTAGCGATGTTACGGGAACGAATTCACCATACGCGGCGAGAACTAGCGGAAACTAGCAGTAAGCTGTTACATCTCCATTTATATATCAGTAACATAATGCAGTGTTATGACTGGAATAAGGTGGTCTGTCTAACGTTCAGGACCTTGGAGCTCAGTGCAGAAATGGCAACTAATAGGCAAAAGAGGAAATTCGATGGCCTAAAGAAAGGCAGAGGTGAAACATCAATCGCTGGCAACTCTCGAACTGTGATTAACATGTCTGGGAGAAAATTAACAAAAGAGGAACATTCAGTTCTGTCGAAAGGAGGCAACTTCGCAGTCACGCCACTAAAGGTTCCTACGGAGGACATTATAGCGAATGTGGAGGCAGGAATCCGTTTGTTATCATCGCATTCCGCGGATGAAATCAGGACCGAAACAGGCAGAATATTACGCCAAGCGAAACCACCTACCAGCAATTTGTCTCAATCGGAAAGGAGGGCACTGAGGGAGATCAATGCGGATAAGAGCATTATTGTACTTGCAGCTGATGAAGGAAATGCTATGGTTTTGCTGAACACCGAGGATTATCACAAGAAGATTAGTGACCTTTTGGATCTCACTACGTACAAAAAGCTTCAGAAGGATCCAACAACCAAAATTTTGAGAAATACCAATCAACTGGTGAAACAATCTTCTCTTTCTTCGGATGATAAAAAACAACTCTGCGAAACGGAAGCTTATCCACACAGACTTCATGGACTCCCAAAGGTACATAAACCACAGGTCCCGTTGAGACCGATTGTGAGTGCCATAGAATCTCCAACACAAGAGGTGGCCAGATATCTCGCCTGCTTGCTGCAACCACACATCGGCAGAACGGACAGTTACATTAAAAACTCGGCGCATTTTATTGAAAAACTGAGGGAGATTAACGTCAACCCAAGTGATATTCTTGTGAGCTTCGATGTAGTGTCATTGTTTACCATGGTACCTGTAAACGAAGCTATTTCATATATAGCAGATATTTTTACGACTGACATAGTGGCATTATTTAAACACTGCCTGACGACAACTTATTTCCAGTATACCAACGAGTTTTACGAACAGATAGACGGGGTGGCGATGGGTTGCCCTCTCAGCCCAGCTGTTGCCAATTTATTTATGGAGATCTTCGAACAGCGAGCGCTGCAGACTGCCAGTAAAAAGCCTGCTAAATGGTACCGCTATGTTGATGACACATTTGTAATGTGGACTCATGGTGAAGAAGAGTTGGATGTCTTCTTGGTGCACCTGAACAGCATTAACCCGAAGATACAGTTTACGATGGAGAAAGAGAACAACGGTCAACTCAATTTCCTGGATGTGTCGGTAATTAAACGGGTGGATGAGACGCTGGGCCACAAGGTATATAGAAAGAACACTCACACGGATCGATACCTCCACAAGGAATCTAACCATCATCCTAGGCAAAAAAGAGGTGTCATTAAAACCTAGGTGGACAGAGCCAACAAAATCTGCGAGCCGGCTTACTTACAAGATGAACTGAATCACCTACGGTTAGTCTTCATCAAAAACGGATATACCAGCAAGGAAATTGATCGAGCCCTCCATCAAAGAAGAAAAGAAGCCAGAAGTACAGAGCAACAACGGTCACCTACTGGAAAAGTTTTCCTACCGTTTATTAATAAGGTTACGGACCGTGTCGGGAAAGTTCTGGCCAAGTATGGGATCGAAACAATCTTCAGACCCACCAAGAAGATTAAGGAATATTTAAGAACTGCAAAAGACGCCCGACATCCTCTACCAACACCTGGGGTATACAAAATTCCATGCAGTTGTGGACAAGTATACATGGTGAGTCACCTAACGTTACCGCTGGATATATTCCGTAAACCACATCAAATACTGACGAACCGATTCCACAGACCGAACGTGAGGAGAGGGGCTAGTGTAATTGTTTAATACAAACCATACAAAAATGCACGGAAGTATTTTTTTTAACACAAACCTACGTTTTTTAAAATGGAACCACGTTAGTTTTGTTAGCGCATCTGAACATATAAACAAATACGTAATCAGTGCCGTTTGTTGCATTGTAAAATGTTAATTACATCCGGAGATATTGTAACCTAAAGTTGACGCTGAGAAGATTGCATCAAAGTACATTCCGTTGTACATCACCAGACCCAGACCCGGACCCATATCAATGACTTGCAATTTGCAGTAGGATTTTGGAGCATATGCTGTACTCGACCATTATGAATCACCTTGAAGAAAATGACTTATTGATACATAACCGACACGGATTCAGAAAATATCTTTGTTGTGCAACACTTTATTCCCATGAAGTAATGAGTGCTGTCGACAAGGGATCTCAGATCGATTCCATATTCCTAGATTTCCAGAAGGCTTTTGATACCGTTCCTCACAAGCGACTATTAATCATATTGCGTGCATATGGAATATCGTCTCAGTTGTGTGACTGGATTCATGATTTCCTCTCAGAGAGGTCACAGTTTGTAATGATAGACGGTAAATCATCAAGTAGAATGGAAGTGATATCTGGCGTTCCGCAAGGTATTGTCATAAACCATCTGCTGTTCCTGATTTACATCAATGATCTAGGTGATAATCTGAGCAGACCCCTTAAATTATTTGCAGATGACGCTGTAATTTACCGTCTAGTAAAATCATCAGACGATCAATTCCAATTACAAAATGATCTAGAGAGAATTTCTGTATGGTGCGAAAAGTGGCAATTAGCACTAAACAAAGAAAAGTGCGAGGTCATCCACATGGGTACTAAAAGAAATCAGATAAATTTAGGGTATGCGATAAATCGCACAAATCTAAGGGCGGTCAATTTGACTAAATACCTAGGAATTACAATCACGAGCAACTTAAATTGGAAAGACCACATAGATAATATCATGGGGAAGGGGAAACAAAGACTGCGCTTTGTTGGCAGAACACTTAGAAGATGCGACAAACCCACCAAAGACACAGCCTACAATACACTTGTCCATCCTCTGTTGGAATATTGCTGCGCGGTGTGGGATCCTTACCAGATAGGATTGACGGAGAACATCGAAAAAGTGCAAAGAAGGGCAGCTCGTTTCGTGTTATGGCGCAATAGGGGTGAGAATGTCACTGAGTCTTCTGACTGGCTTGATGCGGCCCGCCACGAATTCCTCTACTGTGCACCCTCTTAATCTCAGAGCAGCACTTGCAGCATACGTCCTCAGTTATTTGTTGGATGTATTACAATCTCTGTCTTGCTCTACAGTTTTTGCTCTCTACAGCTCCCTCTAGTACCATGGAAGTCATTACCTGATGTCTCAACAGATGTCGTTTCATCCTGTCCCTTCTCCGTATCAGTGTTTTCCACATACCGATTCTGTGCAGTAGCTCCTCATTCCTTACTTTATCAGTCATCAGTCCACCTAATTTTCAAAATTGGTCTGTAGCACCCCATCTGAAACGTTTCGATTCTCTTCTGTTCTGGTTTTAACACAATCCATGTTTCAATACCATACACTGCTGTTCTCCAAACATACATTCTCAGAAATTTCTTCCTCAAATTAAGTCCTATGTTTTATACTAGTACACTTCTCTTGGCCAGGTATGCCCTTTTTGCCAGTGCTAGTTCTGCTTTTGATGGCCTGCTAGCTCTGCCAATCACTGGTTATTTTGCTGCCTAGGTAGTAGAATTCTTTAACTTCACCTACTTGGTGGCCATCAATCCTGATGTTAAGTTTCTCGCTGTTATCATTTTTGATACTTCTCATTACTTTCGTCTTCTTCAACTTACTCTCAATCCATATTCTATACTCAATAGACTGTTTATTCTATTCAGCAGGTCATATTTCTTCACTTTCACTCAGGATAGCAATGTCATCAGCGAATCGTATCATTGATATCCTTAGATCTTGAATTTTAATTCCATTCTTGAACCATTCTATTATTTCCATCACGCTTCTTCGATAAACAGATTGAACATCCATGTCTCACATCCTTTTTAATCCGAGTACTTCGTTTTTGGTCGTCCTCACTTATTATTCCCTCTTGGCTCTTGTACATTGTATATAACCCGTCTGTTCCTTTAGCTTTCCCATATTTTTCTCAGAATTTCGAACATCTTGCACCATTTTAGACAGTCGAACGCTTTATCCAGGTCAATCAATCCTATGAACATGTCTTGATTTGTCTTTAGTTTTGCTTCCATTATTAACCGCAACGTCAGAATTGCCTCTCTTGTGCCTTTCCCTTTTCTAAAGCCAAAGTGATCGTCATATAACACATCCTCAACTTTGTCTTCAAGTCTTCTGTATATCATTCTTGTCAGCAACTTGGATGCATGAGCTGTTAAGCTCTCTGTGCGATAATTCTCGCAATTGTTAGCTCTTGCTGTCTTCGGTATTGTGTGGATGATATTTTTCCGCAAGTCATATGGTACGTCGCCAGATTGATACATTCTACACACCAACGGGAATACTGGTTTTGTTGTCACTTCCCCCAACGATTTTAGAAATTCCGACGGAATGTTATTTATAGCGTCTGCCTTATTTGATCTTAAGTCCTCCAAAGCTTTCTTGCCGGACGCTGTGGCCGAGCGGTTCAGACGCTTCAGTCCGGAACCGCGCTCCTGCTACGGTCGTAGGTTCGAATCCTGCATCGGGCGTGGACGCGTGTGATGTCCTTAGGTTGGTTAGGTTTAGGTAGTTCTAAGTCTAGGGGACTGATGACTTCAGATGTTAGGTCCCATAGTGCTTAGAGCCATTTGAACCAACCAAAGCTCTCTTAAATTTTGATTCTAATACTCGATCCCCTATCTCTTCTAAATCGACTCCCGTTTCTTCTATCATATTAGGCAAGTCTTTCCCTTCACAGAGGCCTTCAATGTACTCTTTCCACCTATCCGCTTACCCCTGTGCATTTAGCAGTGGAATTCCCGTTGCACTCTTAATGCTACCACCCTTGCTGTTAACTTCGTCGTAGGTAGTTTTGACTTTCCTACAAGACTTTCCTGTATGATTTTCCTATTTTCCTATACGATGATTCAGTCCTTCCGATAACCCTTCCTTTTTTCGAGATTTTTGGCAATTTTCACGCAGCCATTTCTGCCTGTTCACTTCATTCCTCGCCAACTCGTATTTTTGTAGTATCCTGAATTTCCCTTTTCATTCCTCTTCAACTGAACAGCCTAGTCAGCTGTTCCTTATCACAGTATCTATAGCGATAGAGAACTTCAAGCGGATTTCTTCATTCCTTAGTACTCCTTTGCTAATTGATTCTTCCTGACTAATCTATTAACTTCAGTCTACTCTTCATCGCTACTGAATTGTGATTTGAGTCTATACCTGCTCCTATATCGCTGGAGATGTCGGTCTCCTCCCAGGAGACAGTATGTGTCGAAAATGGTTTCCATGTGTCTGCCTCAACACATGCGTGTACGTGCCGAAGCATTTTCTGCCTCACACACAAATATCGGGCACGCTGCATCCGAACAGTGTTAAAGGCAGCATGAATACGTTGCTCCAGTACCTGCACATCTGGAATGGACTCTAAATGCACGATAATTTTGAAATGTCCCCATGCAACATCGTGCAACAGCCACATAACCCTTCAATTCATTAATGGCACTTCTTACAGCAGGGGAGGCAAAGTCACGCGCAAGAAAGGCCGATAGTTCCGGCCTATTAGGCGACGTGGAAGAAAGACTGACCCAAAATACGGTCATCGATTCTTCTGGCCCACACATTCCGGCTTCACAGATCCTGATGATTCGGTGTCACCATACCACGTGAGTTCTGCATACTATCGCACCACATATGACTTTTATGAAAGTCGAAGGTACCATTCCGCATAAAGGTGGCTTCATCTGCGAACAAGATAAAAGGCACAAATCTTGGAATCGTGGTTGCCTGGTCAAGAAACCAGTGACAAAACTGCTTCTGACGTGGAAAATCTGTCGCTAGTAAGCCCTGCACACACTGTGAGTGATAAGGGCAGTAACCGCTACGGTCGCAGGTACGAATCCTGCCTCGGGCATGGATGTGTGTGATGTCCTTAGTTTAGTTAGGTTTAAGTAGTTCCAAGTTCTAGGGGACTGACGACCTCAGATGCTAAGTCCCATAGTGCTCAGAGCCATTCTAACCATTTTGAAACACAGTGTTAATCACATTTTCCTCCAAGTCTTCTGTCCGAAAATTTCGGGTACGCCCTTCATGATTTCCTTCTTCCTGATTTGACCCTATATCCGACAAACGGCGAAACTCTGTTGTAAACATTGAACGCTGTGGTTGTTGTCGGCAGGGACAGGTCTGCTGACTAAACCTTACTGCCCACCGTCCGTTGCCATTTACCGGTTCAGTGGAATACTATCAGAGATGCGCTCTCATGTCGCGACAGACACAGAAGGGGAGGCAACCGCATCAGACGCAGGCGGGGGGTCTGTCGGTGTCTGGAGGTGGACGCTGACTCGAGATAGAGGCGAGGAAGGACGTCGCGTCGTCAGGTGTCAGGGCGTCCGAGGACAGCGTACCATGAGTGGCAGGGTCGTCATTCTGTGTGCACATCCAACGGAGGCACTCATCAGAAGGGGTACGGTCTTGTCTCTTCCGTTTCCTTGCTGTTCCGTGTAGGATGGCGGGCGGCTACCGTCCGACATGTGGCCGGAAGGCAGAAAAGCGGAGGTCGGTACAGCTCCATGATCGACAACCTTGGGGCCGGGACAGAGAGCTGTGCCTGCAGACGGTCATTGTTCATTTGTACTGTCTCCGGCAGGAGTGCGCGAGGGACAGGCAAAAGGTCCATTGCGTCGTCGAGAGGAGTCGACGCTGGTACCGACTGAGTCAGAGAGGGCGTAGCAGGCAGCACCGCCGCAGTCGCGTAAGGTAGAGGTAACACAGTGGCCGCCGCAAGAAGAGGGACGTCTCCGATCAGCATCTGAACCAGTCTACGTCGGAGACATTCAGAACTTACATGGCCCTCCCGGCCACAGTGTGAACAGCTGCGCGGCTGCCCTCTGTACATGACCATACTCCTGCGGCCTATAATAACCAAGTAGGAAGGCCCGTTTTTGCGTAGTTCAGTTTTTATCTGACGGACACCATTGAGGACACAGTATGTCTCGAACGTCTTCCAAGTTTCACCAACGTGACTGAAGACATTGCCGTTAGGTTTAAAGACGGCTACCCTAAGTCCGACGGTACCTCAAACGGCAATGTTAGGAGGCCAAAACCAGCATGATCAACCGCGACAGTCCTTATGTGTTTGTCAGAGAATCGGAACTCGAGAGCGTTAGCATGGTGCCGCACAACGTCGGCGTACAGGTCATTCGCCAGCTCTATGTACTCAGTAGTAGTGAGGATCTAAAAACGGATTACCAGAACATCTTGTGGCGGGAGACGGGTTTCATACCGTATAAAACGTTCTACCTCGTACGTCTTCGGTCGTTCGTGATCCAAAGGAAAAGTTAATTTAATTGTTGCTTGGCTGTAAGAAAAAGTTACGATGGTCGAAGAAGTCGGACTCTGAGACAGCCGCGACGCGGAATTGAAAAAACGCGCGCTCGTTCGCGAGCAGCGCATCAGGCGAGACTCAAACAAGGTGTGCGCTCCCCACCACTGCCCGCAGATGCATTGATTTTTGTTGTGCTAATCTGTAATATTTTATAGCTCTAACTACTGGTTATCAGTTGTTTTAAATTACAACTTTAATATGTCTCTCTTTTTTAATTATTGTAGTCCCCTTCATTACATTGTACTGCCGCCTGGTGGCCGTTTTGTTAAGGTGTGAGGTCAATCTGTTTGCTAGTTAGATCCGGTTAACGTTGGCTGACGCTGTGGACGGGCATGATGATCGTATCTCATGTCACACACGACAAAGACGTTTGTGCGAGATACTCGTACTTGCGAGCCTTTGTACACAGAATCAGACATTGTGGCTGCTATTTTGATGCCGTTAACTTTGACACTGTGTCGGGCATGATGACCGTATCTCGTTGCGTATACGACAGAAGGTGTTTCTCATGCGTGTGCTGTAAGTACGAGTGTAAATTAGGTTTTTCATTATACATTTGTTGCAAGTAGTTTCGTGCCATTGACGTTTGATCCCATCCGTATGTGTTTACATTATTAGCAGTGTCAGTTCCTTAAGGATGTTAGAACTATAATGACAAAGAGCCGTATGTTTGTATTCTGGAAAGCACTCTTAACAGATTTTGCATAATTGTTTATGGTCAGTGCTGTTATATTCCAAAATAGTTTTTGCTTGTAATCTTATTAAAATTTTCATATCGGAAGATGACTGTTCAAACGCTTGAAACCAAGGATTAGTGTTCTCTGTTTTGCGATCTTTGCCAAATAAAGATTTTTAACGAAATCTGTAACAGTCAAATAAGTAACTAATTGGAAAAGGTGTCGACGGCGCCTAATCAGTTACTATTGGTTGCACAGTAAACACATACACTTTATTTAAGGAAATAATTGTCTAAAAACAATTTTTTTTTAAAAAAAGTTGACTGTAACACAAGTTACACTAACGGCTGAAGGCCTCATTAAGAAAGAATTCAAATTATTTGTCGGCTGAAGGCCATGAGCAATACTTCAGAACAATTAGCAGCTGAAGGTCTGAATTATAAGTGAGGAAGACAACTACACGTTGAAAATACCAAAATAATTTTTAAACAATCATTTAAAAAAATTGATTGTAACACACGCTACACTGACGGCTGAAGGCCTTTTTAAAAAAGAATTCAAATAACTTGTCAGCTGAAGGCCACAAGCAATACTTCAGAACAATTAGCAGCTGATGGCCTGAATTACAAGTGGTTGAAAATACCAAAATAATTTTTAAACAATCATTAAAAAAATTGATTGTAACACAAGCTACACAGACGGCTGAAGGCCTTCTTAAGAAAGAATTCAAATAATTTGTCAGCTGAGGGTCACAAGCAATACTTCAGATCAACAGCTGAAGGCCTGAATTACAAATGAGGAAGACAATTACACGTTAAAAATACCAAAATAATTTTTAGAACAACCAAATAAAAAAATTGATTAACACGAGCTACACTGACGACTGAAGGCGTTATTAAGAAGAATTCAAATTATTTGTCGGCTGAAGGCCACAAGCAATAGGAATGATTTAAACAAAATATTCTTTTTTACACCATTGACACAATCAGACCAAATAAAAACGGGAGTGACCCACAGACAGTGCTCCAAGTATCGACCTGGAAAAGTCCCTCAAACGTAAGGTGAGACAGGCAGCTCAGTGTTATACTCACTTAACAGGACGGCAACTCAAACCAGTCACAGTTAAACGCAAGACGAACACTCTCGCAAAATTTACCTAACGTCCGAAGCTCAATACACGATAGAATAACCCATGCCAGGCAGACGAGCGGATTGCCCTCCTGACGTCGTAAAACGACAAACATTATGCAAGAGAACATGTTCAAACGCAAAAATAATCGTCCCAGTATGAATCGCCAACTAACAGCTTGTTACCATATCACTTCGGCGGACGGACACACACACACAATGGTGGCAGTTTCACTACTCGGATATAATGATCCATTCAACTTCAAGTAGCTGAATCCGGTCCTTGGCGTGGTCGTGCATGTATTGCCAGCTGTCCCGGCGAGTCCTGGGGCTGTGCAGACCTCACTGGTCCTCCGTCCCAACCGAACTCCGACACACGACGACCCGGAAATACTAGATAGCGCTCCAAAGATAGAACCACAGTACTCGCTATCGATAAACGCCGCTGCTGCCACTCATGGACAGACAACCGAGCAAACGTAGTGGCGCCAGTGAACGGACTAAGAAAACTAGAGGTCACAATCCGAATACACGACGCCAATCTGTCAACGGCACAAACACGAACCGGAGAACGGCTGACTAATTAAAATACATATAAACGTAAATAAATTTAGCCCTGATGATTATGGCTGTGAAAGTAATCGAAAGCTCGGAATGAACCAGCAAACAACAAGGTCAGGAAACGCTATGAAAAGTTGGTTCTAATTATGTAATTTGTTAGTGAACCTCTCTGACGTAACGCATTCGGGAGGACGACGATTCAATCCCGTGTCTGGCCATCCTGATTTAGGTTTTCCATGATTTCCCTAAATCGCTCCAGGCAAATGTCGGGATGGTTCCTCTGAAAGGGCACGGCCGACTTCCTTTCCCGTCCTTCCCTAATCAGATTAGACCGATGACCTCGCTGTCTGGTCTCCTCCCCCAAACAACCCAACCCCAACCCTCTCTAAGTCTTGACGGTAAAATTATTGTAGGTGCCATTCAGTTGTATGAAATTAGCGCGAGATGGAGGTTAGATTTAGGAGCTACCGTGCTTGGATGTGCCCATAACCACGCCACGACTGACGTTGCCCGATTTGTACTAACACAGATTGTTCAAAACGTCTACCAGGAGAATTGTAGCACGTGTAACACAGTATAACAACAGTGGTTGTCAAAATATTCTAATTCTAAGGGACCGGAGCGAGTGTCACTCTTTGCCAATGGCAATCGGTTTCAAGCCGTACAGGAGTTGCTACCGTCAGAGATTGCAGGTCCCTCTAACAAGTTTCACTCTGAAGATTGTGAAAGGAACTGCATGCAACTTACATTTGGAATCGAGCACTTCAGAAAACGCCGTTGACCGCAGCTCCACATACGGGTGCACGTCTACAGTGGGCCAAACAACACAGAAAGTGGACAGTGGATGACTGAAGGCGCGTATTGTGGTCCGACGAGTCACGACTCTACCTCTTTTCAAATGATGCGAGGCGTCGAGTGCACCGACGGCCCCCCCAGTGAAGCGTTCAACCTGCCCTGTGATGTGTCTCTGACATTCTGGAGGAGTTTCTCTTACATCGGTTTGGGTCCACGTCTGCTCACACGTTCCTTGTTTGGTGAACATCCTTCCGCACCTCCACTGGTCTGCTAAAACAATGTGGTTTTGCGCCACAGTCACATTATACTTCTTAAACCAAAGTTCCGCCATTTGAGTGTATAGATTGTTTATTCTATTGTACATTCATAATTTCGGCCTTCGGCCATTTTCAAGCATGACAATGTTGTGCATGATCAGCCTTGTGTAAACGAATTCATCGTCAGAATAATATTATTCGATATTTCAAAAATGTGTTTAAATGGCTCTGAGCACTATGGGACTTAACATCTGAGGTCATCTGTCACCTAGACTTAGAACAAACCTAATTAACCTAAGAACATCACATAAATCCATGCCCGAGGCAGGATTCGAACCTGCGACCGTAGCAGCAGCGCGGTCCCGGACTGACGTGCCTAGAACCGCTCGGCCACAACTGCCGGCATTCGATATTTCGACGATGACTTCATTTATAGAAATCTTATCACAACCCGCATTGTGGTAACTGAAAATGGCAGAAGGCCGAAATTATGGTCATACAATAGAATAAACGATGTGTACAGTCGAAAGGCTGAACTTTGTTTAAAAAGCTCAGTCTTTGGATTCAAATTCTTTAGGAGCTTAAAAAGCTCTGTCTTTCAGCCAGTTTTGGTCTTCGGGTTTTTTTTTTTTTTTTTTTTTGAGTCGAGCAGTAGTCATGCCTGTCCTCGCAATTATCATGACGTCTCCTGTAGGTGAATAACTGTCCACAGTGGTTATATTCACAAAAACTGGTTTAAATTAGATACTAAATATTTTTCCCAATTTTTGGCTCTTTGCATATATCTTTTTGTTGTGAATACGCGTGTCACATAGAGATACATAGCGCTGTAAAAACAGGAATTGAATTTGCGAGAACCAGCACTCAGCTACCTGACAGACCTTCCTATTTCTGTGGCATCCGTAAACCACTTCATACGAATGCCAGCATGCCTAATTCGAAACCTCCACGTCCATCTACCTCCCTTATCTTACACATCTCATTTCACTTGGCGTGAACGCATACGTAACGTCAAGTTCTGACATAGTTTTGCACTATACCTGACTATATAGGTGCAACAGTGTAACGGCATTCTGTTAGTTTGTGGAAGTTTATTAGTACACCTTATGTTTCTGTGGATATTATGTTTCGAATTTACGCTTTCCAGTAAGCTATGCGAAACGAAGGAAAGAAGATACTGTGACTCAGTTCATAGAATTATGCCGAGCAAAGCAAAGCAGTGATTTAGGGCTTCGGCAGGAATATTCATCCGATCTTCCTGATGATTTTCCCGATTCTCCTAATTCACTCTTACTGAATAGTGTGGTGGCTCCTTTAGAACTACCGTGGCAGATTTAATTTCTCTTCTTAAAAGTCTATAACGATCTCATTCTCAACGACACGCCAAACTGTAATATTTTTGCCCGCATCTCGTGGTCGTGGGGTAGCGTTCTCGCTTCCCACGCCCGCGTTCCCGGGTTCGATTCCCGGCGGGGTCAGGGATTTTCTCTGCCTCGTGATGGCTGGGTGTTGTGTGCTGTCCTTAGGTTAGTTAGGTTTAAGTAGTTCTAAGTTCTAGGGGACTGATGACCATAGATGTTAAGTCCCATAGTGCTCAGAGCCATTTTTTGTAATATTTTTGCCTTTCTTTTAATCAAAGTACATCTATCATTGTATAATCTCCGAATATAGACATTACACTATCGGAAAACCTGGATTACATTTTTATCATGTTTTCGCATCACGCCTCTTAAATACCCATCGTTATCGTCAAGTCGTTACATACGGTGAAACTGTTGACATGATATACAAAAAAAAAAAAAAAAAAAAAAAAAAAAAAATGGTTCTGAGCACTATGGGACTCAACTGCTGAGGTTATTAGTCCCCTAGAACTTAGAACTAGTTAAACCTAACTAACCTAAGGACATCACAAACATCCATGCCCAAGGCAGGATTCGAACCTGCGACCGTAGCGGTCTTGCGGTTCCAGACTGCAGCGCCTTTAACCGCACGGCCACTTCGGCCGGCCATGATATACACTAATCTGACAGAACACAATGACCACCTAGCTTTTAGCATGTATGTCCACCTTTGGCACAGATAACAGCGGTGATACATGTTGGTACGGAAGCAATGAGGCCCTAATAGGTCGCTGGAAGGAGTTGGTACCACATCGCCGGCCGAAGTGGCCGTGCGGTTAAAGGCGCTGCAGTCTGGAACCGCAAGACCGCTACGGTCGCAGGTTCGAATCCTGCCTCGGGCATGGATGTTTGTGATGTTCTTAGGTTAGTTAGGTTTAACTAGTTCTAAGTTCTAGGGGACTAATGACCTCAGCAGTTGAGTCCCATAGTGCTCAGAGCCATTTGAACCATTTGGTACCACATCTGCACACATGAGTCCCCACATTCCCGTGAATTCCGGGGAGGGGGCCGATGAGTTCTGACGCCACGTTCAATCACATCCCAGATGTGTTCGATCGGGTTCAGATCTGTGTAGCTGGGGGGCAAGTACTGCATTCGTCGAACCACTCCATCCACTTCTGGCCTTGTGACTTCGCACATTAACTTGTTGAAAAATGCTACTGCCTTAGGTAAACATGATCGTCATGGAGGTGTGTACGTGGACTGCAGCCAGTGTGTGATACTCCTTACCCGCCATAGTGCTTTGCACGAGGTCCGCTGAACCCACGGATGCAAACGTGAATGTTCCCCAGGGAACAGAGGAGCCGCCGCCAACCTGTCTCTGCGCGCAGTGCAAGTGTCATAGAGCTGTTCCCATGAAAGAAGACGATTTCGCGCCCTCCCTTCGGCATGATGAAGGTATCGGGATTCATCAGACCCCGCAACGCTCTGACACTGCGCTAACGTCCAATGCCGATAGCCACGTTCCCATTTCAGCGGTAGTTCCTATTTCCGTAGCGTTAACATTGGCACATGCATGGCTGTTGAGGCCCGTCGTTAGGAGTGCTCGGTGTACTGTGTGTTCACACCCACTTGTCCTCTCCCCAGAATTAAAGTAGATCTTAGTTCCACCACAGTTCGCCACTTGTCATGCTTTACCAGTCTGCACAGGCTACGACGTTCGACATCTATGACGATTGGTGGCTGACCAACTCCACGACGTCTCGACGTGATTTCACCTTGGTTTAGCCATGTGTTGAAGACACTTATCACAGCACTCCTCGAGAACCCGACACGTTGTGCAGTTTCCGAAATACTCGCGCCGAGCCTCTGTGCCATCACAATCTGTCCTCGGTCAAACTCAGATAGATCGCGGGCCTTCTCCAATCTACACACCGACAGCACGTTCACTTGTAACTACACTATCGGCCATTAGAATTGCTACACCACGAAGAAATGCAGCTGGTAAACGGGTATTCATTGGACAAATATATTATACTAGAAGTGACATGTGGTTACATTTTCACGCAATTTGGGTGCATAGATCCTGAGAAATCAGTACCAACAACAACCACCTCTGGCCGTAATAACGCCCTTGATACGCCTCGCCATTGAGTCAAACAGAGCGTGGATGGCGTGTACAGGTACAGCTATCCCATGCAGCTTCAACACGATACCACAGTTCATCAAGAGTAGTGACTGGCGTATTGTGACGAGCCAGTTGCTCGGTCACCATTGACTAGACGTTTTCAGTTGGTGAGAGACCTGGACAATGTGCTGGCCAGGGCAGCAGTCGAACATTTCCTGTATCCAGAAAGGCCCGAACAGGACCTGCAACATGCGGTCGTGCATTATCCTGCTGAAATGTAGGGTTTCGCAGGGATCTAATGAAGGGTAGAGCCACGGGTCGTAACACATCTGAAATGTAACGTCCACTGTTCAAAGTGCCGTCAATGCGAACAAGAAGAGACCGAGACGTGTAACCAGTGGCACCCCATACCATCAAGCCGGGTGATACGCCAGTATGGCGATGACGAAT
This sequence comes from Schistocerca nitens, assembly GCF_023898315.1. NCBI lineage: Eukaryota > Metazoa > Arthropoda > Insecta > Orthoptera > Acrididae > Schistocerca > Schistocerca nitens. The sequence goes on along the minus strand of NC_064614.1, from coordinate 243,974,424 downwards.
ACACGCTTCCAATGTGCGTTCACCGCGATGTCGCCAAACACGGTTGCGACCCTCATGATGCTGTAAACAGAACCTGGATTCATCCGAAAAATGACGTTTTGCCATTCGTGCAAACAGGTTCGTCGTTGAGTACACCATCGCAGGCGCTCCTGTCTGTGATGCAGCGTCAAGGGTAACCGCAGCCATGGTCTCCGAGCTGATAGTCCAGGCTGCTGCAAACGTCGTCGAACTGTTCGTGCAGATGGATGTTCTCTTGCAAACGTCCACATCTGGTGACTCAGGGATCGAGACGTGGTTGCACGATCCGTTACAGCCATGCGGATAAGATGCCTGTCATATCGACTGCTAGTGATACGAGGCCGTTGGGATCCAGCACGGCTTTCCGTATTGCCCTCCTGAACCCGCCGATTCCATATTCTGCTAACAGTCATTGCATCTCGACCAACGCGGGCAGCAATGTCGCGATACCATAAACCGCAATCGCTATAGGCTACAATCCGACCTTTATCAAAGTCGGAAGCGTGATGGTAAGCATTTCACCTCCTTACACGAGATATCACAACAACGTTTCACCAGGCAACGCCGGTCAACTGCTGATTGTGTATGAGAAATCGATTGGAAACTTCCCTCCCGTCAGTACGTTGCAGGTGTCGCCACTGGCGCTAACCTTGTGTGAATGCTCTGAAAAGCTAATCCTTTGCATATCACAGCATCTTCTTCCTGTCGTTTAAATTTCGTGTCTGTAACACGTCATCTTCGTGGTGTAGCTATTTTAATGGACAGTAATGTAGTTTCTTTTATCAGCTTGCCGCTTGGATGATCATTTCGGAATTCGTAACTGCCTCACATCAAATAATATCACAATTTATTGATGACTCAATTTCGTTTATAGAAAATTAATGTTCTTCTCCTGGCCACGGAGAAGAAGTAAAAGATTTGAGTGCCTTTTGGTTCAGTACGCACAAAAGGTCATGAAAAACGCAACATATAGGACGTTAACGTTTGTTTTTGAATATGCGATGCAGGCTTCCTAAGCGCTCACTTTCTTCCAAATCGACATTTAAAGGAGAAGTAATACTTTTCTCCATTTTTTTGGCTGCAAGAGCGTGTGCAATTAGTTACCGCCCGAGCCTTTCACAGTACTGCAATCAAACCGAATCAGTTAGTAATGGCGGAATATGATGGAGTTAAAATTTAAAATTTTCTCTCAAGACGTCAGGTTAGCTTTTAGAAGCGGACTCAAGTGCTAAGACTTTTTATGAATCTAGAGGATGGAAATTAAAAAGCATTTTATTTCTCTTTTTACCTGTAAATTCTCAACGAAAGGATCTTTTAAAAGGCAAACACACTTTAATGAAAATGTTAAAGCAAACTTAAAGGCCATTTTCTCTGATGGTATTAATACCGACGTACTTGTGTGTAAAGCGCTAGGCCAGTTTAAGTTTATGATTGCTTCTGTTTTTATGTGTCTTTAATATAAATTGTATTTCTTTGAAAAAATATAGACTTTCAGCTTATTAAGTATTTTTCCGTTGGTTTTCTTTATTATACTTCCGAGCCAATAATAGCGCTACAAAGGAGGAACAATGCCAACAACTTCTTCACAGACTTCGCTCTTCTGCTAAATTTTTTATGAAAATCGTATGAAGCAGCATTATAAAACGGGCATTACCCACTTATCAGCCAGAACATTATTACCACCGACGAGTATCGACATAAAGCCTTCCAGGCGATAGCAGCGCCACGTGGCGAGGAATGACTGCTAGACATACGCACGGTGTATGTACACTACTGGCCATTAAAATTGCTACACCACGAAGATGACGTGCTACAGACGCGAAATTTAACCGACAGAAAGAAGATGCTGTGATATGCAAATGATTAGCTTTTCACAGCATTCACACAAGGTTGGTGCCGGTGCCGACACATACAACGTGCTAACATGAGGAAAGTATCCAACAGATTTCTCATACACAAACAGCAGTTGACCGGCGTTGCCTGGTGAAACGTTGTTGTGATGCTTCGAGTAAGGAGGAGAAATGCGTACCATCACGTTTCCGACTTTGATAAAGGTCGGATTGTAGCTTATCGCGATTGCTGTTTATCGTATCGCGACATTGCTGCTCGCGTTGGTCGAGATCCAATGACTGTTAGCAGAATATGGAATCGGTGCGTTCAGGGGGGTAATACAGAACGCCGTGCTGGATCCCAACGGCTTCGTATCACTAGCAGTCGAGATGAAAGCATCTTATCCGCATGGCTGTAACGGATCGTGCAGCCACGTCTCGATCCCTGAGTCAACAGATGGCGACGTTTGCAAGACAACAACCATCTGCACGAACAGTTCGACGACGTTTGCAGCAGCATGGACTATCATCTCGGAGACCATGGTAGCGGTTACCCCTGACGCTGCATCACAGACAGGAGCGCCTGCGATGGTGTACTCAACGACGAACCTGGGTGCACGAATGGCAAAACGTCATTTTTTCAGAAGAATCCAGGTTCTGTTTACAGCATAGAAAATGTTCGACTGCTGCCATGGCCAGCACATTCTCCAGGTCTCTCATCAATTGAAAGCGTCTAGTCAATGGTGGCCGAGCAACTGGCTCGTCACAATACGCCAGTCACTACTCTTGATGAACTGTGGTATCGTGTTGAAGCTGCATGGGCAGCTGTACATGTACACGTCATCCAAGCTCTGTTTGACTCAATGCGCAGGCGTATCAAGGCCGTTATTACGGCCAGAGGTGGTTGTTCTGTGTACCGATTTGTTCAATGAATACCCGTTTATGATCTGCATTTCTTCTTGGTGTAGCATTTGTAATGGCCAGTAGTGTAGATTAATCTGTGCCGGAATGGCGGAAATTTGATGCGGTTTTGGGTGAAGAATAATCGCGCTATATTTAATCAGATATGGCGACTTTTGTTTCATGACGTGGCTATACGTTGTGGCATTAAATCCACGAGGCATCGAATATATTGTATAGTCAACGTGGTCAGTGATTACCGAGACACCACCAATAAACGGATATTGGTCAATTCTGGGTCCAAGGCGTCCCAGTTGTGCTTAGCAGGGATGTCCAGGACAGTGTAAGGTTGTTGTTATCCGATTCAGCCAATCCTACCGGAATTTGAACAATACATGTACCGGAATGCGAGCATAAGTATCACCAAAAGTCCTGGGCGTGCACAGTTCCCTTAACATATTCCCACAGATAGCAACCAATGGACTTAAAGCTGGGGACCATGGCGGCCGTTCCACCGGCTTCTGGGACCTATCCATCTCCGCGGAAACTGGATATCGAGGTATGTCCGGACCACTAACCTATAATGCGGTGGGTACCATCATGCTGAAAGAAAGTTAGAAGTGCTTCGTCTTCAGCCAGCAGCGACGACAGCACGTCTTCGTCTAACACAGCTCTTGATGTACTCTGAATTAAGAAGAGCCCAAGAATAAGTGGATCCCACAATCCACGTCAAACAGTCTCTTTAGATGCGACAACCACCTTTGATCCATCGAGCGAAGGTTGACATCTAACTAGTAGATGTGACTCTGTTTATTTACCTCTCTGGTCACATAGGAGTTAATTTAATCCTTATACAGTACTTGTGCGAACTAAACACGACGATCTGGGTTGTCTTCAGTGAGATGATGTAACTTTTGAATTTTGTTAAGGTGCCTTTTATGTGCGGCCAAAATTCTCATTATTGATACTCGGCTGAACCAAGTGTCCTGCGAGATGCTGCAAGTACACCGCTCTGAAGTCTTACTAACTGATACAATTATATATATATATATATATATATATATATATATATATATATATATATATATATATATATATATGTGTGTGTGTGTGTGTGTCTCTATAGTTTTATACATATATCTCGACTGACATATGACTATTTCAATGCGAATGCATATTACCGTTCGTCCCCTTGCGGGAATACAGCTAGGCTGCGAGCAATGGGGAAAATGAACGGGTCACAACATCAGTAAGGAGCAGTGGTCGACGTCAAGTGTGTCCGGGTGGCCGAAGGGGTTAAGGCAATCGTTCTAGAGAAGCGGAGTATCTAGGTTCGATTTCCGGTCAGGCACAAATTATCAAGTGCAACTGTTGAATTATTTCAACCCTCAAAGCAGCTATGTCATGCCAATTTCCCTTATGTAATGTCAGAACAGCAACTGATGTTGCCTCATATGTAGCCGTTTTCGATCGTCCAGATTTCGGCCTGCGACAAAGCCAGTTTTACGGAATTTCTTCAGAAGTTCTGACTAGGTGGAGTTGACTGAAATCCTCTGTGATGAAATTGGTGCTCCTCTTCCAGATATGAGGGCCATCTCAATGTGTTCGGCTTGCGTTATCGCCGTCAGCTATCACGTCAACCGTTAAGAAGAAACATCGCTCACAACTGGAGAATGAATCAGGCTGTTCTCGAATGAAGTATACCATAGTTCCTCTCGTGTAATTCTCCATAAGTCTGATTAGTCACTTACATTTTATACAGTGCCAGAAAAAAGAATTATAGGACGTCGATTTGGATCCGATGAGGGCATATGCCACCAGGTGGACAGTTAATGTATTACGAATGCTTTGAACGTCGCCCACCAACTGATAGCGTAGTGCCACACGGCTACCAGAGCGCCATCAGCGCCCACCGTGTAGCAGGGAATGCTCACAGGCAAATGGCTCAGTGTGGTGCAAACGCGTGAAGCAAGCAGCCATCCATATCACAGAGACTCACTGACTTAGAAGGCTCTATTTTGTACAGAACGAAGGGATCGGATACCTTAGCGCGTGACACTAAGTTATATACGATACCTGTACCGAATCCTGAGAGAAAGGAGTGCTATATGATGGTCGGACATTACGACAGGTCGAAAATAAATGATAAAAATGGATCGTTGTCATAAGTCACGTGAACATTATCTCTCTCTGAGCTGTGCTGCGGCTCGGGTTGGTGCCTTGTGTAGGTTTCTGCCAGACCGTATCGTTTAGTTGGCATGGTTGCGTTGTTTGTCTTCTTCTCGTGTTCACTGGCGCCACTCGGCTTCGTAAGTCTTGCCTGTCCGCTAGTGGCAGCAGCGGCGTTTATCGATATGTAGTTCTGCTGCCCTATCTTTGGGGCGACCTGGTGCTTCTTCCGTGTGGTGTGAGTGTGGAGTTCGGTTGGGGACGCAGGAGCAGCGAGGTCTATGCAGAGCGATAACACGCCGGTACCGCTGGCGGCGTGTATGGACTGCCGGACCTAAGGGCAGTGGTCACGAGGGTGCACGACCTCGTCGAAACCGGATCCTGCATGTTTAAGTTGAGTGCATTGCAATTCGCGTAGGGAAACCTCCACCATTGTGAAATCTCGCGGTTCTCCTGTGACTCTGGTTCGTGTTGCTGCTCGTAGTGTCACCGAGGCGAAAAGTAGCAAGTGGAGTACCTGGGGAAGGCAGATCTGATTAGCCTTCCTGAGCTTCTAATTACTATTTACTATTTTGAGCTTCTTACATTGTTAAGTTCAACCAGCGGCATTTTTTTGTCTTGTGGCCGCTAACGCCCCAATTACCTGCCCTGGGGGTTAGTGTATGTAACGGCAGTGTACATTTCCTCATCTTGTAGCCGCTGTCCGGTGAGGCGTGTAAGTTTGACAGCTTCTTGATTGTAGGGCGCGTAGGGCGTTCTTCTACCTCAGTGGTAGTCATTCCTTCTTGTTCCGGGCGCTGTAAGCACAGTATTCTGCGGGTGGAGCCCAGACCGGCGGTTCCGGCTTTGGCGTAATTTTACATCTTGCATTTGTTTTGTTGGATGTCAGGTAACCTCACCAAGATTATCATTAGTCGCTCGTTAGACTGCCACTAGTCAAAGTTACCACCTTGTTATCTGAATGCAACTCTTGGCTGCCTTTCTCATAATTCGCGAAAGAGGTTTTGGTGTGACCTACCCATCTGTCACTTGCCCTTGTGTTTTATTTTATTATTAAGTTACCATAATTTGTCTCACCTGTTGGGTGACCTGTTGTTTGATGTTTTTAAATTAACTTTTGCTATGCCATTCACCGTTTGACAGTATATTTGCTAAATTTTTTATAATTGCCATTTTGGCGTTCAAGGCCTTCAGCTGTGATTGTGTTACTTGCTTTAAAATTCTGATTACGACCACATTGGCTTGTTTTCAAAAATTATTTGCTGTCTGTATATTACATATTTGTTAAATTTTAAATAATTGCCATGTTTGGTGTTAAAGGCCTTCAGCTGTGACTGTGGTTACGTGGCGTAAAAGTCTCATTGCGACCTCATTGGCTTGTTTCAAAAATTATTTATTAAAATAAATGAGTGACATTGCAAGGCAAACCAACAGCAATTGATTCGGGCCCCGTCCACAATTTTAACCCAATCCTGCCTTCCTTAATGACCAGGTCTCACTCTCGTAGACGAGGTTCTGGACGTCCACGCAGCACAGCCGCCCGCCAGGATCGTCGTACTGTAAGGGCAGCAGTGCAGATCGTACAGCTACTACAGTGCAAATAAGAGGGCTTGTGAGCCGAGATGTGTCAACACGAACTGTTGCTAACCGATTATTAGAAGTGGGACTACGGCCTCACACACTTCTAGCTGGTCTTCCACTCACGCCACGGCATAGATGTACACGTCTCGACTGGCGCCGTCAGAGGATCTCATAGAAGATGGAATGGCGCGCTGTGGTCGTCAGCAGGTTCTGCGTGCACGCAAGTGATGATCGTTTGCGCAGGCGACACAGACCTGTTTAGCAGTGTCCATTTGAGTGCATTCGTCCGAGACACTTTGGCCCCACCCCACGTCCATGGTATCGAGACCGATAAGCTACAAACCTCGTTTACCTTTCGTGTTTGTTGATGGGATGCTAGCCAGCGCTGGGTACATGCATAATGTTGTTCGACCTGTTCTTTTGCCGTTCTTGCAAGAGGAAGGTGTGCTCGCCCCTAAAACTCACCGTGCTCTACAATATGAGCAGAAACTTCCCTGCCACATGATCTCCAATCGAGCATGTATGAGATGTGATGAGACGAGAAGCGCCTCGTGCATCTCGTCAACCAAATACTATTGCAGAACAACGTGGACAGCTCGAGCAGGCGTAACGTGTCCCAGGACAGTATTCGCCATTTATACGATCGACTGGATCCCAGACTCAGCGCTTGCATTACCGCCCCTGGAGGCTACCCCACGTACTAATATGGGTTTCAGCGTGGGTTCTTACCTGGAACCACAGAACCGCTAGTGCTATTGGTTTGTAAGTGTAATCATTTCATGTACTCCGTATGCAGTGTTGTAACAATAAATGTTGAGTGAATTGAAAACCTATAAGAGGTTGCACTAATTTTTTTCCCGGTAGTGAACTAGAAAATTATGAAACTTCCTGGCAGGTTAAAACTGTGTACCGGACCGAGTTCGAGTCTCGGTCCGGCACACAATTTTAATAAGCCAGGAAGTTTCATATCAGCGCACACTCCGCTGCAGAGTGAAAATCTCATTCTAGAAAATTATGATTTGCATTCAAAGTGGCGGCACGCAAAATAGCCGCCATCTCAGTAACATTGTCTCACAGCGTTTCCCCCTCTTCTACCATACACTAGTTTAAATTTGTGTTTATCCGCCTGTTTTTGTTTTATAGGGTGGCTCTACGTGTACGGACTTGTTTGGTGTTACTGTTAGAGCTGTTAAAATATTACTCAGACGGATGCTTACTGGAACGACGTCGTTGTTGTTGCAGGAACGAGTACAGCCCCGTGTTCCGATGCTGGGACTGCGTGCTGTGGCTGGACCGCTGGAAGAAGAGCCTGCTGTACGCCGTCTTCGCCGCAGTGCTGCTGCTCAAGCCTCACAGACTATGGCTCTCGTCCGTTGCAGGTAGCCGTAGCCCACGAGGCAGACTGGTCATTTATTGCTGCCACAGTCACTAGCTTCCACGATCTACAATTGCTGCATTTCAGTCTGCTGCCTACTGGTTCTAACGCTCAGGGCAGAGAAAGTGACTCTCCCTCATACGCTGTTTCGTCCAGAATTCTTAGGTGCACTACTGTCCATTAAAATTGCTACACCACGAAGATGACGTGCTACAGACGCGAAATTTAATCGACAGGAAGAAGATGCTATGATATGCAAATGATTAGCTTTTCATAGCATTCACTCAAGGTTGGCGCCGGTGGCGACACCTACAACGTGCTGACATGAGGAAAGTTTCCAACCGATTTCTCACACACAAACAGCAGTTTACCGGCGTTGCCTGGTGAAATGTTGTTGTGATGCCTTGTGTAAGGAGGAGAAATGCGTACCATCACGTTTACGACTTTGATAAAGGTCGGATTGTAACTTATCGCGATTGCGGTTTATCGTATCGCGACATTGCTGCCCGCGTTGGTCGAGATCCAATGACTGTTAGCAGAATATGGAATCGGTGCGTTCAGGAGGGTAATACAAAACGCCGTGCTGGATCCCAATGGCTTCGTATCACTAGCAGTCGAGATGACAGGCATCTTATCCGCATGGCTGTAACGGATCGTGCAGCCACGTCTACATCCCTGAGTCACCAGATGTGGACGTTCGCAAGACGACAACCATCTGCACGAACAGTTCGACGACGTTTGCAGCAGCCTGGACTATCAGCTCGGAGACTATGGCTGCGGTTACCCTTGACGCTGCATCACAGACAGGAGCGCCTGCGATGGTGTACTCAACTACGAACCTGGGTGCGCGAATGGCAAAACATCATTTTTTCGGATGAATCCAGGTTCTGTTTACAGCATCATGAGGGTCGCAGCCGTGTTTGGCGACATCGCGGTGAACGCACATTGGAAGCGCGTATTCGTCATCGCCATACTGGCGTATCACCCGGGGTGATCGTATGGGGTGCCATTGGTTACACGTCTCGGTCACCTCTTGTTCGCATTGACGGCACTTTGTGCAGTGGACATTACATTTCAGATGTGTTACGACCTGTGGCTCTACCCTTAATTCGATCCCTGCGAAACCCGACATTTCAGCATGATAATGCACGACCGCATGTTGCAGGTCCTGTACGGGCCTTTCTGGATACAGAAAATGTTCGACTGCTGCCGTGGCCAGCACATTATCCAGATCTCTCACCAATTGAAAACGTCTGGTTAATGGTGGCCGAGCAACTGACTCGTCACAATACGCCAGTCACTACTCTTGATGAACTGTGGTATCGTGTTGAAGCTGCATGGGATAGCTGTACCTGTACACGCCATCCAAGCTCTGTTTGATTCAATGGCTAGGCGTATCAAGGGCGTTATTACGGCCAGAGGTGGTTGTTCGGGTACTGATTTCTCAGGATCTATGCACCCAAATTGCGTGAAAATGTAATCACATATCAGTTCTAGTATAATACACTCCTGGAAATTGAAATAAGAACACCGTGAATTCATTGTCCCAGGAAGGGGAAACTTTATTGACACATTCCTGGGGTCAGATACATCACATGATCACACTGACAGAACCACAGGCACATAGACACAGGCAACAGAGCATGCACAATGTCGGCACTAGTACAGTGTATATCCACCTTTCGCAGCAATGCAGGCTGCTATTCTCCCATGGAGACGATCGTAGAGATGCTGGATGTAGTCCTGTGGAACGGCTTGCCATGCCATTTCCACCTGGCGCCTCAGTTGGACCAGCGTTCGTGCTGGACGTGCAGACCGCGTGAGACGACGCTTCATCCAGTCCCAAACATGCTCAATGGGGGACAGATCCGGAGATCTTGCTGGCCAGGATAGTTGACTTACACCTTCTAGAGCACGTTGGGTGGCACGGGATACATGCGGACGTGCATTGTCCTGTTGGAACAGCAAGTTCCCTTGCCGGTCTAGGAATGGTAGAACGATGGGTTCGATGACGGTTTGGATGTACTATTCAGTGTCCCCTCGACGATCACCAGTGGTGTACGGCCAGTGTAGGAGATCGCTCCCCACACCATGATGCCGGGTGTTGGCCCTGTGTGCCTCGGTCGTATGCAGTCCTGATTGTGGCGCTCACCTGCACGGCGCCAAACACGCATACGACCATCATTGGCACCAAGGCAGAAGCGACTCTCATCGCTGAAGACGACACGTCTCCATTCGTCCCTCCATTCACGCCTGTCGCGACACCACTGGAGGCGGGCTGCACGATGTTGGGGCGTGAGCGGAAGACGGCCTAACGGTGTGCGGGACCGTAGCCCAGCTTCATGGAGACGGTTGCGAATGGTCCTCGCCGATACCCCAGGAGCAACAGTGTCCCTAATTTGCTGGGAAGTGGCGGTGCGGTCCCCTACGGCACTGCGTAGGATCCTACGGTCTTGGCGTGCATCCGTGCGTCGCTGCGGTCCGGTCCCAGGTCGACGGGCACGTGCACCTTCCGCCGACCACTGGCGACAACATCGATGTACTGTGGAGACCTCACGCCCCACGTGTTGAGCAATTCGGCGGTACGTCCACCCGGCCTCCCGCATGCCCACTATACGCCCTCGCTCAAAGTCCGTCAACTGCACATACGGTTCACGTCCACGCTGTCGCGGCATGCTACCAGTGTTAAAGACTGCGATGGAGCTCCGTATGCCACGGCAAACTGGCTGACACTGACGGCGGCGGTGCACAAATGCTGCGCAGCTAGCGCCATTCGACGGCCAACACCGCGGTTCCTGGTGTGTCCGCTGTGCCGTGCGTGTGATCATTGCTTGTACAGCCCTCTCACAGTGTCCGGAGCAAGTATGGTGGGTCTGACACACCGGTGTCAATGTGTTCTTTTTTCCATTTCCAGAAGTGTATATATGTCCAATGGATACCTGTTTATCTTCTGCACTTCTTCTTGCTGTAGAAATTTTAATGGGCAGTAGTGTAGTTTGCTGCGTTTCGACAACACGAGTGCGTTGTAAAAACACTACAGTGCAGTGCATAGTGTTATTTGGTCCAGGTGTAGGTCTCAAGTATCGCTTAAAGTAGGGAAATATAATTGGCCATATTTTATTATTACTATTATATTGTTATCTGCAGTTTCATAGCTATGAATTATTATCACAATCGCGTGAAAGTGCGAATAAATAATAGGGACTCTGAATATAGATCGGTTACCAAAATAGGATGGTAATATTAAAATTGGAGGATTGAGAAAAGCAAGTTCGTCTTGAATAAGTGTTTAGGTACGTCTGCGGCTTATTACTTTCGTCGGTGTACCTGGAAGTAGCAACGAAAGGGTAGAAAAATAATTTTGAACAAAAATAACAGTGCAGTCGGGAAAAGGTACCCTAGTAAAGAATTGCTGACATCATAGGACTTCTGTCTGAAACAAAGAACACTGACGGAAACTATTCAACGAAATGAACTATCTTCACATCACATAACTTGCATTTAAGTTAAATAAGGCGAAAACGAACTACAGAAGAATAGGACACTAAATGCGGACACAAAATTTATAGGTATTAGAGCTACAGAAAGCTTTGTAATGTAAGAAGTAACGAAATTCTCATATCGTTAAACTAGCGTAACATAGGCAAAACAAAGGCAATATAAAAACCTAGTGGTGAAGGCGAGGGAATCTTTCTTAAAAAAAATTACACATTGGAGTATAGAAAAAAATTCCTTAAACTATACCTCCGGAACATATCATTACATGCAAGCAAAACGTGTAAAATTAGACACTAACACAAGAAGCAACTGGAAACATTTGATACCAATTGGACAGAAATACCAGAAAATGAAGAATTAGTAGGAAGAACAGAACAGATCCTTACCGCAAGAAATGAAAAGGTGTTGAGACAGTCACCGCAGCTTATACTCAGAGGAGTAGAAGGAAAAACTGTAACAACACACAAAAAAATTAAATGGACCAAATTTTCTAGGATGTTAAATATGTTAAGTACATAGATATGAAAAGATTAGAAGATGGTCTCAAACTGCACTGATGATTAAAAGAATGTTTGAGGGTATGGTGACTATATGCCTCTTCCTATTTCAACATGACTTGTAAGATACCTTCCTCTAGGGCGAGATACTGCATTAACGAAATGTGTGTGATATTGAAGGGAGACTGTCTGAAATGGTTTCACCTGACCACAATAAAGCAGTACTGACTGCTGGAGGACACTATTGCCCAGTGGCTACCAACATTTTTGTACACGGTACCCCCGTTTACAACCCCACAATATTTCCTGTCCCTATGTTTATGTTTTACTTTTTATTTTCGTATTGATCAGCTTATTGTTGTCTCCTACTTTTGTATTATTCCTCCATCTTCTCCCCGTGTCGTCTTTTCCTTTCTTCTGTTTATGATGTTGCCGGTTTATTGTTTCTTGCGTATTGAAAACTTCCTAAATTTCGTTTTTAAGTCTCAAAAATGTTTCTGTATGTTACTTTCGATTGTACTTTGTTGTTTCTTTCTAGTTCTTACCTTATTTATGTAAATCACACTGTTGTCGATTTCTCCTTCCAGCAATAGAGGAACATTTCATTCGGTAGAGATATTCCTTTAGCCATTACTTCTGATGTTTCCTCTTTATTTTTATAGATCTCCTCATTACTTCTCATTTTGGCGCTGTTATGTTTCTAACAATCCCTCTTTCAGGTACCTATATTTCGTCCAGCTCATACTGCATCGTTATGCGTTCACATGCATATACGAGGTGTAGCTAGAAAAAAACCGGACTAGTACTGGTGAAACAATAAAACGAATGCAATAAGGCTGAAAGTCGCGTGGCCTGTCAACGTGACTCTCGCTCCGCCTACTGCTCGAGTTTCATCTGCCTCCTGCACTCAGTCTGCCCGTGGCGTCTGTTTTAAGTAGTTGACGTTTTGTCTGTGCGTCGGAAAATGTTGAGTGTACAGAAAGAACAGCGTGTTAACATCAAATTTTGTTTCAAACTAGGAAAATCTGCAAGTGAAACGTTTGTAATGTTACAACAAGTGTACGGCGATGATTGTTTATCGCGAACACAAGTGTTTGAGTGGTTTAAACGATTTAAAGATGGCCGCGAAGACACCAGTGATGACACTCGCACTGGCAGACCATTGTCAGCAAAAACTGATGCAAACATTGAAAAAATCGGTAAACTTGTTCGACAAGATCGCCGTTTAACCATCAGAGCAGTGTCTGAGTTAACAGGAGTTGACAAGGAAAGTGTCGAACAAGTTTACCGACTTTTCAATGTTTGCATCAGTTTTTGCTGACAATGGTCTGCCAGTGCGAGTGTCATCACTGGTGTCTTCGCGGCCATCTTTAAATCGTTTAAACTACTCAAACACTTGTGTTCGCGATAAACAATCATCGCCGTACACTTGTTGTAACATTACAAACGTTTCACTTGCAGATTTTCCTAGTTTGAAACAAAATTTTATGTTAACACGCTGTTCTTTCTGTACACTCAACATTTTCCGACGCACAGACAAAACGTCAACTACTTAAAACAGACGCCACGGGCAGACTGAGTGCAGGAGGCAGATGAAACTCGAGCAGTAGGCGGAGCGAGAGTCACGTGACAGGCCACGCGACTTTCAGCCTTATTGCATTAGTTTTATTGTTTCACCAGTACTAGTCCGGTTTTTTTCTAGCCTCACCTTGTAAACGTTCTGATCGCACCATAGGGATATAGCGTTTTAGTTTTGTTTTTCTAAATATGCATTTCTTGTTGTAAATATACTTTGTCAAACCGTATGTCTTGTCCATTTTGTTAACTCTTATACCCACTGCAAATTTTTCTAGTTTCTTTTGTTGTGTAATTTCTGCAAGACTCGTTGTACACTGAGGCCATAAAAATTATTGGATTGCGATTTCTCCAAGATTCTCTCTACACTGAGGTCATAAAAGTCATAGGATAGCGATATACTGCGGGAATATTCCGTACACAAGATGTAAAAGGGCAGTGCAGTGCTTTGTCGGTGCTGTCGTCTATACTCAGGCGATTCATGCGAAAAGACTTATGGCTATACGACGGGAATAAACAGGCTTTGAACGCGGAGTGGTAATTGGAGCCAGACACGTGGGACATTCAATTTCTGAAATCATTTGGGAATTCAATATTCCGAGAACCACAGTGTCAAGAATGTGCCAAGAATACCAAATTTCAGATATTACCTCTCTCCACGGACAACGCACTGGCCGAAAGCATTCACTCAACGACCGAGAGGAGCGGCACTTAACGTCGAGTTGTCAGTGCTAACAGACTAGCAACACTTCTTCCAATAACCGCAGAAACCAATATGGACGTACGATAAATGTATCCTTTAGGACAGTGCGGCGAAATTTGACGTGGCAATGGCATCAGCATATTGGGGGACTGAAATGCAGTCGTAGGGAAAGGAGTGGAAGAGAAGATTACAGGAGAATATGGGCTTGGGACAAAGAATGAAAGAGGAGAAAGACTAATTGAGTTCTGTAACAAATTTCAGCTAGTAATAGCGAATACTCTGTTTAAGAGTCACAAGAGGAGGAGGTATACTTGGAAAAGGCCGGGTGATACGGGACGATTTCAGTTAGATTACATCGTAGTCAGGCAGAGATTCCGAATTCAGATACTGCATTGTAAGGCGTACCAAGGAGCAGATATAGACTCATATCGCAGTTTAGTAGTGATGAAGAGTAGGCTGAAGTTTAAGAGATTAGTCGGGAAGAATCAATATGCAAAGAAGTGGGATACGGAAGTACTAAGGAATGACAAGATATGCTTGAAGTTCTCTAAGGCTATAGATACAGCAATAAGGAATAGCTCAGCATCCAGTACAGCTGAAGAGGAATGGGCACCTCTAAAAATGGCAATCACAGAAGTTGGAAAGATAAACATAGATACAAAGAAAGTAACTTCTAAGAAACCATGGGTAACAGAAGAAATAGTGCAGTTGATCGATGAAAGAAGGTAGTAGAAAAATGCTCAGGGAAATTCAGGAATACAGAAACATAAGTCGCTGAGGAATGAAATAAATAGGAAGTGCGGGGAAGCTAAGACGAAATGGCTGCAAGAAAAATGTGAAGAAATTGAAAAAGAAGTGATTGTCAGAAGGATTAACTCAGCATGTGACCCGGTCAAAATAACCTTCGGTGAAATTAAAAGCAAGGGTGGAAACATTAAGAGAGCAACGAAAATTCAACTGTTAAATGCAGAGAAGAGAGCGGATAAGTGGAAATAGTACATTGAAGGTATTTATGACTGGGAAGATTTGTCTGATGTGATGGAAAACAGGAGTCTACTTTGAAGAGATAGTGTATCCAGCATTAGAATCAAAATTTAAGAGAGCGTTGGAGGACTTCAGATGAAATAAGGAAGAAGGGATAGACAACATTCCATCAGAATTCCTAAAATCATTGTGGGAAGAGGCAACAAATCGACTATTTACGTTAGTGTGTAGAATGTATGAGTCATCATCAGACTTTCGGAGAAATATCATCCACGAAGACTGCAAGAGCTAACAAGTGGGGGCATTATAGCACAATCAGCTTAACAGCTCATGCATCCAAGTTACTGACAAGAATAATACACAGAAGAATAGAAAAGATAATAGAGGATGTGTTAGATGACGATCAGGTTGACTTTACGAAAGGCAAAGGCACCAGTGAGGCGATTCTGACGTTGAAATTGATAATGCAAGCGAGACTAAAGAAAACTCAAGATACGTTCATAGGATTTGTCGACCTGGAAAAAGCATTCGACATTGTAAAATGGTGCAAGATGTTCGAAATTCTGAGAAAAACAGTGATAAGCTCTAGGGGAAAAAAATTGAAATTTGTGGTAAGGTCTTATGGGACCAAATTGCTGAGGTCGTCGGTCCCTAAGCTTACGAACTAGTTAATCTAACTTAAACTAGCTTACGCTAAGGACGACACGCACACACATGCCCGAGGGAGGACTCGTACCTCCGACAGCGGGAACCGCCCGGACGGCGACAAGACGCCTCACACCGCGGCATATACAGGGTGTTTCAAAAATGACCGGTATATTTGAAACGGCAATAAAAACTAAACGAGCAGCGATAGAAATACACCGTTTGTTGCAATATGCTTGGGACAACAGTACATTTTCAGGCGGACAAACTTTCGAAATTACAGTAGTTACAATTTTCAACAACAGATGGCGCTGCAAGTGATGTGAAAGATATAGACGACAACGCAGTGTGTGGGTGCGTCATTCTGTACGTCGTCTTTCTGCTGTAAGCGTGTGCTGTTCACAACGTGCAAGTGTGCTGTGGACAACATGGTTTATTCCTTAGAACAGAGGATTTTTCTGGTGTTGGAATTCCACCGCCTAGAACACAGTGTTGTTGCAACAAGACGAAGTTTTCAACGGAGGTTTAATGTAACCAAAGGACCGAAAAGCGATACAATAAAGAATCTGGTTGAAAAATTTCAACGGACTGGGAACGTGACGGATGAACGTGCTGGAAAGGTAGGGCGACCGCGTACGGCAACCACAGAGGGCAACGCGCAGCTAGTGCAGCAGGTGATCCAACAGCGGCCTCGGGTTTCCGTTCGCCGTGTTGCAGCTGCGGTCCAAATGACGCCAACGTCCACGTATCGTCTCATGCGCCAGAGTTTGCACCTCTATCCATACAAAATTCAAACGCGGCAACCCCTCAGCGCCGCTACCATTGCTGCACGAGAGACATTCGCTAACGATATAGTGCACAGGATTGATGACGGCGATATGCATGTGGGCAGCATTTGGTTTACTGACGAAGCTTATTTTTACCTAGACGGCTTCGTCAATAAACAAAACTGGCGCATATGGGGAACCGAAAAGCCCCATGTTGCAGTCCCATCGTCCCTGCATCCTCAAAAAGTACTGGTCTGGGCCGCCATTTCTTCCAAAGGAATCATTGGCCCATTTTTCAGATCCGAAACGATTACTGCATCACGCTATCTGGACATTCTTCGTGAATTTGTGGCGGTACAAACTGCCTTAGACAACACTGCGAACACCTCGTGGTTTATGCAAGATGGTGCCCGGCCACATCGCACGGCTGACGTCTTTAATTTCCTGAATGAATATTTCGATGATCTTGTGATTGCTTTGGGCTATCCGAAACATACAGGAGGCGGCGTGGATTGGCCTCCCTATTCGCCAGACACGAACCCCAGTGACTTCTTTCTGTGGGGACACTTGAAAGACCAGGTGTACCGCCAGAATCCAGAAACAATTGAACAGCTGAAGCAGTACATCTCATCTGCATGTGAAGCCATTCCGCCAGACACGTTGTCAAAGGTTTCGGGTAATTTCATTCAGAGACTACGCCATATTATTGCTACGCATGGTGGATATGTGGAAAATATCGTACTATAGAGTTTCCCAGACCGCAGCGCCATCTGTTGTTGACAATTGTAACTACTGTAATTTCGAAAGTTTGTCCGCCTGAAAATGTACTGTTGTCCCAAGCATATTGCAACAAACGGTGTATTTCTATCGCTGCTCGTTTAGTTTATATTGCCGTTTCAAAAATACCGGTCATTTTTGAAACACCCTGTAGGAAAAGTCGGGTAACATACAACATGTGCAAGGGCCAAGAGGGAATAATAAGACTGGACGACCAAGTACGAAGTGCTCGGATTAAAAAAGGGTGTAAGACAGGAACGTAGTCTTTCGGGTCTACTGTTCAATATGTACATCGAAGAAGCTGTGATGGAAATGAAAGAAGGGTTCAAGAGTGGAATTAAATTTCAAGGTGAAAGGATATCAATGACACGATTCGCTGATGACATTGCTATCCTGAGTGAAAGTGAAGAAACATGATCTGCTGAATGGAATGAACAGTCTAATGAGTACAGAATATGGACTGAGAGTAAATTGAAGGAAGACGAAAATAATGAGACGTTGCCGAAATGAGAACTTAACATCACCATTGCAGATCACGCAGTAGATGAAGTCAAGGAATTCTGCTACCTAGGTCGCAAAATAACCAACGCTGGACGGAGAAAGAACGACACGAAAAGCAGACTAGCACTGGCAAAAGGCATTCCTGGCCAAGAGAAGGTGACTAGTGCCAAACAAAGCCCTTCATTTGAGGAAGAAATTTCTGAGAATATATGTCTGGAGCACAGCATTGTACGGTAGGGAAACACGGACTGTGGGAAAACTGGAACAGAAGAGAATCTAAGCATTTGAGATGTAGTGCTACAGATGAATATTGAAAATTACATGGACTGATAAGGTAACGAATGAGGAGGTTCTGCGCAGAATCGGAGAGGAAAGGAATATCTGGAAATTACTAACAAGGAGAAAGGAAAGGATGATAGGACATCTTTTAATACATCGGGGAATGAATTCCATGGCACTGGAGGGAACTGTAGAGGGCAAAAACTATAGAGGAAGACAGAGGTTTTAATACACCCAGCAAATAATTGAGAATGTCGGTTGCAAGTGCTACTGTAGATTAATAGATTGGCACAAGAGAGGAATTCGTGGCGAGCCGCACCAAACCAGTGTGAATACTGACGGCTCAAAGAAAAAAAGGGCTCGTGACCACTTCCATTGGACCTTAGACGACTGGATAACCCTGGCCTGGTCATGTGTGTCTTGATTTTAATTGGTAAGAGCTGATGGTAAGATTCGATTGTGACGCAGACCCCACGATGTAATCGACACAAGTTACCAACAAGGCACTGTGCAAGCCGGCGTTGGCTTCATTTGGTGTGAACTGAGTTTACATGCAATGAAATGGTTCCTCTGGTCCAACTGAAGCGATAATTGCTGGAAATTGATGTTTTCGGCTAGTTGGAGACCATTTGCAGCGGTTCATGGACTTCATGTTCCCAGACACCGATCGAAATTTTGTGGATGATAATGCGCCATATCGGCGGTCCACATCTGTTCACGGCCTTTGAAGAACGTTCTGGACAATTCAAGCCAATGATTTGGCCACCTATATAGCTCGACATGAGTCCCATCGAACATATTTGGGACATAATCGAGAGGTCAGTTCGTGCACAAAATCCTGCACCGGCAACACTTTCAGAATTATGGACGGCTACAGAGGCAGCATAGGTCAATCTTTTTGCAGGGGACTTCCAATGGCTTGTTGAGTCCATGCCACGTCAAGTTGCTGCACTATGTCCGGCAAAAAGAGGTCGGACACGATATTGGGAGGTATTCCATTAATGTATTTTACCTACTTTTTTCTATGAATTTTGGTGCATCTTTAATTTTTTTCTGGGACCAGTTCTATTTGCTACTTCTTCCAGAAGATTTATTTTGTTAGCTACGTCTGTTACTTCTGAAAGTATTACGAAATTGTCTGCAAGAGACAGATTTTTTTTACCTTAATTCCATTTGTTTTTCTTTCTAGAGTTATTGGATCAATTATGTGATTTCTTTGTTCCAAATTCCATATCGTTAAAATTTCTTCCGGAAGGCAGTTGGATAAATAACGAAAAGTGTGAGGTCATCCACATGAGTGCTAAAAGGAACTCTTTAAACTTCGGTTACACGATAACTCAGTCTAATCTAAAAGCTGTAAATTCAACTAAATACCCAGGTATTACAACTACGAACAACTTAAATTGAAATGAACAAACAGAAAATGTTGTGGGAAAGGCTAACCAGGACACTTATTGGCAGGACTCTTAGAAAATGTAACAGACCTACTAAGGAGACTTCATACACTACGCTTGTCCGTCCTCTTTTAGAATACTGCTGCGCGGTGTGGGATCCGTACCAGGTAGGACTGACGGAGTACATCAAAAAAGTTCAAAGAAAGGCAGAACGTTTTGTATCATCGCGAAATATGGGAGAGAGTGTACCGGAAATGATACAGGATATGGGCTGGAAATCATTAAAAGAAAGGCATTTTTGTTTGCGGCGGAATCTTCTCACGAAATTTCAGTCACCAACTTTCTCATCCGAATGCGAAAATATTTTGTTGTCACCGACCTACACAGGGTGGAACGATCAGCACAATAAAATAAGGGAAATCAGAGGTCGTACGGAAAGATATAGGTGTTCATTCTTTCCGCGCGCTGTACGAGATTGGAAAAATAGAGAATTGTGAAAGTGGTTTGATGAACCCTCTGCCAGGTACTTAAATGTGATTTGCAGAGTATCCATGTAGATGTAGATGTAGATAGTCTAGATGATAAACCAACCCCCTGTCGAGCAATAATTTTTATTTCAAATGACTGAAATACTTCTCCCATAAATTTAACTTTAGATATCGTATTTTTTAGAGTTTTACGAATCATGTTTGGTAGTATTGCTTTAACACAAAATTCTCTAATGTTTTTATTCATTGTTTCTCAGCCAGTCGAATCAAATGCCTCGTTGAAATCAATAAATGATACTACCATAGGTTTATTTTTTGTTAATACTGTTGTTTCGAATATTTACATTTACGAGAGCTTTTGAACTTGAGTAGGCATGATTTTTTCCTTATTCCTACAATCTTCCTGAATTCTCTTCATAAGCTCATTGTGTTCTTTCTTGCGTTCTTTCGACCATGTATTTCCTATCGTCTTTTCTGTGAGTCTTTGTGAGTGAATGTTTTTTATTATGTTTATGAACTGTTCTCGATTGCTCATGTTATTTTTGTATGATGATATGATTGTCATTTCTTTAATATCATCTTATGTTTCAGTGATCCATTTTGTCTTGTTGTTGGCAGTATTTACTATCTGCCTTATAATCTTGATCTTGTTCACTGTGTGGATATGTCAGTAGAACTTCATCCTTCTTTTTTTAAATGTGTCCGTTATTGCTTTTGTCTCAAGATCTCTCTTGACGATCTCTTTATCCAAATTCTTCCACGAAAATCAGGTCCAAATATTTTCCTGAGAATTTATTTTTCCTGCTTTTCAACCCATGTTATTTTTATTTAACCATGCAATGCCATGGTTTCTGCAGCGTAGAGTGGTTCCCGTAGAACTACTCTCTTCCGATGCGTTAATTTTGGGTTGACAGAAATATGTGTTTTATTGTAGTGACTCCACTTGAACTAAAATGCTTTTTTTAGTTTTATCAGTATATTATTTCCTGAATGGCTATTGTGATCTTTCCTGATAGCTGAATGATCTCTACTAGATATTTAAAGTGCGTAATCTGTCACAGTTTGTCGTACCGATTTATAATTGAGAGATTGTCTACACCCTTGCTTTCATGTATTGTGAATTTTCAGTTTTTAGTGAAACTTCTCCAGAGCATATTTCGCATCTCCTCTATTGTTTGTAAGAATAACGAGATCGTCTGCGAGAGCCAGACATTTTACATTGAATCTCTGCTATTTTTTAGTTACGAGTTGGATTCCCTTTATTAGCTTTTCCCATCCGTCACAGTTTTTTGCGGAATTATTTTAAATAGCAACGAGAGTCCGTATTTGTGGCGAACACTGGTGTGGATTTGAAATGATTCTGAAATATCTCTCATGAATTTAACTTTAGAGGTTGTATCCACTAACCTCTCTTGGCTAACTGCCCTTATTTTCCCGTCGATTTTAAATTCTTATTCAATAGTGTTTGTTTATCTATCGAATCATAACACTTTTTGAAGCAGATGAAACTTACCACGGTATTCATACATCTTCCTTCTTGTTTACAAAACTGTCTTTGGGTGTTATATCTATTCTATGAGGAATTCTGTCTTACACCATTGTGTTAATGGGACTGTCTGTTCTTCCAGCCAACTTAACATGGTGTATGAAAGAATTTTGAACACACGGGGAATATCGAGAATCCCCTATAATTATTCTGATTGGCCTTCCTGCTCTTTTGTAAAGAGGATGAATTAATGCACATTTCCACTCTGAAAGTATTTTCTCAGTTTCCCAAATGTTTGATTTAAATCTGTGGGTTGCTTGTGTGAGATTAGTGTCATTTAATTTCCACATTTCTGCTATTTTTTTGTCTTTCCCGGGAGTTTTTTTTTATTTTTCAAACAATTGGTTATTTCCTTTAGTTCTCAGGAGATAGTTTATCGGCAGATGATGGTTTTAAATCGTGATTGGATGGAGGTTTTTCAAAACAAGATTTTTCTATCGGATACTCACAGTTGAGCCATAAGTACTTAGCTAAAAGTTGACAGTTATTTTTCTTGCTCCTCTCCAATGATCCGTCGGACTGGCTGAAGCAAAGGTGAGGTAGTTGATGCCCTGTTAAGTTTTCTCTAAAAATTCAGTAAAAGTTTTTTGCGGTATTCTGATAAAGTCTTGTTCAATTACTTTAAGCCGGTTTGTATCATACCTTTGATCTTTGTTTTTCTCTTCTTATTGCCTTGGGAGATTCTTCCCGCGTCTTTTAAAATTCCTGGTACTTTTCTGTGACTTTGTTGCTACTGTAAGTCTCCCATGCGTATATTCTCTCCTCTACTGCCTGATTACAGATAATTCCACCGCCTGTTTTTCCTCATTTCTTTCTAGGGAGTTGGCCCAAACGCATAGTGTTTTTCAGCCTGTCTGCAAGTTCCTTCCAAAACGTGATATTTCCTGAAGAATTGCTTCCTTGGTGAGTTACAGGTAATTTGGATCTGTTCTGAGTGTTTTGTTGATTTATGTTCTCTTTCTGTTAGGTTGTTGTCTAAGACTGTGGTCTTACTCAAAACATTTCTTTCTTATTCGTACGTTATGGATTTTGTTAGTCTCTCGCATCACCGTTTTCATTTGTTCGCTTTTGAGACGTGAGAACTGTGGTTTTCCTGAATTTTAGCTTTGTTGAGCTGTCCATTGAAATGTTGTAATACACATTCACAAGATGTTTAGAGGTTTTATTTGTCGTGTCCTCCAGTGACCGCCGAGTGGTAAACGCGACAGACTCTAATCCGGGGCTTGGGTTCTGTTCCCGACACTGCCAGGGCGTTTTCCTTGGTGGGAGGACTGGACCGGGTTGTCACCTGTCAGCTGAAGAGCTACAATATTGAGGCGTAGCGCCTCCAAATTTGAAACGTTGACAATAGTTGGGAGTGTGATGTGCTGACCCCATGCCCCTCCATAGCGCGCTCGATGATTAATGACTGAGGATAACAAGGCGTGCGGTCGAGTAGAACGTGGTCTTCAGGGCCTGACCGCGAGCTTTCCCAGAAGTCTCCTAACGCATATGAATCTCATCTATCGTAGTCATTTGCTGGACCACGTCCACTTATCAGAATGTAAGCCTTGTTCCAAGTTTGGTGAAATTGTGATTTTTCATTCTAAAGCTGAGTTGAAATTTATGTATGCTATCATTCAAGATCAATGTAAAACTTTCAAAAATATGATTGTTGAGCCGGCCACTGTGGCCGAGCGGTTCTAGGCGCTTCAGTCCGGAACCGCGCGACTGCTACGGTCGCAGGTTCTAATCCTGTCCTTAAGTTAGTTAGGTTCAAGTAGTTCTAAGTTCTAGAGGACTGATGACCTCAGATGTTAAGTTCCATAGTGCTCAGAGCCATTTGAACCTTTTTATGAATGTTGAACAAAGAAAATATCTGCAACAATGCGGTCAAACTTTTCGGTTTGTTTACATCTTGTACTACACGTAGGAGTTATTACCTGTGCCTAAGTCTGTTCAATGTAATCAACATGACTGTAAAATATAAAATTTACAAAGTGATTGCTGCCCAAAGATTGAACCCATTAATTCAAATAACTGTAAGTAATGCCACTAAGACTTCTTTATGCTGTAAATAATGTCAGATGGCTCGCCACATTCAGTGTTTACTTGTTTCGATTTTTCTGGCTTGTCACAGCTACACAACGACCCCCACAGTACTACAAACAACCCCCAAACACTGTGCATCATCATATACTGAGTTGCTAGGTGACTTGAAATCGGTAATTGTAAAATATAAATTCTACCATCGCAGGAGTCGACTGGTTTATTTCTGAAAATCTTAATTCTCTGAATATATTCTGCCATACTTGCACCATTGAATGGATTAAAACTTCCGTTTATTTTGTTTTCATTACTGCACAATTTCAGCTGTGTTCCCATATTCGAATCATTTTATAAAAAATTAACATAATCAAAATCGCAAAGAATTCCACATTTTTATACACGGTCCAGTCACATTAATGTGACCAGCGCCTGTGTTAGGCGTCAACTCGTAATAACCACTCACAGACGGGAGGTGGCAGCACTCTCAGTGGAGAGTATATACACTGAGGTGACAAAGTCATGGGATAGGGATATGCACATATATAGAAGGCGGTAGTATCGCCTAGGTATAGGAGGTATAAAAGTGCAGTGCATTGGCGGAATTGTCATTTTTACTCAGCTGACTCGTGCGAAAAGATGTCCGACGCGATCATTGCCGCTCGACGGGAATTAACAGACTTTGAACTCAGAACGGTAGTTGGAGCTAGACCCATGGGGCATTCCCTTAGGAAAATCGTTAGGGAATTCAATTTTACGAGATCTATTGTCAATAGCGTGCCGAAAATGTCATAATTCAGACTTTACCTCTCACCGCACCCATCACATTGGCCGACGGCCTACACTTCACGATCGAGAGCAGCGGCCCTTGCGTAGTCAGTGGTAACGGACAAGCAACACTGCGTGAAATAGCTGCAGAAACCAGTGTGGGACGTACGACGAAAGAATTCGTCAGGAGAGTGCGGCAAAATTTGGCGTTAGTTGGCCGTGGTATCAGATGACCAACGCGAGGTCTTCTCAAAGAGCACAACATCGTCTGCAGCGACTCTCCTTGGCTCGTGACCTTATCGGTGGGACCCTAGACGACTGGAGGACCTTGTCAGTCCCGGTTTCAGATGGTAAGAGCTGATGGTAAGGTTAGAGTGTGATGCAGCCCCACGAAGTCATAGACCCAAGTTATCAAAAAAGCACTTTGCAAACTGCTGGTGGTTCGATAATCATAATATATGTGCTATTTGGAGACCATTTGCAGCCATTCATAGACTTCAAATTCCCAAGCAACAAAGCACCATGTTACCGGACCACAACTGTTCGCGACTGCTTTGAAGAATTCTGGACATTTCGAGTGGATGAGTTATTTTGCCACTCAGATCGCCCAACATGAATCTCATCGAACATTTATGGGATATAATTTAGAGGTCAGTTCGTGCAGAAAGTCCTGCACCGGCAACGCTTTAAGAATTATGGGCGGGTATAGAGGCAGCATGCCTCAGTATGTCTGCAGGGGACTTCCAGCGACTTGTTGAATCCATGCCACGGCGAGTTGCGGCACTATGCCGGGCTAAAGGGGACCCAACACGGTATGAAGTACTGTCTCATGACTTTTGACACCTCAGTATATGTTGTAGGCGTCATTTATGAAATGATTTTTGGAAATTTCTCTCCTTAGGCAGTGAAACAAGGATTGAAAGGGTTTTTAAAATATGCCGCTATTAAGGAAATCTCGAAACTAGAATTACGAAAAATGGTATTTGGTTTGTCGGTCAGAAATAAAATTAAAAAAAAATTGACGAAAGAAAAATCGCAACACCAAAAAATTATTGATGTAGGATAATGAAATTTTGGGGATACTTTTGTGTAGGTAACATATTCAAGTGATTAAAATTGCAAGATCTCAGGTTAATCTAAGCCGAAATAAGTTATTGCAAATGAGAAATGGTGGTAGATTAATAACCAGTGTAACCAACAGAAAGTGGAATGAGAGCATGCAAACGTGCACGCATTGTGTTGTACAGATGCCGGATATTAGTTTGTGTGATGGAGTTCCATGCCTGTTGCAGTTGGTCAGTCAATACAGGGACGCGTAATGTTGTTTGTGGACGACACTGGAGTGGTCGTCAGATGATGTCACATATGTGCTCACTTGTACACAGATCCAGTGATCGAACAGGCCAAGTCAACATGTCGACACTCTACAGAACATTTTGGTTTGTGATAGTGGCATGTGGGCGAGCGTTATCCTGCTGCAAAACACCTCCTGGAATACTGTTCATAAAAGGCAACACAACAGGTCGAATCACCGTATAGTTTTTGCAGCGAGGGTGTGTGGGATAACCACTACAGCATAGAAAATGGAACCTCAGACCATAACTCCAGGATTTGGTCCAGTGTGTCTTTCACGCAGATAGGTTGATTGCAGGCTCTCAACAGGCCTCCTCGTTATCAACACATAGTCATCACTCGCACGTAGGCTGAAACAGCTTTCATCAGCAAACACAACAGATCTCCACCCAGCCCACCAATGAGCTCTCGCTTGACACCACTGAAGTCTAAAATGTAGACTTTCACGGCCGGAAATATCATGTCCATTATAATTATCCGGGCTGTTATGCCGTGGTCGGTTGATGAATTCTGTGATGATTCCCAACGTTTCGTCTCCGACTGCGGGAGACATCTTCAAGGGGGTCCGTAGCTCGATGGAAGGTCCAACACACCCACTGGCTCGCTACTGACTGCCGCTAAATTCCGTGTCCGCGCGCTCCCGCGCCGCGGCGTGACGTCACGTGTTTTGAAAACGTCAGTGCAATTGGCCGCTGTCCGTCGCCGTCGATCGCTGTTACCATCACCCAGTAGTGGACGGGTGGTACACATCTTCTTTAACACCGGCATCCATATACCGTTTAATTTCACGCCCTCCTCCTTTCGATTGAAATTATTTGGGTGTTTAGCGATTTCGATTACCTCCCCGTAGAGCCTTTCGTAATATCCGCTTGTGGCCGCTAGTACTTGCGTCTCCTCGAAACGAATATTGTGGTTCCCTGGCTGGAAAGCATGCTCCGCAACAGCTGATCGTTCCGTTTCTCCTCTTCTACAATTTCCCTTGTGCTCTTCCAAACCTTTAGAAACAGTTCTTTTGGTGGTACCCACATAAACATCACAACAGCTGCATGGGATCCTATACAGTCCAGCTTTTTCCAATGGTTTGCGAGCGTCCTTGGCAGGCTTAACGTATTCCTGTATCTTCCTGGTGGGCTTGTAAATTACGGTAATATTCCGCTTCGTCAAGATCCTCCCTATTCTTTCCGTTACATTTTTAACAAACGGCAGGAAAACCTTATATTTTTCAGTAGCCTGTACGTCAGTATGATTTCTGCGTGGCTGCCTCAACGCACGTTTTATTTCGTCGGACGAATATCCGTTCTCCTTTAGTGCATTGTGGAGATGTTCCATCTCAGCGTCGAGCAACTCAGGTTCACAAATATTTCTAGCTCTGTCCGCTAACGTCTTGATAACACCCCGCTTCTGTTGTGGGTGGTGGTTCGAATCCCGGTGCAAATAACGGTCCGTGTGCGTGGGTTTGCGGTACACTGAGTGGCCCAAACTACCATTTTCGTTTCTAAAAACCAGCACATCGAGGAAATGTAATTTGCCGTCTACCTCCTCCTCCATTGTAAACTGAATTCTCGAGTTTATACTGTTCAGATGTTCGTGGAACCGGCTTAGTTCCTCCCTACCATGTCTCCACAGTACAAACGTGTCATCCACGTATCGGAACCATACATTTGATTTTTTGCTGGCAGTACCTAAGGCCTGTTCTTCGAATTTCTCCATAAAGAAGTTTGCAATTACGGGACTTAGGGGGCTTCCCATAGCCACGCCATCCGTTTGCTCATAAAACTGTTCATTCCACTTGAAGTATGTGGTCGTCAAACAACACTTAAACAGTTCTAAAATATCGGCAGGAAAAATTCGATCCAGCTGTTCCAATACATCGTTAAGTCGAACCACGGTAAACAGCGATACCACATCGAAGCTGACCAATATGTCCTCCGGCTGGACCACTATGCCATTCAATCTGCTGATGAAATGTGTCGAATTCTTTATATAAGAGTCCGAACGGCCCACATGTGGTTTTAACAGAGTAGTCAAAAACTTGGCTAACGAGTAGGTGGGCGAACCAATGGCACTTAGTATCGGTCTTAACGGCACATTTTCTTTATGAATTTTGGGCAATCCATAAAGCCTCGGTGGTAGCGCAACCAAATTGCAGAGACCTTTCTGTACACTCTCTTCAATGGAGGACTTTTTTATTAACCGCGACACAGTTCTGAGAACGTTGTTAGTGGGGTCCTTGACCGATATGTGTTCTTCGAAAAATTCATTTTCGAGAACGACGATTCGTATATATATGTCAAACCAAACATGGTGGTCAGATTGATAGCTACTTTCTTACAATTTTCATATTTTTCTGAAACATGTTTACGCAAAAATTCTTCATTGGATACAGTTTTAGACATTTGCAAAGAAATATCTTCTTGCAAGTCGATTATCTCCACTTGAAGTGAAGACTTTGAAACGCTGAACAACTTAGCATCTACATCACTCCATTCTGCCGATGCATCAACTTCATAAGGAAATTTTAGGAGTTGAGACAGCTTTCCAATTTTGCAAAGTCTTGAACTCATGTAGCACATGCGTCCCTTATCAGACAGAAATCTTACATACACTGCAATGTCTTTTTCAGATTTCTCTTTTTTATACTCAATAATTGTTGGGAAATGAATAAATTTGTGCCTTGCAATATCTTTGTTTAAAAAATATCCAGCTTACAACGAAAAGCAGACACGCTTTGTATCAGATCACATATTAATTTCCCATTCCCTTGTAACTCTATGTTGAGCACATTTAAATGTTTCAGACTATCCTTCAGAAAAGCCACAGCTAGCATATTGCGCTCGTTTTTTATGAACTCTAAGTGATTCTTTGCTCCCTGCGTACCCAAGATTTGCAAGAAGTAGGTTACTTCTTCCTTTATTAACCAGAAACGTTCAGCAACTTGACCTTTACTTAACCAACGAACATCGTAGTATTACAATAAGTCAGAATATTCTGCATCACATTCTGAAAGAAACTTCTTGAACTTTCGGTGTTGAAGAGAAGAATGAGATCTCACAAAATTAATCAACTGCACCAAGCTGTCCATTACTTCTTTCAGTGTAGCACTGAGTTTTCCACAAAGGGCAGTCTGATGAATTATACACAGATACGATATTAGACCTGGATTCTGATCCCTGATTTTCTTTACTACACCTTTTTCTTTGCCAATCATCGCTGGGGCTACGTCAGTAAAAAAGCGATACTATTTTATCATAACGAATGTTGGAATTATTAATAAATTCGTCAATCGCTTTGAATAAATTTTCTCCTCGAGTGTTACCTTTCAAAGGCGATATTGCGAGCAATTCTTCCCTGAATATCTAATTTTCAATGTCGAAAAAACTCACGAAAATAGAGATTTGTTCATCATCAACAATGTCACATGATTCGTCAAGTGCAATGGCGTAGCATGGTGCCTTTTACAAAAGTACGAGCAGAATGC
Organism: Schistocerca nitens; assembly: GCF_023898315.1. Classification (NCBI taxonomy): domain Eukaryota; kingdom Metazoa; phylum Arthropoda; class Insecta; order Orthoptera; family Acrididae; genus Schistocerca; species Schistocerca nitens. Next base: position 243,945,274 of record NC_064614.1, on the reverse strand, counting down.
TTTTAATATCAGTAGCTAAAATTTCCGTTCTTCTTGTATTACTTCTTGCCGACATTAGAATACTTTGAATTGCAGCGACAACACCCTTTTTTTCTTCAAAAAGTGCCGAGGCTACTTTCAACATACATTATTTCATTATTTCAGAATCTGAAAATGGTTTTTGGTGTTTACTAAGTGTCCAGCACACACGTAACGCTGCTTCTGCCGATTTTTCTTGCTCATTCATGTAGCGAACCAACAGTTTCGTGCTTTTTTCGTAAGAAGTGAGATATTCCTTTATTTGAATTTAAATTTTATCGTGATGAGTTTACAAAGAAGCTATACATATCACATTTATACATTATCTAAAAGAATTATATTACCTGTAGTTTTTCTTTACGAACCTCACTGCCAAGAGGAAAGTTTTTGTGGAATTGCTGATGAGTTGTTTCATTGTGTCACTTGAAATTACCGCTTTTAATAACAGCGACAGTTTTATTACATATTAAGCAAACTGGAACCGCTTGAGGCTATCAGGCATCGTAAAACAATGTTGCTCAGTCCATTCAGTCAAAAATCTCCTATTTTCAGTTTTCACTTTTCGCTTTTTAGGACCCATTATTAATGTAGGTATCTATGCACGAAAAGGTTTTTCACACGACAAATTGTAAAACAAATGAATAATTGCTCTGCGGCCTGCATGCGATTGACGAAACGAATACCGACCGCCAACTGTAGTCTCTTTGACTAAAACGACAGGTTCGGACTTGTTTAACAAATGAACGAGTGAGCAGTGACGCGTGGTGGGAGGCGCTACTCGCCGAGAAAAGTAGAATGAAATAGATAGACTTGACTCAATGATTTGCTAATCTACTCGACAAAATTTTTGTTTTTCAGATACGTTTAGTTACTACATTACTCAGTACTCGACTAAATTACTAGCCTAGTGAGAATGAGGCGCCGGGATTCTTAGTTGGCCGTCGGACTGTACTTAATAATATTTGGCGATCCGAGGTGCGACCTTCATGGGTCCGTATACGGACCGCGGTTCGCCTGTTGCCCATCTCTGCCCTAAGGGATGAAATAGTGGGTGAAAGTTGTTATCGAACATATATCATTGTTAAAGAACTAGACAAGTAACTTAAAAACTATATCTATGAACATTAACATTTGACTTCTAGCTTATAAATAATAAAATACATGTTCCTGTGTTTTTGGAAATTGAACCCGTAAGAGATAACACAGTGGATGAAGAAATTGGAAATTTATAGGAAGTTCTTATGGGACCAAAGTGCCGAGGTCATCGGTCCCTAGGCTTACACCCTACTTAATCTAACTTAAACTAACTTACTCTAAGGACAACACACACGCCAATGCCCGAGGGAGGACTCACACCTTCGAGGAGGAGGGGGGGGGGGGGGGGACCGTGGCAAGAGGCCTTAGACAACGCGGGTACAGTGGATGAAAAGTTTTATACAAGTATTTCATTGAGACAACATTTTTAAAGGTAAATATATGATAATTTGTATTTGATTTCTCGGTTAGAAATAAAAAACTACGTGTTTCAGTGTTTTTGGAAATAGTACCCGTAAAGGGGTGAAATAGGAGATGAAAGTTTTAATGAAAATATTTCATTATATTGAAACATTTTTAAAGCTAAATCTATGAAAATTGTTATGTGACTTCTAGGTTAGAAATAAAGAAATATGTCTTAGGGGATAAAAGTTTTTGTGGAAGTATCACCACAACAACTTAAAAGGCACGATTAACAAAACCTCCAACTCCAGCAACTAGAATATCTTTTTGATCAAGTACGTTCGGAAAAGACCATGCTTGTATGGCCTTAATCAGCGTGAAAAGTTTAGAAAGTGTTGCAATTTGTGAAGGAAATCAAAGAGCGATATTTAACAATCACCACGACGAATCTATTTTGTCACAGTAGCCCAGAAAAAGAAATGAATTTTTAATATATTAATTTTTCGGTAAGCGTAATATATGTTTATCGAATTATTCTTATTGTAATTACTACGCAAACTAATCATTACTGATGGCAGCATAGATACCAAGTTCAAGTGTCATTCCACGTACAGGAATATCCATTTGAGACGGTCACGTGCACTATTAGTAGATTGTTGATTTGTATGTAATCAATATATAAATTGAATTATTTTTTTTTAAAGTGTGCCAATATTATACGAAGAATTGCTTCATTAAAATTTAATATCCCGTCTGCAGCTTACCTTGCATTGGCTAGATACACTGTTTGCAAAGTACCTAGATTAACACATGGACAATGATACAAACTTGATTACAGTAAAACAAAAAATCTGTGCGGGCGATACTGTCTATGTGACCAAAGAAGTGGGCTCTAAGCTCTTTTTTTTATATATACATCAGTCTTCTGATTTGTTTGATGGGGTCCGCCAAGAATTCCTCTCCTGTGCCAATCTTTACATCTCAGATTGGCACTTGCAACCTATTTCCTGAATTATTTGCTGCATGTATTCCAATCTCTGTCTTTCTCTATAGTTTTTACCCTCTACAGCTCCCTCCAGTACAATGGAACTTATTCCGTGATGTGTTAATAGGTGTCCTACCATACTGTCCTTCCTCTTGCCAGTGTTTTCCATGTATTCCTTTCCTCCCCTGATTATTCAGAGAACCTCCTCATTTCTTACCTTATGAATCAACCTAATTTTCAACATTCTTCTTCAGCACCACATCTAAAATGCTTTGATTCTCATCTGCTCCGGTTTTCTCACAGACCATGTTTCACTACCATAAGATACTGTGTTCGCAAATTAAGTCCTATGTTTGGTACTAGTGGTCTTCTCTTGGCCAGGAATGGCCTTTTTGCCAGTGTTAGTCTGCTTTTGATGTCCTCCTTGCTCCGTCCGTCATTGGTTGTTTTATTACCAAGGTAACCGAATTCCTTAACTTCATCTACTTCGTGACGGTCAATCCTGATAAGTTCCTCCCTGTTCTCATTTCTGCTACTTCTCATTACTTTCATCTTTCTGCGATTTACTCTCAATCCATATTCTGCACATATTAGATTGTTCATTTCATTCAACAGATTCTGTAATTCATCGTCACTTTCACCGTGGATAGCAATGTAATCAGCGAATCTTATCATTGATAATCCCTTCACCTTGTATTTTAATCCCAATCTTGAATCCTTCTTTTGTTTCCATCATTACTTCTTCGGTTTATAGATTGAAAAGTAGGGGCAAAAGACTACATCCTTGTCTTGCGTTCTTTTTAATCCGAGCACTTCGTTCTTGATCTAAGGTAGCCGAGAATATATGAAATGCTGTTGACCCCACGAAACCAGCAATAAATGAACGGCAGCAGCGAATTGTGGGTAACACTGCGAGGTGCGTGGATCAGTATCCCTCCACAACGTTTGCAACACCATATAGTGTTCACGCCCGCAGCTCGTGGTCGTGTGGTAGCGTTCTCGCTTCCCACGCCCGGGTTCCCGGGTTCGATTCCCGGCGGGGTCAGGGATTTTCTCTGCCTCGTGATGACCGTAGATGTTAAGTCCCATAGTGCTCAGAGCCATTTGAACCATTTATAGTGTTCACGTCTCGACGTCTGACTTAAGTTTTGAGGGCTCGCGGGAGAGCGACTGGCACATGCAGAGCCATCTCGTGACTTTTGGCCACTCTACATCTGCATCTACATCTACATTTATACTCCGCAAGCCACCCAACGGTGTGAGGCGGAGGGCACTTTACGTACCACTGTCATTACCTCCCTTTCCTGTTCCAGTCGCGTATTCTTCGCGGGAAGAACGATTGCCGAAAAGTCTCCGTGCGCGCTCGAATCTCTCTAATTTTGCATCCGTGATCTCCTCGGGAGGTATAAGTAGGGGGAAGCAATATATTCGATACCTCATCCAGAAACGCACCCTCTCGAAACCTGGACAGCAAGCTACACCGCGATGCAGAGCGCCTCTCTTGCAGAGTCTGCCACTTGAATTTGCTAAACATCTCCGTAACGCTATCACACCTACCAAATAACCCTGTGATGAAACGCGCCGCTCTTCTTTGAATCTTCTCTGTCTCCTCTGTCAACCCAACCTGGCACGGATCCCACAATGATGAGCGATACTCAAGTATAGGCAGAACGAGTGTTTTGTAAGCCACCTACTTTGTTGATGGACTACATTTTCTAAGGACTCTCCCAATGAATAAGTAACTGCTACCAGTGTTTGTTTCGCTATCATATAATCATACAATAAAGGATCCTTCTTTCTATGTATTCGCAATACATTACATTTGTCTATGTTAAGGGTCAGTTGCCGCTCCCTGCACCAAGTGACTATCCGCTGTAGTTGGTGGTTCGCGTGTTGAGACAGGTAGTGAGAATGCTGTACCCTGGTGTTGCAGGGTCGATGCTGGTGCTGCTGGCGCTGCTGTACCTGGTGCTGTCGTGCCGGGCGCGCTCCGCCACCAAGGAGACGCTGCTGCACAACCGCGAGGAGAGCTTCGACAGGTAATGCCACACTCCTCTCCTCTATTCTCCTGTTACCTGCCGTAGCTGCACACTGGCAACACAGACACTGCTCATGACGAGTGAGGATAGCAATGTCATCTGCGAATCTTATCACTGATAGCCTTACACCTTCAATTTTAATTCTACTCTTGAACATTTTTTTTAATTCCGTCATTGCTACTTCCATGTATAGACTGAACTGCAGTGTGTGCACAGAGTGGAGACCACTGCCGTATCTGAGGCAGCTTGGGGCAAACGGGCAATGAAAGAAAGTACTGCGAGAAGACGAGGTGTGAATGATGATTCCTAGCTCTTTGCCAGATGCACACATCTTCATCTGATCGCCTCGCAGTTCAGTGAAATAGTACACCAATGTGCGCTGGCACCAATGTTTAGAGAGCCGGGTGATATGGATCCAGTCTTTCTAAACTGGATCCATATCACCCGGCTATGGGCTGAAACTCAGTGCTAAAAGTACAAGTATCTCCATACCTGTCCACATATCATGGTACGAGGGTCGTTCAATGAGTAATGCCCCACATTTTTTTCTCAGAACATATTTATTGTTAAGAGTCAGAATTTGGTGACAATATACAGTACATCAACATGTCTTGTCCAAGTCCTATTTTTCTACGTAGTCTCCATCGCGTTCTATGAGCGTACGCCAACGTTGGAAAGATCATGTATTCCCTGCTGGTAAAAGCTCTTGTCCTCTAGGCGTTGCCATGTTTTCATTCCATGACTGACACTCTCGTCATCTTCAAAGTATGTTCCCCGTAGAGAATCTTAAAGCGGCCCAAAGCGTATAACGGCATCCGCATGATTCAGCAGGTCTGAAGCAGTGGCTATGACAGGGCGTCCAGAGCGTGGCTGATCAGGGAGCTGTGTTTCTGCATTTCCTGAGGCTGTAACTTTCTTTACTCATCGCCCAGCTGTACTCCTATCAACTGCAGCATCTCCGTACACTGCACACAAACGTTTATGGATGTTCACCACGGTTACTTTTTCTGCACTCAAGAATTTGATAACAGCACGCTGCTTCTAACGTGAGTCGTATGTAGAAGATTTTTTGACGCTGTACTAAGGCTCTGACATCTGCCATAACGGTTCGAAACTTCACCGGCGCACGGGACAAACATCAAATGTGAAGCACCAATAAGGACATTTGTCTATGTATGTTAATGCTTTTTTAAAAAAGAAATGTGGGGCATTACTTATTGAACTTGATGTAATATTACTGAATAGTAAATGTTAGTAATATTATTACAATGCCTTAAATATATGTAACAGAGCACAGAGAGCTCAACCGAGCGAGGTGGCGCAGTGGTTAGCACACTTGACTCGCATTCGGGAGGACGACGGTTCAATCCCGCGTCCGGCCATCCTGATTTAGGTTTTCCGTGATTTCCCTAAATCGCTCCAGGCAAATGCCGGGATGGGTCCTTCGAAAGGGCACGGCCGACTTCCTTCCCCTTCCTTCCCTAATTCGATGAGACCGATGACCTCGCTGTTTGATCTTTTCCCCCAAACAACCCAACCCAACAGACAGCTCAACAATATTAATATACATTTAGCATATATCGTAATTCTAACTTAGTTATGGTATAACAGTACGCTACCATATTACCTCAACACGTAGTTACAATTTACTAAAAGACTGACGCGACGCAACTGGTTAAAATTCTCACCTTGCTGAGTATAACACATCTACAACAAAATAAAAATTGTTATAAAATATGTAAAACGACCTGCTATAGTACCTAGACAACAGGTCCAGCCAATGCCAGCAAATAAATAAAGAAAATAAATGCTCAGTAAATGTACCTTTGATGAATTGATATAAAACCTGAGCATGATTTTCTGTCACTCCGCCAAGATTCTAAGTTCGCTGTAATGGTCGCAGTAAGCATTCGTATCGAATATTATAAACTCTGTTGTTCTCCACACGTTTTATTCTACTTCTCTGATGCAGAATCAAGTAACAATAAGTCCCAAAGTTTCTTATACTTCTCCATCACGTCGTTATTAGTTTTCTCTTTCTTAGTTTTTATCACGTATGGATGGATTCAGCCGACATGAACTAGTCGTCCGTTAAAAGCAGGGTCTTTTCCGAACGTACTTCTGATCAAAAATACTGGTAGGTGTAGTTGGAGGTTTTGTTAATAGTGCCTTTTAAGTTGTTGTGGTGATACTTCCACAGAAACTTTCATCCTCTAACACATATTTCATTATTTCTTACCGAGAAGTCAAATACCAATTTTCACAGATTTAGCTTTAAAAACGTTTTAGTATAATGAAATGTATTCATTAAAACTTTCCTTGCCTTTACTTTTTATGCGTGTTTCAAAAAATATTAATAAGGACAATATATTGAGTACTGTTTCGGTTTTTTTTGCATTGTCAGCATCGTAAAAACTGAAAATAAAGGAAAGCTTCCGAGTTTGGACTTGATCCAACGACACTCTGATTACTCTTCTGAATGTGAGCTTTTTCCAAAAAATGAAATTTGTTCATAGGCGACAATGTTGTTCCTCGAGCATAGTGTACCTAGATACACACGAAGCTTTTTTGTCAGTGTTTGTCTAGTGACTGGTTCTAGAAACACATGAAGGACTGCCCGCTAGAAACTTCCCCAGACAGCTTTTTGGATATAATGTTTTTGCGGTTGTGAGACATGAGTTTTGTGTAGCATTTGTAAGTATTAAGATTTCTACATTTTGTAGTGCCATAGAATGTATTGAAAATATTTGAAGTACGTTGTTAACTCTTCAATGACAGATTTCTGTGTTGAGTAAAATTCAGTGGTTTCTTTTTTTTTTAGACTGGCGGCATAACGTGTAGATGGTTAGGCCATATTTCGTCGGTCGTGCACCATCTTGTACCTTGAAAAGGAAGAAAGTGTCTACCTTGGAACACGTGATGTTTGCAAATGAAATGAGCTCTATTAATGTCTTAACGATATTACCTGTGTTGAAAATGGATATTCGTGTTAGTTGCCAACACCTTACATTTCAAAATGTTTTTAACTTGTAATTGGTTTTTGATAGTACCGCTTCTTAGTTTCAAGTCACTTACAGATTACTGGCGCGTAGTAGATTAATAATGTAACACTTGGACTAGTAAATACAGTACTGACAAGATTTACTAGATTGTGACACGTTAAAGTTTGACTTGAACACTTATTTCTAGGTACATCACGATGTCCCTTCGAATGGTTTTTACATTTGGAAAAATATTGCTTTTCCGGAGTATTTTTTGTAATTTCAGATGAAGACTGCAGCACACTTAAAGTGAATGATATAATTTCAAAACGGAATCTATTAAGCTCCCTTTACAACAAGGAAAAATTGAGATTGTAAATAAACTTCCAAGGAATGATTGTGCAAGGGGCGATCAAAAATACCGCACAGTCCAGAAGCGATATGCTAGTCAGACAGAGTCGCCATGGGCATTGAGGCAACCATCCCGCCGACGTTCCAGGTTGTAGATACTTGTTTAGTAAACACCGTCTCCTGGTGCTTGAAGAAGTTCGTTGGTGCCTCCTTCACATCTTCGTTCGACAGGAATCGTCGACGCTATAAGGCCTTTTTCAAGGGACCGACGGCGTGCTATTCGCTTGGAGGGAAATCAGAACTGCAGGGTGGGTGTTACAGTGTCTCCAACTCGAGTCTCCCAGTTGAGACTGGCATCCCAGGTCGAGCGACGTCTTGTGTCGATTCGCGACCTGCATGGAACAATGGTAGTTTGCGACACATTCTTTATTCTCCAATGTATGTCTACCGGCAGCCAAGAAAAGAATAACAGCATGGTAGTCCTGTATGGACGCATTTGGAAATAACATCGCCATAATTCACGTTTCCACATTTGCTGCGCGCAAGCTATTTTTTTTTTTTTTTCTAGACGCTTGGCCACTGCAGATTCCACTTATGTCACTTTCATTTCTGACCAAGCCCCGGACATACAGTAAATTTGGACGAAATCGATGTTGACAAATAGGCACAGGCCCCTTATGAGCTTCAAACGACCTTTCGAAGCGTGCTGACAGACGGAGCAGTTCACACAAGCCGCATTGCCTCGTGCACAGTTGGAGACATATTGCACTCTACTGAACCGCAGTGAGGGGAACGCAAGCTTGCGTTGAAGTGGAGTGGGGAATGAAAGAAACATGCTCAGTAAACCAAAAAGTTAACTGCGAAACAAAATGAAAACAATAGTCTTGCATTTATCGCTAATCTCTTGCCCAGGACAAAGTCCCAACCGACTGCTAAAAAGCGCAGTTGACTTCCGTATGTACAGACAGATACTACTTAGGAGAAGAAGAGCTGCGGCCGAAGTGGCCGTGCGGTTGGTTCTAGGTGCTTCAGTCTGGAACCGCGTGACCGCTACGGTCGCAGGTTCGAATCCTGCCTCGGGCATGGATGTGTGTGATGTCCTTAGGTTAGTTAGGTTTAACTAGTTCTAGGTTCTAGGGGACTAATGACCTCAGAAGTTGAGTCCCATAGTGCTCAGAGCCATTTGAACCATTTGAAGAAGAGCTCCTTAGCCAGTATCGCTAAAAAAGCTTTGTTGTAGATAACCGGATTCGGTAAAACTAAGTTACTATCTTCAGATCTTCATAAAGGTTACCGTAAATATATTGTGCCAGCTACACACAACATCTTTTCATTGAATTCCAGGTACATAATGTAAACATTTTGTGTGTAACTGGCACATGATGTTTGTAGTAACCTCTATGAAGATCTGATGATGGTAACTTACTTTTACCGAAACTGGTTGTGTACAATAAAGTTTTTTGTAGCGGTCTCGGCTAAGAAGTTCTTCTCCTAAGTAATCACTATAGATGGCCCCTTCGCCGGCCGTTGTGGCCGAGCGGTTCTAGGCGCTTCAGTCCGGACCCGATCTGCTGCTACGGTCGCAGGTTCGAATCCTGCCTCGGGCATGGATGTGTGTGATATCCTTAGGTTGGTTAGGTTTAAGTAGTTCTAAGTGTAGGGGACTGATGACCTCAGATGTTAAGTCCCATAGTGCTCAGAGCCATTTTTGATGGCCCCTTCGAGCTCAACATGAGTAAACTAATAGACAGATATCCCTACCATCAGTTCGCTGCACAATTCCTGAACGCATTCTGAGTTCGAACATCATAAATTTACTTGAGACAGAAAAGTCGGCACTGATTTAGAAAACATAGCTCGTGCGCGACTCAGATTCCTCTTTTCTCGCATGATATCCTACTTGCCACGGATGGAGGGCAACAAACAGATTCCATATTCCTAGATTCGGCGAGTGTTCACCGGAGACAAAGGTATCGTCAGGAGTTCCCCAGGGAAGTGAAAGAGGATCACTCTTAATTTTCTATCTACATAAACGACCTGGCGGACAGGTTGTATGGCCTACAGCGGTTTACGGCTGTTTGCTGATGACTTTGTGGTGTACGGAAGTGTGTCGTCCTTGAGCTGCTATAGGGGAATATAAGGTGACATAGACAGACTTTCTAGCTGATATGATGAATGGCAGATTGCTCTAAATGTTGAAAAACGTAATTTAAATGAGTGGGAAAAACAATCGTGTAACGTTCGAAGTCAACACTAGTAATGTACTGCTTGACACAAATGGTTAAAATGGCTCTGAGCACTATGGGACTTAACATCTGAGGTCGTCAGTCCCCTAGAACTTAGAACTACTTAAACCTAACTAACCTAAGGATATCAGACACATCCATGCCCGAGGCAGGATTCGAACCTGCGACCGTAGCGGTCACGCGGTTCCAGACTGCAGCGCCTAGAACCGCACGGCCACACCTGCTTGACACACTCACATTGATAATGTATCTAGGCGTACTGTTGCAAAACAGTGTGAAATTCAGTGGGCATGTACATGTGGAAGTCAGAAAGGGGAATTGCCGGCCGGAGTGGCCGTGCGGTTCTAGGCGCTACAGTCTGGAACCGGGCGGCCGTTACGGTCGCAGGTTCGAATCCTGCCTCGGGCATGGATGTGTGTGATGTTCTTAGGTTAGTTAGGTTTAATTAGTTCTAAGTTCCAGGCGACTGATGACCTCAGAAAGGGGAATGCTTGACTTCGGTTTATTGGAAGAATTTTGGGAAAGTGTATCTCATCTATAAAGAAGACGGCGTATACAATGTTTGTGCAACCCATTATTGACTACACCTCGATTGCGATTCCCACCAGGACGGATTAAATGAGGACATCGGGGAAATTTAGAAGCTTGACTTTAAATTTGTTATGGATAGGTTCGATCAGCATGCGTATTAGGGAAGCATTTCGTGAACTCAAATGGTAATTCCTACAGGGAAGACAACGCCGTTTCCGGGAGTTATTACTGCGGAAATTTAAAGAATCGACATTTTAGGTTGACTGTAGATCCATTCTGCTCCGCCTACTCACATTTCGAGTAAAAACCACGAAGATAAACTGAGAGAAATTAGGACTCGCACGGAGGCTTATAGACAGTCGTCGTTTCCTGACTCCATTTGCAAGTGTAACAGGAAAGGAACAAGTAATGGCGGTACATGGCACTCTTCCCCGCGCACGTACAGTGGCTTGTAGAGTATGTATGTTGATGTGGAATAGAAAATGAAAGGGGTCTATTCGAAAGGGAACGTCTTTGCACGCCTTTGAACCTGTTGCAGGATAACATTCAGTACCGTGGTTTGTAACGTTGTTGAATTCTTCTTGTAATACCATTTACAAGGTGGTCGAGACGTAGCTGTTCAAGCCTCTCCCACTCTATCACGGCATCAAGAACATACGAGGCTGCACTCAGTGGTTTCCTGTGCACAAAAGAGTCCATAAAGAGTTTCCTATCAAAACACCACAAGCTATACAAGTCGTGAGGGCGTTACAAAACCTGTTTTGGGCAGTTTATTTGGCGGCATCGATACAGATCTCAGGTACATGCAGGGCTCGGTTTCCCAAGTTTATCACCGAAGATATGCTTAACAACTTCCTGATATCATTTGAAAATTTCTCCTAAGGTCGAACTAGAGAGTCGTGATGTACAAATATTGTTGATAAAAGCTTACAGTTGCAATGGAAGCATATTTTTAACAGTTAACGTAAGTACAGCTGGCAAAGTGTGTGTCTACCACACTGAGGATAAATCATCCTGATGCTGTGTAAAACCACCTTAAGTCTCTATAAAGGCCTCGAAGCGTCTAGAAGCCTACAGGTTTGATGATGATATTTGGTTTGTGGGGTGCTCAACGGCGCGGTGATCAGCGCCCGTACAAAGTCCAAATTTTTACGCAGCCCAATTTTTTTCACAGTCCAATCTAGCAACTGTCACGAATGATGATGATGGTAACACAAACACCCAGTCCCCGGGCAGAGAAAATCCCCAACCCGTTCGGGAATCGAACCCAGGACCCCGTGATCCAGAGGCAACAACGCTAACCACTAGACCAAGAGCTGTGGACTACCTACAGATTTGTTTGGGTGCGCCATATTAAGCTGGAGCCACACAATCATGTTTAGGTCCTGTTGAGATAGGAAAATACAGATATGTTGACTCCTGCCTTCCACCCGCTTTCCAAATAGTCCCAGACATTTCCTGGATATTTAGTGGGCCATTGGAGATGCGATAGGACATCTGAGTGTTCGTCAAGCCTGGATTGTATGCGTCAATACGGGTGTCGTCGTCTTGGATATTCGCCACAATTACAGAGCAACATTTTATACTTCTACAATAATGATGTAGGTTGAAGCAATGAATTAAAATATTTACCAGCACTGGGACTCGAACCGAGGTCTCCTTGCTTACTTTTTTTATTTTTTTAGTAATCTTTATTGAACAAACTAAAAGTACATGTATATTCACTATGCAAGAGTTCTTCAAGGTACCATTTAAACGTATACAAATGACTTAGTTAAACAAAAAACATTAAATACAACAAAATATAACATATTCTGTCTTCTTCCTTTTTTATTTGTTTTTTTTTGGTCGATTCATGAGAACGTAGTAAGGGTGTTGCATCATGTGACAGGTAGGCATGGCACACCCCCACTTTGAGGGGGGTCAAGGAAGACGCTGCGGAGATAACCAGCAAAAGTTTGTCGGTAAGATGGTTTTCGGGTGAGGGTGCTATGCGCGGTCACAACTTTGTACCAGAAGTCAAGGACTGTATGCGGACCACTCTGGAAGAGGTATTCTAAAGCCTGTCCTCTAAACCAGATTAGGGTATGGTGCTTAGCAAGAGGGTAGTGAAATGTCTGGGGCAACAACAGGAAATCCGGGGTTACCGTCGTTGGCGGGGCACGGAGGTAAAAGCCCACGATTCGTTGGATGAGGAGCCATACGTTTTGTTTCAGGGGGCACGTAAGACGGTGCTCGTCGATGTCTTAGAGCTGACAGTCAGGGCAGAGTGGGGAGGTGGCCAGTCCTATGCGATAAAGTCGACTGTTAGTCGGGAATTTTCCATAGACTAAAACGTACCAGAGTGCAGACACAGAGGATGGTAAAAAGGGTGCATGCACACACCCCCAGCCGGCCGCGGTGGTCTCGCGGTTCTAGGCGCGCAGTCCGGAACCGTGCGACTGCTACGGTCGCAGGTTCGAATTCTGCCTCGGGCATGGATGTGTGTGATGTCCTTAGGTTAGTTAGGTTTAAGTAGTTCTAAGTTCTAGGGGACTGATGACCACAGCAGTTGAGTCCCATAGTGCTCAGAGCCAGTTGAACCATTTTGAACCACACCCCCAAACCGTTCGCCAGTTAATGTCAGGATACTGTAGCACCATGGGGTCGCAAGGGTTGGACAGCATAAACAAACGATAATAATCTTTAGTATGGGGAGGACGGGTGACTGGAAGATCGGCCCGAACGTAGCTGAGTTCTATGAAACAATTGACGACGTGGTACAATAATGGAGAAATAGGTGCCACATTGACCGGTGGATCGAGAGAAGCTGGTCGGAGGATATCTAAGAGACTGCGTGTTAAGGACGGGACCGACCCTTGCCAGTGCCGCAACAGAGTGTGGACAAAGAGTGCAGAAGATCGTGCCCGCACATCGACGAGTCCGAGGCCACCTTTTGCAGGAGGCAGTGTTAAAGTGTTGTAGCGGACTTTGAAAAGTGCCCCTGCTGACACGAAATATCCAAAGGCTGATTAGATGCGGCAGCCAAGGAGTAACGGCATTGGGAGGATCTGGGCGACGTGTACCCGTTTAGGGGCGACATACATGTTGACATAGGACACACATTGGAGTTGGTTTAAGTTACGGTACACTTGACCGCGGACATGGTGCCGAATCGACTGCAAAAGCCGCCGGTAAGCCAGGGCCACTGTGCGGTGTGTGGAGCTCTTAAATTCGATACCCAAGTAACGAAGGGTGGTACTGACTGGGAGGGGGGTCGGCACCATAGCCGGGAGGCCGCGCCCAATGTGCATCATAGTCGATTTACGGACATTAAGAATGCTACCAGAAAGACATCCATACTGGTGGATCCGTTGTATGGCGTCATTGAGTTCCGTGGAGGAGCAGGTGAGAAAGAGGAGGTCGTCCGCATAAGCCCTGCAGTGAAAGGTGTAGTCACGCAAAGTGAGACCCTGCAGTTTAGAGGTAAGACCAGTGATGAGGGGCTCAAGTGCAATGGCATATAGTAAAGTAGACACAGGGCATCCTTGACGCACAGAGCGGCGTATAGGAATCGGTCCTACAAGCCTCCCATTGACTTGTACCATCGAGACCGCGGTAAGTAGTAACCGGCGAATGGCACCGACAAAAAGTAATGGGAACCCCATACGTGTCGCCACCATGAGGAGGCATGGGTGTCGAACGCGATCAAAGGCACTCGTGAAATCGACGGATACCAGTGCTGCACGAAGGCGACAAACCGACGCCAGTGCGATGAGGTCACGGCATTCTCCTAGGGCTGTTTGTAAGGTGGCCCCACAACCACGTGCAGTCTGCTCCGGTGAAAGGACCGTAGGTAAGACGGTGCGTATGCGCGCTGCTAAGAGGCGTGCATAGATTTTATAGTCTGCATTCAGTAGTGTAAGGGGGCGATATGCAGAGACATGAGACCCTCCCTTCGGCTTAGGCACATGTAGAAGAATGCCAGTGATGAATTCAGGTGGAATTGGGAAGGACGGAGTAAAGAGTTCCTGAAGCATTTCCGTCCAGCGAGGAAGCATTAAACTTACTTGGCAGATGTGATAACCATTGCGCCACAGTCTCGCTGCAGCTACCACTCCTGCACGGATTACTGTAGCATGTCTCCCTCACCGATGCAAATTCCAATTCATGCTTCACTCCGGTGCTGTTCCTCTTCTAAATTCGTATCAGTGTTGCAGAGGCTCTTCAATATTGGAATAGCAACTTAAGAATGAGCGAAATGGGAACGTCAACTGGGTATAATTAATATATCACTTGCTAAATTGCAAATTAACACTCATGGTACCTCAATGAGTGTACTCAAGTCATTTTTCAAAAAATACGCCGAGAACATTACAGAAGTACCAACAGCCTGAACTACAGTCTCCGTACGCTGCGGTTAAACGTCTCCTTGGGGTGTAAGTGCACTCGACGCCTTGCCTCATTTGAAAAGGGCAAAATCGCAACTCTTCAACATGCCTTCAGTCAACTACTGGTGAGTTTGTAAAAGTAGTAAAAAACAGTATCGATCATACAGTCATTTATTAAAAATATGATAGGTCTTGGCCTCTAGTGGTAGGTCACCTTCAGGTAATATACTATATCTGACGATGATGACGCTTGGCTCAGCTATGCTGACCGCAATCAGCAATTTTGCGACTAGGGTCAGCACAGCTGTTCCAAGCGTCATCATCGTCAACCAGATGGTGCATTATCTGAAGTGGCCGACTACTTGAGGCCGAAAGCGGTCATATTTTTAATAAATAACTTTACACTCGAGACTTTTTTTTTACTAATTTTACTTTACTGAAAGATCCGTGTTAACTCTCAATAATGCTA